>NW_027362777.1:23270000-24005726 GCF_046119375.1 Phyllobates terribilis | reverse complement strand
TCCACTCGCTTTCCTTTTTGAGGATACATCTATTGTGATCACCTCCTCTCACATTGGATTTAACCATCTCAATGATACAAAAGGAGATGTCTCCGGTTTCACCTCGATGTGCACAGTTCATGTGTCTCACTAATTGGGGTCTCCCGACCATGGCATATATCACCCAAATGCCCCCTCCCCCACCCTCCTCCTATACTCCCCTCTTGGTCGTGCATACATAATCTAGGGGGCAGGTGCATGTGGCCATATATACAAGTCCTGAGGTTTTACAGTTGGAATAATCCCTCTGAAAAAAGATTTTAACTGTAGAGGAACTCGAGAAAGATTTACATGGTCTCATCCAATTACATGTACAACATTATCCACATCTAAAGAAACAGCAGACTCTTCAATCCAGCTAAGTCCACTTGGGTGCAGGTTTTTATACAAACTATGCACTAAACGGTCCCTAATTGACCGACCCTTTCTGAAAGTTATTGTGGGAGTAGATCCCACAGCACCCTCAGGTCCAGGGTTTTCTCAGGATATTAAAGATATGGTCACTCTGATTCTCGTAAGTTCCTATTACTCGTGTTATCCCATCTTTTTCTTGCTCTCTTGGTTAGGTATGGAGGAGTGTCTGTCTTTCCCGATTTTCTGCAAATAATCGTGTGAAATCCAAAATGTACTGTGGGTACCTTTTTCCATGAATTTGGTGTTCATGTCTATTGCCTGTATATTCATATCTGTGACATTAGAGCAGTCTCTTCTCAACGGTAAAAATTGGCCCTTGGATATGGCTTTTTTTTTTTTTTTTAAGGAGGATGGGGTGGTGACTATCCCACTTCAATAGTTTATTAGTGCTTCTAGGTTTATGGTAGATGAGTGTCCCTAGGGTCCCATCCCCTTCATTCTTGATTAGTACAACCAGGAAAGGCAACTGGTAATATTTAACACCTTTCTGACGTATGACCTAATAGTACATCTTGGTGACCTGGGCCTATTAGACCAATGACGTACTATTAGGTCATACGGCAATCGCGCCCGCACACAAGCGGTGCGGGGTGATCGCCGCCGGGTGTCAGCTGATTGTCACAGCTGACACCCGGTACTATGAGCAGGGAGCGGTCCGCACCGTTCCCGGCACATTAACCCCCTCAATGCTGCGATCGAAGTCGATCGCAGCATTGCGGTGGCAAGGGGAGGTGATCGGGATACTCACCTCCTCTTCCTGCCTCCAGCGCTGTCTGCTGCGGCTTCCCGGATGTTGCCATGACAACCCGATGTCGTCATGACAACATCCGGGTCACCAGACAGCATGAATGTTCTCCCTGTGCAGCACTGACAGCCTGTATAACACAGGAATGGTGCTGCATTCCTGTGCTATACAGGCAATCAGAATAAAAAAAGTGAAAGTCCCAGAGTGGGACAGAATAAAAGTCCACAAAGTGTTAAAAAATGAAGAAAAAAAAATAAAAAAAAATTGTAAAAATATTATAAAAAAAATAATCCACCAAAAACAAAAATATAATGTACCCATCAATAAATATTATGGAAAAAAAAACAAAACAATAAAAGTACACATATTTGGTATCGCCGCGTCCGGAACGACCTGACGTATAAAACTGTCCCACTGGTTAACCCCTTCAGTGTGCACGGTAAAAAATAGAAAGAAAAAAAAGAAGCAGAAAACAATGCTTTATCATCATACCGCCAAACAAAAAATGAAATAACACGCAATCAAAAATACGAATATAAATAAAAATGGTACAGCTGAAAAAGTCATCTTTTCCCGCAAAAAACAAGCTGCCATACAGCTCCATCAGCCAAAAAATAAAAAAGTTATAGCTCTCAGAATAAAGCGATGGAAAAAAAATATTTTTTTCTATAAAATAGCTTTTATTGCATAAAAGCGCCAAAACATAGAAAAACAATATAAATGTGGTACCGCTGTAAATGTACTGACCCGAAGAATAAAGCTACCTTATCAATTTTACCCCCTGCAGAACAGCATAAAAAAAAAACATAAAAAAAATTCTGGAATTGCTGTGTTTTGTTTATTCTGCCTCCCAAAAATCGGAATAGAAAGCGATCAAAAATTGTCAAGTACCTGAAAATGGTACCAATAAAAACGTCAAATCATCCCGCAAAAAACAAGCCATCATATGACTCTGTCGGAAAAATATGGAAAAATTATAGCTCTCAAAATATGGCGATGCAAAAACTAGATTTTTACAAAAAAATGAGTCTTTTAGTGTGTGACAGCTGTCAATCATAAAAACCCGATATGATTCTGGTATCTTTGTAATCGCACTGACCCGAAGAATAAAGTCGTCTAATCACTTATACTGCACGAGGAACGGAGTAAAAAATAAACTCTAGGGTTAGGGTTAGGGTTGGGCTAGGGAATATTTTTCAAAGTAAAAAAAAAAGATGACGATATGGCGACTAGTGTTGAGCACAAGTGCTCGCTACTTGAGTTTGCATCGGGTGCTCGGGTATGCACTGAGTATCGCGAGTGCTCAAGTGACATGCTCGAGTCTCTGCCCCATATGCTTCGTGGCCAAAAAACCTTGCGGGGATTGCCTGCTATGCACGAGCGATCCCCGCATGTTTTTTTTGGGGTGTCTAATAACCATGAAACATGCGAGCGGGGACTCGAGCATGTCACTCGAGCACGCACGATACATGGTGCATACCCGTGTACCTGATGTAGACTCAAGTAGCGAGCACTTGCGCTCAAGACTAATGACAACTTATTCAATATGATGACCTAATGTTATCAAATTCTGTGTCGTACCTCTGGTTTCAAAATGCTCACTATACCCCTTGATAAAATCCTTGAGGGGTGTAGTTTCCAAAATGGGGTCACGTGTGGGGGGGGGGGTTTCCACTGTTTAGGCACATCAGGGGCTCTCCAAATGTGACATGGCGTCCGCTCTCAATTCCAGCCAATTTTGCGCTCAAAAAGTCACAAAATGCTCCTTCCCTTCTGAACTCTGCCGTGCGCCCAAAAGCTGTATTTTCCCCACCTATGGAGTATTGGCATACTCAGGAGAAATTGCACAACACTTTTTGGGGTCCATTTTCTCCTCTTACCCTTGTGAAAATAAAAAAATTGGGGCTAAAACATTTTTGCGGAAAAAGTTAGATTTTTTTTATTTTCACAGCTTCATGTTATAAACTTCTCCAAAGCACTTGGGGGTTCAGGGTGCTCACCACACATCTAGATAAGTTCCCTGAGGGGTCTAGTTTCCAAAATGGTGTCACTTGTGGGTTTTTTCTACTGTTTAGGCATATCAGGGGCACATCCGCTAAGTATTCAAGTAAATTTTACATTCAAAAAGTCAGATGGCGCTCCTTCCCTTCGGAACCCTGCCATGCGCTCAAACAGTGGTTTTCCTCGACATATGGGTTATCTGCGTGCTCAGGAGGAATTGTACAACAAATTGCATGGTGCAATTTCTCCTCTTACCCTCATGAAAATGCAAAATTGGAGGCTGAAAAACATTTTTGTGGGAAAAATGTGAAAATTTTATTTTTACGGCTCAATGTTCTAAACTTTTGTGAAGCACCTGGGTGTTCTTGGTGCTCACCACACAGCTACATAAGTTCCCTGAGGGGTCTAGTTTCCAAAATGGTGTCACTTGTGGGGGGTTTCCACTGTTTAGGCACATCAGGGGCTCTCCAAACGCAACATGGCGTCTGCTAATTATTCAAGCAAATTTTACATTCAAAAAGTCAAATGGCGCTCCTTCTCTTCCGAGCTCTGCTGTGCGCCCAAACAGTGTTTTTTCCCCACATATGGGGTATCTGCGTGCTCAGGGCAAATTGCACAACATATTTTGTGGTCCATCTTTTCCGGTTACCTCTGCAAAAATGAAAAAAAATGGGTCTAAAGTAACATTTTTGTGTAAAAAGTTAAATGTTCATTTTTTTCTTCCACATTCCAAAAATTCCTGTGAAGCACCTGAAGGGTTAATAAAGTTCTTGAATGTGGTTTTGAGCACCTTGAGGGGTGTAGTTTTTAGAATGGTGTCACTTTTGGGTATTTTCTGTCATAAAGACCCCTCAAAATGACTTCAAATGTGATGTGGTCCCTAAAAAAATGATTTTGTAAATTTTGTTGGAAAAATGAGAAATCAATGGTCATCTTTTAACCCTTATAGCTCCCTAATGAAAAAAAATTTGGTTCCAAAACTGTGCTGATGTAAAGTAGACATGTGGGAAATGTTATTTATTAATTATTTTGTGTGACATATATCTCTGATTTAAGGGCATAAAAAAATTTAATTTTGAAAATTGCAAAATTTTCTAAATTTTCGCCAAATTTCCGTTTTTTTTTTCACAAATAAATGCAAGTGATATCGAAGAAATTTTACCATTATCATGAAGTACAATATGTCACAAAAAAACAATCTCAGAATCAGGGGGATCCGTTGAAGAGTTGTAGAGTAATTACCTCATAAAGTGACAGTGGTCAGAATTGTAAAAATTGGCCCGGTCATTAACGTGCAAACCACCTTCGGGGGGTAAAGTGTTTAAACTCTGATATAAATCTCAGGCCCACTCTACGGATATTGAGTTCCCTGACAAATTCAAGAAACTTTTCACTCGTTCCTGACCAGATGATAAAAATGTCGTCAATATATCTATACTAAGCCCCAAGATATGGTTGCCACCACTTATGATCATCTATGAATATTGTGTTTTCCTCCCACCAGCCCAGAAATAGGTTCGCATACGAGGGGGCACAGCGGCTCCCCATCGCAGTACCCCTGAGCTGGTGGAAGTACTTCCTGTCAAAAAGAAAGAAGTTATTATGAGTAAGAGTGAATTTTAGAAGATCCTCCATGAAGTGATTATGTCTGCTACACTCTACTGATCTCGATTTCAAGAAACGTCTTACTCCTCTGATACCATCCTCATGCGGTATAATACTGTACAAAGACTAGACATCTAGTTAGGCCTGCTCCCCTACATGCATGTATACATTATTATTATTATTATTTATTATTATAGCGCCATTTATTCCATGGCGCTTTACATGTGAAAAGGGGTATACATAGCAAAAACAAGTACAATAATCTTGAACACAATGTGCCAGCGACTGGTACAGGAGGAGCGAGGACCCTGCCCGCGAAGGCTCACAATCTACAAGGGATGGGTGAGGATACATTAGGTGAGGGTAGAGCTGGTCATGCAGCGGTGGTTACTGCAGGTTGTAGGCTTGTCGGAAGAGGTGGGTCTTCAGGCTCCTTTTGAAGGTTTCCACGGTCAACGAGAGTCTGATGTGTTGGGGTAGAGAGTTCCAGAGTAGGGGGGAAGCACGGGAGAAATCTTGTATGCGATTGTGGGAGGAGGAGATAAGAGGGGAGTAGAGAAGGAGATCTTGTGAGGATCGGAGGTTGCGTGTGGGTATGTAACAGGAGACTAGGTCAGAGATATATGGAGGAGACAGGTTGTGAATGGCTTTGTATGCCATGGTTAGGGTTTTGAACTGGATTCTCTGAGCAATGGGGAGCCAGTGAAGAGATTGACAGAGAGGAGAGGCCGGGGAATAGCGGGGGGACAGGTGGATTAGTCAGGCAGCAGAGTTTAGGAAAGATTGGAGGGGTGCAAGAAGGGAGGCCACAGAGCAGGAGGTTGCAGTAGTCAAGGCGGGAGATGATGAGGGCGTGCACTAGTGTTTTTGCAGATTCATGGTTGAGGAATGTGCGGATCCTGGAGATATTTTTGAGTTGGAGTTGGCAGGAAGTGGAAAGGGCTTGGATATGTGGTTTGAAGGAGAGTTCAGAGTCCAGGGTTACCCCAAGGCAGCGAGCTTGAGGGACTGGGGAGAGTGGACAGCCATTGACATTGATAGATAGGTCATTTGGGGGGGTGAATGGGATGGCGGAAAGATGATGAATTCTGTTTTGTCCATGTTAAGTTTTAGAAATCTAGCAGAGAAGAAGGATGAAATAGCGGACAGACATTGTGGGATTTTGGTTAGTAGGGAGGAGATATCGGGGCCAGAGAGGTAGACACTGAATATCCTGTTTGTTAGGTATGAGGAGATCCAGGATAGGGCTAAGTCTGTGATGCCGAGAGATGAGAGAGTTTGTAGTAAGAGGGAATGGTCCACTGTGTCGAAGGCAGGTGACAGGTTTAGGAGGAGGAGGACGGAGTAGTGTCGCTTAGATTTGGCGGTTAGTAGGTCGTTGGTGACTTTAGTCAGTGCAGCTTCAGTAGAATGGTGCGGTCGGAAACCAGATTGTAGGCGGTCGAAGAGGAGGAGAGGTGGGAGGACAGTTCAGAATGGATGTGTTGTTCCAGTAGTTTTGAGGCATAGGGGAGAAGTGATATGGGGCGATAGCTAGTCAGAGAGGATGGGTCAAGGGAGGGTTTTTTGAGGATGGGTGTGATTGAGGCATGTTTGAAGCATGAGGGGAAGACACCAGTTGTTAGTGACAGGTTAAAGAGGTTGGCTAGGGTCGGGATGAAGATAGTGGTAAGGTTTGGGATGAGGTGGGATGGGATTGGGTCAAGTTCACAGGTGGTGAGGTGTGATTTGGCAAGTAAAGAGGATAGTTGATCTTCCGTAATGGCGGAGAAGGTGGTTTTGGAGGAGGAGGGTTGAGTAGGTTTGGGGAGGGGCTGTGGGGGCTTTAGGCAAAAGCTTTGTCTGATGGTGTCAATCTTCTGCTGAAATAAGAGGAGAGGGAGGAGGCACTGGGGGACGGAGGAGAGAATTGAAGGTGTTGAATAGTGGTTTGGGGTTGTGAGACAGGGAGGATATGAGGGATGCGAAGTATGTTTATTTTGCTGCAGTGAGTGTGGACTTGAAGATAGTGCGGGATTGTTTGAATGCAATGAAGTGCTCATTGGAGTGGGTCTTTTTCCATCTGCCCTCGGCAACCCTGGAGGCCCGTCGCAGTTCTTTAGTTAGGCTGGTGTGCCAGGGTTGTCTATTGATTGTGCAAGCTTTGGTATGTGTGAGGGGGGGCGACCGAATCGAGAGCTGCAGCGGTTGTGGCGTTGTATAAAGTGGCAGCAACAACTGCATCATGTAAGGAACTAATGTCTGTAAGAGGGAGGAGGGATTCAGAGAGTGAGTGTAGGTCAAGGTGTCTGAGATTTCTGCAAGGGTGTGCAAGTTTGTGGAGTGGGGATTGTTGACCTGGAGAGGAGAGGGTAGAGAATGTAAGTAGGTTGGTAGGTTGTGGTCAGAGAGAGGGAGAGGTGAGTTAGAGAGGTTAGATAGGGAACAGAGGCGGGTGAAGATGAGGTCCAGCGTGTGGGCGTCTTTGTGGGTGGGTGTGGAAGACCAGTGAGTTAGACCGAAGGAGGAAGTGAGGGATAGAAGCTTAGAGGCCGCTGAGAGGGAAGTGTCAATGGGTATGTTAAAGTCACCCATGAGGATAGTGGGGATGTCAACGGAGAGGAAATTAAGTAGCCAAGTGGTGAAGTGGTCAAAGAAAGTGGTGGTTGATCCTGGGGGGCGGTAGATGACAGCCAGTTGGAGGCTGGAGGGGGAGTAGATGCGCACACAGTGCACTTCAAAAGAGGGAGAGTAATTGAGGGCGGCAGTGGGATATAGGTGAAGAAGCAGTTATCTGAGAGGAGGAAACCTATTCCTCCACCGTGCTTGCCGGTGGGGCGGGGGATATGGGAGAGGTGGAATCCGCTGTACGAGGCTGTGTCAGAGGGGTTGAGCCAGGTTTCAGTGATGCCGAGGAAGGAAAGCTTGTTAGTGATGAAGAGGTCGTGAATGTAGGAAAGTTTATTGCAGACGGAGCGAAAGTTCCATAGAGCTCCTGTTAGGGGGACTGGGGAAGCAGGGTCAGGGCGGATGGGCATAAGGTTAGAAGAGTTACGAGAGTTTGGGATAGATTGGGGGAAGGAGGTGGAAGTGATAGTAGGGATGTGGTGAGGAGGGCCGGGATGTGGAGAGATGTCGCCAGCAGTGAGGAGGAGCAGAGAAAGCATTAGTAGGTGGGAGCTGGAGAGGGCATGAGGTGGCTGTCTGTGTTTGGAGACAAAGAATTGTACAGTACAGACCAAAAGTTTGGACACACCTTATCATTTAAAGATGGTCTAATGTCCATTCCTTGTGTTCTTTAGCCCAAACAAGTCTCTTCTGCTTGTTGCCTGTCCTTAGCAGTGGTTTCCTAGCAGCTATTTTACCATGAAGGCCTGCTGCACAAAGTCTCCTCTTAACAGTTGTTGAAGAGATGTGTCTGCTGCTAAAACACCAAGGTTACTTACCGGTAGCCGGTTTTTCCTGAGCCCATGACAGCACACCTTGAGAGAGGATCCGCCCCACCAAGGACAGGAAACCGTCTGAAATAAAAGGGCGGTACCTCTCCCTCGCTTCAGTTGTTTACAGAGCATTGAGAGGACCTCCCTAAACAGGTTAGGCACATAACCAACACCACAATATACATATACACACCACCCCACACAGTGCACACCAGGGTGTGAGAAACATAGAAAAAATAAGGGGGGGAAACTACGGGTGCTGTCATGGGCTCAGGAAAAACCGGCTACCGGTAAGTAACCTTGGTGTTTTCCCCTCCCCCATGACAGCACACCTTGAGAGAATTTTGGAGAATTTATGAGCACCCTAGGGAGGGACCACCGCCTGAAGTACCCTTCTCCCAAAGGTGAGATCAGAAGAGGATAGATCCAACCGATAGTGCTTAAAGAAGGTGGATGGTGTAGACCAAGTAGCAGCCCTACATATCTGCTCGATCGAGACGTCTGCTCTCTCTGCCCAGGAGGTTGCAACGGCTCTGGTGGAATGAGCCCTCACATTGTCCGGGGCTGGAACCCCTGTGGACGTATAGGCTAAGCAAATGGCCTCCCTGAGCCACCTAGAGATGGTACCCTTGGACACCCCATGACCTTTCCTACACCCTTGAAAGGCCAGGAACAGAGAACAGTCTTTCCTCCACAGACTAGTCATGTGAATGTACTGTAGCAGGGACCTCCTAACATCTAGGCTATGGAACCTGACTTCCCCTGGGTTCTTGGGATTGCTGCAGAACGAGGGTAGCACAATCTCCTGACTACGGTGAAATCTAGATACCACCTTGGGAAGGTATGCTGGATCTGGCCGCAAGGTGACCCTATCCTCAAAGATTTGTGTGTAAGGAGGATTAACCGAGAGGGCCTGCAGATCCCCCACCCTACGGGCTGATGTTAAGGCCACTAGAAGGATGGTCTTAAGGGTGAGAATTTTTGGAGAAACCTTGTGTAGGGGTTCGAATGGTTCACTAGTAAGAGCGTTCAAGACTAAATTCAGGTCCCAAGGAGGAACACCCATGGAACTAACCGGTCCAGCTCTGGCACAGGACTTGATAAACCTCGAGATCCACCTATTCCCAGCCAGATTACAATTGTAGAGTGCTCCCAAAGCTGAAACTTGAACCTTAAGGGTCCCTGTAGCTAGACCCAGGTCCCGCCCCTTTTGCAGAAATTCCATGATCCCTCTGATCGGAGGTTTGCTCGATAGCGGAATATCTATAAACTCTAGGAATTTACCCCAAACCCTGCTATAAATCTTAGTTGTAATCGGTTTTCTGCTATTAGTTTCGTAAATATTCTCGGGGCAATGGAGAGGCCAAAGGGTAGGGCAGCAAACTGAAAATGCCTCAGCTTCCCCTGAATAAACAGGGCTACTCTCAGATACTTCTGATACTCCGGATGGATTGGGACGTGATAATATGCGTCCTTCAAGTCTATTACAGCCATAAAGCAGTTGCGATGTAAGAGCTTCACTGCCGAGCTTACTGACTCCATCTTGAAAGTCTGGTTTTCTACTACTTGGTTCAGACTCCTGAGGTTGATGATGGTCCTTAAGGACCCGTTTGGTTTTTTTATCATGAATAGTGGCGAATAGAACCCCCTCCCTCTCTGTGTTGCTGGTACTTCGAGAAGGACCTGCTTTCCTACTAACTAACACTTCTGTTTCCAGGGCTAATTGTTCTTCCTGGACCTTTCGTAGGGGGGTAACCACAAAGGTCCGCCAGGGTGGTCTGGCTGAACCGGATCTTCAGGCCCCCACTGATAATTTTCAGAATCCATGGGTTTGTTGTTATCGCGTCCCAAGCTGGAAAAAAGTGGGAAAGCCTTCCACCCACTTCCAGCCTGGCGTCATTGGGAGGATCTCTTCGAACTCGAGGATGGTCCTCCAAACATGTAGCCCGATTCTTTTTTGGACTTGGCTTCTCATTTCTTTTTGTCTCCCGGAGGACGACCCCGGTTAAATTTTCTCCTCCGAAAACTAAATCTTCTTGGTTCCCCCGAAAATCCCGGGAACCCTTTGGTTTTATCGCCTGCTTTTTCTAACAGGTCCTCTAACTTTTGGCCAAACAGGAGTCTACCGTCACACGGGAGGGAGCACAGTTTCTGTTTCGAAGGTAGGTCGCCTGGGCAACCCTTGAGCCACAAGGCCCGCCTGGCTGCGTTGGATAGTCCTGCTGCCCTAGCTGACAGTCTGACCGAGTCAGCTGAAGAGTCGGCCAGGAAGGCCGATGCTGTTTGAATTAAAGGTAGCTCTGCAAGTATTGCCTGTCTGGAGACCTTTTTATCTTTAAGCTGGTCTTCCAGCTGTTGGAGCCACACCATCAAGGACCTCGCCACACAGGTGCTAGCCACCGCTGGTTTTAGGCCACCTGCTGCCGCCTCCCACGTGTGGCGCAGGAAGGAGTCAGCTCTTTTATCCAGGGCATCTTTTAGGACGCCGAGTCCTCCAAGGGCAGGGAAGATCTCTTTGATGACCTTGCCACAGTCCTGTCCACCTTGGGGATCTTATCCCAAGGTTCCGCATCCTTCTCTTCGAAGGGGTACCTTCTTTTGGAGAAGGAGGGTAAAGCCCCTGATCTCTCAGGTCTCCTCCACTCCCGGTCAATGAGGCCCTGAATCTTACTGTTCACCGGAAATGAGCGTCTCTTCCTCTCTCCCAAGCCCGCAAACATGATGCATCCCTCTGCTTCTGTTGCTGAGGTGGGGGGGTAAGCTGCTGCTCCTGGCTATCTGGATCAGCCATGTCTCAGAAGCGCACCACGCTTCCAGGATAGCTCCCCCCCTTAAATATAGGGCCATCCAGCCTCCTCCGGTCTGTGGGCCCTCCCCCTTCCTCAGGCCGGAGCTCCATTGAAAAAAAACCGGCCTGGGACGCTCCGATGGGTGCCGCCATCTTTGATCGGCGCCGCCTCCTGACGTCACCCAGCGCGCCGCTCCCAGCGTGCCCTGCGCCGTGACGTCAGGCGCGTCACACCCGGAAGCGTTCCACACTGCAGGGGGAGGACGGCGCCGCGGTCTCCGGGAGGACAGAGCCTGCCTCACCGCGTGCGCCCCGCTCGGCGCAGAGACCCCAGGGGAAGCTGCGGACGGCGCTTCTGGGATACTGAACCCGGTGCACAGGCCAGTGCCCGCTCTTCCACACCGGGACAGCCCCAGGTAAGTCTTCTTTCCAGACAGGTTCCCCATCAAGGACAGGAAACCAACTGAAGCGAGGGAGAGGTACCGCCCTTTTATTTCAGACGGTTTCCTGTCCTTGGTGGGGCGGATCCTCTCTCAAGGTGTGCTGTCATGGGGGAGGGGAAAACTCTGTGTGGCATTGACCTGGTCTCTAATCTGAGCTGCTGTTAACCTGCGATTTCTGAGGCTGGTGACTCGGATAAACTTATCCTCAGAAGCAGAGGTGACTCTTGGTCTTCCTTTCCTGGGGCGGTCCTCATGTGAACCAGTTTCTTTGTAGCGCTTGACGGTTTTTGCAACTGCACTGGGGGACACTTTCAAAGTTTGCCCGATTTTTCGCACTGACTGACCTTCATTTCTTAAAGTAATGATGGCCACTCGTTTTTCTTTACTTAGCTGCTTTTTTCTTGCCATAATACAAATTCTAACAGTCTATTCAGTAGGACTATCAGCTGTGTATCCACCAGACTTCTGCACAACACAACTGATGGTCCCAACCCCATTTATAAGGCAAGAAATCCCGCTTATTAAACCTGACAGGGCACACCTGTGAAGTGAACACCATTTCCGGTGACTACCTCTTGAAGCTCATCAAGAGAATGCTAAGAGTGTGCAAAGCAGTCATCAAAGCAAAAGGTGGCTACTTTGAAGAACCTAGAATATAAGACATATTTTCAGTTGTTTCACACTTTTTTGTTAAGTATATAATTCCACATGTGTTAATTCATAGTTTTGATGCATTCAGTGTGAATGTACAATTTTCATAGTCAGGAAAATACAGAAAAATCTTTAAATGATAAGGTGTGTTCAAACTTTTGGTCTGTACTGTATGTTGAGGAATAGCTCTGAGGAGGAGGTGAGATGGATGGGGAGAATGGAGGGAGAGATGAAGAGTTCCTTACTAGGTGTAGGGATTAGGGGTGGTTGTAAGAAGTGAAGGATTAAGGGGGTGAGAGTGAAAACAAAGACAAACATTGTTCACTGGGACTTAGTATCCAGTTACCTTCAGGATTAATTCTTATTTCTCATACTTCAGCTAATGGCCATACTTAAGGTAATGGCCACAGACTAAAGTCTGACACAGACTCCTGGCCCACAATATATTTGTAACAGAATGCATTCAGCTGTGAACCAGACGGGAGTGGTCTGTGCTCATCTCGATCAGCTGATTAGGGCTGAAACAGATGCTGGATAGTCAAAGACTAAGTAAACAAGGTCATAAATGAAAGTGGGGGGTAGCTGGTGTAACTTGGAGGACATACCATTAGTAAATAGGAGTAGAGAAGTATAGAGAAATCTGCATGGGAGTCAAGACGGAAAAGCTGGGTCACATGCTATTAGTAAATAGGAGTATGCATGGAGGGGAGCAGGCAAAGGCAAAACCATTTTCCAGAGGGATTATTCCAACTATAAAACCTCAGGACTTATTCTAACTGCAGAACAGCAGGCGGTACTATGAGAACATTATACTGTGTGTGGGGGCATCATACATACTGCATAAGGGGCATTAAGCTGTGTGGGGACATTCATACTGCATAACGGGCATAATGGGGGCATCATACATCCTCCATAATTTCATATGGTGGATTCCACCTTTCCCACACTCCCCGCCCCAACGGCAAACATGGTGGAGGCGTAGGTTTTCTCCTGTCAGATACCTGCGCTTTCACTCCCCTCTTTTGAGGTGCACTGTGTGCACATCTATTCCCCCTCTGACCTCCAACTGGCCGTCATTTACCAACCTCCAGGGCTAGCCACCACTTTCTTAGACCACTTCACCACCTGGCTGCTTGACTTCTTTTCCGCTGACATCCCCACTATCATAATGGGTGACTTCAACATCCCCATTGACACTTCCCACTCGTCTGTCTCTAAGTTCTTATCCCTCACTTACTCCTTCGGCCATGCTCAATGGTCTTCTGCAGCTACTCATAAAGATTCTGTCAAATATATACTTTATACTTATGGAGATCGATAGCGTGGGTCGGAGTGAAGACAAACACGATATATCGTAGTAACAGGATATATTGAAGCAGGCAAGTATATATTATAGCAGGAAGGTATATATTATAGCAGGCGGGTATAGGCAATAAGCGATAAGTAAACAGTCTCTGGAAACGGTTGTGATGTCAGTACAAACCGATAGATGTCCCAGGTCCAGAAACGCACAGTCCACAGGGTCCCGAGCCCGGACCAGGCTCCTTTCAGAGAGCAGGCTGAACTGCAGGTGGATGCAGAGCGGGTCTTTGCACACAGGTGAGAGTCCAGGTAAACGGCAGGCAGGTAACAGGTGGGGAATCCCAGTGTAGAGAAGCAACAGGCACGATGCAAGTCCTTCAAGCTTGGCAGCAGGTAAGATACAAAATACACAAGCAAAGTATAGTTGGCCATAGTCTCTTTATATATATAGCAAACAGGAAACAGGAGATATCAGACAGGAAACAAGATGGCCCCCGAGGCTGTCAACTCCATTTTGGATAAGGGCAGAACCAACAGAACAGGTACATGCAACTCCATCTTGGATAAGGGCAATACAAATACATTCGGCTCCATCTTGGATAAGGGCACAAACTGGACAGAACAGATACATGATTCAGCTCTTTACAGATGGCCACACACTGGACCTCATCTTCATCCGCCTCTGTTCCCTATCTAACCTCTCTAACTCACCTCTCCCTCTCTCTGACCATAACCTCCTCACATTCTCTACCCTCTCCTCTCCAGGTGCACAATCCCCACTCCACGAACTTACACACCCTCGCAGAAACCTCAAACATTTTGACCTACACTCACTCTCTGAATCCCTCCTCCCTCTTACAGACATAAATTCCTTATACAATGCAGATGTTGCTGCCGCTTTATATAACACCACAATAGCTGCAGCTCTCGACTCGATCGCCCCTCTCACACATACCAAAGCTCGCAGAATCAACAGACAACCCTGGCACACCAAACTTACTAAAGAACTGCGACGGGCCTCCAGGGTTGCGGAGCGCAGATGGAAAAGGTCTCACTCCATCGAGCACTTCATCGCATTCAAACAATCCCTAACCATTTTCAAGTCCACACTCACTGCAGCAAAACAAACATACTTCTCATCTCTCATATCTTCCCCGTTCCACAACCCTAAACAGCTATTTAACACTCTCAATTCTCTCCTTCATCCCCCAACGCCTCCTCCCTCTTCTCTCATCTCAGCCGAAGACTTTGCCCCATTCTTCAAGCAGAAGATTGACACCATCAGACTTTTGCCTAAGTCCGCACAACCCCTCCTCATATCTACTCAACCTTCCTCCTCCAAACCCCACTTCTCCACCATTACAGAAGGTCTAGTCTCCTCTTTACTTTCCAAATCACACCTCACCACCTGCGAACTTGACCCAATCCCATCCCACCTCATCTCTAACCTTACCACAGTCTTCATCCCAACCCTAATCCACCTCTTCAACCTGTCACTAACAACCGGTGTCTTCCCCTCATGTCTCAAACACGCCTTAATCACACCCATCCTCAAAAAGCCCTCCCTTGACCCATCCTCTCTGACTAGCTACCGCCCCATATCACTTCTCCCCTATGCCTCAAAACTACTAGAACATGTCCACCTTGAACTGTCCTCCCACCTCTCTTCCTGCTCTCTCTTCGACCGCCTACAACCTGGCTTCCGACCGCATCACTGGACTGAAACTGCCCTGACCAAAGTCACCAAAGACCTACTAACCGCCAAATCCAAGCGACACTATTCCATCCTCCTCCTTCTGGACCTGTCATCTGCCTTCGACACAGTCAACCATTCCCTCTTACTACAGATTCTCTCATCTCTTGGCATCACGGACTTGGCCCTATCTTGGATCTCCTCATAACTAACAGACAGGACATTCAGCGTCTCCCACTCACGCACCACCTCCTCATCTCGCCCCCTATCTGTCGGTGTTCCCCAAGGTTCAGTTCTAGGACCTCTGCTCTTCTCCATCTACAGCCTCAGCCTGGGACAGCTCATAGAGTCTCACGGCTTTCAGTATCACCACTATGAAAATGACACACAGATATACTTCTCTGGACCCGATATCTCCTCCCTACTAACCAAAATCCCACAATGTCTGTCCGCCATCTCATCCTTCTTCTCTGCCAGATTTCTAAAACTTAACATGCATACATCAGAGTTCATCATCTTTCCACCCTCTCATTCATATCCCCCGTCTGACCTATCCCTCAACGTCAATGGCTGTTCACTCTCCCCAGTCCCACAAGCTCGCTGCCTTGGGGTAACCCTGGACCCTGATCTCTCCTTCAAACCACATATCCAAGCCCTTTCCACTTCCTGCCGACTCCAACTCAAAAATATCTCCCGGATCCATGCATTCCTCAGCAAAGACTCTGCAAAAACACTACTGCATGCCCTCATCATCTCCCGCCTAGACTACTGCAACCTCCTGTTCTGTGGCCTCCCTTCCAACACTCTTGCACCCCTCCAATCTATTCTAAAATCTACTGCTCGGTTAATCCACCTGTCCCCCCGCTATTCCTCGGCCTCTCCCCTCTGTCAATCCCTTCACTGGTTCCCCATTGCCAGAGACTCAAGTTCAAAACCCTAACCATGGCATACAAAGCCATCCACAACCTGTCTCCTCCATACATCTGTGATTTAGTTTCCCGGTACTTACCTGCATGCAACCTCCAATCCTCACAAGATCTCCTTCTCTACTCCCCTCTTATCTCCTCTTCCCACAATCGCATACAAGATTTCTCCCGTGCATCCCCCCTACTCTGGAACTCTCTACCCCAACATATCACACTCTCGCCTACCATGGAAGCCTTCAAAAGAAACCTGAAGACCTACCTCTTCCGACAAGCCTACAACCTGCAGTAACCACCGCCCCACCACATTACTGCATGACATCCTCTACCCCCACCCATCCCTTGTAGACTGTGAGCCCTCGCGGGCAGGGTCCTCTCTCCTCCTGTACCAGTCGCTGACTCGTTTTGTTAAGATTATGTAAATGTTTTTGCTATGTATATCCCCATCACATGTAAAAGCGCCATGGAATAAATGGTGCTATAATAATAAATAATAATAATAAGGGGCACAATGGGGGCATTACACTGTGTGGGGGTATCATTCATACTGCATAAGGGGCATAATGGGGGCATTACACTGTGTGGGGGCATCATACATCCTGCATAAGGGGCATTACACTGTGGGGGGCATCATACATCCTGCATAAGGGGCATAATGGGGGCATTACACTGTGTGGGGTCATCATACATCCTGCATAAGGGGCATAATGGGGGCATTACACTGTGTGGAGGCATCATACATCCTGCATAAGGGGCATAATGGGGGCATTACACTGTGTGGGGGCATCATACATCCTGCATAAGGAGCATAATGGGGGCATTACACTGTGTGGGGGCATCAAACATCTTGCATAAGGGGCATAATGGGGGCATTACACTGTGTGGGGGCATCATACATCTTGCATAAGGGGCATAATGGGGGCATTACACTGTGTGGGGGGCATCTTACATACTGCATAAGGGGCATAATGGGGGCATTACACTGTGTGGGGGCATCATACATCCTGCATAAGGAGCATAATGGGGGCATTACACTGTGTGGGGGCATCAAACATCTTGCATAAGGGGCATAATGGGGGCATTACACTGTGTGGGGGCATCATACATCTTGCATAAGGGGCATAATGGGGGCATTACACTGTGTGGGGGGCATCTTACATACTGCATAAGGGGCATAATGGGGGTATTACACTGTGGGGGCATCATACATCCTGCATAAGGGGCATAATGGGGGCATTACACTGTGTGGGGGCATCATACATTCTGCATAAGGGGCATTACACTGTGGGGCCAGTAAAGGGGTCCTGTACTATGAGAACAATACGTTTCCTCCCTTCCTGTCTCCATAGTTGTGTCGTATGTATCTATTACAGGGAACAGAACATAAACCTTATGATTCTTATAAAGGGGCAACACAAGACCCCAAAAGAGTCTCGGTGCTGAAGGGGTTAATGCCCCATGCGCCCAGTAATGGGGTCTCCACATACCTCCACCTGCAGAGCCGCCACCACATATATGGCTGCTCTGTGCGCACAGGAGCTGTGATGAGGTCCCAGGAGGGGAGGAGTCAGGGGTCACATGATCAGGGGCCTCAGTGGATGCAGGACTCTGCTGTGCTGGTTGTCATGGTGCTGGATGAGCTGAAGTTTATGTGTGGGGTCAGGAGGGGTTTCCAGTGTGGATGTAGCAGAGCCGCGTGTGTACGAGGCGTACGGAGCAGAGCCGCGTGTGTACGAGGCGTACGGAGCAGAGCCGCGGGTGTACGAGGTGTACGGAGCAGAGCCGCGCGTGTACGAGGTGTACGGAGCAGAGCCGCGTGTGTACGAGGCGTACGGAGCAGAGCCGCGGGTGTACGAGGTGTACGGAGCAAAGCCGCGCGTGTACGAGGTGTACGGAGCAGAGCCGCGCGTGTACGAGGTGTACGGAGCAGAGCCGTGTGTGTACGAGGTGTACGGAGCGGAGCCGCGCGTGTTCGAGGTGTACGGAGCGGAGCCACGCGTGTACGAGGCGTACGGAGCGGAGCCGCGCGTGTACGAGGTGTACGGAACAGAGCCGCGCGTGTACGAGGTGTACGGAGCGGAGCCGCGAGTGTACGAGGTGTACGGAGTGGAGCCGCGTGTGTACGGAGCGGAGCCGCGCGTGTACGAGGCGTACGGAGCGGAGCCGCGCGTGTACGGAGCGGAGCCGCGCGTGTACGAGGCGTACGGAGCGGAGCCGTGCGTGTACGAGGCGTACGGAGCGGAGCCGCGTGTGTAGTAGGTGTATGGAGCAGAGCCGCGCGTGTACGAGGTTTACGGAGCGGAGCCGCGCATGTACGAGGTGTACGGAGCGGAGCTGCGCGTGTACGAGGTGTACGGAGCGGAGCCGCGTGTGTACGAGGTGTACGGAGCGGAGCCGCGCTTGTACGAGGTGTACGGAGCGGAGCTGCGTGTGTACGAGGTGTACGGAGCCTAGCCCTTTCTATGAGGTGTACAGAGCCGCGTGTGTACGAGGTGTACGGAGCAGAGCCGCGTGTGTACGAGGTGTACGGAGCAGAGCCGCGCGTGTACGAGGTGTACGGAGCAGAGCCGCGCGTGTACGAGGTGTACGGAGCAGAGCCGCGCGTGTACGAGGTGTACGGAGCAGAGCCGCGCGTGTACGAGGTGTACGGAGCAGAGCCGCGTGTGTACGAGGTGTACGGAGCGGAGCCGCGTGTGTACGAGGAGTACGGAGCGGAGCCGCGTGTGTACGAGGTGTACGGAGCGGAGCCGCGTGTGTACGAGGTGTACAGAGCGGAGCCGCGTGTGTACGAGGTGTACGGAGCGGAGCCGCGTGTGTACGAGGTGTACGGAGCAGAGCCGCGTGTGTACGAGGTGTACGGAGCAGAGCCGCGTGTGTACGAGGTGTACGGAGCGGAGCCGCGTGTGTACGAGGTGTACGGAGCAGAGCCGCGTGTGTACGAGGTGTACGGAGCAGAGCCGCGTGTGTACGAGGTGTACGGAGCAGAGCCGCGTGTGTACGAGGAGTACGGAGCGGAGCCGCGTGTGTACGAGGAGTACGGAGCGGAGCCGCGTGTGTACGAGGTGTACGGAGCGGAGCCGCGTGTGTACGAGGTGTACGGAGCGGAGCCGCGTGTGTACGAGGTGTACGGAGCGGAGCCGCGTGTGTACGAGGTGTACATACCCTAACAGTTCCCATAGAACACCATATCACATACATAGCAGCAGCTTTTGTTTTGGCCAAAAGATTTTGTAAGCCACCGCCACGACAAGGTAGACTCTTCTGGCAGGGCCCTACTCTACTCTAACCTATTAAACATTTCTTAAAATATCCAGTACTCTATCTAGGTATATTTTTATTTATTTTTCTATAAGGGAATGTGTGACATACATTTTTTCAAATAATATCACATACAAAGGGACAAAAACCGTCACACCATGGCCGGACTACATATTACCACCACATAGTGACCAAATAATACCACATACAAAGAATACTGACACATCATGACTAGACCACATATTATCACCACATAGTGACCGAATAATACTACATACAAGGAAGAAATACCACCACACCATGACCAGACCACATATTACTACATACAAGTAATACTATATACAAGGAACATAGAATTAAACCTCATACTCTTGTTCATGCATATTTGTATCCCACCCTGTATATAAACAGTTTATTGCAGGAAATTTGTGTGAAAACCACCGATGTTAGGAAATACACCCGCATCTGATCTGGTGCAAAGCATAATATTCTGGCAAAGGATCATAGAGCCGCAGATATACCGAGCATTATCAATCATATCAACGGTAGGCAAATAGATGCATCATTGTAAAACAGATGAAAACAAGTATGTACAAAACACTGGTGAGATTACTGTAGAACATTGCAATGGTGAATCAGATTAGATGGAACGTACAAATCCATGATATCCAGGAGTTGGATGTATAACAGATAAATTGCAATGGCATACGTCTGCATAGAGTCTGATGCAAAACTTGATCGTGAGGCTATAGGTATAGCAAGCATTTCTATCTGTATCAATGAAAAACAGATTGTCATGGAAGTATTGAAAATCTTTTCTTCTCCCCTGTCATAGATATTAAGAAGTCTCTCTCCCAGACCCCTCTTCCCTCCTCCCCTATAGTAATTGTCCACGGGAGAAGAGCTGACACTTTGGCCAGTGGCCTCTATGCAAGTTAATACACACATGAGAAGGGCCTTGTAAGCTAATGCTGGCCCAAAAGGTGCTACCAAACCCAATTAACACAGGCTTGTGATAGATTTACAGCTAACTGCGAAGGTTGTATTTCCAGTGCTTCAAAGGGAATGTAACAAAGGCCTGCAGACAGCCCGAAGCCGATACAGAATAGGGAATAAATAAAGTTCCATACATCCGATAATAATGGAGCCTATATTTTGGGTGGCAGGGTCAGCTAAGGAACAATATGGATATTTTCCCGTCGCTGTAAGCCCCTCTGGGGAGCTGTGGCGCAAAAATAGCAGATGGCAGCTATACCGTGTGTGGTCTCTGGAGAAAGGTAAAATCATAACGGAAAATATGGTATCACTTTCAGGCCTCTACGATCAACCCACGATAAGTTATTGCAAAAACCAGATATCTAATAAAAATATGAAGGCTGGAGACCAGCCCCCGTGATGTCATCACAGGGGGTATGTGGGCAGGTCTCACTTAGGCATAAAAGAATCCACGGAGGATGGATCAGCACTTATGTTGGAAGTTACATATTTTGTGTAGCACGGGTCACATTCTCTGAATGGGCATCGGAGTGCTTCCCTCCACCTATACTGAGTCGTCCCTGCGAACTGTATAGAGTAAGTTGAGAATTGGAAGACAACAGTAATGTGTTGCCTGACAAAGGTTTTCTATAGAGTGTGGTGTCCGCTTTATGAGATGTTACTATCCCGGTCAGAAAATTATCCAGAAATGGAATGGAAATCAAAGGTTCGCTGACAGTGAATTTTAAATTTAAGGAATAGGAATTCAATTACAAAACAAATTGTGACACCGGGTCACCTCTCCATACCAAAAGTACATCATCAACATATCTACCAAACCAAAAAATGTGCTCAAAAAATGGATTATCAGAAAAAATTTAAATTTCTTCCCACCACATGTACAGAATAGCCAAAGATGATGAGAATTTGGAGCCCATGGGGGCTCCAAGTACTTGTAAATAATATTTAGTATCAAACATAAAATTGTTGTGGGACAACAAATATTTTATGTTATAATGAACCTTTTTAAATTCACAGAATATCCACTATATTTATTTAAATGATGTTGAACGGCAATGATGGCCAATGCGTGAGGGATGGAAGAATACAGGTTGACAACATTGCTGGTGACAAACCTATATTCTTCCTGCCACACAAACCTGTCAAAAACCCTCAGGACAGACGTAGTATCTTTCACATAGCCTGGTGTTTGAATAACCAGAGGATTATTATTATTATTAAATATTTACATAGCGCCATTAGGTTCCATGGCGCTTTACAAGTGTAGGGGCAGACAGGGACACGAACATGAAACATCAAACGAGGCGCACTGGTACAGAAGGGCAGGGGGTCCTGTCCACGAGGGCTCACAGTCTATAGGGGGTGGTGGGGAGACAGGAGGAAGGGGAGAGGACAGGGTGAGATGGTGTAGCGGATGGGTCTCAGTGTGGGCTGTAGGCCTGAAGGAAGAGGTGGGTCTTTAGGTTTTTCTTGAAGGTTCCCAGGGTAGGGGAGTGTCGGATGTGATGGGGGAGAGAGTTCCAGAGTATGGCGGATGCACGAGAGAAGTCTTGTAGGTGGTTGTGAGAGGAGGAAATGAGAGGGGAGAAGAGAAGAAGTTCTTGAGAGGAGCGAAGATCGCGCGGGGGGACATATCTGGAAACCAGGTCGGAGATGTAGGGAGGGGACAGGTTATGTATGGCCTTGTATGTTAGGGTTAGGGTTTTGAACCGTGATCTCAGGGCAATGGGGAGCCAGTGAAGGGCTTGGCAGAGGGGGGAGGCGGGGGTGAAACGGGGAGATAGGTGGATGAGTCGGGCAGTGAATTGAGGATGGTGTGGAGAGGTGCGAGGGAGGAATCGGGGAGGCCAGTGAGCAGGGGGTTGCAGTAGTCGAGACAGGAGATGATGAGGGCGTGGATAAGCGTTTTTGCCGAGTCCTGGTCAAGGAACAAGCGGATTCGGGCAATGTTCCTCAGTTGGAGTCGGCAGGCGGTGGAGAGGGCTTTGATGTGGGGCTTGAAGGAGAGGGAGGAGTCGAGGATTACCCCGAGGCACTTGGCGTGGGAGACGGGTGAGAGGGTGCAGTCGTTGATTATGATGGATAAGTTGTTGAGCTGGGGAGAACGGTTGGGGGGGGGGACGATTTTCTCGGTCTTGTAATGTTCACCAGCCATTGGCTTAAATTCTCATTCAATGAACCCATACCCGAGATAATAGAGTGAATGGTGGGGGAGGGGAGATACCTGTTACAACTCTCCTGTTAGGTTTTTTTTTAGTTTGCTGGTCACATGACCATTTTGCCTATTTAATCCGGCTCCGCCCTCCTGGCTTTGCTGGACTTCATTTGTATTTACTACTGTTGAGCTAGCTTGTTGCTCTATTGCCGTACTCTGTTAGTTTTGCTAGGTCTTATGACCTCTTTGCTTTTTTGTTGTGTGTTTGTCTTTGACTGCTACTATTTCTGCTAGGAGGTGTCCAACTAAATCCCAGTCCTTAGATCTTGTAGGGATCCCTCCCCCACATCTATAGGTCTGCGTTCAGACTAGCCGAGGACTTTAGCGGGTCTGATCGCAGGATCAGGTTCCCCGTTACATCGTAGGGATCTAGTTTAGTTCTATTGTAGGGACAGATCTCCTGCCTTTCCTTAGTCTCTGTAGCAGATCATAACAGTAAGTCCAGCCAGAAAAAAAAAAAAAAAAAAATTTCTCTAAGGAAAGACCTCCAGTTTTCCATCATGGTCTCGGTGCAAGATTTGGCTCAACGCTTGCAGGGACTCTCTCTGGAGGTGACCAAGCTCCAACAACACGTGAGTAGCTGTTCTGGAGCGCATTTTGTTGAACCTAAGGTACGTCTGCCTGATCTATTTTTTGGCGAACAACAAGATTTTTTTTCCTTTAAAAATGCTTGTCTATTATATTTTCGTTTGAGACCCGGATCCTCTGGTGATGAATCACAGCGCATAGGGTTCATAATGTCACTTTTGCGCAAAGATCCTCAGGGATGGGCCTTCTCTCTCCAACCTAGTGATCCGTGCTTTAGATCAGTGGATAGTTTTTTTTCTGCTTTGGGTTTGTTGTACGATGATCCTGATCGTGTCTCATCTGCTGAGTCTGAATTAAGACGTTTGAGGCAGGGATCAGGTAATGTGGAAAAATATTGTTCTCACTTCCGTCGGTGGTCTGCCCAGGTGGGGTGGAACGATTCTGCTTTGAAAAGCTTGTTTCTTGCAGGGCTATGTGAAAGGGTAAAGGATTTAATGATTGCTTATCCCACACCTGGAAACTTGCAGGAGTCAATGCAATTAGCTATACGGGTGGACAGGAGACTGCGTGAAAGGGTTAATGAGAGCAAATCCTCTGCTATGTCAGCTTCGAGTCATGAGAGGTTCTGTGCTGACAATGGAGAGCCGATGGAAATTGGGGCGATGGCACCCCGCTCTCAGGAAAAAGACCGCCGACTTTCTGAAGGCTTGTGTTTCTATTGCGGAAATTCTGGTCATTTTATTAAAAGCGGTGTGCTTCGTATGAAGAAAGAAAAAAAAAATGGTCAGTCATGCCCGTATTGCCTGTTTAAATTCTAAGGGAGTATTCCTATCTGCCACTACTGCTGCTCAGGATGAATTAATTGAATTTCGGGTATTTGTGGATTGTGGATCTACTCTGAATGTGATTGATGGGGGATTCTTGGAAAAACTTAAATTAGAACCTAAAACTTTGTCATCCCCTATTGCTGTGGTTTCTGTCGATGGCTCTCCCTTGAAGAGTGTTACTCACAAGGTCTGTGAATTTCCCCTCACTATTAATGGTATTCATCAAGAGAATTTGGATTTGGTGGTATTGAATAATTTGCCTTCTCCAGTAATATTGGGGTTACCCTGGTTGAAATTGCACAATCCTGTGCTGGATTGGTCTACCAATGAAATTAAGTCCAGGAGCCCTAAGTGTTATGACAAGTGTTGTAACGGGCGCATTGCTGCTGTGGATAGAGGGGAATTGCCTGTACCTATTCAGGATTTTTGGAGAGTTTTTTCTGAGGAGGAGTCGCAAGTTTTGCCTCCCCATAGAGACTATGATTGTACCATTGAATTTGTCCCTGGAGCGACTCTTCCTAAGAGTCGTTTATTTAATCATACTATTCCTGAGAGAAAGGCTTTGGAGGAATACATACAGACAAGCTTGGCCGCTGGTCACATTAGGCCTTCCAAGTCTCCTGTGGCTGTTGGTTTTTTTTTTTGTAAAAAAAAAAGATGGCGGTTTAAGTCCTTGTCTGGACTTTCGTGAGATTAATAAAATTACTGTACGCAATCCTTACCCACTGCCATTGATTCCCGATCTATTTAACCAGTTAGTGGGGGCCAAGTGGTTCTCTAAAATTGATCTCCGGGGGGCATACAATTTGTTGCGCATGAAGGAGGGTGATGAATGGAAGACTGCTTTTAACACTCCTGTGGGTCATTTTGAGAATCTGGTTATGCCTTTTGGTCTCACCAATGCTCCAGCATTTTTTCAGAATCTTATTAATGATATCCTTAGACCTTTAATCGGCAAAAATGTGGTTGTGTATTTGGATGACATTTTGATTTATTCGCCGGATCTGGAGTCTCATTGGCGGAGCGTACGTGAGGTATTACAGTTATTAATGGACAATTCACTTTTTGCTAAGCTGGAGAAATGTGGGTTCGCTGTACAGAGAATTAGTTTTTTGGGCTACATTATCTCCAGTGAAGGTTTTGAGATGGACCCGGTTAAAGTTCAAGCTGTGCAGGAATGGCCTAGGCCTATTGGTTTGAAATCGATACAGAGGTTTTTGGGTTTCGCCAATTATTACAGAAAATTCATAAAAAAAATTTCTATTATTGTCAAACCGCTGACCGATCTCACCAGGAAAGGTGCTAATGCGGTTCAGTGGACTTCTGAGGCCATTGAAGCTTTTGTGTTTTTAAAGGAGAGGTTCACCTCTGCTCCCATCCTTATGCAGCCTGATGTGACTAAGCCGTTTTTGGTTGAGGTTGATGCTTCTTCGGTGGGGGTTGGTGCGGTGTTGTCTCAGGAAAACAAGGATGGAGTACATCCCTGTGCCTTTTTTTCAAAAAAATTTTTCCGAGACTGAACTTAATTACGATATTGGTAATCGGGAATTGCTGGCGATTAAACTCGCATTTGAACACTGGCGTCACCTCTTGGAAGGTGCTGAATTTCCCGTTCAGGTTTTCACTGATCATAAAAATCTGATCTATCTTGATGCTGCCAAGCGCTTGAATGCCCATCAGGCTAGGTGGGCACTTTTTTTCTCGCGGTTTAATTTTTCCGTTACTTACATCCCGGGTACCAAGAATGTTAAAGCGGATGCTTTGTCTCGCAGCTTTTCTCCCATGGTCGGTGTTGAGGAGGAGGAGGAGACCATTTTACAAGAAGGTGTTGTGATTGCTGCTTTGGACTCCGCTTTGGAGGATGAGATTCTTAAAGCACAGGAGAATGCCCCATCTAACACTCCCCATGGGAGGTTGTTTGTGCCTAGGACCTTTAGGAGAGATTTGTTTGTTGAGTGTCATGAGTCTCGGTTGGCAGGTCATCCAGGAATTTCTGAGACCAAGAGACTTGTGGGTCGCAGTTTTTGGTGGCCTGGATGGCAGAAGGAAGTCATTAAGTGGGTGCGCCAATGTACTGTGTGTGCAAGATCCAAGTCTTCGCATGCTCCTGCTGCGGGGTTGCTTTGCCCTCTGGAGGTTCCTAGTGCACCTTGGACACATCTGGCTATGGACTTTATTACTGACCTTCCTCCCTCTGAAGGTTTCACGGTCATCTGGGTGGTCGTGGACCGTTTTAGCAAGATGTGTCACTTGGTTCCCTTCATCAAACTGCCTTGCGCTAAGACACTCGCTAAGGCCTTTGTCAAGGAGATTGTCAGACTACATGGTGTTCCTACTGACATTGTTTCTGATAGGGGACCTCAGTTCGTGGCTCGTTTCCGGCGTGCCTTTTGTGACCGGTTGGGAGTTCATTTGTCGTTTTCATCCGGATATCATCCTGAGTCTAATGGCCAGACAGAAAGGAAGAACCAGGATGTTGAGCAGTTCTTGCGTTGTTTTGTGGCAGACAATCAAGAGGGGTGGTCTGAGTTTCTGCCACTTGCTGAATTTGCTCTTAACAACCATACATCCTCTTCTGCTGGGTGTTCGCCTTTTTTTTTGTTGTTCTGGGAGACATCCGTCTTTTGGGTCATTTTCCAAATTGGTTTCGGCTGTGCCTGAGGAGGAGAGTTTTTCCGGTGATTTGGAGAGAGTTTGGACGGATGTGCGTGGTAATCTTCAGGAGGCTAACAAAAAATCTAAGAGGTACTTTGATAGGAAACGGCAAGAGGTTTTGTTTGCTGTTGGTGACATGGTTTGGTTGTCCTCTAAGAATCTGCGATTGAGGATTCCTTCTAAAAAATTGGGTCCCAAGTTCGTAGGGCCCTTTAAGGTACTTCAGATAGTTAACCAATCTGCTGTTAGGCTGGAGGTTCCTACGTCCTGGAGGATTAATCCGGTGTTTCATGTTTCTCTGTTGAAAAAAGCTGATGTGTCGGATGGTGACGCCTCTGCCACTGTTCCTCCGGTGGTGGAGGACGGGGAATATGAAATTTCCCGCATCCTAAATTCTAGACGGTATAGAGGGAGTTTGCAGTATCTCGTCGCTTGGAAGGGTTTCGGACCTGAGGATAACTCATGGGTGAGGGCGGATGATGTTTCTGCCCCCAGACTTGTCCGAGCGTTTCACAGGAGGTTTCCTGGTAAGCCTGGGCCTAGGGGATCCGGAGGATCCTCTTAGAAGAGGGGGTACTGTTACAACTCTCCTGTTAGTTTTTTTTTAGTTTGCTGGTCACATGACCATTTTGCCTATTTAATCCGGCTCCGCCCTCCTGGCTTTGCTGGACTTCATTTGTATTTACTACTGTTGAGCTAGCTTGTTGCTCTATTGCCGTACTCTGTTAGTTTTGCTAGGTCTTATGACCTCTTTGCTTTTTTGTTGTGTGTTTGTCTTTGACTGCTACTATTTCTGCTAGGAGGTGTCCAACTTATCCCAGTCCTTAGATCTTGTAGGGATCCCTCCCCCACATCTATAGGTCTGCGTTCAGACTAGCCGAGGACTTTAGCGGGTCTGATCGCAGGATCAGGTTCCCCGTTACATCATAGGGATCTAGTTTAGTTCTATTGTAGGGACAGATCTCCTGCCTTTCCTTAGTCTCTGTAGCAGATTATAACAATACCCTTGTGTGTTTTGGGGAGCCCATGAAAAATGGGATAATCAGGTAACAGCCAGAGCTTTGTTATTAAACACCGACATATAAATGCCTTCCTCCAGAATAGTGGACAACATTGTTTTATACAAATTGGTAGAATTCATAGAGACCACCGGAGCAGATTTCATATATCAACAGTTCTAATAGCACATACTCCGGGGCATCAAAACATTGTGTCCATACAGAATAATGATCTCACACAGTTTTCTTTCTTTGGTCTTGAAAAAGTTAATTATCCGGTAAGGGGTGGAAACAGACAGAAACCCCTTAATATGCGTGAAGCCTTCTGGATCTGACGTGTAAATACTAAATACCCTTCGGGTAATGAATTTCCGCAATGACCTGTTTTACATCTATTGATGAAATTCATACCGGTTTATTCCCAGCAGACCATCTATATGGTGACATTCCAGATTTTCTGAATTTATTTTGTGTTTTTCCGGTTATTATTTGCCGGTGTACTTATTTCCCTTTCTGTATATTGCGCTATCATTGCAGATTCATCTTCGCAGAACGCACATAAATGATGCAAATATCTTAAAGATTTTTCAGCAATGACTGAGTATTTCCATTGCAATGTTCTGCGGCTTATTTATCTTCCATTTCTCATATATTTATTTTTGTCCGTTTTTTCGCAATATAATTCAATGATTTGTTTTTTATTGATACAGATAGAAATTCCCGCTACATCCACAGCTTCACGATTCAGTTCTGCATCAGATATTTGTTTTTGTCAGTTTTATTATAATGTAATTACCTGTTTTTCATTGATACAGATAGAAATGCTTGCTCTATCTATAGCCTCATGATCAGGTTTTCCATCAGACTCTATGCAGACGTCTCCCATTGCCATTGATCTGTTATACATTCAGCTCCTGGATATCATGGATTTGTACGCTCCATCTAATCTGATTCGCCATTACAATGCTCCACAGTAATCTGATTCGCCATTACAATGCTCCACAGTAATCTGATTCGCCATTACAATGCTCCATCTAATCAGATTCGCCATTACAATGCTCCACAGTAATCTGATTCGCCATTACAGTGCTCCACAGTAATCTGATTCGCCATTACAATGCTCCACAGTAATCTGATTCGCCATTACAATGCTCCACAGTAATCTCACCAGTGTTCTGTACTTGTTCTCGTCTGTTTTACAATGATGCATCTATTTGCCTCTCGTTGATATGACAGATAATGCTCAGTATATCTGCGGCTCTATGATCCTTTACCAGGATATTATACTTTGCACCAGATCAGATGCAGGTGGATTTCCTTGTAAATCTTCTACTATGTAATCAGTTTTAATTGGCATATTTTTTTTCCCCTTTATTTGTTCATTGTTATAGGTTTATAGTTTCTCCATATTGGTTATTGTGCATATTATTTTATATTATATTTTTACGTGTCAGATCGATAAGAACAATATTTCTATTCACAATTTAGACATTGATGCGTTTTATCTGTTTATTGGACATTGTTATTGCGATGCTCTATACTGAATCTATCATCCATCTCATGTACAGTATACATGTTCCTGTCCCTCTATAATCAGTATATCCTCCCGCCTGCCGTTGCTATAGTTGATGGCATTTGTGATGTTCTGACCCTGTGATCTCACACCTGTACACTTAATCCCGGTGTTGTGTTCCTATATGGGATAATCCCCTGGCAGCTAACACCGGTGGTCTTCACACAAATGTCCTGCAATAAACAGTTTATATACAGAGGGGGATACGGATATGCATGAATAAGAGTATGAGGTCTAATTCTATCTTATTTTTCACCATCATGGTGTTTTGCATTTCTGGCTTGTTGTGTGACGCTTGTAATGATCATCTTGTCTGTATTTGATCCCGTTGCCTTCAATGTGAACTGTGGCTTGGATTTTCTTCACACCTTTTGCATGTCTAATTGATTTCTCATTTCATGTCATGTGTCTCCATTGTTCTTGTGTGTATATATATATGACTTCATTGTCCTTTACTCATCTGCTATAACTAAGGGCGCAACCCTAGCGCCAGAAATACATAAGAATTTAACTTTTTTTTTTTTTTTTAAATGATCCAATACATTTTTTTCATATTTTACCTGTTGGAGTGCTGATTTTCTCCTTTTCGTTTTCTTCATATGTCTGTGCTCACCAGCCGGACCGACACCCTTCAGTGGACTATCTTCACCCTGTTTGGATTCAGCGTTGCAGCTCCCTAACCCTCCCTCCTGTTTCTTCACAATATTTTAACACGTATCCTAGGCCTCGATGTTCCCCATACAAACTTGCTGTTAGAATTGTTGAGACGGGAGGAAAAGGTCTGAGAAACGCAGACCGGAACGGTCTGAAATATATAAAGAAGATCTGGCAAAATGTCCATTTTGATCACACTAATACGACCAAACCAGGACAAGGGTTTCAAGTTATAATTCATTTGATTTTTAACCATTTGTTCAAGGATGGGGGATATAATATAAAAGATACAGATCATCCAAGTTCCCCAGAATTTGTATACCCAGGTACTTAATTGTGTCTTTCTGACACTTAAAGGGGAAGTTAGAAATGAGCTATTGTGTCAGTTCAGGGTTAAAAGTTATGTTCATGGCTTCTGTTTTAGAGTAGTTGACTTTAAAATTGCTTTCATGGCCGAGTTATTCAAATTCCTTTATTATAGAGGGAAATGAGATCATTGGGTTTGAAACATAGAGCAACAAGTCGTCTGCATGTAGAGCTAGTTTATAGTGATGTGAGCCTATAGTAACTCCACTAATATCTGGATTTGTATGTAATGCTACCGCTAAATGTTCCATCACCAATGTGTATAGGAGTGGTGATAAGGGACACCCTTGTCTCGTCCCCTTTTTAATAGAAAATGTGTCATATAGAAGGCCGTTTACCCTATCGCTTTAGGGTCAGTGTAGAAGGATAGAATTTTAGATAACAAGAAAGAGTCCAATCTAATTTGTGGTAGGGGGCTCTTCAAGAAAGACCAATGCACTGTGTAGAACGCTTTTTTGGCGTAGGCAGAAACAAGGCACATTGGGAGCCCCTGTTTTTTGCATGTGAAATTAACAACGTTTTATTTTTATTATCACGAGCTTCTCTACCCTTAATGAAGGCAACCTGATCGTTGCTGACAATTGAGGGTAGATAGTGGGAGAGCCGTGTTGTAACCACTTTAGAGAATATTTTGACGTCTACATTATTTAATGATATTGGATGAATATTAGGGCAGGTATTTGGTCCTTTTCCAGGCTTTGATGAAACCATTATATGAGCCTTAAGCGATTAGGGGGCAAAAGGGGGAGTCTTCTGAGATATCATTGAACACTTTGGCTAAAAATGGTAATGACAGAGGTGTAAACATCTTATAAAATCTATTATTGAATCCATCTGGTCCAGGGCTCTTCCCAATAGGGAATGATTTAATGGCCTCTCCTATCTCTTGTTCAGTGAAAGCTTTGTCTAGTATCTCCTGCTCAGGGGTCTGTAAGGAAGGAACGGCAGTGTCCATAATATATTTGTTATTTTTAGTTTCAAGAATATTAGGTGGCATGTCGTGGTATTGTCCATGAATATTACATAGCGAACTATAAAGGCAACTAAATGCTTCCTCTATGTCAATGGGGTTATGAGTTTCTGGCTCAGGTGCCCCTTTTATGTTGGAGCCGTATGTCCTTTACACGTGTGGATGTAACCTCCTTGCCAATGAGCAACCACATTTATCTGTGAATTCGTACGAGTACCTTCACATGCGATCTTGATATTTTGTATATGTTTGATCTAGTAAAGACCTTCCCTCATTTATTTTTTTCAATCAGATCATTTTTATTTAACGAAACTAAGAATTACCAACATTTCTTTTTTTAAATAAACTTTGTGACAAAAAAAAAGAAAAACCAGTAAACAAAACAAGAACCGGTTTACAATGATATAAATCCCAATATCGCTGTATAGTACAAGGTTTTGGAATACTAATTTTACATTTGTACATAAATATCTGAATACTTCCTGACGGCTTATTTTTTTTCCTATTGAGACACCAAAAGAAACAGAATATATCTAAGGAGGGGCAATTGTGTGGACTGAGACAATTATTATTTGCTGACACCTTGGGTATAAGGATATACATTCCTGGCTTACTGTAAGGAAATGGACAAACGATCCAGGATAGTATTTCTGTGAAGGTTCTTTGAAGCAATATCTGGGGTATTTAACCATTGCTCCCATATTTGTATGAATTTCTTGAGAGCGTTCCTTTAATATAAGATCCCCTTTTTAAGCGTAGAGTGTCATTTATCCTGGATTTTAGTTCTGTTATCGTTGGGGGAGAATTGTCTATCCAATGTATTTCCAACAATTTTCTGGCTTGGAATAATACTCCTGAGCTAGCTACTACCATATGGAGTCTGGGTCTACATCCTCTCTCAGGAGTCCTAGGATACAGATTTTAGGTTGCAACTGAAGTTGTATCCCAAATACAGATAGTACAAGAGTGATCACCCCCTTCCAGTAGTCGCCAATATTTACACATTTCCATGTCATATGCATCAGGTGGGCATCATTTTGACCACATCTAGGACATGTGTCATCCGTTTCTATTTCAATTTTAAATAAAATACTTTGGGATCTATATGCTCTATGAATGAGAAGAATTCGGGACTATCTTTGTGACTCTGACAATGAAAGATTCGGTGTCAAATCCAGTATTTCCCCCATTGCTCCTCAGATAACGGACCCACATCCTCCTCCCATTTTCTCTTAACTATCAAAGGATATTTATCCAAATGTAGGGCCAGTAACTGCCTATAAATAAGGGTTAATAGACCTTTTGTATCCACTGCTTTAGCAATGGTATCTATTGGGTGATGTCCATCAGTAGGACGTTTATTCTAGTACCCCGATCCTCCCACTCACTAATATTATTTAGCTTCTATAGCTCTGGTAAGTTATAGTTGTGCCATAAAGGAGTATAGTTTGTGTACTTTTCAATCCCCAGAATATTTTTACCCCTATCCCACACCTTATATATTAACTTTAGTGTACGACATTTTAAGTCATTTTCTCGAGGAGGCCCCATATCTAGTACCGAGAATGGAAGCTTCCACTTGGTTCCTTCGATAAGTAGGTGCCCTGAAATTACACAACATTTGCGAGTACCCCATCCATGAAACTACTTTAGCTCCATTCTAGCGTTAAGGCGGTCTGCATATACCTGGAGGGAAGCAGATCATTTATGTTGTTTGTCAAGGAGATCAATCCGCTCAAGCAAATGAGACTTTAGCTGTTCTCTCCTTTTTTGAGCTTTTATCTATGTTTTATTATTACACCTCTGAGGACACATGTGAGTGCTTCCCATTTAAATGGTAAGGCATTTTCATCATGCTCATATATTTGAAGGAGTCTATAGTCTCAAGAAGGTCTGAGACACAGAGTGAGTCTTTCAGCAAATTATCATTTAGGTTCCAACATCTGAAGCCTTGGTGGAGTCCAGCATAGTCAGATCTATAATATAACGGGAGATGCGTGTCTGTCTGAAGCCTTTATAGCCTGCGCAAGTGCGACAAGCCTGCGCAGTCCGGCTCCAGACAGAAGCAGGCATGGAGCCGTTACAGGTAAGAGAAGCGTATATGGCGCCGGAGATCACAGTATGCATAGACACTGAACACATACAGTGATCTCCGGCGCCGTACTTACATACTTACCTGACCGGGAGGAGCGTTGCCGCGGCGCCTCTCTTCGCCGGAGACCGGGGCAGAAGTGAAGGTGTCGGAATCAGCACATGCACGTAGCGCTATTTGCAGTGTGTCTTCAGCAAAATGGCGCAGGACAGCGCGGTATGGGCATGCGCGTACTCTGGCGTCGCACTCCTCCCCCAGCCTCCGGCAGAACAGAACACCGCAGTGCTTGAGCACAGAGAAGAAAGGTGAGATTAAGTGTTTATTGTTTTGTATGTGTGCAACGTGAAAGGGATGAGGGGTGCCATACATACCAGGATTGGGGGGCGAGGGGGCAACACATATCAGGATTGGGGGATGAGGGGTACCAAGCATACCAGGATTGGGGGATGAGGGGTACCATGCATACCAGGATTGGGGGATGAGGGGTACCATGCATACCAGGATGAGGAATGGGGTGCCATGCATACCAGGATGAGGGGTACCACACATAGCAGGATTGGGGGGGTGAGGGGTGCCATACATACCAGTATAGGGATGAGGAGTGTCATGCAAACAAGGATTGGTGGGTGAGGGGACCATGCATACCAGGATTGGGGGGTGAGGGGTGCCATGCATACCAGAATAGGGATGAGGGGTACCATACATACCAGGATAGGGATGGGGTACCATGCATACCAGGATAGGGATGGGGTACCATGCATACCAGGATAGGGACGAGAGGTACCCTACATACCAGGATAGGAATGCGGGGTACCATGCATACCAGGATAGGGATGGGGTACCATGAATACCAGGATAGGGATGAGGGGTACCATACATACCAGGATAGGAATTCGGGGGTTACCATGCATACCAGGATGAAGGGTACCATGCATACCAGAATAAGGATGAGGGGTACCATACATACCAGTATAGGGATGAGGGGTGCCATGCATACCAGTATATGGATGAGGGGTGCCATACATACCAGGATAGGGGATGGAGTGCCATGCATACCAGTATATGGATGAGGGGTGCCATACATACCAGGATAGGGGATGGGGTGCCATGCATACCAGGATAGGGATGAGGAAGCCATATATACCATGATTGGGGATGAGGCGTGCCATGCATACCAGGATGAGGGATTAGGTGCCATGCATACCAGGATAGGGATGAGGAAGCCATACAAACCAGAATTGGGATGAGGGGTGCCATGTATACCAGGATGAGGGATGAGGTGTCATGCATACCAGGATAGGAATGCGGGGTACCATGCATACCAGGATAGGGATGAGGGGTACCATGCATACCAGGATGAGGGGTACCATGCATACCAGAATAGGGATGAGGGGTGCCATGCATACCAGGATGAGGGATGGGGTGTCATGCATACCAGGATAGGAATGCGGGGTACCATGCATACCAGGATAGGGATGAGGGGTACCATGCATACCAGGATGAGGGGTACCATGCATACCAGAATAGGGATGAGGGGTGCCATACATACCAGTATAGGGATGAGGGGTGCAATACATACCAGGATAGGTGATGGGGTGCCATGCATACCAGGATAGGGATGAGGGAGCCATATATACCAGGATTGGGGATGAAGCGTGCATTGCATACCAGGATAAGGGATTGGGTGCCATGCATACCAGGTTTCTGGGATGAGGCCATACATACCAGAATTGGGATGAGGGGTGCCATGTATACCAGGATGAGGGATGTGGTGTCATGCATACCAGGATAGGAATGCTGGGTACCATGCATATCAGGATAGGGATGAGGGGTACCATGCATACCAGGATGAGGGGTACCATGCATACCAGAATAGGGGTGAGGGGTGCCATGCATACCAGGATGAGGTATGGGGTGTCATGCATACCAGGATAGGAATGCGGGGTACCATGCATACCAGGATAGGGATGAGGGGTACCAGGCATACCAGGATGAGGGGTACCATGCATACCAGAATAAGGATGAGGGGTGCCATGCATACCAGGATGAGAGGTACCATACATACCAGAATAGGGATGAGGGGTACCATGCATACCAGGATAGGAATGAGAGGCACCATGAATACCAGGATGAGGGATGAGGTGCCATGCATACCAGGATTGGGGGATGAGTGGTGCCATGCATACCAGGATGAGAGATTGGGTAAAATACAAACCAGGATTGGAATGAGGGGTGCAATGTATACCAGGATGAGGGGTACCATACATACCAGAATAGGGATGAGGGGTACCATGCATACCAGGATAGGAATGAGAGGCACCATGCATACCAGGATGAGGGATGGGGTGCCATGCATACCAGGATTGGGGGATGAGTGGTGCCATGCATACCAGGATGAGGGATTGGGTAACATACATACCAGGATTGGGATGAGAGGTGCAATGTATACCAGATTTGGAATGAGGGGTGCCATGCATACCAGGATTGGGGGATGAGGAGGCAATACATACCAGGATTGGGGGATAAGGGGTGCCATACATACCAGGATGAGGGATGGGGTGCCATGCATACCAGGATTGGGGTATTAGTGGTGCCATGCATACCAGGATGAGGGATTGGGTACCATAATACCAGGATTGGGATGAGGAGTGCAATGTATATCAGATTTGGAATGAGAGCTGCCATGCATACCAAGACTGGGGATGAGGGGTGCCATGCATACCAAGATTGGGGATGAGGGGTGCCATGCATACCAAGAATGGGGATGAGGGGTGCCATGCATACCAGGATTGGGGATGAGGGGTGCCATGCATACCAGGATTGGGGATGAGGGGTGCCATGCATACCAGGATTGAGAATGAGGGGTGCCATGCATACCAGGATGGGGATGAGGGGTGCCATGCATACCAGGATGGGATGGTGGGGACAGGATGGGGGCAGCAGAAATACCAGGAGGGGGGCAGCATATACCAGCATGGGAGACCATATACCAATAAAAATGCTTGCCACCCAGGCATAGAACGGGTTCAATAGCTAGTTACAATATACAGGAGCATGATCTGACCATACAGCAGTTCCTACCTGAGATGTAGGTTGCCATGTAGGCAAGTGACTGCTAATTAAGAAAAGGACTATATGGCTATGCATATTGTGTAAAGGAGAATAATAGGTATAATCCTTTACGTCTGGATGTAGTATCTTCCATACATCAACTGGTTGAGACCAAAGCACAATTAGCAAAGCTTTTGTTTGTGTTTTAGATTGGTGACTCCAGCCCAGGGATGTGTCTAAAGAAGGATCCAAGGCAAAATTAACCCCTTTACAACCCAAGGTGGTTTGCACGTTAATGACCAGGCCAATTTTTACAATTCTGACCACTGTCACTTTATGAGGTAATTACTCTGGAATGCTTCAACGGATCCTCCTGATTCTGAGATTGTTTTTTCGTGGCATATTGTACTTCATGATTGTGGTAAAATTTCTTCAATATCACTTGCGTTTATTTGTGAAAAAAAAGGAAATTGGGCAAAAATTTTGAAAATTTAGCAATTTTCAAAATTTGAATTTTTATGCCCTTAAATCAGAGATACAGTACAGACCAAAAGTTTGGACACACCTTCTCATTTAAAGATTTTTCTGTATTTTCATGACTATGAAAAGTGTACATTCACACTGAAGGCATCAAAACTATGAATTAACACATATGGAATTATATACTTAACAAGCAAGTGTGAAACAACTGAAAATATGTCTTCTATTCTAGATTCTTCAAAGTAGCCACCTTTTGCTTTGATGACTGCTTTGCACACTCTTGGCATTCTCTTGATGAGCTTCAAGAGGTAGTCACCGGAAATGGTCTTCCAACAATCTTGAAGGCGTTCCCAGAGATGCTTAGCACTTGTTGGCCCTTTTGCCTTCACTCTGCGGTCCAGCTCACCCCAAACCATCTCGATTCTGTTCAGGTCTGGTGACTGTGGAGGCCAGGTCATCTGGCGTAGCACCCCATCACTCTCCTTCTTGGTCTAATAGCCCTTACACAACCTGGAGATGTGTTTGGGGTCATTGCCTGTTGAAAAATAAATGATGGTCCAACTAAACGCAAACCGGATGGAATAGCATGCCGCTGCAAGATGCTGTGGTAGCCATGCTGGTTCAGTATGCCTTCAATTTTGAATAAATCCCCAACAGTGTCACCAGCAAAGCACCCCCACACCATCACACCTCCTCCATGCTTCACAGTCGGAACCAGGCATGTAGAGTCCATCCGTTCACCTTTTCTGCGTCGCACAAAGACACGGTGGTTGGAACTAAAGATCTCAAATTTGGACTCATCAGACCAAAGCACAGATTTCCACTGGTCTAATGGCCATTCCTTGTGTTATTTAGCCTAAACAAGTCTCTTCTGCTTGTTGCCTGTCCTTAGCAGTGGTTTCCTAGCAGCTATTTTACCATGAAGGCCTGCTGCACAAAGTCTCCTCTTAACAGTTGTTGAAGAGATGTGTCTGCTGCTAGAACTCTGTGTGGCATTGACCTGGTCTCTAATCTGAGCTGCTGTTAACCTGCGATTTCTGAGGCTGGTGACTCGGATAAACTTATCCTCAGAAGCAGAGGTGACTCTTGGTCTTCCTTTCCTGTGGCAGTCCTCACGTGAGCCAGTTTCTTTGTAGCGCTTGATGGTTTTTGCAACTGCACTTGGGGACACTTTCAAAGTTTGCCCAATTTTTCGCAAAGGTGAACGGATGGACTCTACATGCCTGGTTCCCACCGTGAAGCATGGAGGAGGAGGTGTGATGGTGCTTTTCTGGTGACACTGTTGGGGATTTATTCAAAATTTAAGGCATACTGAACCAGCATGGCTACCACAGCACTTTGCAGCGGCATGCTATTCCATCCGGTTTGCGTTTAGTTGGACCATCATTTATTTTTCAACAGGACAAGGACCCCAAATACACCTCCATGCTGTGTAAGGGCTATTTGACCAAGAAGGAGAGTTATGGGGTGCTACGCCAGATGACCTGGCCTCCACAGTCACCAGACCTCAACCCAATTGAGATGGTTTGGGGTGAGCTGGACTGCAGAGTGAAGGCAAAAGGGCAACAAGTGCTAAGCATCTCTGGGAACTCCTTCAAGATTGTTGGAAGACCATTTCGGGTGACTACCACTTGAAGCTCATCAAGAGAATGCCAAGAGTGTGCAAAGCTGTCATCAAAGCAAAAGGTGGCTACTTTGAAGAACCTAGAATATAAGACATAACAAAAAAGTATGAAACAACTGAAATTAAGTATATAATTCCACATGTGTTAATTCATAGTTTTGATGCCTTAAGTGTGAATGTACAATTTTCATAGTCATGAAAATACAGAAAAAAATTTAAATGAGAAGGTGTGTCCAAACTTTTCGTCTGTACTGTATGTGAGCAATTATATGCGTTTTCCATTGAAATCACAAGGACCCAACTCCTCTGCTTTCCTCACAATGGCCTATTTTACATTGAAAAAATGTATGCGACAGATAATGTCCCTTGGACACTCAGGATCTGGGCCATGATTGCCTATTGTATGGTGCGCTTTTTCAATCTCCAGCTCCTTATCAATAGGATCACCAAGGATATTATTGAATAATGATCGCAGTGTTGGCATAATCACTTGTGCAGATATTATTGCGATTTTCTTCATCATCAACCATATTAAACAGATGGTTTATTTACTGTCTGTGAAGATCCAGTGTTAGTTTCTGAGCATTATGATGGCCTCTAACTTGGACGACATTATCCTCTAATCCCTGTACCTTGTCAGTAAGCTGTGACAGGATAGAAGTGAGGGGACGTATTTCAGTATTGTATTTGGTCTCTCGCCTCTGAATATATTGCTCCATATCTTCTTTAGTAGGGATAGACGCAATCTGATATACAAATAAGTTATGTTGTTCCCCATATCAGAATAACCTGTGGCTGGGGGGGTAAATGTCCCTGTGAAGCAAGCACTGCTCAGTATGGGGACTTTGGTGAGAGTACAGGGAGATTTGTGGAGCTGTTTTCTTGTGAGGTCTACATTAAGAGAGAAGTTGGTGCAAGACTTACAAGCCTGAGCTGTCTGTCATCATGAGGGTTAAGACTGCTTCTTTTTCCATGCTTAGGTGAGGCAGTAATAGCTCCGGAGCAGGAAGATAAGACCTTCCATAAGAAACACGGCATACCAGACATGCTGACGGAGGTGGAGGATCTCAGATTAACCTCTGATCTCTTCTTTCTTTCCCATATCGAAAGTCATGTTTGAGGCTGTAAATTGCTTATAATTCACCCAAGAACACGGTCTGAAGAGAGTGCTTTCAGTGTGTGCGTTCTCTTGGTGCTATGTCCAGGCCATGTCCTTCCTGTTGATGTACAATACGTCTGAAGGTGGCGTTGATTGGCAGCAGGATTGTGTGATGTAGCAATCTTGTGTGATATAACAGCCTTACGGAAACGCAAGTTGTGACACCAATGGAATGGCGCCAGAACAGTAAGTGCGTATGAGTGTTTTTATTTTAACAAGGTCAAACATGAGGAATGAGAAGGAGTTGTTCTAGTAGTTCCCTTTATGAAGATACAATTTTCGGTTAAAAATGTAAAAGGCTTCTCCCCTGTGTGACTTCTATGAAGTTTGTTAAGAGTTGATTTCCGTGTAAAACATTTCCCACATTAAGAACATGAAAATGGCTTCTCGTCTGTGTGAGTTCTCTGGTGACTAAGAAGTGATGATTTCTTCACAAAACATTTCCCACATTCTGAACAGGAAAAAGGCTTCTCCACTGTGTGATTTCTCTGGTGTATAACCAAACCTGATTTCCAGCTAAAATACTTCCCACATTCTGAACAGGAAAAAGGCTTCTCCCCTGTGTGATTTCTCTGGTGATTAACCAAATCTGATTTCCAGCTAAAACATTTCCCACATTCTGAACAGCAAAAAGGCTTCTCCCCTGTGTGAGTTCTGTTGTGCTTAACCAAATCTGATTTCTGGATAAAACATTTCCCACATTCTGAACAGGAAAAAGGCTTCTCCCCTGTGTGACTTTTCTGGTGATTAACCAAAACTGATTTCCGGCTAAAACATTTCCCACATTTTGAACAGGAAAAAGGCTTCTCCCCTGTGTGAATTCTCTTGTGCTCAACTAAACCTGATTTCCAGCTAAAATATTTTCCACATTCTGAACAGAAAAAAGGCTTCTCCCCTGTGTGAATTCTCTGGTGCTTAACCAAACCTGATTTCTGGCTAAAACATTTTTCACATTCCGAACAGAAAAAAGGCTTCTCCCCTGTGTGAGTCCTCTGGTGATTAACCAGATTTGATTTCTGGTTAAAACATTTCTGACATTCTGAACAGCAAAAAGGCTTCTCTCCTGTGTGAGTTCTCTGATATTTGATTAAACTTGATTTCTCTGTAAAACATTTTTCACTTTCTAAACAAGAAAATGGCTTCTCCTCTGTGTGACTTCTCTGGTGATTAACAAGATCTGATTTCTGGTTAAAAAATTTCCCACACTTGAAACAAGAAAATCTATTCTCTGCTGTGTGAATTTTTTGATGTTTAAGAAAAGACTTTTCGAGGGAAAAACTATTTCCATATTCTGAATGTGAAAATGGCTTCTTTGCTTTAGGAGCAATTTGTTTTTTAATGCTTATTTTGCGACTTTGATTTTCCTTAGTAGTCGGTAATGAATCAGAAGACAGGACCTGTTTCATAGGATCAGATGACAGATCTTTGCTGTGAAGGGATGATGGGATATCTGGGTTAATGGCATTCACTTCAATTGTATCCTGTGGGATCCCAAGATCATCAGATTTAAAAATTGAAGATGTCAGCTGTTCCTCTGATCTCCTGGTACAGTCATCTGCCAAGAAGAAAACCAATTATTATTTATGAATAACATATCCTTAAAATTTATATTGTTGAATATTTTTACTTAAACTCTCCGTAAAAATGTACTTTATGTAAAAGTATCATTATTTACCAAGAAAACATCACAGAAAAAAATCAGCCTTACCAACACCAAATCAGATAACAAATGCATTAGCATTTTAGTGTTGGTTGGGTGTACTGGGGTGTCTGTCCATGTGGGGTGCACTTATATAGTGCTGGGCAGCCCTCCTGATGTAATAGTATGGGCATCATTAGGCTAAGCCAGACACTGTGCATCAAACCTACATGTGTGACTGGCGTCCTATGCAAGCTTCTTCTGTGTGCATCTTTAATACTAGGCAACCACCCCCTCCATGAATTGGTATGATTGTGAGTGGTTGCTCCATAAGTATTTTGCACCTGCGCAGCCCCCACCTTTATCATGGGGGTCTGCGGCATCCTGCTAGTGCATTTGTTATATGATTTGGTGTTGGTAAGGCTGTATTTTTTTCTGTGATTTTTTTTAAATTTTGCCCTATGTTAGCCGTCATTATTCACCAAGACAATAACAGTTCACAGTCTAATAGAAAACCTCATAGGATGAACCAGTGGATCGTAGTGTCCAACTGTTTGTTAATTCTGCCTCCCAAATATGGAATAAAAAGCCACCAAACAATGTTATGTAGGTGAAAATAATATCAATAAAAATTTCTACTCATCTCACAAAAAACAAGTCCCCACTCAGGTCCATCATCTGTCAATGGAAAAACAGAGGTTTCCACATTATTAGTGGCTCAAAGGCTTTTGAAAAGCAACATGGCTTCCATAAACCAATCCAGCAATATCTGATCTCCCAAAGTCAGATCTCCCCCTCTCTTCAGAGCCTTGCAGTGCGCCCAAACCACATTTAGCCTCCATGTATTCGGCATTACTATAATGAGAAGACCCCACTTAATTGATGGTGTGTGTCTCCTGGAGCACAATCTGGGCACTATGTGTTTGGTAATAAAATTATATATTTGTAATTTTCAATCTCCAACATCCACTGCGTGCTAATATCCGGAAGTGACTGTGGAGTCAAAATAGTCACTGCTCCTATAGATTAATTCACTGAGGGTTATAATTTCCAAAATGGAGTCACTTTATGGGGATTTCTACTGCTCTGGTTTTCTGCAATTTGGTCACATTAGGGCTTCTGTAAATGGTGTGTCCCATCTCCTCTGGGATCTGCTCCTGGGATGTCTGCTTCTGTCACCAGGAGCCGCCTTATTCATTCTGCAGGCGGCGCTGGTGATGGAGGAGACGTCAGAACCAGAAGCTCTGGGCGGCACAGTCTCTGTCCACCACTAAGATTAGGGTGCCTGGGACCAGTAGTACCATCCAATCTGGCAGTATGGGTGTGTGTGCTGTCCAGCTGGAGTAATCTGCTCCCTGCTTCAGCCAACTGGAAAGCACCACACCCTACTAAAGCTGGAAGCATATTGCCGGAAGCTGCCAGATACAGCCTTGTCCTCCTCTGGTTCAGTCCTCTGTGCTCAGCTCCCGGCTTGTGTATTTGTTTCCTGTTGTGACCTCGGCCCGTTTACTGACTACTCTTGTGTGATTTTGTATTTTCTCTGACCTCCTGGTTCTGACCCGGCTATCTGACTATTGTTCTTGCCATCTCACACCACAGAACATTAGGTAACACTGTGGCCCAAGCTTAGGGGGTCTCTGTCTAAGTCCAAATCCATGTAGAGGGGTTAAAGGATGATGAGCAAGGCAAACCCTGGTATCTGGAAAATGGAGTAGATAGCGCCAAGCCTGTTTGTGGTAGCCATCTTTTGAGGTCCCAGGTGACTATGAGCAGTGCCCCCAATACATTGTGTCCGCACACTATCCCAGCAAAATCTGCATTCAAATAGCTAAATGGCGCTCCTTCCCTTCTTAACCTGCCATGTGCCCAGACAGTAGTGTACAACCGTATATGGGGTATTGTCAGATTCAAGAGAAGTTAGAATATTATTTGTAAGGTCCATTTGTTTCCTATTATCCTTTGGGAAGAATTCCAAAATTATCACCATATAAAGTGACACACGTCAGATTTGAAAAATGGGCCCAGATAGGAACACAAAACTGGCTGCAGGAAGGGGTTAAATCAGAGTATTTTGGGCACTAACTACTGTACTCAAAAACTGTGACTATAGACAAGAACACATCTACTGAAATGATCAAACTCAACAGTCTCCATCAGTAAGTAGTGAGTAACTAGTCGTGAAACCTCTCTGGGGAAATTGGAGTATGGGGCTCGGGGGCTCTTAGTAATCTAAACTATCGTAAGGGATAATATTTTCTGTCAGATGAGTTTCAAGAAGAAATATTAGATTTTCAAAGAGAACTTTTCATAATAGTGCAGAGCTGAGGTGTCTTAAATTTAGCTTAGAGAGATATCATGGCACAGGTGTAATGTTTGCTTTTGTTTAGTTTATCACAATCTGGTTTGAAGTTAGTCGGTTTTAAAAGAAATTGAAAAGTCACGATAAAGGGAAACTGTTGTTATTGTACAGAAATTCACACTTGGCCCTCACTGCAAATTTAATGTTGTAGATCATAAAAGTGAAGTTTGGCCAGAAAGACTAGACCTGGTCTTGTAGGGACCATATGAGGACATTCAGCAGCACAGAAGGGAGAGAAGGTAGATTCATCCAATAAGATATCAGGGATCTAGGAAGCCAACACCATCATTACCATCCGCTTTCTCTTACAGTCGCATCATAATATTTTTCTTCAAGTGATTTTCTGGCTTTGTGGTTTACAGATTTGGGCAGGTAACGTCTCCTAATCACAGGGGGTAGGTGGATCCTCCAGGTTGTAAGTTCTATGGAAAAGGGTTTCAATGCCCAAAATCATTTGAACAGTTTTGGGTGGAGGAGAATGTTGTGGTTTAGAGGCAAAATGGTGATCACACGATTGTGATACGGCCGGACTCCACCACTGATAAAGCAGCCACAGCCGGTGACTGAGAAGAATCTGTGACTTCTCTGCATTTAGTGGTCACTACTCACCTGGGTGGTCATATGTAGGAATCTCCTCTTTACACCGCTCATCACCCCTCACATATGCCTCTATAGTATTAATATAGGTCAGATCTTCACCCTGAAACAAATATTGTAAAAGTCACAAACAGATGAGAAGTCACATCTATGATCGGCTGTAATCCTGCCATCTCCACCGTTCTCATTACACAAATAGAAAACACAAAATACTGGTGGATAAAACAAGACTGAGCACAAGACCTTCACAGCCGTCTACACATCATAGGGGAGATCTCATGATAGCTTCTCTCCATCTACCTGATGATCCTGAGGAACACTGGGATCTTCTTGTTTGCAGTCCAGTGGAAGAAGAGGACGTGGACATCTCTCTGGTGTTGTCCTCTTACTGGATAGATCTGGAGGAAACACATAAGGGACTGAATTCATTCTTTACATACAGATAATTATAGGTCGTGTGTATTTAGTCCTGTCTATTACCTGGTGATGTGAGGGGCTGAGGAACCTCCATCATGACGTCTTTGTACAAATCTTTGTGTCCTTCTAAATACTCCCACTCTTCCATGGAGAAATAGACAGTGACATCCTGACATCTTATAGGAACCTGACACATACAATGATACCGTCATCCCCCCGATCCCTCCATAGCGTTACTGTATAATATCCCAGCATTCCCAGCAGTGTCACCTCTCCAGTTAGCAGCTCAATCATCTTGTAGGTGAGTTCTAGGATCTTCTGGTCATTGATGTCCTCATGTATCAGGGGGTGAGGTGGAAGCTCCGTGATTGGGCTCAGGGGTCTTCCCCATCCCTCAGACACATGGACCTGACAGCGCTCACTAGAGGTCTTCTTCACTATTGTGTAATCCTGGTTATGGAGAGACACATTAATAAATCTCACTACAGACATTTCCAGAGTACTCACCTCTCCAGTTCTGTCCATCTGTTATTCCCATAGATAAGAATGATGTAATGTGACGTCATCAGAATCTCTCACCTCTCCAGTAAGCCGGAAGAGGATCTCTAGGGTGAGGTGTAATATTCTCTCTGCCATCTTGTCTCTATCCATATCCATCTTTGATGATTCCATAAGGAAAATTCTCTTTAATAGATCTTCACTGAGAGGATCTGATATTGTAGGGACTTAAATGAGAAGATGATGAGCCGATGTAACATCATAAAAATCCTGTGTAATAATACAATTATTGGAGATAATAAAGGGAAACATATGAGATTTATTATTTTACAGTATTTCGTTTTCTTCTTTACATCTAGTAATAAAACCTATATATTTTAGGCCACAGACAACAAGCAGTTTCTTCCATGGAGTCTGCAGCTGAACACGTTTCTCATAGACTCATCTTCCATAAAGCTAATTCTCGTCTCATTTACCGACACTGGAATCGGCATTAGCAATACTGCAGGAGATATTCATTATACATGACATGAGAAATAATTACTTCATGAGGAGGACAACATCTTCATCTTCTACTATGGCTTTAGAAACATATTTAGCCAGAGTCCGTCACTGACTACATCTCCACCGGTCGTCTATATGAATGTATCCCATCTTCCCTGGACTGTAATCTTCTATCACATTAGATCTCATGTTTGATTCACACACAGAAGTTTGAGGCTTTGACACATGGTAAAGTTTTTAATATTATACAGAGTAGGACTATCCCGAATGGGTTCACCTTGCCATGGTGGGATAGCTTTCATGCTATTTTTGATCAAAAACAGACCGCCGGGGAGAGCCGCCTGAAAAATGCTTGCGTTTCCCATAGACTTACATTGGGCTCGTTGCTTGGGTCGAGCACCCGAGTATTCCAATGTGCTCAACCCGAGCATGGAGCACCCGAGCATTTTAGTGCTCGCCCATCACTAGTTCTGAGTTTAAATCCCTGGTGCAGAAAAAATAAACTTTTGTTTTTTAAATGATGTTGGCGAGCACACAAATTTCACTGATGCTTGGCTTTGATATCTGACGACTTTTCTCATACATCAGAATAAGAATCACAATTACTTTTAGACCCCCTGAGTATTATCATGGTTAATCTCATAAGCCAAGAAAAACCTGTAGGGACACTGAACTTTTTATTATTAATTATATTATTATTATTATTATTATTACTACTATTATCCTTTCAAACCAAAACTATGTGACACAGATGCCTTACCATTAAGCTGTAGGTTCATTATTTGATTATTTAGGTAGTGATATATAATAATAATTACATAGCAAAAGTAAATTGGGAGTTTGCAGCCAGTTCTTGGGTGGATGGAAAGAAAAATTGACAATAAAGAAATGTTATTATTAGACCCCTTTAAGAAATTATGCAAATGAACAGTCACTTGGAAATAGATATGTAGCAAATTAGTGCCTCCCAATTTACTTTGGCTATGTAATTTACCATGCAAATAGACAGCTTGTCTGAAACTCTTAACACGTCAGGATGACAATCAAAATGTCAGATATTAAAAAGTAAAACACCCCTGTAGTTTGTGTGCTAAATAGGGATAGTTAAAAAAATAATAATAATAATAATATTTCTATTGGGATTTGAACTGTGACACTTTAGTTTCAGAGGCTGATGCCTTACCATTGAGCTATCCAGGCAAGTGATAGTAACTGGCAGCTTTTCTTGTCTTATGAGATCAACCATGAAAATACTCAGGGTGACTAAAAGTCATTGTGATTCTGATGTTTGAAGAAAGTCACACATCAGACTCACACATCAAAATCAAACATCATTTGAATCTGTCTTGCTAGCAGTCTGTGCATAAGTCCCAATGAGTTTCAATCAGATTTGCACTGAAAATCATATAACTAAATGGAACTCCTAGGTTTCTTCAACTGAGTTAATAGCTCAGTGGTTAGTGCACTGGTGTCTGGATACAGAATTTTAGGTTCAAGTCCCATTAGCGAACAGTGACTTTTTATATTATTATTATTACAGTTGTAAAAGTCACTTATCAAAGTCACTTGTGAGAAACATTTGTCAGACAGGGTATTTAGCCTCAAACTGACATCATTATGATGTTTGATTTTGATATCTGATCATGTCCTAAAATGGACACTGTACTCCTGTGACTGTGTTAACCCCTCTAGTTGCTGGATGCTTCTGGAGCACAACACTTCCTGTCTCATGTGCTTGTGTTACTGCTAATAGTTGCTGAATGCTTTTAAAGCAACAGCACTACTTCTGCATGTCACACTCTGCAACAGCACTAATTCTGGATGTCACAATGGGCATTGCAGAAAATGACCTTGGTGGATAACGTTCAGGCCTTCCTAACGGTGTTTGAAAGGGTCGCTGAGAGGGAGAAACTTATGCCAGAGCAGTGGGCTGAGGTATTGGCACCATACTTGACGGGAGAGCCCCAGAAGGTGTACTATGATTTAGCTTTGCAGGACGCCAAAGGGTATGGCAAGCTAAAAACTGAGATTCTCGCCCACTTGGGGGTGACAATGACTATCAGGGAGCAGTGGGTTCACCGCTGGGGTAATCATCGGGACAAACCACCTCGCTTCCAAATGTTTGACCTGTTGCACCTGGTCCAGAAGTTGCTGGTACCGGATTCCCCTACACCTGCGCAGATGGTAGAGCGGGTGGTGATGGACCGGTTTGTGCACTCCCTGCCAAGGCCCATACAGACTTGGGTTGCCCAGGGTGATCCTTGGAATGCGGATGACCTGGTTGGACTGGTCGAGATATACCAGGGGGTTGAAGGTTCCTTGGGAAGGCAGCCCACTCCATACTGGGGTTCCCAACAGGGGGTTGAGACTGAAAAGGGGGTGGGCCATTCAGGGTCCAAAGGGGTGGGGGAGGTGGAGCCTAAGGTCCCTACAGGTGATGTTGTTTACTGGAGGTGCCACGGCCCAGGCCATATAGCCGCCCGTTGTCCGCTGAGCCGATGGACTGCAGCATAGGACGCCATTGTTCATATTATGCTTATCCGACCTGCAGTGTGAAGTGTCAACCCAGCGAGGGGCCACAAGCATGTACTGTAAAGGTGAACGGACAGGAGGTAACAGCACTGCTAGAATAAGGGAGTCTGGTGACTCTTATGATGGCCACCCTTCCTCTTCAAATGATCCCAGGGAAAAAAAGTTGGCGTTCGGTGCATTCATGGTGATGCTAAGGACTACCCCATGGCCAGAGTAGACATTGAAATGGCTCACAGTACTGAGTCCCACGAGGTCGGCGTCGTTCAGGACTTGTTGCACCCTATTACTATAGGCTGGGACTTGTGTTTATTTCGGGATGTGTCGGGGAAGAGTTCCAGGTTCGCTGGCTCAGATAAGAAACCAGTTAACCCTGAGGAGGTATCACCACACCCAGAGTCAGACAGGTTTCCCTTTTGTGTCTGCCATTCCGGAGTTAGGGGTGACCAGCGAGAATTTTGGGTTTGCCCAACATAGGGACCTAACTCTGAAGGAAGCCTTTAATAATGTCACTGTTATAAACGGGGTTACACAGGAGCTGGGGGCTGACACAAGATTTCCCCATTTTATGATGAGTGGGGAGTCGTTGTACCGGGTCAAGAAAGTGAGGGAGGAGCGAGTGGAGCAGTTAATAGTGCCGGGCCCCTATAGACAGAAGGTGTTGGACATGGCCCATTGACATGTCTTGGGGGGATATCTGGGAGTGGAAAAAACGCAGGAACAGATTGTGCAGAGGTTCTATTGGCCCGGATGTAAGTATTGCAAGTCTTGCCCTACACGCCAGTTAACCGCCCCCACCTCTCACTTTCGAAGTCGCCTTGTGCCTTTGCCCATTATTGTAGAGCATTCAAGAGGATTGCTATGGAAATTGGTTGGTCCCCTGATTGAATCTGCTCGTGGGCAACATCAGTATACACTGCTCAAAAAAATAAACGGAAAACTCAAATAACACATCCTAGATCTGAATTAATGAAATATTCTCATTGAATACTTTGTTCTGTACAAAGTTGAATGTGCTGACAACAAAATCACACAAAAATCATCAATGAAATCAAATTTATTAACCAATGGGGGCCTGGATTTGGAGCCACCCCCAAAATTAAAGTGGAAAAACACACTACAGGCTGCTCCAACTTTGATGTAATGTCCTTAAAACAAGTCAAAATGAGGCTCAGTATTGTGTGTGGCCTCTACGTGCCTGTATGACCTCCCTACAATGCCTGGGCATGCTCCTGATGAGGTTGCAGATGGTCTCCTGTGGGATCTTCTTCAGGATGGCACTTCAATGCGAGCTGTGGCAAAAAGGTTTGCTGTGTCTGTCAGCGTAGTGTCCAGAGGCTGGAGGCGCTACCAGGAGACAGGCCAGTACACCAGGAGACGTGAAGGGGGCTGTAGGAGAGCAACAACCCAGCAGCAGGACCGCTACCTCCTCCTTTGTGCAAGGATGAACAGGAGGAGCACTGCCAGAGCCCTGCAAAATGACCTCCAGCAAGCCACAAATGTGCATGTGTCTGCACAAACGGTTAGAAACCGACTCCATGAGGGTGGTATGAGGGCCCGACATCCACAGATGGGGGTTGTGCTCACAGCCCAACACCGTGCAGGACGTTTGGCATTTGCCAAAGAACACCAGGATTGGTAAAGTCGCCACTGGCGCCCTGTGCTCTTTTCAGATGAAAGCAGGTTCACGCTGAGCACATGTGACAGATGTGACAGAGTCTGGAGATGCCGTGGAGAGCGATCTGCAGCCTGCAACATCCTTCAGCATGACTGGTTTGGCAGTGGGTCAGTAATGGTGTGGGGTGGCATTTCTTTGGAGGGCCGCACAGCCGTCCATGTGCTCGCCAGAGGTCGCCTGACTGCCATTAGGTACCGAGATGAGATCCTCAGACCCCTTGTGAGACCATATGCTGGTGCGGTTGGCTCCGGGTTCCTCCTAATGCAGGACAATGCCAGACCTCATGTGGCTGGAGTGTGTCAGCAGTTCCTGCAAGATGAAGGCATTGAAGCTATGGACTGGCCTGCCTGTTCCCCAGACCTGAATCCGATTGAGCACATCTGGGACATCATGTCTCGCTCCATCCACCGTCACATTGCACCACAGACTGTCCAGGAGTTGGCGGATGCTTTAGTCCAGGTCTGGGAGGAGATCCCACAGGAGACCATCTGCCGCCTCATCAGGAGCATGCCCAGGAATTGTAGGGAGGTCAAACAGGCACGTGGAGGCCACACACAATACTGAGCCTCATTTTGACTTGTTTTAAGGACATTACATCAAAGTTGGATCAGCCTGTAGTGTGTTTTTCCACTTTAATTTTGGGGGTGACTCCAAATCCAGGCCTCCATTGGTTAATACATTTGATTTCCATTGATGATTTTTGTGTGATTTAGTTGTCAGCACATTCAACTTTGTACAGAACAAAGTATTCAATGAGAATATTTCATTCATTCAGATCTAGGATGTGTTATTTGAGTGTTCCCTTTATTTCTTTGAGCAGTGTATATTGGTTATCCTGGACTATGCCACACGCTTTCCTGAAGCGATTCCATTGAGAGACTCCATCGCAAAGAGTATAGCCTGCGAGTTAGTCCATAGTTTTTCCCCCGAACAGGCTCACCAAAGGGAGATACTCACCGACCAGGGAACTCCCTTTATGAGTAAGGTGATGAGGGAGTTATGCAAAGTCCTGCAATTCTCCCAGGTGAGGACTTCAGTATACCATCCTAAGACAGATGGCATTGTCGAAAGGTTTAACAAGACTCTGAAGAGTATGCTGAGAAAGGCCATAGAAAGGGCCGCAGAGACGGGGATTGTCTCCTACCGTATCTCTTGTTCTCCATCCGAGAGGTTCCACAGGTCTCTACAGGGTTCTCGCCATTAAAACTCCTGTATGGTTGACATCCGCGGGGTCTCCTGGATGTTGCAAAGGAAACCTAGGAAGCGGAGGTGTCGCCCCACAGGAGCGTTATCGAGCACGTCGCTCTGATGCAGGAGAGGATTGCGAAGGTGATGCCCATTATGAAAGAACATCTCCTCCAGGCACAAGAAGCTCATGCCAGAGTCTACAACCGGTCAGCCAGAGTGATCCAATTCAATCCAGGAGACCGAGTGCTCGTGCTAATTCCTACGGTGTGGGAGTAGATCCCACAGCACCCTCAGGTCCGGGTCGACCACAAGTACATACTAGTGTTTTCTGAGGATATTAAAGATACGGTCACTGTGATTGTGACAAGTTTCTATTACTTGTGTTATTCCATATTTTTCTTGGTCTCTCGGTTAGGCATGGAGGAGTGTCTGTCTCTCCTGTTTTTCTGCAAACAATCGTGCGGAATCCAAAATAAACAGTGGGTACCTTATTCATTGAATCTGGTGTTCATGTCTATTGCCTGTATATTAACATCTGTGACATTAGAGCAGTTTCTACTCAACTGTAAAAATTGGCCCCATGGATATTGCTTGTTTTTTTTTTTTAGTAATTTAATAGTTTATTAGTGCTCATAGGTTAATGGTAGATGAGTGGCCCTAGGGTCCCATCCCGTACTTTCTTGATTGGTACATCCAGGAAAGGCAACTGGTAATAATTAAACTCTGATATAAATCTAAGTCCCACTCTATGGGTATTGAGTTCCCTGACAAATTCAAGAAATTGCTCACTCGTCTCTGACCAGATGATAAAAATGTTGTCAATATATCTATATAATACCCCAATATATGAATGCCACCACTTATGATCATCCCTGAATATTGTGGTTTCCTCCTATGAGCCCAGGAATAGGTTAGCATACGAGGGGGCACAGGGGCTCCCCATCGCAGTACCCCTGAACTGGTGGAAGTACTTCCTGTCAAAAAGAAATATGTTGGGAGTAAGTGTGAGTTTTAGAAGATCCTCCATGAAGTCATTATGTCTACTACACTCTATTGATCTTGATTTCAAGAAACGACTTACTCCTCTGATACCGTCCTCATGCGGTATATTACTGTACAAAGCCTCGATATCAAGTAAGGCCTGCTCCATTACATGCATGTATACATGCTCGAGGGTCTACATGTAGGGGAGCAGGCAAAGGGAAAACCAACTCCAGAGGGATTATTCCAACTGCAGGACCTCAGGACTTATTCCAACTGCAGGACCTCAGGCGGGACTGTGGAAATATTATACTGTGTGTAGGGGGATGGTGGTAGTGTAGGAACAGAATATACAACTGTTTATATGGAATGTGTTCATTCCCTTGTAATCCTGATATATTTCATGTTCATCCCATGTGCAAGATACACAAGAAATCCATAATATCTCTCCATATGTTTGGACCTGTAAGTTTTTATGTTCATTCTTTTTATTTATTCCTGATCTTCATTCTTTTTAGTACATCCCTGAACATTAAACTGTGTGGGGGGCATCATACATCCTGCATAAAGGGCATAATGGGGGCATTACACTGTGTGGGGGCATCAAACATACTGCATAAGGGGCATAATGGGGGCATTACAATGTGTGGGGGCATCAAACATAGTGCATAAGGGGCATAATGGGGGCATTACACTGTGTGGGGGCATCATACATACTGCATAAGGGGCATAATGGGGGCATTACACTGTGTGGGGGCATCATACATCCTGCATAAGGGGCATTACACTGTGTGGGGGGCATCATACATACTGCATAAGTGGCATAATGGGGGCATTACACTGTGTGGGGGCATCATACATACTGCATAAGGGGCATAATGGGGCATTACACTGTGTGGGGGCATCAAACATACTGCATAAGGGGTATTATGGGGGCATTACACTGTGTGGGGGCATCATACATACTGCATAAGGGGCATAATGGGGGCATCATACATCCTGTATAAGGGGCATAATGGGGGCATTACACTGTATGAGGGCATCATACATACTGCATAAGGGGCATAATGGGGGCATTACACTGTGTGGGGGCATCATACATACTACATAAGGGGCATAATGGGGGCATTACACTGTGTGGGGCATCATACATCCTGCATAAGGGGCATAATGGGGGCATTACACTGTGTGGGGGCATCATACATCCTGCATAAGGGGCATAATGGGGGCATTACACTGTGTGGGGGCATCATACATCCTGCATAAGGGGCATAATGGGGGCATTACACTGTGGGGCATCATACATCCTGTATAAGGGGCATAATGGGGGCATTACACTGTGTGGGGATATTCATACTGCATAAGGGGCATAATGGGGGCATTACACTGTGTGGGGGCATCATACATCCTGCATAAAGGGCATAATGGGGGTATTACACTGTGTGGGGGCATCATACATACTACATAAGGGGCATAATGGGGGCATTACACTGTGTGGGGGTATCATACATACTACATAAGGGGCATAATGGGGGCATTACACTGTGGGCGGCAACATACATCCTGCATAAGGGGCATAATGGGGGCATTACACTGTGAGGGGCATCATACATACATCCTGCATAAGGGGCATAATGGGGGCATTACACTGTGGGGGCATCATACATACTGCATAAGGGGCATAATGGGGGCATTACACTGTGGGGCCAGTAAAGGGGTCCTGTACTATGAGAACAATACGTTTCCTCCCTTCCTGTCTCCATAGTTGGGTCGTATGTATCTATTACAGGAAACAGAACAAAAACCTTATGATTCTTATAAAGACCCTAAAAGAGTCAACGTGCTGAAGGGGTTAATGCCCCCTGCGCCCAGTAATGGGGTCTCCACATACCTCCACCTGCAGAGCCGCCACCACATATATGCCAGCTCTGTGCGCACAGGACCTATGATGAGGTCACAGGAGGGGAGGAGTCAGGGGTCACATGATCAGGGGCCTCAGTGGATGCAGGACTCTGCTGTGCTGGTTGTCATGGTGCTGGATGAGCTGAAGTTTATGTGTGGGGTCAGGAGGGGTTTACAGTGTGGATGTAGCAGAGCCATGTGTGTACGAGGTGTACGGAGCGGAGCCGCGTGTGTACGAGGTGTACGGAGCAGAGCCGTGTGTGTACGAGGTGTACGGAGCAGAGCCGCGTGTGTGCGAGGTGTACGGAGCAGAGCCGCGTGTGTACGAGGTGTACGGAGCAGAGCCGTGTGTGTACGAGGTGTACGGAGCAGAGCCGCGTGTGTACGAGGTGTACGGAGCAGAGCCGTGTGTGTACGAGGTGTACGGAGCGGAGCCGCGTGTGTACGAGGTGTACGGAGCAGAGCCGCGTGTGTACGAGGTGTACGGAGCAGAGCCGCGTGTGTACGAGGTGTACGGAGCAGAGCCGCGTGTGTACGAGGTGTACGGAGCAGAGCCGTGTGTGTACGAGGTGTACGGAGCGGAGCCGCGTGTACGAGGTGTACGGAGCGGAGCCGCGTGTGTACGAGGTGTATGGAGCGGAGCCGCGCGTGTACGAGGTGTACGGAGCGGAGCCGCGCGTGTACGAGGTGTACGGAGCGGAGCCGCGCGTGTACGAGGCGTACGGAGCGGAGCCGCGCGTGTACGAGGCGTACGGAGCGGAGCCGCGCGTGTACGAGGCGTACGGAGCGGAGCCGCGCGTGTACGAGGCGTACGGAGCGGAGCCGAGCATGTACGAGGTGTACGGAGCGGAGCCGCGCGTGTACGAGGTGTACGGAGCAGAGCCGTGTGTACGGAGCAGAGCCGCGTGTGTACGAGGTGTACGGAGCGGAGCCGCGTGTGTACGAGGTGTAGGGACCAGAGCCGCGTGTGTACGAGGTGTACGGAGCAGAGCCGCGTGTGTACGAGGTGTACGGACCAGAGCCGCGTGTGTACGAGGTGTACGGAGCGGAGCCGCGTGTGTACGAGGTGTACGGAGCGGTGCCGCGTGTGTACGAGGTGTACGGAGCGGAGCCGCGTGTGTACGAGGTGTACGGAGCGGAGCCGCGTGTGTACGAGGTGTACGGAGCAGAGCCGCGTGTGTACGAGGTGTACGGAGCAGAGCCGCCTGTGTACGAGGTGTGCGGTGCCGCGTGTGTACGAGATGTACGGAGCGGAGCCACGCGTGTACTAGGTGTACGGAGCGGAGCCGCGCGTGTACGAGCTGTACGGAGCGGAGCCGCGTGTGTACGAGGTGTACGGAGCAGAGCCGCGTGTGTACGAGGTGTACGGAGCAGAGCCGCGTGTGTACGAGGTGTGCGGTGCCGCGTGTGTACGAGATGTACGGAGCGGAGCCACGCGTGTACTAGGTGTACGGAGCAGAGCCGCGTGTGTAAGAGGTGTACGGAGCGGAGCCGCGTGTGTACGAGGTGTACGGAGCGGAGCCGCGCGTGTACGAGGTGTACGGAGCGGAGCCGCGCGTGTACGAGCTGTACGGAGCGGAGCCGCGCGTGTACGAGCTGTACGGAGCGGAGCCGCGCGTGTACGAGCTGTACGGAGCGGAGCCGCGCGTGTATGAGCTGTACGGAGCGGAGCCGCGCGTGTACGAGGCGTACGGAGCGGAGCCGTGTGTACGAGGCGTGTGGAGCGGACCCGCGTGTAAGAGGTGTATGGAGCGGAGCCGCGTGTGTACGAGGTGTACGGAGCAGAGCCGTGTGTACGGAGCAGAGCCGCATGTGTACGAGGCGTACGGAGCGAAGCCGCGTGTGTACGAGGTGTACGGAGCGGAGCCGCGTGTGTACGAGGTGTACGGAGCGGAGCCGCGTGTGTACGAGGTGTACGGAGCGGAGCCGCGTGTGTACGAGGTGTACGGAGCGGAGCCGCGCGTGCACGAGGCGTACGGAGCGGAGCCGCGCGTGCACGAGGCGTACGGAGCGGAGCCGCGCGTGCACGAGGCGTACGGAGCGGAGCCGCGCGTGCACGAGGCGTACGGAGCGGAGCCGCGCGTGCACGAGGCGTACGGAGCGGAGCCGCGCGTGCACGAGGCGTACGGAGCGGAGCCGCGCGTGCACGAGGCGTACGGAGCGGAGCCGCGCGTGCACGAGGCGTACGGAGCGGAGCCGCGCGTGCACGAGGCGTACGGAGCGGAGCCGCGCGTGCACGAGGCGTACGGAGCGGAGCCGCGCGTGTACGAGGCGTACGGAGCGGAGCCGCGCGTGTACGAGGCGTACGGAGCGGAGCCGCGAGTGTACGAGCTGTACGGAGCGGAGCCGCGCCTGTACGAGCTGTACGGAGCGGAGCCGCGCGTGTACGAGGCGTACGGAGCGGAGCCGTGTGTACGTGGCGTGTGAAGCGGACCCGCGTGTAAGAGGTGTATGGAGCGGAGCCGCGTGTGTACGGAGCAGAGCCGCGTGTGTACGAGGTGTACGGAGCGGAGCCACATGTGTACGAGGTGTACGGAGCGGAGCCGCGTGTGTACGAGGTGTACGGAGCGGAGCCGCGTGTGTACGAGGTGTACGGAGCGGAGCCGCGTGTGTACGAGGTGTACGGAGCAGAGCCGCGTGTGTACGAGGTGTACGGAGCGGAGCCGCGTGTGTACGAGGTGTACGGAGCGGAGCCACGTGTGTACGAGGTGTACGGAGCGGAGCCGCGTGTGTACGAGGTGTACGGAGCGGAGCCGCGTGTGTACGAGGTGTACGGAGCGGAGCCGCGTGTGTACGAGGTGTACGGAATGGAGCCGCGTGTGTACGAGGTGTACGGAGCGGAGCCGCGTGTGTACGAGGTGTACGGAGCGGAGCCGCGTGTGTACGAGGTGTACGGAGCGGAGCCGCGCGTGTACTAGGTGTACGGAGCAGAGCCGCGCGTGTAAGAGGTGTACGGAGCGGAGCCGCATGTGTACGAGGTGAGCGGAGCCGCGTGTGTACGAGGTGTACGGAGCGGAGCCGCGCCTGTACGTGCTGTACGGAGCGGAGCCGCGCGTGTACGAGGAGTACGGAGCGGAGACGCGTGTACGAGGCGTGTGGAGCGGACCCGCGTGGGAGAGGTGTACGGAGCGGAGACGCGTGTGTACGAGGTGTACAGAGCGGAGCCGCGTGTGTACGAAATGTACTTAGCGGAGCCGTGTGTGTACGAGGTGTACAGAGCGGAGCCGCGAGTGTACGAAGCGGAGCCGCGTGTGTACGAGGTGTACGGAGCGGAGCCGCGTGTGTACGAGGTGTACGGAGCGGAGCCGCGTGTGTACGAGGTGTACGGAGCGGAGCCGCGTGTGTACGAGGTGTACGGAGCGGAGCCGCGTGTGTAGGAGGTGTACTTAGTGGAGCCGTGTGTGTACGAGGTGTACAGAGCGGAGCCGCGTGTGTACGGAGCATAGCCGCGTGTGTACGAGGTGTACGAAGCGGAGCCGCGTGTGTACGAGGTGTACGGGGCGGAGCCGCGTGTGTACGAGGTGTACGGAGCGGAGCCGCGCGTGTACGAGCTGTACGGAGCGGAGCCGCGCGTGTACGAGCTGTACGGAGCGGAGCCGCGCGTGTACGAGCTGTACGGAGCGGAGCCGCGCGTGTACGAGCTGTACGGAGCGGAGCCGCGTGTGTACGAGGTGTACGGAGCAGAGCCGCGTGTGTACGAGGTGTGCGGTGCCGCGTGTGTACGAGATGTACGGAGCGGAGCCACGCGTGTACTAGGTGTACGGAGCAGAGCCGCGTGTGTAAGAGGCGTACGGAGCGGAGCCGAGCGTGTACGAGGTGTACGGAGCAGAGCCGCGCGTGTACGAGGTGTACGGAGCAGAGCCGTGTGTACGGAGCAGAGCCGCGTGTGTACGAGGTGTACGGAGCGGAGCCGCGTGTGTACGAGGTGTAGGGAGCAGAGCCGCGTGTGTACAAGGTGTAGGGAGCAGAGCCGCGTGTGTACGAGGTGTACGGAGCAGAGCCGCGTGTGTACGAGGTGTACGGACCAGAGCCGCGTGTGTACGAGGTGTACGGAGCGGAGCCGCGTGTGTACGAGGTGTACGGAGCGGAGCCGCGTGTGTACGAGGTGTACGGAGCGGAGCCGCGTGTGTACGAGGTGTACGGAGCAGAGCCGCGTGTGTACGAGGTGTACGGAGCAGAGCCGCGTGTGTACGAGGTGTGCGGTGCCGCGTGTGTACGAGATGTACGGAGCGGAGCCACGCGTGTACTAGGTGTACGGAGCAGAGCCGCGTGTGTAAGAGGTGTACGGAGCGGAGCCGCGCGTGTACGAGGTGTACGGAGCGGAGCCGCGCGTGTACGAGGTGTACGGAGCGGAGCCGCGCGTGTACGAGCTGTACGGAGCGGAGCCGCGCGTGTACGAGCTGTACGGAGCGGAGCCGCGCGTGTACGAGCTGTACGGAGCGGAGCCGCGCGTGTACGAGCTGTACGGAGCGGAGCCGCGCGTGTACGAGCTGTACGGAGCGGAGCCGCGCGTGTATGAGCTGTACGGAGCGGAGCCGCGCGTGTACGAGGCGTACGGAGCGGAGCCGTGTGTACGAGGCGTGTGGAGCGGACCCGCGTGTAAGAGGTGTATGGAGCGGAGCCGCGTGTGTACGAGGTGTACGGAGCAGAGCCGTGTGTACGGAGCAGAGCCGCATGTGTACGAGGTGTACGGAGCGAAGCCGCGCGTGTACGAGGAGTACGGAGCGGAGCCGCGCGTGCACGAGGCGTACGGAGCGGAGCCGCGCGTGCACGAGGCGTACGGAGCGGAGCCGCGCGTGCACGAGGCGTACGGAGCGGAGCCGCGCGTGCACGAGGCGTACGGAGCGGAGCCGCGCGTGCACGAGGCGTACGGAGCGGAGCCGCGCGTGCACGAGGCGTACGGAGCGGAGCCGCGCGTGCACGAGGCGTACGGAGCGGAGCCGCGCGTGCACGAGGCGTACGGAGCGGAGCCGCGCGTGTACGAGGCGTACGGAGCGGAGCCGCGCGTGTACGAGGCGTACGGAGCGGAGCCGCGCGTATACGAAGCGTACGGAGCGAAGCCGCGAGTGTACGAGCTGTACGGAGCGGAACCGCGTGTGTACGAGGTGTACGGAGCGGAGCCGCGTGTGTAGGAGGTGTACTTAGTGGAGCCGTGTGTGTACGAGGTGTACAGAGCGGAGCCGCGTGTGTACGGAGCATAGCCGCGTGTGTACGAGGTGTACGAAGCGGAGCCGCGTGTGTACGAGGTGTACGGGGCGGAGCCGCGTGTGTACGAGGTGTACGGAGCGGAGCCGCGCGTGTACGAGCTGTACGGAGCGGAGCCGCGCGTGTACGAGCTGTACGGAGCGGAGCCGCGCGTGTACGAGCTGTACGGAGCGGAGCCGCGCGTGTACGAGCTGTACGGAGCGGAGCCGCGTGTGTACGAGGTGTACGGAGCAGAGCCGCGTGTGTACGAGGTGTGCGGTGCCGCGTGTGTACGAGATGTACGGAGCGGAGCCACGCGTGTACTAGGTGTACGGAGCAGAGCCGCGTGTGTACGAGGTGTACGGAGCGGAGCCGCGCGTGTACGAGGTGTACGGAGCGGAGCCGCGCGTGTACGAGCTGTACGGAGCGGAGCCGCGCGTGTATGAGCTGTACGGAGCGGAGCCGCGCGTGTACGAGGCGTACGGAGCGGAGCCGTGTGTACGAGGCGTGTGGAGCGGACCCGCGTGTAAGAGGTGTATGGAGCGGAGCCGCGTGTGTACGAGGTGTACGGAGCAGAGCCGTGTGTACGGAGCAGAGCCGCATGTGTACGAGGTGTACGGAGCGAAGCCGCGTGTGTACGAGGTGTACGGAGCGGAGCCGCGTGTGTACGAGGTGTACGGAGCGGAGCCGCGTGTGTACGAGGTGTACGGAGTGGAGCCGCGTGTGTACGAGGTGTACGGAGCGGAGCCGCGTGTGTACGAGGTGTACGGAGCGGAGCCGCGTGTGTACGAGGTGTACGGAGCGGAGCCGCGCGTGTACGAGGTGTACGGAGCGGAGCCGCGCGTGTACGAGGTGTACGGAGCGGTGCCGCGCGTGTACGAGGTGTACGGAGCGGAGCCGCGCGTGTACGAGGTGTACGGAGCGGAGCCGCGCGTGTACGAGGAGTACGGAGCGGAGCCGCGCGTTCACGAGGCGTACGGAGCGGAGCCGCGCGTGCACGAGGCGTACGGAGCGGAGCCGCGCGTGCACGAGGCGTACGGAGCGGAGCCGCGCGTGCACGAGGCGTACGGAGCGGAGCCGCGCGTGCACTAGGCGTACGGAGCGGAGCCGCGCGTGCACGAGGCGTACGGAGCGGAGCCGCGCGTGCACGAGGCGTACGGAGCGGAGCCGCGCGTGCACGAGGCGTACGGAGCGGAGCCGCGCGTGTACGAGGCGTACGGAGCGGAGCCGCGAGTGTACGAGCTGTACGGAGCGGAGCCGCGCCTGTAAAAGCTGTACGGAGCGGAGCCGCGCGTGTACGAGGCGTACGGAGCGGAGCCGTGTGTACGTGGCGTGTGGAGCGGACCCGCGTGTAAGAGGTGTATGGAGCGGAGCCGCGTGTGTACGAGGTGTACGGAGCAGAGCCGTGTGTACGGAGCAGAGCCGCGTGTGTACGAGGTGTACGGAGCGGAGCCGCGTGTGTACGAGGTGTACGGAGCGGAGCCGCGTGTGTACGAGGTGTACGGAGCAGAGCCGCGTGTGTACGAGGTGTACGGAGCAGAGCCGCGTGTGTACGAGGTGTACGGAGCGGAGCCGCATGTGTACGAGGTGTACGGAGCAGAGCCGCGTGTGTACGAGGTGTACGGAGCGGAGCCGCGTGTGTACGAGCTGTACGGAGCGGAGCCGCGCCTGTACGAGCTGTACGGAGCGGAGCCGCGCGTGTACGAGGCGTACGGAGCGGAGCCGTGTGTACGTGGCGTGTGGAGCGGACCCGCGTGTAAGAGGTGTATGGAGCGGAGCCGCGTGTGTACGAGGTGTACGGAGCAGAGCCGCGTGTGTACGAGGTGTACGGAGCGGAGTCGCGTGTGTACGAGGTGTACGGAGCGGAGCCGCGTGTGTACGAGGTGTACGGAGTAGAGCCGCGTGTGTACGAGGTGTACGGAGCAGAGCCGCATGTGTACGAGGTGTACGGAGCGGAGCCGCATGTGTACGAGGTGTACGGAGCAGAGCCGCGTGTGTACGAGGTGTACGGAGCGGAGCCGCGTGTGTACGAGGTATACGGAGCGGAGCCGCGTGTGTACGAGGTGTACGGAGCGGAGCCGCGTGTGTACGAGGTGTACGGAATGGAGCCGCGTGTGTACGAGGTGTACGGAGCGGAGCCGCGTGTGTACGAGGTGTACGGAGCGGAGCCGCGTGTGTACGAGCTGTACGGAGCGGAGCCGCGTGTGTACGAGGTATACGGAACGGAGCCGCGTGTGTACGAGGTGTACGGAGCGGAGCCGCGTGTGTACGAGGTGTACGGAGCGGAGCCGCGTGTGTACGAGGTGTACGGAACGGAGCCGCGTGTGTACGAGGTGTACGGAGCGGAGCCGCGTGTGTACGAGGTGTACGGAGCGGAGCCGCGCGTGTAAGAGGTGTACAGAGCGGAGCCGCATGTGTACGAGGTGAGCGGAGCCGCGCGTGTACGAGGCGTGCGGAGCGGAGCTGCGCGTGTACGAGGCGTGCTGAGCGGAGCCGCACGTGTACGAGGCGTGCGGAGCGGAGCCGCGCGTGTACGAGGCGTGCTGAGCGGAGCCGCGCGTGTACGAGGCGTGCGGAGCGGAGCCGCGTGTGTACGAGGTGTACGGAGCGGAGCCGCGTGTGTACGAGGTGTACGGAGCGGAGCCGCGTGTGTATGAGGTGAGTGGAGCCACGTGTGTACGAGGTGTACGGAGCGGAGCAGCGCGTGTGCGAGGTGTACGGAGCGGAGCCGTGTGTACGAGGCGTGCGGAGTGGACCAACGTGTACGAGGCGTGCGGAGCGGACCCACGTGTACGAGGTGTACGGAGCGGAGCCGCGTGTGTACGAGGTGTACAGAGCGGAGCCGCGTGTGTACGAGATGTACTTAGCAGAGCCGTGTGTGTATGAGGTGTACAGAGCGGAGCCGCGTGTGTACAGAGCAGAGCCGCGTGTGTACGAGGTGTATGGAGCAGAGCCGCGTGTGTACGAGGTGTACGGAGCGGAGCCGTGTGTGTACGAGGTGTACGGAGCAGAGCCGCGTGTGTACAAGGTGTACGGAGCTGCGCATGTACGAGGCGTACGGAGCGGAGCCGCGCGTGTACGGAGCAGATCCGCGTGTGTACGAGGCCTGCGGAGCGGAACCGCGCGTGTATGAGGTGTACGGAGCGGAGCCGCACGTGTACGAGGTGTACGGAGCGGAGCCGCGCGTGTACGAGGTGTACGGAGCGTAGCCGCGCGTGTACGAGGTGTACGGAGCGGAGCCGCGCGTGTACGAGGTGTACGGAGCGGAGCCGCGCGTGTACGAGGTGTACGGAGCGGAGGCGCGCATGTACGAGGTGCACGGAGCGGAGCCACGTGTGTACAAGGTGTACGGAGCGGAGCCGCGTGTGTACGAGGTGTACGGAGAGGAGCCGTTTGTGTAAGAGGTGTACTTAGCGGAGCCGTGTGTGTACGAGGTGTACTTAGCGGAGCCGTGTGTGTACGAGGTGTACTTAGCGGAGCCGTGTGTGTACGAGGTGTACTTAGCGGAACCGTGTGTGTACGAGGTGTATGGAGCGGAGCCGCGCGTGTACGAGGTGTATGGAGCGGAGCCGCGTGTGTACGAGGTGTATGGAGCAGAGCCGCGTGTGTACAGAGCAGATCCGCGTGTGTACGAGGCGTGCGGAGCGGAACCGCGCGTGTACGAGGTGTACGGAGCGGAGCCGCACGTGTACGAGGTGTGTGGAGCGGATCCGCGCGTGTACGAGGTGTACGGAGCGGAGGCACGCGTTTACGAGGTGTACGGAGCGTAGCCGCGCGTGTACGAGGTGTACGGAGCGGAGCCGCGCATGTACGAGGTGCACGGAGCGGAGCCGCGCATGTACGAGGTGCATGGAGCGGAGACGCGTGTGTACGGAGCAGATCCGCGTGTGTATGAGGCGTGCGGAGCGGAGCCGCGTGTGTACGAGGTGTACGGAGAGGAGCCGTTTGTGTAAGAGGTGTACTTAGCGGAGCCGTGTGTGTACGAGGTGTACTTAGCGGAGCCGTGTGTGTACGAGGTGTACTTAGCGGAGCCGTGTGTGTACGAGGTGTACTTAGCGGAGCCGTGTGTGTACGAGGTGTACTTAGCGTAGCCGTGTGTGTACGAGGTGTACGGAGCGGAACCGCATGTGTACGAGGTGTACGGAGCGGAGACGCATGTGTACGAGGTGTACGGAGAAGAGCCACGTGTGTACGGAGCGGAACCGCGCGTGTACGAGGTGTACGGAGGGGAGCCGCGCGTGTACGAGGTGTGCGGAGCGGAGCCGCACGTGTACGAGGTGTACGGAGCGGAGCCGCGCGTGTACGAGGTGTACAGAGCGGAGCCGCGCGTGTACGAGGTGTACGGAGCGGAGCCGCGCGTGTACGAGGTGTACGGAGCGGAGCCGCGCGTGTACGAGGTGTACGGAGCGGAGCCACGCGTGTACGAAGTGTACGGAGCGGAGCCGCGCGTGTACGAGGTGTACGGAGCGGAGCCGCGCGTGTACGAGGTGTACGGAGCGGAGCCACGCGTGTACGAGGTGTACGGAGCGGAGCCGCGCGTGTACGAGGTGTACGGAGCGGAGCCGCGCGTGTACGAGGTGTACGGAGCGGAGTCGCGCGTTTACGAGGTGTACAGAGCGGAGGCGCGCGTGTACGAGGTGTACGGAGTGGAGCCGCGCGTGTACGAGGTGTACGGAGCGGAGCCGCGCGTGTACGAGGTGTATGGAGCGGAGCCGCGTGTGTACGGAGCACATCCGCGTGTGTACGAGGTGTACGGAGCGGAGCCGCTTGTGTACGAGGTGTACGGAGAGGAGCAGCATGTGTACGAGGTGTACGGAGTGGAGCCACGTGTGTACGGAGCGGAGCCGCGTGTGTATGAGGTGTACGGAGCGGAGCTGCGCATGTACGAGGTGTACGGAGCGGAGCCGCGCGTGTACGAGGTGTACGGAGCGGAGCCGCGCGTGTACGAGGTGTACGGAGCGGAGCCGCGTGTGTACGAGGTGTACGGAGCGGAGCCGCGCGTGTACGAGGTGTAAGGAGCGGAGCCGCGCGTCTACGAGGTGTACGGAGCGGAGCCGCGCGTGTACGAGGTTTACAGAGCGGAGGCGCGCGTGGACGAGGTGTACGGAGCGGAGCCGCGCGTGTACGGAGCAGATCCGCGTGTGTACGAGGCGTGCGGAGCGGAACCGCGCGTGTACGAGGTGTACGGAGCAGAGCCGCACGTGTACGAGGTGTGCGGAGCGGAGCCGCGCGTGTACGAGGTGTACGGAGCGTAGCCGCGCGTGTACGAGGTGTACGGAGCGGAGCCGCGCGTGTACGAGGTGTACGGAGCGGAGCCGCGCGTGTACGAGGTGTACGGAGCGGAGCCGCGTGTGTACGAGGTGTACGGAGCGGAGCCGCGTGTGTACAAGGTGTACGGAGCGGAGCCGCGTGTGTACGAGGTGTACTTAGCGGAGCCGTGTGTGTACGAGATGTACTTAGCGGAGCCGTGTGTGTACGAGGTGTACAGAGCGGAACCGCGTGTGTACGAGATGTACTTAGCGGAGCCGTGTGTGTACGAGGTGGACAGAGCGGAGCCGCGAGTGTACGGAGCAGAGCCACGTGTGTACGAGGTGTACGAAGCGGAGCCGCATGTGTACGAGGTGTATAGAGCGGAACCGCGTGTGTACGAGGTGTACGGAGCGGAGCCGCGTGTGTACGAGGTGTACTTAGCGGAGCCGTGTGTGTACGAAGTGTACAGAGCGGAGCCGCGTGTGTACGGAGCAGAGCCGCGTGTGTACGAGGTGTACGGAGAGGAGCCGCGTGTGTACGAGGTGTACAGAGCGGAGCCGTGTGTGTACGAGGTGTACAGAGCGGAGCCGCATGTGTACGGAGCAGAGCCGCATGTGTACGAGGTGTACAGAGCGGAGCCGCGTGTGTACGAGGTGTACGGAGCGGAGCCGCGTGTGTACGAGGTGTACGGAGCGGAGCCGCGTGTGTTCGAGGTGTACGGAGCGGAGCCGCGTGTGTACGAGGTGTACGGAGCGGAGCCGCGTGTGTACGAGGTGTACGGAGCGGAGCCGCGTGTGTACGAGGTGTACGGAGCGGAGCCGCGTGTGTACGAGGTGTACTTAGCGGAGCCGTGTGTGTACGAGGTGTACAGAGCGGAGCCGGCCGCGTGTGTACGGAGCAGAGCCGCGTGTGTACGAGGTGTACGAAGCGGAGCCGCGTGTGTACGAGGTGTACGGGGCAGAGCCGCGTGTGTACGAGGTGTACGGAGCGGAGCCGCTTGTGTACGAGGTGTACAGAGCGGAGCCGCGAGTGTACGGAGCAGAGCCGCGTGTGTACGAGGTGTACGAAGCGGAGCCGCGTGTGTACGAGGTGTACGGAGCGGAGCCACGTGTGTACGAGGTGTACGGAGCGGAGCTGCGTGTGTACGAGGTGTACGGAGCGGAGCCGCGTGTGTACGAGGTGTACTTAGCGGAGCCTTGTGTGTACGAGGTGTACAGAGCGGAATCGCGTGTGTACGGAGCAGAGCCGCGTGTGTACGAGGTGTATGGAGCGGAGCCGCGTGTGTACGAGGTGTACGGAGTGGAGCCGCGCGTGTACGAGCTGTACGGAGCGGAGCCACGCGTGTACGAGGCGTACGGAGCGGAGCCGCGTGTACGAGGCGTGCGGAGCGGACCCGCGTGTAAGAGGTGTACGGAGCGGAGCCGCGCGTGTACGAGGTGTACGGAGCGGAGCCGCATGTGTACAAGGTGTACGGAGCGGAGCCGCGTGTGTACAAGGTGTACGGAGCGGAGCCGCGTGTGTACAAGGTGTACGGAGCGGAGCCGCGTGTGTACGAGGTGTACTTAGCGGAGCCGTGTTTGTACGAGATGTACTTAGCGGAGCCGTGTGTGTACGAGGTGTACAGAGCGGAACCGCGTGTGTACGAGATGTACTTAGCGGAGCCGTGTGTGTACGAGGTGTACAGAGCGGAGCCGGCCGCGTGTGTACGGAGCAGAGCCGCGTGTGTACGAGGTGTACGAAGCGGAGCCGCGTGTGTACGAGGTGTACGGGGCAGAGCCGCGTGTGTACGAGGTGTACGGAGCGGAGCCGCTTGTGTACGAGGTGTACAGAGCGGAGCCGCGAGTGTACGGAGCAGAGCCGCGTGTGTACGAGGTGTACGAAGCGGAGCCGCGTGTGTACGAGGTGTACGGAGCGGAGCCACGTGTGTACGAGGTGTGCGGAGCGGAGCTGCGTGTGTACGAGGTGTACGGAGCGGAGCCGCGTGTGTACGAGGTGTACTTAGCGGAGCCGTGTGTGTACGAGGTGTACAGAGCGGAATCGCGTGTGTACGGAGCAGAGCCGCGTGTGTACGAGGTGTATGGAGCGGAGCCGCGTGTGTACGAGGTGTACGGAGTGGAGCCGCGCGTGTACGAGCTGTACGGAGCGGAGCCACGCGTGTACGAGGCGTACGGAGCGGAGCCGCGTGTACGAGGCGTGCGGAGCGGACCCGCGTGTAAGAGGTGTACGGAGCGGAGCCGCGCGTGTACGAGGTGTACGGAGCGGAGCCGCGTGTGTACAAGGTGTACGGAGCGGAGCCGCGTGTGTACAAGGTGTACGGAGCGGAGCCGCGTGTGTACAAGGTGTACGGAGCGGAGCCGCGTGTGTACGAGCTGTACTTAGCGGAGCCGTGTGTGTACGAGATGTACTTAGCGGAGCCGTGTGTGTACGAGGTGTACAGAGCGGAACCGCGTGTGTACGAGATGTACTTAGCGGAGCCGTGTGTGTACGAGGTGGACAGAGCGGAGCCGCGTGTGTACGGAGCAGAGCCACGTGTGTACGAGGTGTACGAAGCGGAGCCGCATGTGTACGAGGTGTATGGAGCGGAACCGCGTGTGTACGAGGTGTACGGAGCGGAGCCGCGTGTGTACGAGGTGTACTTAGCGGAGCCGTGTGTGTACGAAGTGTACAGAGCGGAGCCGCGTGTGTACGGAGCAGAGCCGCGTGTGTACGAGGTGTACGGAGAAGAGCCGCGTGTGTACGAGGTGTACAGAGCGGAGCCGTGTGTGTACGAGGTGTACAGAGCGGAGCCGCATGTGTACGGAGCAGAGCCGCATGTGTACGAGGTGTACAGAGCGGAGCCGCGTGTGTACGAGGTGTGCGGAGCGGAGCCGCGTTTGTACGAGGTGTACGGAGCGGAGCCGCGTGTGTTCGAGGTGTACGGAGCGGAGCCGCGTGTGTACGAGGTGTACGGAGCGGAGCCGCGTGTGTACGAGGTGTACGGAGCGGAGCCGCGTGTGTACGAGGTGTACTTAGCGGAGCCGTGTGTGTACGAGGTGTACAGAGCGGAGCCGGCCGCGTGTGTACGGAGCAGAGCCGCGTGTGTACGAGGTGTACGAAGCGGAGCCGCGTGTGTACGAGGTGTACGGGGCACAGCCGCGTGTGTACGAGGTGTACGGAGCGGAGCCGCTTGTGTACGAGGTGTACAGAGCGGAGCCGCGAGTGTACGGAGCAGAGCCGCGTGTGTACGAGGTGTACGAAGCGGAGCCGCGTGTGTACGAGGTGTACGGAGCGGAGCCACGTGTGTACGAGGTGTACGGAGCGGAGCTGCGTGTGTACGAGGTGTACGGAGCGGAGCCGCGTGTGTACGAGGTGTACTTAGCGGAGCCGTGTGTGTACGAGGTGTACAGAGCGGAATCGCGTGTGTACGGAGCAGAGCCGCGTGTGTGCGAGGTGTACGAAGCGGAGCCGCGTGTGTACGAGGTGTCCTTGGCGGAGCCGCGTGTGTACGAGGTGTACGGAGCGGAGCCGTGTGTGTACGAAGCGGAGCCGCGTGTGTACGAGGTGTACTTAGCGGAGCAGTGTGTGTATGAGGTGTACGGAGCGGAGCCGCGTGTGTACGAGGTGTACGGAGCGGAGCCGCGTGTGTACGAGGTGTACGGAGCGGAGCCGCGTGTGTACAAGGTGTACGGAGCGGAGCCGCGTGTGTACAAGGTGTACGGAGCGGAGCCGCGTGTGTACAAGGTGTACGGAGCGGAGCCGCGTGTGTACGAGCTGTACTTAGCGGAGCCGTGTGTGTACGAGATGTACTTAGCGGAGCCGTGTGTGTACGAGGTGTACAGAGCGGAACCGCGTGTGTACGAGATGTACTTAGCGGAGCCGTGTGTGTACGAGGTGGACAGAGCGGAGCCGCGTGTGTACGGAGCAGAGCCACGTGTGTACGAGGTGTACGAAGCGGAGCCGCATGTGTACGAGGTGTATGGAGCGGAACCGCGTGTGTACGAGGTGTACGGAGCGGAGCCGCGTGTGTACGAGGTGTACTTAGCGGAGCCGTGTGTGTACGAAGTGTACAGAGTGGAGCCGCGTGTGTACGGAGCAGAGCCGCGTGTGTACGAGGTGTACGGAGAGGAGCCGCGTGTGTACGAGGTGTACAGAGCGGAGCCGTGTGTGTTCGAGGTGTACAGAGCGGAGCCGCATGTGTACGGAGCAGAGCCGCATGTGTACGAGGTGTACAGAGCGGAGCCGCGTGTGTACGAGGTGTACGGAGCGGAGCCGCGTGTGTACGAGGTGTACGGAGCCGCGTGTGTTCGAGGTGTACGGAGCGGAGCCGCGTGTGTACGAGGTGTACGGAGCGGAGCCGCGTGTGTACGAGGTGTACGGAGCGGAGCCGCGTGTGTACGAGGTGTACGGAGCGGAGCCGCGTGTGTACGAGGTGTACTTAGCGGAGCCGTGTGTGTACGAGGTGTACAGAGCGGAGCCGGCCGCGTGTGTACGGAGCAGAGCCGCGTGTGTACGAGGTGTACGAAGCGGAGCCGCGTGTGTACGAGGTGTACGGAGCGGAGCCACGTGTGTACGAGGTGTACGGAGCGGAGCTGCGTGTGTACGAGGTGTACGGAGCGGAGCCGCGTGTGTACGAGGTGTACTTAGCGGAGCCGTGTGTGTACGAGGTGTACAGAGCGGAATCGCGTGTGTACGGAGCAGAGCCGCGTGTGTGCGAGGTGTACGAAGCGGAGCCGCGTGTGTACGAGGTGTCCTTGGCGGAGCCGCGTGTGTACGAGGTGTACGGAGCGGAGCCGCGTGTGTACGAAGCGGAGCCGCGTGTGTACGAGGTGTACTTAGCGGAGCAGTGTGTGTATGAGGTGTACGGAGCGGAGCCGCGTGTGTACGGAGCGGAGCCGCGTGTGTACGGAGCAGAGCCGCGTGTGTACAAGGTGTGCGGAGCCGCGTGTGTACGAGGTGTGCGGAGCCACGTGTGTACGAAGTGTACGGAGCGGAGCCGTGTGTGTACGAGGTGTACGGAGCGGAGCCGCGTGTGTACGGAGCAGAGCCGCGTGTGTACGAGGTGTACGGAGTGGAGCCGCGTGTGTACGAGGCGTTCGGAGCGGAGCAGCGTGTGTACGAGGTGTACTTAGCGGAGCCGCGTGCGTACGAGGTGTACTTAGCGGAGCCGTGTGTGTACGAGGTGTACTTAGCTGAGCAGCGTGTGTACGAGGTGTATGGAGCGGAGCCGTGTGTGTACGAGGTGGTGTACAGAGCGGAGCCGCGTGTGTACGAGGTGTACGGAGCGTAGCCGCGCGTGTACGAGGTGTACGGAGCGGAGCCGCGCGTGTACGAGGTGTACGGAGCGGAGCCGCGCGTGTACGAGGTGTGCGGAGCGGAGCCGCGCGTGTACGAGGTGGTGTACAGAGCGGAGCCGCGTGTGTACGGAGCAGAGCCGCTTGTGTACGAGGTGTACGGAGCGGAGCCGCGTGTGTACGAAGCGGAGCCGCGTGTGTACGAGGTGTCCTTAGCGGAGCCGTGTGTGTACGAGGTGTACGGAGTGGAGCCGCGTGTGTACGGTGCGGAGCCGCGTGTGTACGGAGCAGAGCCGCGTGTGTACGGAGCAGAGCCGCGTGTGTACAAGGTGTACGGAGCGGAGCCGCGTGTGTACGAGGTGTGCGGAGCCACGTGTGTACGAAGTGTACGGAGCAGAGCCGTGTGTGTCCGAGGTGTACGGAGCGGAGCCACGTGTGTACGGAGCAGAGCCGCGTGTGTACGAGGTGTACGGAGTGGAGCCGCGTGTGTACGAGGCGTTCGGAGCGGAGCAGCGTGTGTACGAGGTGTACTTAGCGGAGCCGCGTGCGTACGAGGTGTACGAAGCGGAGCCGCGTGTGTACGAGGTGTACTTAGCGGAGCCGTGTGTGTACGAGGTGTACTTAGCTGAGCAGCGTGTGTACGAGGTGTATGGAGCGGAGCCGTGTGTGTACGAGGTGGTGTACAGAGCGGAGCCGCGTGTGTACAGAGCAGAGCCGCGCGTGTACGAGGTGTACGGAGCGGAGCCGCGCGTGTACGAGGTGTACGGAGCGGAGCCGCGCGTGTACGAGGTGTACGGAGCGGAGCCGCACGTGTACGAGGTGTACGGAGCGGAGGAGCGCGTGTACGAGGTGTACGGAGCAGAGCCGCGCGTGTACGAGGTGTATGGAGCGGAGCCGTGTGTGTACGAGGTGGTGTACAGAGCGGAGCCGCGTGTGTATGGAGCAGAGCCGCGTGTGTACGGAGCAGAGCCGCGTGTGTACGGAGCAGAGCCGCGTGTGTATGAGGTTTACGGAGCGGAGCCGCGTGTATATGGAGCAGAGCCGTGTGTGTACGAGGTGTACGGAGCGGAGCCACGTGTGTACGAGGTGTACGGAGCAGAGCCGCGTGTGTACGAGGTGTACTTAGCTGAGCCGTGTGTGTACGAGGTGTATGGAGCGGAGCCGTATGTGTACAAGGTGGTGTACAGAGCGGAGCCGCGTGTGTATGAGGTGTACGAAGCGGAGCCGCGTGTGTACGAGGTGAACTTAGCAGAGCCGTGTGTGTACGAGGTGTACTGAGCGGAGCCGTGTGTGTACGAGGTTTACGGAGCGGAGCCGCGTGTGTACGAGTTTTACTGAGCGGAGCCGCGTGTGTATGGAGCAGAGCCGTGTGTGTACGAGGTGTACGGAGTGGAGCCACGTGTGTACGAGGTGTACGGAGCAGAGCCGTGTGTGTACGAGGTGTACTTAGCTGAGCCGCGTGTGTACGAGGTGTATGGAGCGGAGCCGTGTGTGTACGAAGTGGTGTACAGAGCGGAGCCCCGTGTGTACGGAGCAGAGCAGCGTGTGTACGAGGTGTACGGAGCGGAGCCGCGTGTGTACGAGGTGTACGGAGCGGAGCCGTGTGTGTATGAAGCGGAGCCGCTTGTGTACGAGGTGTACTTAGCGGAGCCGTGTGTGTACGAGGTGTACGGAGCGGAGCCGCGTGTGTACGGAGCAGAGCCGCGTGTGTACAAGGTGTACGGACCGGAGCCGCGTGTGTACGAGGTGTACGGAGCGGAGCCACGTGTGTACGAAGTGTACAGAGAGGAGCCGTGTGTGTACGAGGTGTACGGAGCGGAGCCGCGCGTGTACGGAGCACAGCCGCGTGTGTACGAGGTGTACGGAGCGGAGCCGCGTGTGTACGAGGCGTTCGGAGCGGAGCAGCGTGTGTACGAGGTGTACGGAGCGGAACCGCGTGTGTATGAGGTGTACTTAACGGAGCTGTGTGTGTACGAGGTGTACTTAGCGGAGCCGCGTGTGTATGAGGTGTACTTAGCGGATCTGTGTGTGTACGAGGTGTACTTAGCGGAGCTGTGTGTCTACGAGGTGTACTTAGCGGAGCCGCGTGTGTACGAGGTGTACGGAGCGGAGCCGCGTGTGTAGGAGGTGTACTTAGCGGAGCTGTGTGTGTACGAGGTGTACTTAGCGGAGCCGTGTGTATACGAGGTGTACTTAGCGGAGACGTGTGTGTACGAGGTGTACTTAGCGGAGCCGCGCGTGTACGAGGTGTACGGAGTGGAGCCGCGCGTGTACGAGGTGTACAGAGCGGAGCCGCGTGTGTACGAGGTGTACGGAGCGGAGCGGAGCCGCGTGTGTATGGAGCAGAGCAGTGTGTGTACGTGGTGTATGGAGCGGAGCCACGTGTGTACGAGGTGTACGGAGCAGAGCCGTGTGTGTACGAGGTGTACGGTGCGGAGCCGCGTGTGTACGAGGTGTACTTAGCAGATCCGTGTGTGTACGAGGTGTAGGGAGCCGAGCCGCGTGTGTACGGAGCAGAGCCGCGTGTGTACAAGGTGTACGGAGCGGAGCCGCCTGTGTACAAGGTTTACGGAGCGGAGCCGCGTGTGTATGGAGCAGAGCCGTGTGTGTATGAGGTGTACGGAGCGGAGCCGCGTGTGTACGAGGTGTACGGAGGAGAGCCGCGTGTGTATGGAGCAGAGCCGTGTGTGTACGAGGTGTACGGAGCGGAGCCACGTGTGTACGAGGTGTACGGAGCAGAGCCGCGTGTGTACGAGGTGTACGGAGGAGAGCCGCGTGTGTATGGAGCAGAGCCGTGTGTGTACGAGATGTACGGAGCGGAGCCACGTGTGTACGAGGTGTACGGAGCAGAGCCGTGTGTGTACGAGGTGTACTTAGCTGAGCCGTGTGTGTACGAGGTGTATGGAGCGGAGCCGTATGTGTACAAGGTGGTGTACAGAGCGGAGCCGCGTGTGTATGAGGTGTACGAAGCGGAGCCGCGTGTGTACGAGGTGAACTTAGCAGAGCCGTGTGTGTACGAGGTGTACTGAGCGGAGCCGCGTGTGTACAGAGCAGAGCCGAGTGTGTACAAGGTGTAAGGAGCGGAGCCGCGTGTGTACGAGGTGTACGGAGCGGAGCCACGTGTGTACGAAGTGTACAGAGCAGAGCCGTGTGTGTACGAGGTGTACGGAGCGGAGGCGCGCGTGTACGGAGCGGAGCCGCGTGTGTACGAGGTGTACGGAGCGGAGCCGCGTGTGTACGAGGTGTACGGAGCGGAGCCGCGTGTGTACGAGGTGTACGGAGCGGAGCCGCGTGTGTACGAGGTGTACGGAGCGGAGCCGCGTGTGTACAAGGTGTACGGAGCAGAGCCGCGTGTGTACAAGGCGTTCGGAGCGGAGCAGCGTGTGTACGAGGTGTACGGAGCGGAACCGCGTGTGTATGAGGTGTACTTAGCGGAGCTGTGTGTGTACGAGGTGTACTTAGCGGAGCCGCGTGTATATGAGGTGTACTTAGCGGAGCTGTGTGTGTACGAGGTGTACTTAGCGGAGCTGTGTGTGTACGAGGTGTACTTAGAGGAGCCGCATGTATACGAGGTGTACGGAGCGGAGCCGCGTGTGTACGAGGTGTACTGAGCGGATCTGTGTGTGTACGAGGTGTAATTAGCGGAGCCTTGTGTGTACGAGGTGTACTTAGCAGAGCCGCGTGTGTACGAGGTGTTCTTAGCGGAGCCGCGCGTGTGCGACGTGTACGGAGCGGAGCCGCGCGTGTACGAGGTGTACGGAGTGGAGCCGCGCGTGAAAGAGGTGTACGGAGCGGAGCCGCGCGTGAAAGAGGTGTACGGAGCGGAGCCGCGTGAGTACGAGGTGTACTTAGCGGAGCCGTGTGTGTACGAGGTGTAGGGAGCGTAGCCGCGTGTGTACGGAGCAGAGCCGCGTGTGTACAAGGTGTACGGAGCGGAGCCGCGTGTGTACGAGGTTTACGGAGCGAAGCCGCGTGTGTACGAGGTTTAAGGAGCGGAGCCGCGTGTGTACGAGGTTTACGGAGCGGAGCCGCGTGTGTATGGAGCAGAGCCATGTGTGTACGAGGTGTACGGAGCGGAGCCACGTGTGTACGAGGTGTACGGAGCAGAGCCGTGTGTGTTCGAGGTGTACGGAGCGGAGCCGCGTGTGTACGAGGTGTAGGGAACGGAGCCGCGTGTGTACGGAGCAGAGCCGCGTGTGTACAAGGTGTACGGAGCGGAGCCACGTGTGTACGAGGTTTACGGAGCAGAGCCGTGTGTGTACGAGGTGTACGGAGCGGAGCCGCGTGTGTACGAGGTGTACTTAGCGGAGCCGCGTGTGTGCGAGGTGTATGGAGCGGAGCCGTGTGTGTACGAGGTGGTGTACAGAGCGGAGCCGCGTGTGTACGGAGCAGAGCCGCGTGTGTACTAGGTGTACGGAGCGGAGCCGCGTGTGTACGAGGTGTACGGAGCGGAGCCGCGTGTGTACGAAGCGGAACCGCGTGTGTACGAAGTGTATGGAGCGGAGCCGCGTGTGTACGGAGCAGAGCCATGTGTGTACGAGGTGTACGGAGCGGAGCCGCTTGTGTGTATGAGGTGTACGCAGCGGATCCGCGTGTGTACGAGGTGTACGGAGCGGAGCCGCGCGTGTACGAGGTGTACGGAGCGGAGCCGCGCGTGTACGAGGTGTACGGAGCGGAGCCGCGCGTGTACGAGGTGTACGGAGCGGAGCCGCGCGTGTACGAGGTGTACGGAGCGGAGCCGCGCGTGTACGAGGTGTAAGGAGCGGAGCCGCGCGTGTGCGAGGTGTACGGAGCGGAGCCACGCGTGTACGATGTGTACGGAGCGGATCCGCTCGTGTGCGAGGTGTACGGAGCGGATCCGCTCGTGTGCGAGGTGTACGGAGCGGAGCTGCGCGTGTGCGAGGTGTACGGAGCGGAGCCCCGTCTGTACGAGGTGTGCGGAGCCACGTGTGTACTAAGTGTATGGAGCGGAGCCGTGTGTGTACGAGGTGTACGGAGCGGAGCCGCGTGTGTACGGAGCAGAGCCGCGTGTGTACGAGGTGTATGGAGCGGAGCCGCGTGTGTACGAGGTGTACGGAGTGGAGCCGCGTGTGTACGAGGCGTTCGGAGCGGAGCAGGGTGTGTACGAGGTGTACTTAGCGGAGCCGCGTGTGTACGAGGTGTACGGAGCAGAGCCGCGTGTGTACGAGGTGTACTTAGCGGAGCCGTGTGTGTACGAGGTGTACTTAGCGGAACCGTGTGTGTACGAGGTGTACTTAGCGGAGCCGTGTGTGTAAAAGGTGTACTTAGCGGAGCCGTGTGTGTACGAGGTGTACGGAGCGGAGCCGTGTGTGTACGGAGCAGAGCTGCGTGTGTACGAGGTGTGCGGAGCGGAGCCGCTTGTGAACGAGGTGTACGGAGCGGAGCCGCGTGTGAACGAGGTGTACGGAGCGGAGCCGCGTGTGTACGGAGCAGAGCCGCGTGTGTACGGAGCAGAGCCGCGTGTGTATGAGGTGTAAGGAGCAGAGCCGCGTGTGTACAAGGTGTAAGGAGCGGAGCCGCGTGTGTACGAAGTGTACGGAGCAGAGCCGTGTGTGTACAAGGTGTACGGAGTGGAGCCGCGTGTGTACGGAGCGGAGCCGCGCGTGTACGAGGTGTAGGGAGTGGAGCCGCGCGTGTACGAGGGGTAGGGAGCGGAGCCGCGCGTGTACGAAGTGTGCGAAGCGGAGCCGCGCGTGTACGAGGTGTACGGAGCGGAGCCACGCGTGTACGAGGTGTACGGAGCGGAGCCGCGTGTGTATGAGGTGTACGTAGCAGAGCCGTGTGTGTACGAGGTGTACGGAGCGGAGCCACGTGTGTACGAGGTGCACGGAGCAGAGCCGCGTGTGTACGAAGTGTATGGAGCGGAGCCGCGTGTGTACAGAGCAGAGCTGTGTGTGTACGAGGTGTACGGAGCGGAGACGCGCGTGTACGAGGTGTACGGAGCGGAGACGCGCGTGTACGAGGTGTACGGAGCGGAGCCGCGCGTGTACGAGGTGTACGGAGCGGAGCCGCGCGTGTACGAGAGGTACGGAGCGGAGCCGCGAGTGTACGAGGTGTACGGAGCGGAGCCGCGCGTGTACGAGGTGTACGGAGCGGAGCTGCGCGTGTACGAGGTGTACGGAGCGGAGCCGCGCGTGTGCGAGGTGTAAGGAGCGGAGCGGAGCCGCGCGTGTGCGAGGTGTACGGAGCGGAGCCGCGCGTGTGCGAGGTGTACGGAGCGGAGCCGCGCGTGTGCGAGGTGTACGGAGCGGAGCCGCGCGTGTGCGAGGTGTACGGAGCGAAGCCGCGCGTGTACGAGGTGTACGGAGCGGAGCCGCGCGTGTGCGAGGTGTGCGGAGCCGCGCGTGTGCGAGGTGTACGGAGCGGAGCCGCGCGTGTGCGAGGTGTACGGAGCGGAGCCGCGCGTGTGCGAGGTGTACGGAGCGGAGCCGCGCATGTGCGAGGTTTACGGAGCGGAGCCGCGCGAGTGCGAGGTGTACGGAGCGGAGCCGCGCGTGTGCGAGGTGTACGGAGCCACAGGATGGGGACCTGGATGGGGCACATAGCCACAGGATGGGGACCTGGATGGGGCACATAGCCACAAGATGGGGACCTGGATGGGGCACATAGCCACAGGATGGGGACCTGGATGGGGCACATAGCCACAAGATGGGGACCTGGATGGGGCACATAGCCACAAGATGGGGACCTGGATGGGGCACATAGCCACAGGATGGGGACCTGGATGGGGCACATAGCCACAGGATGGGGACCTGGATGGGGCACATAGCCACAAGATGGGGACCTGGATGGGGCACATTACTACAAGATGTTTTCCATTATTACTATATGATGCTAATTGTAAGACAATATTACTGAATGTGGCCAATTGGGGGAAACAAAATTGTAAAAATCAAAAAAATAAAAATAAAGCATGAAAAAATATTGGGCACTAAAAATGCTGTTTTATATGTAAACTAAAGTAAACACAAAAAAGTGCACGTTTATTATCGCCACATCCATAACGACCCAAGCTATAAAAAAATAAACACGGAAAAAATGTTCAAAAGGTGTATACAAAAAAAAATGGTATCACTAAAAATGTCACATTGAACAAAGAATGCGGCCCCCCAAATTCAAATTTTTTCCATGTGCGGCCCATATACCCAGCCGAGTTTGAGACCCCTGCTCTATGCAGACGTCTCCCATTGCCATTGATCTGTTATACATTCAGCTCTTGGATATCATGGATTTGTACGCTCCATCTAATCTGATTCGCCATTACAATGCTCCACAGTAATCTGATTCGCCATTACAATGCTCCACAGTAATCTGATTCGCCATTACAATGCTCCACAGTAATCTGATTCGCCATTACAATGCTCCACAGTAATCTGATTCGCCATTACAATGCTCCACAGTAATCTCACCAGTGTTCTGTACTTGTTCTCGTCTGTTTTACAATGATGCATCTATTTGCCTCCCGTTGATATGACAGATAATGCTCGGTATATCTGCGGCTCTATGATCCTTTGCCAGGATATTATACTTTGCACCAGATCAGATGCGGGTGGATTTCCTTGTAAATCTGCTACTATATAATCAATTTTGATTTGCATATTTTTTTCCCCCTTTATATGTTTATTGTTATAGGTTTATAGTTTCTCCATATTGGTTATTGTGCATATTATTTTATATTATATTCTTACGCGTGTCAGATCGATAAGAACAATATTTCTATTCACAATTTAGACATTGATGCGTTTTCTCTGTTTATTGGACATTGTTATTGTGATGCTCTATACTGAATCTATCATCCATCTCATGTACAGTATACATGTTCCTGTCCCTCTATAATCAGTATATCCTCCCACCTTCCGGTGCTATAGTTGATGGCATTTGTGATGTTCGGACCCTGTGATCTCACACCTGTACACTTAATCTCGGTGTTGTGTTCCTATATGGGATAATCCCTGGCAACTAACACCGGTGGTCTTCACACAAATGTCCTGCAATAAACAGTTTGTATACAGAGGGGGATACGGATATGCATGAATAAGAGTATGAGGTCTAATTCTATCTTATTTTTCACCATCATGATGTTTTGCATTTCTGGCTTGTTGTGTGACGCTTGCAATGATCACCTTGTCTGTATTTGATCTCGTTGCCTTCAATGTGAACTGTGGCCGGGATTTTCTTCACACCTTTTGCATGTCTAATTGATTTCTCATTTTGTGTCATGTGACTCCATTGTGCTTGTATATATATATATATATATATATATATATATATATATATATATATTTATATGACTTCATTGTCCTTTTCTCATCTGCTATAACTATGGGTACAACCCTAGCGCCAGAAACACATAAGAATTTTACATTTTTTTTTTTTTTTAAATGATCCAATACATTTTTCTCATATTTTACCTGTTGGAGTGCTGATTTTCTCCTTTTCGTTTTCTTCATATGTCTGTGCTCACCAGCGGGACCGGCACCCTTCAGTGGACTATCTTCACCCTGTTTGGATTCTGCGTTGCAGCTCCCTAACCCTCCCTCCTGTTTCTTCACAATATTGTAACACGTATCCTAGGCCTCGATGTTCCCCATACAAACTTGCTTTTAGAATTGTTGAGACGGGAGAAAAAGGTCTGAGGAACGCAGACCGGAACGGTCTGAAATATATAAAGAAGATCTGGTAAAATGTCCATTTTGATCACACTAATACGACCAAACCAGGACAAGGGTTTCAAGTTATAATTCATTTGATTTTGAACCATTTGTTCAAGGATGGGGGATATCATTTAAATGATACAGATCATCCAAGTTCCCCAGAATTTGTATACCCAGGTACTTAATTGTGTCTTTCTGCCACTTAAAGGGAAAGTTAGAAATTAGTTATTGTGTTAGTTCAGGGTTAAAAGTTATGTTCATGGCTTCTGTTTTAGAGTAGTTGACTTTAAAATTGCTTTCATTGCCGAGCTATTCGAATTCCTTTATTATAGAGGGAAATGAGATCATTGGGTTTGAAACATAGAGCAACAAGTCATCTGCGTATAGAGCTAGTTTATAGTGATGTGAGTCTATAGTAACTCCACTAATATCTGGATTTGTGTGTAATGCTACCGCTAAATGTTCCATCACCAATGTGTATAAGAGAGGTGATAAGGGACACTCTTGTCTCATCCCCTTTTTAATAGAAAATGTGTCATATAGAAGGCCATTTACCCTATCGCTTTAGGATCAGTGTAGAAGGATAGAATTTTAGATAACAAGAAAGAGTCCAACCTAATTTGTGGTAGGGTGCTCTTCAAGAAAGTCCAATGCACTGTGTCAAACGCTTTTTTAGCGTAGGCAGAAACAGGCACATTGGGATCCCCTGTTTTTTGCATGTGAAATTAATGTTTTATTTTTATTATCACGAGCTTCTCTGTCCTTAATGAAGCCAACCTGATCGTTGCTGACAATTGAGGGTAGATAGTGGGAGAGCCGTGATGTAATTACTTTAGAGAATATTTTGACGTCTACATTATTTAATGATATTGGATGAATATTAGGGCAGGTATTTGGTCCTTTTCCAGGCTTTGATAAAACCGTTATTTGAGCCTTAAGTGATTGGGGGGCAAAAGGGGGAGTCTTCTGAGATATTATCGAACACTTTGGCTAAAAATGGTAATAACAGAGGTGCAAACATCTTATAAAATCTATTATTGAATCCATCTGGCCCAGGGCTCTTCTAGTTTCAAGAATATTAGGTGGTATGTCGTGGTATTGTCCATGAATATTATATAGCGAACTATAAAAGCAACTAAATGCTTTAGCTAGGTCAGTGGGGTTATGAATTTCTTGTCCGGGGGCCCCTTTTATTTTGGATACGTATGTCCTTTACACGTGTGGATGTAACCTCCTTGCCAATGAGCGACCACATTTATTTGTGAATTCGTACGAGTATCTTCACATGTGATCTTGGCATTTTGTATACGTTTGATCTAGTAAAGACCTTCGCTCCTTTCTTTTTTTTCAATCAGATCATTTTTATTTAACAAAACAAAGAAAGACCGACATTTGTTTTTTTTAAATAAACTTTGTGACAAAAAAAAATAAAGAGATAAAACAGTAAACAATACGACAACTGGTTTACAATGATATAAATGCCAATATCGCTCTATAGTACAATGGTTTGGAACAGTAATTTGCACATAAATATCTGAATACTTCCTGACGGCTTATTTTTTTCCCTATTGAGACAGCAAAAGAAAAAGAATATATCTAAGAAGGGACAATTGTGTGGACTGAGACAATTATTATTTGCTGACACCTTGGGTATAAGGATATAAATTCCTGGTTTACTATAAGGAAATGGACAAACGATCCAGTATAGTATTTGTGAAGGTTCTTTGAAGCAATACCTGGTGTATTTAACCATTGTTCCCATATTTGTATGGATTTCTTGAGAGCGTTCCTTTAATATAAGATCCACTTTCCAAGCATAGAGTGTTATTTTTCCTGGATTTTAGTTCTGTTATCGTTGGGGGAGAATTGTCTATCCAATGTAGTGCCAACAACTTTCTGGCTTGGAATAATATTCCTGAGCTAGCTATTGCCATATGGGAGTCTGGATCTACGTCCTCTCCCAGGAGTCCTAGGATACAGATTTTAGGTTCCAACTGAAGTTGTATCCCAAATACAGATAGTACAAGAGCGATCACACTCTTCCAGGGGGGTGAGGTGGCCACACTTATCAGGATTGGGGGATGAGGGGAACCAAGCATACCAGGATTGGGGGATGAGGGGTACCATGCATACCAGGATTGGGGGATGAGGGGTACCATGTACACCAGGATGAGGAATGGGGTGCCATGCATACCAGGATGAGGGGTACCACACATACCAGGATTGGGGGGGTGAGGGGTGCCATACATACCAGTATAGGGATGAGGAGTGCCATGCATACAAGGATTAGTGGGTGAGGGGACCATGCATACCAGTATTGGGGGGTGTGGGGTGCCATGCATATCAGAATAGGGATGAGGGGTACCATACATACCGGATAGGGACCAAGGGTACCCTACATACCAGGATAGGAATGCGGGGTACCATGTAGACCAGGATAGGAATGCGGGGTACCATGAATACCAGGATAGGGATGAGGGGTACCATACATACCAGGATAGGAATGCGGGGTACCATGCATACCAGGATGAAGGGTACCATGCATACTAGAATAAGGATGAGGGGTACCATGCATACCAGTATAGGGATGAGGGGTGCCATGCATACCAGTATAGGGATGAGGGGTGCCATGCATACCAGGATAGGGGATGGGGTGCCATGCATACCAGGATAGGGATGAAGGCGCCATATATACCATGATTGGGGATGAGGCGTGCCATGCATACCAGGATGAGGGATTGGGTGCCATGCATACCAAGTTTCTGGGATGAGGAGGCCATACATAGCAGAATTGGGATGAGAGGTGCCATGTATACCAGGATGAGGGATGAGGTGTCATGCATACCAGGATAGGGATGAGGGGTACCATGCATACCAGGATAGGGATGAGGGGTACCATACATACGAGGATAGGAATGCGGGGTACCATTCATACCAGGATGAGGGGTACCATACATAGCAGAATAGGAATGAGGGGTACCATGCATACCAGAATAGGGATGAGTGGTGCCATACGTACCAGGATAGGGGATGGGGTGCCATGCATACCAGGATAGGGATGAGGGAGCCATATATACCAGGATTGGGGATGAGGCGTGCATTGCATACCAGAATGAGGGATTGGGTGCCATGCATACCAGGTTTCTGGGATGAGGAGGCCATACATGCCAGATTTGGAATGAGGGGTGCCATGCATACCAGGATTGGGGATGAGGGGTGCCATGCATACCAGGATTGGGGATGAGGGGTGCCATGCATACCAGGATTGGGGATGAGGGGTGCCATGCATACCAGGATTGGGGATGAGGGGTGCCATGCATACCAGGATTGGGGATGAGGGGTGCCATGCATACCAGGATTGGGGATGAGGGGTGCCATGCATACCAGAATTGGGGATGAGGGGTGCCATGCATACCAGGATTGGGGATGAGGGGTGCCATGCATACCAGGATTGGGGATGAGGGGTGCCATGCATACCAGGATAGGATGGTGGGGACAGGATGGGGGCAGCAGAAATCCCAGGAGGGGGGCAGCACATACCAGCATGGGAGATCATATACCAATAAAAATGCTCGCCACCCGGTCGTAGAATGGGTTCAATAGCTAGTTACAATATACAGGAGCATGATCTGACCAAACAGCAGTTCCTACCTGAGATGTAGGTTGCCATGTAGGCAAGTGACAGCTAATTAAGAAAAGGACTATATGGCTATGCATAATATGTAAAGGAGAATAATAGGTATAATCCTTTACGTCTGGATGTAGTATCTTCCATACATCGACCGGTTGAGACCAAAGCACAATTAGCAAAGCTTTTGTTTGTGTTTTAGATTGGTGACTCCAGCTCAGGGACGCGTCTAAAGAAGGATCCAAGACAAAATTAAAGTCACCTCCAGTGATAAGGTCCTCCGCAAAATATTTTAGTTTGTTTAAGTAATGACGACTTGTCTTAATTTGGTCACTTACAGGCTGGAGCTGTCTGGCATCATGAGGGTTAAGACTGCTTCTTTTTCCATGCTGAGGTGAGGCAGTAATAGCTCCGAAGCAGGAAGATAAGACCTTCCATAAGAAACTCTGCATACCAGACATGCTGACAGAGGTGGAGGACCTCAGATTAACCTCTGATCTCTTCTTTCTTTCCCATATCGAAAGTCATGTTTGAGGCTGTAAATTGCTTATAATTCCGCCAAGAACACGGTCTGAAGAGAGTACTCTCAGTGTGTGCATTCTCTTGGTGATATGTCCAGGCCATGTCCTTCCTGTTGATGTACAATACGTCTGAAGGTGGCGTTGATTGGCAGCAGGATTGTGTGATGTAACAGCCTTACAGAAACGCAAGTTGTGACACCAATGGAACGGCGCCAGAACAGGAAGTGCGTATGAGTGTTTTTATTTTAACAAGGCCAAACATGAGGAATGAGAAGGAGTTGTCCTAGTAGCGGACAACCCCTTTATGAAGATACAATATTCGGTTAAAAATGAAAAAGGCTTCTCCCCTGTATGACTTCTCTGAAGTTTGTTAAGAGTTGATTTCCGTGTAAAACTTTTCCCATATTAAGAACATGAAAATGGCTTCTCGTCTGTGTGAGTTCTCTGGTGACTAAGAAGTGATGATTTCTTCACAAAACATTTCCCACATTCTGAACAGCAAAAAGGCTTCTCCCCTGTGTGACTTCTCTGGTGATTAACCAAATCTGATTTCCGGCTAAAACATTTCCTACATTCTGAACAGCAAAAAGGCTTCTCCCCTGTGTGACTTCTCTGGTGATTAACCAAACTTGATTTCCGGCTAAAACATTTCCCACATTCTGAACAGGAAAAAGGCTTCTCCCCTGTGTGAGTTCTCTGGTGCTCAACCAATTCCGTTTTCCGGGTAAAACATTTTCCACATTCTGAACAGGAATAAGGCTTCTCCCCTGTGTGAATTCTTTTGTGCGTAACAAAACCTGATTTCCAGCTAAAATATTTTCCACATTCTGAACAGCAAAAAGGCTTCTCCCCTGTGTGAGTTCTCTGGTGATTAACCAAATCTGATTTCTGGTTAAAACATTTCTCACATTCTGAACAGGAAAAAGGCTTCTCCCCTGTGTGAGATCTCTTGTGCTTAACCAAACACGATTTCCGGCTAAAACACTTTCCACATTCTGAACAGGAAAAAGGCTTCTCCGCTGTGTGAGTTCTCTGATGTCTGATTAAACTTGATTTCTCTGTAAAACATTTTCCACTTTCTGAACATGAAAATGGCTTCTTTGTTTTAGGATCAATTTCTTTTTTATTGCTTATTTTGTGACTTTGATTTTCCTTAGTAGTCGATAATGAATCAGAAGACAGGACCTGTTTCAAATGATCAGATGACAGATCTTTGCTGTGAAGGGATGATTGTAAATCTGGAGAAATGTCATTCACTTCAATTGTATCTTGTGTGATCTCAAGATCATCTGATTTAAAAATTGAAGATGTCAGCTGTCCCTCTGATCTCCTGGTACAGTCATCTGCCAAAAATAAAACCAATTATTATTTATGAATAACATATCCTTAAAATTTATATTGTTGAATATTTCTACTTAAACTCTACGTAAAAATGTACTTTATGTAAAAGTATCATTATTTACCAAGAAAACATATCACAGAAAAATCAGCCTTACCAACACCAAATCAGATAACAAATGCATTAGCATTTTAGTGTTGGTTGGGTGTACTGGGGTGTCTGTCCATGTGGGGTGCACTTATATAGTGCTGGGCAGCCTTCCTACCCAGTATGGACATCATCAGTATCCTAAGCCAGACACTGTGCATCAAACCCACCTGTGTGACTGGCGTCCTATGCAAGCTTCATCTGTGTGCATCTTTAATACTAGGCAACCACACCCTCCATGAATTGGTACGATTATTGGTGTTAGTAAGGCTGTATCTTTTTCTGTGATTTTTTTTAATTTTGCCCTATGTTAGCCGTCATTATTCACCAAGACAATGACAGTTCACAGTCTAATAGAAAACCTCATAGCATGAACCAGTAGAGCATGGTGTTCATTCTGCCTCCCAAATATGGAATAAAAAGCCACAAAACAATGTTATGTAGGCAAAACTAATATCAATAAAAACTTCTACTCATCTCACAAAAAACAAGCCCCCACTCTTGTATTTGGCATTACTATAGTGAGAAGAACCCACTTAATTGATGGTGTGTGTCTCCTGGAACACAATCTGGACACTATGTGTTGGGTAATGAAATTATATATTTGTAATTTTCACTCTCCAACATCCACTGCGTGCTAATTTCCGGAAAGTGCCTGTGGAATCAAAATAGTCACTACTCCTATAGATTAATTCACTGAGGGTTATAATTTCCAAAATGGAGTCACTATGGGGATTTCTACTGCTCTGGTTTTCTGCCATTTTGTCATATTAGGGCTTCTGCAAATGGTGTGTCCCATCTCCTCTGGCATCTGCTCCTGTGACGTCTGCTTCTCTCACCAGGAGCCGCCTTATTCATCCTGCAGGTGGCGCTGGTGATGGAGGAGACATCAGAACCAGAAGCTCTGGGCGGCGCAGGCTCTGTCCAGCCACTAAGATTAGGGTGCCTGGGACCTGTAGCACCATCCAGTCTGGCAGTATGGGTGTGTGTGCTGTCCAGCTGGAGTAATCTGCTCCTTACTTCAGCCATTTAGAAAGCACTACACCCTACTAAAGCTGAAAGCATATTGCGGGAAGCTGCCAGATACAGACAGCCTTGTTCTCCTCGGGTTCAGTCCTCTGTGCTCAGCTCCCGGCTTGTGTATTTGATTCCTGTTGTGACCTCGGCCCGTTTACTGACGACTCTTGTGTGATTTTGTATTTTCTCTGACCTCCATGTTCTGACCCGGCTATCTGACTATTCTTCTTGCCATCTCACACCACAGAACATTAGGTAACACTGTGGCCCAAGCTTAGGGGGGTCTCTGTCTAAGTCCAAATCCATGTAGAGGGGGTAAAAGGATGATGAGCAAGGCAAACCCTGGGATCTGTAAAATGGAGTAGATAGTGCCAAGCCTGTTTGTGGTAGCCATCTTTTGAGCTGCCAGGTGACAACGAACAGTGTCCCCAATACATTGTGTCTGCAAACTATCCCAGCAAAATCTGCATTCAAATAGCTAAATGGCGCTCCTTCCCTTCTTAACCTGCCATGTGCCCAGACAGTAGTGTACAACCGTATATAGGGTATTGTCAGATTCAAGAGAAGTTGGAATATTATTTTTAAGGTCCATTTGTTTCCTATTATCCTTTGTGAAGAATTCCAAAGTTATCACCACATAAAGTGACACACGTCAGATTTGAAAAATGGGTCCAGAAAGGAACACAAAACAGGCTGGAGGAAGGGGTTAAATCAGAGTATTTTGGGCACTAACTACTATAGTCAAAACTGTGAGTATAGACCATAACACATCTACTGAAATGATCAAACTCAACAGTCTCCATCAGTAAGTAGTGAGTAACTAGTGGTGAAACCTCTCTGTGGTAATTGGAGTATGGGGCTCGGTGGCTCTTGGCAATCTAAACTATCATAACGGACAATATTTTCTGTCAGATGAGTTTCAAGAAGAAATATTAGACGTTCAAAGAGAACTTTTTATAATAGTGCAGAGATGAGGTGTCTTAAATTTAGCTTAAAGATATATCATGGCACAGGTGTAATGTTTTTTTTGTTTAGTTTATCACAATCCTGTTTGAAGTTAGTCCGTTTTATAAGAAACTAAAAAGTCAGGATAAAGGGAAACTCTGCTGTTATTTTACAGAAATTCACACTTGGCCTCACTGCACATTTAATGTTGTAGATCATAAGTCTTAAGTTTGGCCAGAAAGACTGGACCTGGTCTTGTAGGGACCATATGAGCACATTCAGCAGCACAGAAGGGAGAGAAGGGAGATTCATCCAATAAGATATCAGGGTTCTAGGACGCCAATAGATCATTACCCTCCACTTTCTCTTACAGGCCCATCATAACATTTTTCTTCAAGTGATTGTCTGGCTTTGTGGTTTACAGATCTGGGAAGGTAATGTCTCCTAATCTCAGGGGGTAGGTGGATCCTCCAGATTGTAAGTTCTATGGAAAAGGGTTTTAAATGCCCAAAATCATTTGAACAGTTTTGTGTAGGAGAATGTTGTGGTCTAGAGGCAAAATGGTGATCATACGATTGTGGTATGGCCGGGCTACACCACCGATAAAGCAGCCACAGCCGGTGACTGAGAAGAATCTGTGACTTCTCCGCATTTAGTGGTCACTACTCACCTGGGTAGTCATATGTAGGAATCTCCTCTTTACACCGCTCATCACCCCTCAAATATGCCTCTATAGTATTAATATTGGTCAGATCTTCACCCTGAAACAAATGTTGTAAAAGTCACAGACAGATGGAGAAGTCACATCTATGATCAGTTCTAATCCTGCCATCTCCACCGTCCTCATTACACAAGTATAAAACATATAATACTGGTGGATAAAACAAGACTGAACACAAGACCTTCACAGCCGTCTACACATCATAGGGGAGATCTCATTACACCTTCTCTCCATCTACCTGATGATCTTGAGGAACATTGGGGTCTTCTTGTTTACAGTCCTGTGGAAGAAGAGGATGGGGACATCTCTCTGGTGTTGTCCTCTTACTGGATAGATCTGGAGGAAGCACATACAGGGACTGAATTCATTCTTTACATACAGATAATTATAGGCCGTGTGTATTTAGTCCTGTCTATTACCTGGTGATGTGAGGGGCTGGGGAACCTCCATCATGACGTCTTTGTACAAATCTTTGTGTCCTTCTAAATACTCCCACTCCTCCATGGAGAAATAGACAGTGACATCCTGACATCTTATAGGAACCTGACACATACAATGATACCGTCATCCCCCCGATCCCTTCATAGCGTTACTGTATAATGTCCCAGCATTCCCAGCAGTGTCACCTCTCCAGTCAGCAGCTCAATCATCTTGTAGGTGAGTTCTAGGATCTTCTGGTCATCGATGTCCTCATGTATCAGGGGGTGAGGTGGAGGCCCTGTGAATGGGCTCAGGGGTCTTTCCCATCCCTCAGACACATGGACCTGACAGCGCTCACTAGAGGTCTTCTTCACTAATATGTAATCCTGGTTATGGAAAGACATATAAATAAATCTCACTCCAGACATTTCCAGAGTCCTCACCTCTCCAGTTCTGTCCATCTGTTATTCCCATAGATAAGAATGATGTAATGTGACGTCATCAGAATCTCTCACCTCTCCAGTAAGACAGAAGAGGATTTCTAGGGTGAGGTGTAATATCCTCTCTGCCATCTTGTCTCTGTCCATATCCATCTTTGATGGGTCCATAAGGAAAATTCTCTTAAGTAGAAGATCTTCACTGAGAGGATTTGATATTGTAGAGACCTGAATGAGAAGATGATGAGCCGATGTAACATCATAAAAATCCTGTGTAATAATACAATTACTGGAGATAATAAGGGGAAACACATGAGGAGATATATTATTTTACAGTATTTAGTTTTCTTTACATCTAGTAATAAAACCTATATATTTTAGGCCACAGACAACAAGCAGTTTCTTCCTTGGAGTATGTAGCTGAACACGTTTCTCAAAGACTCATCTTCCATAAAGCAAATTCTCGTCTCATTTACCGACACTGGAATCGGCATTAGTAATACTGCAGGAGATATTCATTACACGTGACATGAAAAATAACTACTTCATGATGAGGACAACATCTTCATCTTCTACTGCGGCTCTTGAAACATATTTAGCCAGAGTTCATCACTGACTACATCTCCACCGGCCGTCTATATGAATGTTTCCAGTCTTCCCTGGTCTGTAATCTTCTATTAAGTTAGATCTCATGTCTTAACAGAAAAAAGGCTTCTCCCCTGTGTGAGTTCTCTGGTGATTAACAAGATTTGATTTCTGGTTAAAACATTTCCCACACTTGAAACAAAAAAATCTATTTTCTGCTGTGTGAATGCTTTGATGTTTAAGAAAAGACTTTGAGGGAAAAACTATTTCCATATTCTGAACATGAAAATGGCTTCTTTGCTTTAGGAGCAATTTGTTTTTTAATGCTTATTTTGTGACTTTGATTTTCCTTAGTAATCAGTAATGAATCAGAAGACAGGACCTGTTTCAAATGATCAGATGACAGATCTTTGCTGTGAAGGGATGATGGGATATCTTGAGTAATGGCATTCACTTCAATTGTATCCTGTGGGATCTCAAGATCATCTGATTTAAAAATTGAAGCTGTCAGCTGTTCCTCTGAACTCCTGGTACAGTCATCTGCCGAAAATAAAATCAATTATTACTTATGAATAATATATCCTTAAAATTTATATTGTTGAATATTTTTACTTAAACTCTCCGTAAAAATGTACTTTATGTAAAAAGGAGATTTTTGTGTTCTCACCGTAAAATCTCTTTCTCTTAGCCTCTAATTGGGGGACACAGGACCTTGGGACGTCCCAAAGCAGTCCCTGGGTGGGAAGCAATGGACGAATATTGTGTAGACGGACGCAGCCTGCAGAACACGTCTGCCCAGGCTCGCGTCTGCTGAGGACTGGGTAGTCCAGGTGGCGGCCATACACACTTGTTGTGCATAAGCCTGGTGTCGAATGGCCCAGGAGGCCCCTACCGCACGTGTGCCATAATACCTGCTGGAAGAGGAGAATTTTTGAGGCGGTAGGCCTCTTGTATGGTGGATTTGATCCACCTGGCAATGGTAGCTTTGGAAGCTGGCAGACCCTTGCTGCCGCCTTCCAGAAGAAGGAAAAGAGAATCAGACTTCCAGAAAGGCACAGTTCTAGACACATAGATACGCAATGCCCGGACAAGGTCAAGCGTATGCAGAGCCTTCTCCACTCTATGAAAAGGGACCGGACAGAAGGATGGCAGTGAAATTTCCTCATTGAGGTGGAAGTTGGACACAACCTTCAGGAGGAAGTATGGGACCGTACGGAGGACTACCTTGTCCTGGTGAAAAGCCAGGGAGGCCGTCTGCAGGAGAGTGCTGTCAGTTCAGACACCCTACGTAGCGAGGTGATTGCCACCAGGAAAACCACTTTCTGGGATAGAAGGCGGAGTGAGACTTCCCTAAGGGGTTCAAAGGGTGTTTCCTGCAATGCTGTCAGCACCAGGTTGAGGTCCCACGTTTCTAGTGGTCATCTGTAGGGGGGAACCAATCGGGAAACCCCCTGAAGAAATGTCCTTACTTGCAGCTTGTTAGCGATGCACCTCTGAAAAAGCACTGAGAGAGCTGACACCGGGCTCTTAAGGGAGGCCAGGGACAGTCTGGCCTCCAGACCCGATTGGAGAAACCCAAGTACCCTGGGGAGGGAATAAGGGAATGGGATCTGGCCACGAGAGATTGCACCAGGTAAAGAAGGCTTTCCAGGTACAGTAATAAATCTTAGCAGAGGTTGGCTTAAGTGCCCTGAACATGGTTCCAATGACGTCCGGCGGGAACCCTGACTGGGTTAGAACCCAGGTCTCAATGGCCACGCTGTCAAATTGAGGGCCCCTGAGTTCTGGTGGTAGAATGGGCCTTGTGACAGAAGATCGGGGTGGTCGAGGAAACGCCAGGGGATGTCTGCTGTGAGCTGTACGATGTCGGTGTACCATGTACGTCTGGACCAGTCCGGTGTAATTAGGATGGTAGGAACTCCCTTTTGCTTGATCTTCCTCACCACTCTGGATATCAGGGGAAGAGGTGGAAAAATGTACAGGAACTGGAACTGGGTCCAGTCCTGAACCAGGGCGTCCGCTCCTAGCGCCTGCGGGTCGTGTGTTCTGGCCATGAAGTTGGAGACCTTGGCATTGAAGTAGGATTCCATTAGGTCCACGTCCGGAGTCCCCCAGCGATGGCAGATCTGTCAAAAAACTTTGGGATGGAGAGACCACTCTCCCGAGTCCATTCCTTACCGGCTGAGGAAGTCTGCTTCCCAGTTGTCCACACCCGGAATGTGACCCGCAGAGAGAACCGAACCTGTGTCTTCCGCCCAGTGGAGAATATGTGTCACTTCTCGCATCGCCTGGGCACTGCGGGTCCCCCCTTGGTGATTCACATATGCCATTGTCCGACTGTACTCTGATGTGAGAGGCTGCCAGTAAGTGATTGAAGGCTCTCAATGCCAGGAGGATGGCACGAATTTCCAAGATGTTGATGGGCATGGTCGCTTCCGCTGGGGACCACTTGCCCTGTGCTCTGTGGTGTAGGTGTACCCCAACCAGTCAGGCTCGCGTCGGTGGTCAGAACCTTCCATTGACCAGTGAGAAAAGATTTCCCCTTTGTTAGTGAGGTTGGGTTGAGCCACCAGTGGAGGGACCTCCTAGTTGACGACGGGTTCCTCTCCCATGACTTGAGGATGGCTAGTTGGAGAGGCCTGAGGTGAAGCTGGGCAAATGGGACCGCTTCTATTGCCGCCACCATCCTGCCAAGGACTCTCATGGCAAACCGGAGAGATCAAGGGGGTTTGCTGAGGAGGGTGCGAACTCCTAGACGGAGAGGCAGTGCCTTGTCCTTGGGAAGGAGCGCTAGACCCCTGAAAATGTTGAATAGCATTCCCAGGAAGGTCAGAGACTGACTCGGGGTTGGTGATGACTTTTGTAGGTTGACTAACCAGCCCAGGCGACTCAGAGTGTCGATTGTGATTGAAACGCTGAGCTCGCAGTCCTTGAAGGTGGGAGCCTTGATAAGGAGATCGTCCAGGTATGGAACGACTACTATGCCTCTGGAGTGCAGGCCATCCATGGTGGCTGCCATGACTTTGGTAAACACTCTGGGAGCCGTGGCGAGTCTGAACGGGAGAGCCACGAACTGGTAGTGGTCCTGGTTGATTGCAAACCTGAGAAATTTCTGATGGGCGGGAGCAATTGGTATATGCAGGTATGCGTCTTGTATGTCTATGGAGGCGAGAAATTCTCCCTTTTCCATGGACGCAATGATGGACCAAAGGGACTTCATGCGGAAGTCATGTACCCGTACATATTTGTTGAGCTGCTTTAGGTCCAGTATGGGCCGTACGCTGCCTCCTTTATTGGGGACTACGAATAAATTGAAGTAGAACCCTCGGAAGCGCTCGGCCGAGGGGACCGGTACTATGACTAATGCTTGAAGACCGCTTGGCGGAAGGCACGAGCCTTGTGTGGCGGTTTTGGGGGAACAGAAATAAAGAGTCTGTTTGGTGGGTTGGAAGTGAACTCTATCTTGTATCCCGAAGACACTAGTTCCCTGACCCACCTGTCTACTGTAATAGGCAGCCATACTTGATGAAAGAGCAAAAGTCAGCCACCTACAGGTGGGGTGTCTTCCGGAGTCCGTGAGTCATGATGAGGCGAAGGTCTGAGGTTTTCCTCCTTTGGACTTTGACTGGCCTGCTTTTGACTGGCAGGTCTTGTCCGACTTTTGCGTCGGCCACGAGTTGTCCCTGCGTGGGAGGTGGTTGCTATTTTGTGCTGGCCGTGAGGTGGACCAGCCTGAAGAGTTCCGAAAGGATCGGAATCGAGTTTGGTTATGCTTATTGTAAATGCGTTTGGGTTTCAGTTGGGGGAGGAGAGGTACTCTTACCCCCGGTGGCGTTGGATATCATCGTGTCCAACTGTTCACCAAAAAGTTGACCACTGCGGTACGGGAGGTGCGTAAGGGACTTCTTTGAGGCTGCGTCTGCTTTCCATTCCCGCAGCCAGAGGATACGCCGAATCGTGATGGCGTTTGATGCTATCCCTGCTGCACCCCTTGCATAATCCAGAGCTGCATGAAGCATGTAATCTGCTACAACTGCTATTTGAACCGCTTGGTCCGACAGCTCAGGAGCAGATACTTGGAAGCTAGCTTGTAAATTCTGGGCCCAAGCCAGGATGGCCTTGGCAACCCAAACTGAAGCGAACGCGGGAGCCAGGGAGGCCCCTGCGGCCTCGAAAATTGAACGAGCCATGCTTTCTACCTGCCGGTCTGCTGCGCCCCTGAGGATTGAGCTATCTGGCAGTGAAAGGAGTGACTGTGCTGCTAGCCTAGAGACTGGGGGATCCACTTTGGGTGGATCTGTCCATTCCTTGGTGGTCTGCTGTGGGAAGGGTTACAGCGCTTCCAGATATTTGCGATTGGTAAACTTCTTCTCAGGCTGTGAGAACTGCTTTTTAAGGATCGACTTAAACTCTGGGTGGTCAAAGAAGACCTTAGGCGGCTTCAGAACTCCTTCTTGTGTTGTGGTGTCTCCGGGGGCGGATCAGAAATGTCCAGCACCTGATGGATGGACGAGTTTACCTCCTCAACTAGTGCTGTATTGCTAGGGGGAATTGGGATCAGGGACCCTTCAGTTTCGTTGTCTGAGCCGGAATCACAGATGCCTTCCGAATCCTGTGTATCGCTAAGGCGTCTCCTGCTGGGTGAAGGCCTTCTCTGTTCAGGGATCGCTGCGAAGAACTGTATTGTTTGTCCCTGGGAGGGGACGGTCTAGATGATCTGGAACTAAGGTATGTCTCCCTAGAAGGGGATGACCGTGTGCTATGGGATGATGCAGATGAACGTGACCTGTGGGTCTGCTTGCATACTGACCTAGACGTGGATGTGCCCGGGTCGACATGTCCCTGAGTCGAGCTTTCCCTTTGCTGGGTAGCATTCATAGCCGAGGCATGACTCTGCAGAGCCTGAAGCAATGAGGAAGTTAGGTTATCTATAGACTGTGTCATAGATTGCGACATCTGAGTGACCCATTCCGGCGTGGCATTAGACACCAAAGCATTGGCAGGGGCTTCTTGGGGCTCTGGCACAGTAGTCTGGATGCAGTCCTGGCAGTGCGGATACATGCTGCCGCTGGGGAGAGTATTGCTGCAAGCTGTACAGAGTGCATAATAGCAGTCCTGCCTGGTTCTCTTGGACCTTGAGCCCGGCATAGTGCACTGGGGTGGCTATGCAGAGGGCCCTACAGGCGAGGCTATGCAGAGGAGCCTATAAGGAATAATGGACTCACAGCCGAGGAAGAACTCCAGCTGTGATCTTATCCCACCAGTGTGCCCCTAGGTCCAGCGCCGAAGATCCGCAGTCCTGTGCCCCGCAGAGACTGGCTGTGTCCCTTATTCTGCAGCAGATAATGGCCGCCGGAGTAAAGTTAAGAAAGAAGGGGGGCGGAGAGCTGAAAGGGCGGCAGAACTGTATAAAATCGCGCCCTTTCAGTCTCGATCCGCCACCTCTATGACACTGTAAAGTGTAATATTTGTCATCCGGGGGGCAGGCCGGGGAGAGGAGGTGGCGGCTTCGGCCTAAATTAGGTGCCTGATGCCAAAAGGGACTCCAGGCCGGCACGGAAGTGCGGGAGGGGGTCGAATCTGAACCGGACCTTCCCGGATTTAAAGGCAGGGTAGCGGTGGGGTAGAAGCGAAAGGGGGGGGGGGCCCTGTGAACCTGTGAAGAGTCCCCCTGAGGCACCATAGAAATGGTGCTGCCGCAGAAACAGGGCACAAGAGGGCCCGTGCCTCTGTTGTATCATGCCCGCCTGCGCTCCCCCGGTCCTGACAGGAGCCTGCAGCAGGGCTGGGGTCCTTGGTGCTTGTACAGGCCCTACCTGAGGCGTTTCAACCTAATACCCCCAGGGGGGGATTAGGGAGGTTGGCTGTCACCATCAGGGGGCTACAGTGCTACAAGTAGTATTCAACCCCCTGCAGATTTAGCTGGTTTGATAAGATGCAAATAAGTTAGAGCCTTCAAACGGCAAACGAGAGTAGGATTTATGAACAGAAGCATAAATCTTACAAACCAAAAAGTTATGTTGCTCAGTTGAATTTTATTAAATTTTAAACATAAAAGTGTGGGTCAATTATTATACAACCCCTGTTTAATATTTTGTGGAATAACCCTTGTTTGCAATTACAGCTAATAATCGTCTTTTATAAGACCTGATCAGGCCGGCACAGGTCTGTGGAGTTATCTTGGCCCACTCCTCCATGCAGATCTTCTCCAAGTTATCTAGGTTCTTTGGGTGTCTCATGTAGATGTAGCACCCTGAGGATTCGGCTGCTACAGGGGTATTGCACCTCAAGCCAGAGGTGTGATATTCCACTCCCGGGTAAGGATGGAGTGTGGAACTGAGCTCGGTGGGCTGCATGCACTACACACATCCCATTTCCGAGGAACAGACCAACGGTACTCCCACTTAGAAATGTGCAGGTACGACCGAGTCTGTTCCTGGCTGGAGTGGGAGGGGGGTGGTACATCCCAAGTAGTGTAGGGGCAGATAGGGGGAGCAGCCTGGGTAAAGTTAGGAGCTCATTGGGTGCTGGTCACCTGAGCTCACACATAGAGGGAGTATATAAGGTGGGCACCATCAAAGATCAGGGTCAGTCTGTCAGAGTCAGTAAGAAGCAGAGGTCCAGATGAGCCTGCAGAGAGAGAGTGGAGCAGAGAAGGAAAGACCCAGAGAGGGAAAAAGCAAGGACTCTGAGAACCCAAATTCAATCCCCGGGTGAAGAGTCGGCAATAGGGTACCGGATCCCAATCTGGTGGGGGCAAAAGCACACCCTAGCCAGAGACCGGAGGCCGTGGGCAGTGTCTGCCACGGCCACCCACCACATCCACCCCGAAGGCAAACCACGTGGAGGGTCAGGGAACCCAAGGCCAAGGGTCTCCCAACAGAAGGCCCGAGGGAGCTGGACCTAGGTGGATCACTAGTGGGGACGGCCAGAGGAAAGGACAGAAGGAGAGCTCAGGGTCACGCTCCGGACTTGTTTGGGGGTTTGCTGAATCCAGGACCTGGTGGACGCAGCACGGCTCGGGTGGTCACTTGAAGCTGGAGTGACCGGAACATCAGCAGTGAGTAAATACCCTAAACTGCACAACCCGACTCTGTCTTCACTTAACATCTATGCTGCACCACCACAACCCCCATCCTCTGCACCTGACCCCCTGAGGCTATACCCCACCCGTTGGGGGTTATACTACCAAAAGCTGCACCAACACCATCAGCCTCAGCGGACCCTGCTGCAGCGGCGGCCATGGTGACCGCAATACAACGGGTGGCGTAGTCGACATAAAGAACTTTATAACATCTGTAGGACTGCCACATACTCTGAGCTTGACACCCTGGGCACGGACGGGGTCACAGCCACTCGGAAGACTACAACCCCCATCTGATCCGGCTCCGGGTATTCCCCTAAAGAATATGGCCCAGGGGGCGCGTCAACTTTGGCGTAGTCGGCAGGATTACGTGCCCGCAACAACCGGGTACTGCGTGCCTGAAGAAAAGAACGAGTTTACCTCAAGAAGAAGTCTCCTGCCGGTTCCGGAGGGTCCCCGCCATCGGACTCCATCACAGGTCGATTCCAGCCGGTTGTCCGCCATTAACAGCGTTTTCCCGCCATCTGCAGAGTTTCCCGCCACTGGGAGACGATTCCCGCCATTTCCGAAGGTTTCCCGCCTTGGAAGAGCGGACGCCATTATGGGCGTGCCAGAGGGTGGCGAGAGGCCACCTCCCATCGTGGGCCAGGACCGAAAATGGCGCCAAAAGTGGAAACCGCCCCCACCAACAGAGACTGTGATGCTAGAGGGGTCTGTCAGCGTGAAAGAACAGCCCCTGGAGCTGACAATCACCAAGTGGCCCCGGGACCGCCCTCGAGGTGGGAGGAGACGAAAGGAGAGAACAAAGATGGGTGTCGCTTGGAGGAGTCTGGAGCGAGCGCACCCGGAGGCAAGAAGCCTGGAGAAGAGTATCGGAGGAGCTTACCCGGAGATGGCGAGAAAGCAGAGCAGCACCGGCCCGTTGGCCAGGAGCCTGCTAGAAACCGAGGAGGGAGAGCAGAGCAGCACCGGCCCGCTGGCCAGGAGCCTGCTGGAGACAACAGAAGGAGAGCAGAGCAGCACCGACCCGTTGGTCAGGAGCCTGCTGGAAGCAACGACCCCACTAGGCCTAGTGGAGGTCCTAGCACAGCTCCCCCGAGACCGGGAGTGTGCACAGACCGCTCTGGAGGGCCTCGCAAGGAGGATGGCCCGGGTGCAGCGAGAGACGTTGGCGGAGTGGAGCCGTGAGATGGCCCAGCAGACCGAGACCTGTCAGCGGAGCACGCCACCCAAGACGAGGAGACAGACCGCCTCTGAGGATGGCGCGGGAGGACTGAAGGCCGGAGACGGCGCCGAGAAGGGAGCCGAACGAAAGGAGGCAGGTAAAGGGGACGTCTCTACCCCAAGCCGGGAAACCGCGTACCTGCCCCAGCTCCCCGTCGCAGAGCCCGAAGTATCCCCTGCCGTGCCCGTCGCTGCAACGTCACCGCCGCAGACTAGGCCTCAAACGGGAGCCGCGACCCCTGTGACGTCACACGCCTCGACCCTGAGCATGACCAAGCAGGAAGTACCACCAGCCTGGTCGCAAGGCCTAGTACCCCCGGGCGCCGCAATACCAACAGCGCCCCCTACCTCCGCGGAGCCCCCGGCCTGGTCGCAGGGCCAAGTAGCCCAGGGTGCCGCCGTCCTTACGGTGCCCTTCACCTTCCAGATACCCCAGGCCTGGCCGCAAGGCCCGGGCAACCCGGGCGCTAACACCACTACGCCCATAAGACCAAGAGTGCCGCATCTGGGAGAGGACCTGTTTACCCAACACACGTGCCCGGATGGGCAGCCTTTCATCTGGCCCCAGGAATATCATGAACTGGAACGGCAGAGGAAGGCTGGGGCCATGTGTGCACCCCTGATCCCGGCTCCAAAGCCCGTAAAGAGGATCTCGCCCCCGCCAGAAGAGGCCCAATTTGAGTGGGACCCCACCGGAGAAGATCTCATGGGGTTCACTCAGGAGACTCGGGCAGCTGCAGCGGAGCGTGCTGAGTGCTGCCGCCAACAACTCAAGGTCTTTGAGAGGGAGCGGAGAGAGAGGCGGGTCCGGGAACAGCAAGCTCAAATAAGGAGCGCGGAGCAGAAGAGCCGGGCCAGGAGAGACCCCCGTGCAGCGCATAGTCCCCGCACCACCGGGACTGTGATCAAGTTTAACATGCAGCATGGGTGGGGCTTCATCCGAGACCACCGCACCCCAGGCGACGTCTTCGTAACCAGGAGAGACCCCCGTGCAGCGCATAGTCCCCGCACCACCGGGACTGTGATCAAGTTTAACATGCAGCACGGGTGGGGCTTCATCCGAGACCACCGCACCCCAGGCGACGTCTTCGTAACCAGGAGAGACGTTGAATCCCACCTACCGGAGGGACACAGAGGTCGTGACCTTTACATCGGGGACGAGGTCACCTTTACCCGGCACAAGTGTGCCAAAGGACCCTACGCCCTCCATGTGCATCGCCTGACGGAGGAAGAGCTGCGGTGTGAGGAGGAAGAACAAGAGGACCCGGACGGGTCTGAAGCTAAAGGTAACCACAAAGAAAGAGCAGGAGGACGTCGTTGTTAAGTACGGCAGAGTAGAGGCTGTACATAGTTACCTGTCGGGGTACCAAAGAAACTGTTGCTGATAATATAGTCCCCGTTGGGACCAGCATGTGTGAACTGTTTACCCGTTTATCCCTTAAATCCCACTGACCGAGGACTGAGAGCGGTCATTCCTCCCTTATACCTGGCCGAGGACTGAGAGCGGCCATATCCCCTGTATATAGTTGCGCGTCCTAAAGCGCTCCCTACTGGTTTTACAGGAAAGCCACGAGTTTTTCAAGAAAAGACTGTCGCACTTTACCCGGTCACACGTTGCACAGTGACCGGAGGAGGAGCAGAGGTGACGAGAATGTTATTTATATGAAAAGTTTTCTGATATATATATGATATTTTATATGTTATTACTATGTTGTTTATATGAAAAAAAAAATTTGTATGTTTTGTGGTGTTTTGTTCTTACAGCCCGAGGACGTGCTGTGATTTACCAGGGGGGAATGTAGCACCCTGAGGATTCGGCTGCTACAGGGGTATTGCACCTCAAGCCAGAGGTGTGATATTCCACTCCCGGGTAAGGATGGAGTGTGGAACTGAGCTCGGTGGGCTGCATGCACTACACACATCCCATTTCCGAGGAACAGACCAACGGTACTCCCACTTAGAAATGTGCAGGTACGACCGAGTCTGTTCCTGGCTGGAGTGGGAGGGGGGTGGTACATCCCAAGTAGTATAGGGGCAGATAGGGGGAGCAGCCTGGGTAAAGTTAGGAGCTCATTGGGTGCTGGTCACCTGAGCTCACACATAGAGGGAGTATATAAGGTGGGCACCATCAAAGATCAGGGTCAGTCTGTCAGAGTCAGTAAGAAGCAGAGGTCCAGATGAGCCTGCAGAGAGAGAGTGGAGCAGAGAAGGAAAGACCCAGAGAGGGAAAAAGCAAGGACTCTGAGAACCCAAATTCAATCCCCGGGTGAAGAGTCGGCAATAGGGTACCGGATCCCAATCTGGTGGGGGCAAAAGCACACCCTAGCCAGAGACCGGAGGCCGTGGGCAGTGTCTGCCACGGCCACCCACCACATCCACCCCGAAGGCAAACCACGTGGAGGGTCAGGGAGCCCAAGGCCAAGGGTCTCCCAACAGAAGGCCCGAGGGAGCTGGACCTAGGTGGATCACTAGTGGGGACGGCCAGAGGAAAGGACAGAAGGAGAGCTCAGGGTCACGCTCCGGACTTGTTTGGGGGTTTGCTGAATCCAGGACCTGGTGGACGCAGCACGGCTCGGGTGGTCACTTGAAGCTGGAGTGACCGGAACATCAGCAGTGAGTAAATACCCTAAACTGCACAACCCGACTCTGTCTTCACTTAACATCTATGCTGCACCACCACAACCCCCATCCTCTGCACCTGACCCCCTGAGGCTATACCCCACCCGTTGGGGGTTATACTACCAAAAGCTGCACCAACACCATCAGCCTCAGCGGACCCTGCTGCAGCGGCGGCCATGGTGACCGCAATACAACGGGTGGCGTAGTCGACATAAAGAACTTTATAACATCTGTAGGACTGCCACATACTCTGAGCTTGACACCCTGGGCACGGACGGGGTCACAGCCACTCGGAAGACTACAACCCCCATCTGATCCGGCTCCGGGTATTCCCCTAAAGAATATGGCCCAGGGGGCGCGTCATAGACTTTATTCTTGAGCTCTTTCCACAAGTTTTCAATTGGGTTAAGGTCAGGAGACTGACTAGGCCACTCCAACACCTTGACTTTTTCCCTCTTGAACCAGGCCTTGGTTTTCTTGGCTGTGTGCTTTGGGTCGTTGTCTTGTTGGAAGATGAAATTATGACCCATCTTAAGATTCTTGATGGAGGAGCGGAGGTTCTTGGCCAAAATCTCCAGGTAGGCCGTGCTATCCATCTTCTCATGGATGCGGACCAGATGGCCAGGCCCCTTGGCTGAGAAACAGCCCCACAGCATGATGCTGCCACCACCATGCTTGACTGTAGGGATGGTATTCTTGGGGTCGTATGCAGTGCCATCCAGTCTCCAAACGTCACGTGTGTGGTTGGCACCAAAGATCTCGATCTTGGTCTCATCAGACCATAGAACCTTGAACCAGTCTGTCTCAGAGTTCTCCAAGTGATCATGAGCAAACTGTAGACGAGCCTTGACATGACGCTTTGAAAGTAAAGGTACCTTACGGGCTCGTCTGGAACGGAGACCATTGCGGTGGAGTACGTTACTTATGGTATTGACTGAAACCAATGTCCCCACTGCCATGAGATCTTCCCGGAGCTCCTTTCTTGTTGTCCTTGGGTTAGCCTTGACTCTTCGGACAAGCCTGGCCTCGGCACGGGAGGACACTTTCAAAGGCTGTCCAGGCCGTGGAAGGCTAACAGTAGTTCCGTAAGCCTTCCACTTACGGATGATGCTCCCAACAGTGGAGACAGGTAGGCCCAACTCCTTGGAAAGGGTTTTGTACCCCTTGCCAGCCTTGTGACCCTCCACGATCTTGTCTCTGATGGCCTTGGAATGCTCCTTTGTCTTTCCCATGTTGACCATGTCTGAGTGCTGTTCACAAGTTTGGGGAGGGTCTTAAATAGTCAGAAAAGGCTGGCAAAAGAGATCTTTAATCCACACATGTGAAGCTCATTATTCTTGGTGCCTGAACTACTTCTTAATACTTTAGGGGGACCAAACAGAATTCTTGTGGTTTGAGGGGTTGAATAATAAATGACACTCTGAATTAACTTTTAACGTTTAAAAAAAAAAAAACAACAAAAAAAAAACAACAATATTTGCTGCAGTGCATTTCCCACTTCCAGGCTGATCTACAGTACAAATGTCACAATGCCAAGTTAATTCCGCATGTGTCAACCAGCTAAATCTGCAGGGGGTTGAATACTACTTGTAGGCACTGTATATCCTCGCCTCGACCTCAACCCAGAAACCGAAAGGAACTGGGGAAGGAGGGGGGGTCTCGACTTCGAACCAGCACACGAGGGGCTGGGGAAGGAGCGACATGGGGAATAGCCATCTCGACTTCAACTGTGCACCCTGTAACAAGGGGCCGAGGAAGGAGCCATGCCGGGAGTCTCGCACTAGACCCACTTTTCTTCATCTGTAATCCCATCAGTGAAAACGGAGTAAAGGTTTTAGGTGTGCCTCCTATGCGACACTAAGCAAAAACTGGAGAAGGCTGATGCCGTTCAGGGGTGTATACTGCAGAGGAAGAGCCACGGTTAATCTTTTCAAGATTATGCATAGTGTCGCCTCCTAGTGGACAGCAGCATAACACCCAAGATTCTGTGTCCCCCAATGAGGCGACAGAGTAAGTATCATTATTTACCAAGAAAAGATATCACAGAAAAAAATCAGCCTTACCAACACCAAATCAGATAACAAATGCATTAGCATTTTAGTGTTGGTTGGGTGTACTGGGGTGTATGTCCATGTGGGGTGCACTTATATAGTGCTGGGCAGCCCTCCTGATCTAATAGTATGGGCATAAGCACTATCCTAAGCCAGACACTGTGCATCACACCTACCTGTGTGACTGGTGTCCTATGCAAGCTTCATCTGTGTGCATCTTTAATACTAGGCAACCACACCCTCCATGAATTGGTAGGTTTGTGAGTGATTGCTCCATAAGTATTTTGCACCTGCGCTGCCCCCCCCCCCTTTATCATGGGGGTCTGTGGCATCCTGCTAGTGCATTTGTTATATGATTTGGTGTTAGTAAGGCTGTATCTTTTTCTGTGATTTTGTTTAATTTTGCCTTATGTTAGCCGTCAGTATTCACCAAGACAATAACAGTTCACAGTCTAATAGAAAACCTCATAGGATGAACCAGTAAAGCGTGGTGTTCAACTGTTTGTTCATTCTGCCTCCCAAATATGGAATAAAAAGCCACCAAACAATGTTATGTAGGCAAAAATAATACCAATAAAAACTTCTACTCATCTCACAAAAAACAAGTCCCCACTCAGGTCCATCATCTGTCAGTGGAAAACCAGAGGTTTCCACATTATTAGTGGCTCAAAGGCTTTTGAAAAGCAACATGGCTTCCATAAACCAATCCAGCAATATCCGCTCTCCCAAAGTCAAATCTCCCCCTCGCTTCTGAGCCTTGCAGTGCGCCCAAACCACACTCAGCATCCATGTATTTGACATTACTATAATGAGAAGAACCCACTTGATGTTGTGTGTCTCCTGGAGCACAATCTGGGCACTATGTGTTGGGTAATTAAATTATATATTTGTCATTTTCACCCTCCAACATCCACTGAGTGCTAATTTCCGGAAACTGACTGTGGAGTCAAAATAGTCACTACTCCTATAGATTATTTCACTGAGGGTTATAATTTCCAAAATGGAGTCACTTTATGGGGATTTCTACTGCTCTGGTTTTCTGACATTTTGTCACCTTAGGGCTTCTGCAAATGGTGGGTCCCATCTCCTCTGGGATCTGCTCCTGCGTCGTCTGCTTCTGTCACCAGGCGCCGCCTTATTCATCCTGCAGGCGGCGCTGGTGATGGAGGAGACGTCAGAAGCTCTGGGCGGCGCAGGCTCTGTCCAGCCACTAAGATTAGAGTGCCTGGGACCAGTAGTACCATCCAGTCTGGCAGTATGGGTGTGTGTGCTGTCCAGCTGCAGTAATCTGCTCCTTGCTTCAGCCAACTAGAAAGCACCGCACCCTACTAAAGCTGGAAGCATATTGCTGGAAGCTGCCAGATACAGCCTTGTTCTCCTCTAGTTCAGTCCTCTGTGCTCAGCTAACGGCTTTTCTCTGACCTCCATGTTCTGACCCGGCTATCTGACTATTCTTCTTGCCATCTCACACCACAGAACATTAGGTAACACTGTGGCCCAAGCTTAGATGGTCTCTGTCTAAGTCCAAATACATGTAGAGGGGTTAAAGGATGATGAGCAAGGCAAACCCTGGGATCTGGGAAATGGAGTAGATAGCGCCAAGCCTGTTTGTGGTAGCCATCTTTTGAGCTGCCAGGTGACAACGAACAGTGTCCCCAATACATTGTGTCTGCACAATATCCCAGAAAAATCTGCATTCAAATAGCTAAATGTCGCTCCTTCCCTTCTTAACCTGCCAGGTGCCCAGATAGTAGGATACAACCGTATATAGGGTACTGTCGGATTCAAGAAAAGGTGGAAAATAATTTGTAAGGTCCATTTGTTTCCCATTATCCTTCGTGAAGAATTCCAAAGTTATCACCACATAAAGTGACACATGTCAGATTTAAAAAAATGAGACCTGATAGGAACACAAAACTGTCTGCGGGAAGGGGTTAAATCAGAGTATTTTGGGAACTAACCACAGTAGTCAAAAACTGTGACTATAGACAATAACACATCTACTGAAATAACCAATCTCAACAGTCTTCATCAGTAAGTAGTGAGTAACTAGTGGTGAAACCTCTCTGGGGTAATTAGAGTATGGGGCTCGGTGGCTCTTGGGAATCTAAACTATCATAAGGGCCAATATTTTCTGTCAGATGAGTTTCAAGAAGAAATATTAGATGTTCAAAGAGAACTTTTTATAATAGTGCAGAGCTGAGGCGTCTTAAGTTTAGCTTAGAGATATATCATGGCACAGGTGTAATGTTTTTTTTGTTTAGTTTATCACAATAGGGTTTGAAGTTAGTCGGTTTTAAAAGAAACTGAAAAGTCAGGATAAAGGGAAACTCTGTTGTTATTGTACAGAAATTCACACTTGGCCTCACTGCACATTTAATGTTGTAGATAATAAAAGTGAAGTTTGGCCAGAAAGACTGGACCTGGTCTTGTAGAGACCATATGAGCACATTCAGCAGCACAGAAGGGAGAGAAGGGAGATTCATCCAATAAGATATCAGGGATCTAGGAAGCCAACACCATCATTACCCTCCGCTTTCTCTTACAGGCCCATCATAATATTTTTTTTAAGTGATTTTCTGGCTTTGTGGTTTACAGATCTGGGCAGGTAAAATCTCCTAATCACAGGGAGTAGGTGGATCCTCCAGGTTGTAAGTTCTATGGTAAAGGGTTTCAATGCCCAAAATCATTTGAACAGTTTTGGGTGGAAGAGAATGTTGTGGTCTAGAGGCAAAATGGTGATCACACGATTGTGATACAGCCGGACTACACCACCGATAAAGCAGCCACAGCCGGTGACTGAGAAGAATCTGTGACTTCTCTGCATTTAGTGGTTACTACTCACCTGGGTAGTCATATGTAGGAATCTCCTCTTTACACCGCTCATCACCCCTCACATATGCCTCTATAGTATTAATATGGGTGAGATCTTCACCCTGAAACAAATATTGTAAAAGTCACAGACAGATGGAGAATTCACATCTATGATCAGCTCTAATCCTGCCATCTCCACCGTTCTCATTACACAAGTATAAACCATATAATACTGCTGGATAAAACAAGACTGAACACAAGACCTTCACAGCCGTCTACACATCATAGGGGAGATCTCATGACACCTTCTCTCCATCTACCTGATGATCCTGAGGAACATTGGGATCTTCTTGTTTAGAGTCCTGTGGAAGAAAAGGATGGGGACATCTGTCTGGTGTTGTCCTCTTACTGGATAGATCTGGAGGAAACACATACAGGGACTGAATTCATTCCTTACATACAGATAATTATAGTCCGTGTGTATTTAGTCCTGTCTATTACCTGGTGATGTGAGGGGCTGGGGAACCTCCATCATGACGTCCTTGTACAGATCTTTGTGTCCTTCTAAATACTCCCACTCCTCCATGGAGAAATAGACAGTGACGTCCTGACATCTTATAGGAACCTGACACATACAATGATACAGTCACCCCCCCCCCCGATCCTTTCATAGCGTTACTGTATAATGTCCCAGCAGTGTCACCTCTCCAGTCAGCAGCTCAATCATCTTGTAGGTGAGTTCTAGGATCTTCTGGTCATTGATGTCCTCATGTATCAGGGGGTGAGATGGAGGTCCTGTGATTGGGCTCAGGGTTCTTCCCCAGCCCTCAGACACAGGGTCCTGACAGCGCTCACTAGAGGTCTTCACTAATATGTAATCCTGGTTATGGAAAGACATATAAATAAATCTCACTACAGACATTTCCAGAGTCCTCACCTCTCCAGTTCTGTCCATCTGTTATTCCCATAGATAAGAATGATGTAATGTGACATCATCAGAATCTCTCACCTCTCCAGTAAGATGGAAGAGGATCTCTAGGGTGAGGTTTAATATCCTCTCTGCCATCTTGTCTCTATTCATATCCATCTTTGATGGGTCCATAAGGAAAATTCTCTTAAATAGAAGATCTTCACTGAGAGGATCTGATATTGTGTAATACAATTATTGGAGATAATAAGGGGAAACATATGAGGAGATATATTATTTTACAGTATTTAGTTTTCTGCTTTACATCTAGTAATAAAACCTATATATTTTAGGCCACATACAGCAAGCAGTTTCTTCCTTGGAGTATGTAGCTGAACACGTTTCTCAAAGACTCATCTTCCATAAAGCTAATTCTCGTCTCATTTACCGACACTACAATCGGCATTAGCAATACTGCAGGAGATATTCATTATACGTGACATGAGAAATAACTACTTCATGAGAAGGACTACGACATCTTCATATTCTACTACGGCTCTACAAACATATTTAGCCAGAGTTCTTCACTGACTACATCTCCACCGGCCGTCTATATGAATGTTTCCCGTCTTTCCCGGACTGTAATCTTCTATCACGTTAGATCTCATGTCTGATTCACACACAGAAGTTTGAGGCTTTGATACATGGTAAGGTTTTTAATATTAAACAGAGTAGGACTATCCCGAATGGGTTCATTTTACCATGGTTGGATAGCTTTCATGCTATTTTTGATCAAAAACAGTGTTACTAAGAACCCTATTTTATTTAAATGCACTTTTGCTTTTTATTTATTTATTTACAGCAGGGTTTATGATCATTTTTCTTCTTATAGGTTTTTTTTCTGATTTATGGCCATAGTAAACATGCATTGATATGCTGCATGGATACCAACTTAAACCAAGCTCAAATTCTGTGTTTTTTTCACAGGCACCAAACCAGATATGTATCAAGGTATTCTAATGTGGTTAATGGTTGTGTAGTCAATGGGAGGTATGTGTCACAGAGATGGCTGGTCTCTGTCATGTAACCCGGAGTGTTTCTCGGGCACATAAGCACTAAGAGGATCGTTTGGTGCACCTGGGAGCCGGGTTACGGGTAGCTAGGAGAGAATGGGCGAGTCCAGCTACCAACATACCTCACCTCTGGGTGTGGTTAACAGCCTATAAAATGGAGGCTGCTGTTTGGCACATGGTCTGTGTGTTTGGAGGGAGAAGGCCTCCTGTGTATGTTTGTCTTCAGACCAAGCCAGGACACTGGACGCTACCCCAGCTTGTGTGCCACACAGGCCTGGCTGAGCAGAGACCTGCTAAGGACATTTACTTTGTTTGCCTGATCTAAAGGCTATTTTCTTTTCTGTTTGGCTTCTGGGATTATGAAGCAATAAACCCACATGAACTTTTAAAGGAACATGCCTCCTGTTTTCCTCCTGTCACACCCAAGTGAGTAAAACTTCTACAATTGGTGTTAGACTTGCGGGCAGCGTTCCCAGCAGAGACGTGTGAGTGCTACAGGATGGACTGCATGCCCTGGGTGAAGTCTGTCGCAAGCCAGCAAGCATCGCCAGACGAAATGGAAAACCTGCTGAAACACCTAGTCCAGTCGCAGCAGCATCAACAGGAGACCAACAGCCTGTAGTTACAGCAGATCCAGCAGCACTAGCAGGAACAACGTCAGCAGATGCAGCTTCTAGCAACCGACATCCAGGGCAGGACGAGCACTCCAACCCCAGGTCCGACTGATTACTCCCATGTCCGGAAGGCGGTATGACGGGCTTTTCAGAAAATGACCCCAGGGGATGACGTGGAGACCTTCCTGATGGTGTTTCAAAGGGTGGCCGAGAGGGAGAAATTTCCACAAGAGCAGTGGGCAGAGGTACTGTCGCCATACTTGACTTGGAGAGCCCCAGAAGTACGCCTAGTAGGCGTACTATGATTTAGCGTTGCAGGATGCCAAAGAGTATGGCAAGCTAAAAAGTGAGATTCTTGCACCCTTGAGGTTGACAATGACTATCAGGACACAGTAGGTTCGTATCACCAGAACAAACCACCTCCGTCCCAAATGTTTGACTTGCTGCACCTGCACCTGCTGCAGCCAGAGTCTTCAATGCCTGCGCAGATGGTAGAGTGGGTGGTGATGGACCGGTTTGTGCACTCCCTGCTGAGGCCCATACAGCTTTGGGTTGCCCAGGGTGATCCCCGGTATGCTGATGAACTGGTCGGACTGATCGAGAGATACCAGGGGGTTGAAGTTCCTTGGGAAGGCAGCCCACTACATGCTGGAGTTCCCAACAGGGGGTGGAGGCCCAAAAGGTGGGAGGACTTCCAAGGTCCAAATGGACGAGGGAGGTGGTGCCCAAGTTCCATACAGGTGATGTTGTTTGCTGGAGGTGCCACGGCCCAGGCCATATAGACGCCCGTTGTCCCCTGACCCTTGAGTCAATGGACTGCAGCATAGGACAACATATTATGTTCAAATTATGCTTATCCGGCCTGCAGTGTGAACTGTCCACCCAGCGAGGGGTCACAAGCATGTCACGTGAAGGTGAATAGATGGGAAGTACCGGCACTGCTAGACTCCGGGAGCCTGGTGACTCTTATGAGGGCCACCCTTCTTCTCCAAATTATCCCGGGGAAAAATGTCGGCATTCAGTGCATTCATGGTGATGCTAAAGACTACACTACAGGCCAGAGTGGACATTGAAATGGCCCACGGTACAGAGTCCCACGAGGTCGGCATCGTTCAGGACTTGTTGCACCCTATTATTATAGGCTGGGACTTTTGCTTGTTTTGGGATCTTTAGGGGAAGGGTTCTGGGTTCGCTGGCTCTGATAAGAAAAAAATTAACCCTAATGAGGTATCACCACACCCAGAGTCAGACAGGTTTCCTTTTTGTGTCCTTGTGGGGGATGAGGAGGTAGTGCCCACTGAGTCTGCCATTCCAGAGTTAGGGATGACCAGCGAGAATTTTGGGTCTGTCCAACATAGGGACCTAACTCTGAAGGAAGCCTTTAATAATGTCACTATTATAAATGGGGTTGCACAGGAGTCGGGGGCTGACACAAGGTTTCCCCATTTTATGATGAGTAAGGAGTTGTTGTACCGGGTCAAGAAAGTGAGGGAGGAGAGTGTGGAGCAGTTAATAGTGCTGGGCCCCTTTAGATGGAAGGTGTTGGACATGGCCCATTCACATGTCTTGGGGGGGACATCTGGGAGTGGAAAAAACGCAGGAAAGGATCGTGCAAAGGTTCTATTGGTGAACATTGGACATAATTTCAAAAAACATCACAATAAAAGATAATACCTTACCAACACCAGGTCAGATTGCCAATGCACTGCAGGATGCAGCAAGCCTGCATGATAAAGGCAGGGCCAGCACATGTGCAAAATACTGAAGCAGACAGCCACTCACTAACCTACCAAATTCATGGAGGGGGTGGCTGTGTAGTATTATACATGCACACCGATGGAGTCTGCATAGGGCGGGCGCCAGTCACACAGATATGTGTGATGCACAGTGCAAAAAAATGTGCAAAAAAGATGAAAAATAGTGTATAAGATAAATACCCCACCAGGCCTCTTTAGTGTTGGCTGGGTGAATTGGGGCATATGTCTTGTGGGCTTGCATGTATATAGTGCTTAGCAGCCCGTCTGATCTAATAGTATGGGTGTCATCAATAGGCTGCAAGCCAGACAATGTGCATCACACATATCTGTGTGACTGGCGCCCTATGCAGACTCCATCGGTGTGCATGTATAATACTACACAGCCACTCCCTCCATGAAATGGTAGGTTAGTGAGTGGCTGTCTGCATCAGTATTTTGCACATGTGCTGGCCCCGCCTTTATCATTGAGGCTTGCTGCATCCTGCAGTGCATTGGTAATCTGACCTGGTGTTGGTAAGGCATTATCTTTTAGGCTATGTGCCCACGATGCAGAAATGCTCTGGATTTTTTCTTGAGCGTTTCTGCATCTCCCTGGCAGAAAAAATGCATGCGGATTGTACGGAAGTGAAGCGTTCTTCACATGCATTTCCGCATGTGGGTTGTCAAGCGCTTTCCAAGCGATTTTAGCATCACTTCGAAAGTGCTTGACAACTTGGTAACACTATATAAATCCATGCAACCAGCATGGATTTATATAGGGTGACTGAAAGAATGGTAAAAAATAAATATATACTTACCTTCTGATGGCCCCCGGTGTCTTTATCCGATGCGTCCTGGCTTGTCGGCAGCTCGCAGTAGACTAAAGGACTTGCCAACGTCAGCGGTCGCGTGACGCATCACATGACTAATTGACGTCATGGCAGGTCCTTTTCAGACCATCGCAAGCTGCCAGCAAGCCGAGACGCATCGCTAAGGACACCGGGGGCCATCAGAAGGTAAGTATAATGTATATTTTTTATTTTATTCTTTTTTTTTACAGGTTCTATGGTACCCAGGTCAGGAGGAGAGTCTCCTGTTCTCCAAACCCAGGTACCATCCGCACATTGAAACGCATGGATTCCGAATCTGCAGATGCAATGATGCGGATTCCATGCGTTCCAATGCAAGTCAATGGCGGTGAAAAAGTCGCGCTTCCGCAAAATAATTGGCAGTGCTGCGGATTTTTCCGCAATGATAATCCGCAGCGGAAATTTCCGCAGCATGTGCACAGCACATGGGATTATCATTGGGGAACATGGCAGACCTTCTACCAAGCGTTTTTAAGCGTTTCTGCAGCGGAATTGCCGCTGCGGAAACGCTTAAAAAATGCATAGTGGGCACACAGCCTTACTGTGATGTTTTTTGAAATTATGTCCAATGTTCACCATTTTTAATGTTTAGTGTTAGGACTCGCAAGTATGAGGACCCTTGACGTTTGGGTTGCGAGCTTGTGTATTTTGGCCAAAATATCGACCAATACCTCACGTGGTGTATTTATCTTCTACACTATTTTTCATATTTTTTGCACATTCTTTTTGCAGGATGCGGCCAGGCCTCTTTAATGTTGGCTGGGTGAATTGGGGCGTCTGTCTTGTGGGGGTGCACGTATATAGTGCTGGGCAGCCCGCCTGATCTAATAGTATGGGTGTCATCAACAAGCTGCAAGCCAGAAACTGTGCATCGCACATATCTGTGTGACTGGAGCCCTATGCAGACTCCATCGGTGGGCATGTAGAATACTAGACAGCCACCCCCTCCATGAATTGGTATTTTAGTGAGTGGCTGTCTGCATCAGTATTTTGCACATGTGCTGGCCCCGCCTTTATCATGGAGGCTTGCTGTATCTGGTGTTGGTAAGGCATTAACTTTTTCAAAGGTTCTATTGGCCCGGATGTCACCGGGAAATATTTAAATATTGCAGGTCTTGCACTACGTGCCAGTTAACCGCCCCCACCTCTCACTTTTGAAGTCCCCTCGTGCCATTGCCCATTATTGAAGTGCCGTTCGAGAGAATTGCTATGGACTTGGTCAGTCCCCAGGTTGAATCTGCTCGTGGGCATCAATTTATATTGGTTATCCTGGACTATGCCAAACGCTATCCTGAAGTGATTCCACTGAGTAACTCCTCCGCAAAGAATATATCCCGTGAGTTGGTCCAAGTTTTTTCCCCAACAGGCTTACCAAAGGGAGATACTCACCGACCAGGGAACTCCCTATATGAGTAAGGTGATGAGGGAGTTATGCAAAACCCTCCAAATCTCCCAACTGAGGACTTCAGTATACCATCCTCAGACAGATAGCCTAGTCGAAAGGTTTAACAAGACTCTGAAGAGTATACTGAGGAAGGACATAAAAAGGGACAGTAGAGACTGGGACTGTCTCCTACCATATCTGTTGTTCTCCAACCGAAAGGTTTCACAGGCCTCTACAGGGTTCTCGCCATTTGAACTTCTGTATGGCCGACATTCACGGGGTCTTCTGGATGTCACAAAGGAAATCTGGGAAGCCGAATTCACGCCCCACAGGAGTGTCATCGAGCACGTTGCTCTGATGCAGGAGAGGATTGTGAAGGTGATGCCCATCGTAAAAGAACATCTCCTCCAGGCACAAGAAGCTCATGCCAGAGTCTACAACCGGTCAGCCAGAGTGAGGGAATTCAATCCGGGAGACCGGAGTCCTCATGCTAATTCCTACGGTGGAAAGTAAGTTCTTGGCCAAGTGGCAAGGGCCGTATAAGATGGTGGAAAAAGTGGGTGAAGTGAACTACAAGGTTCATCAACCGGGACGACGTATGCCGTACCAGATATACCACATCAACCTCATCAAGCCGTGGCAAGACAGAGAGGCTGTGGAAGCTCCATGCTTGCTGTGCAAGCTAGAAGGTGACGTTGGAGGAGTCGCAGTAGCAGAAATGCTAACGAAGGCCAAGAAACAGCAGTGTCGGGAGTTGATGCAGAAGAACAGGGATCTGTTCTCGGAATTGTCGGGCTGCACAAGGGTCATAGAACACAAGGTTCTGACGGAGCCACATGTGCGGGTGAACTTGAAGCCCTATCTGATACCTGAGGCCCGACAAGAGTTGATATCCAAAGAGGTAGCTTGTATGCTGAAGCTCAGTGTCATTGAAGAATCCAAGAGCAGTTGGTCGAGCTTGATCGTCTTGGTCCCAAATCCCAATGGTGAGTGGAGATTCTGCAACGACTATTGGAAGTTGAATGAGGTCTCCAAATTTGATGCATATCCCATGCCACGCGTGGTTGAGCTGATCAAGAGGCTTGGGGAAGCAGGGCACATAACCACCTTGGATCTGACGAAGGGATATTGGCAGATCCTCATGGCACAGGTAGCCAAAGAGAGGACTGCGTTTTCTACGCTAGACGGATGCTTCCAGTATGCCCGTATGCCGCTTGGACTGCAGGGGGCCCCTGCAAAATTCCAGAGAGCTATGGATTGCATCTTTGCATCCCATAAGAAATATGCCGCAACATACCTGGACAATATTATTATCTTCAGTCCAGACTGGGAGAGTCATCCGGAAAAGATTCAGGCTGTGTTTGATGCTCTGAGGAAGGTGGGGTTTTCAATAAACTCGAAGAAATGTGGCATGGGGAAATAAGAAGCCAAGTACTTCGGATATGTAGTGGGTAGAGGCGAGATAAAACCCCAAAATACTAAAGTAGAAGCAATCCAAAATTGGCTGAGACTGGTGTCAAAAAAGCAAGTCAGAGCTTTCCTGGGAATCGTGGGATACTACAGGAAATTCATCTCAAACTTCGCCATGTTGGACGCACCCCTGACTGACCTCCTTAAAGGGACAAAATCAGCCAAGGCCAAGTGCACTGCAGAGGCGGAGACGTCCTTTCAAAAGATGAAACTGTGTAGGCAACTGGTCCTGGTTGCCCCGGACTTCAAGAAAGAGTTTATACTGCAGACAGATGTCTCAGATGTCGGGTTAGCAGCAGTCCTTTCCCAGGAGATACACGGGGAGGAGCACCCTGTCCTCTACCTGAGTAGAAAGCTGTCCTCCTGCAAGAAAAATTATTCGGTCATAGAGAAGGAACGCTCGGCTATAAAGTGTGCGGTGGACACCTTACCGTACTGTTAGGTCGAAAATTTAGATTATTATCCGACTATGCTCCACTCAGATGGATGAGGGAAAAAAGTGAAAAAATGCCAGTCACCCTCGGGTTTTTAGCCCTACAGGACTCCTACTTCCCTGTAGAACATAGAGCAGAGAGGCTACATGGTAATGCCTATGATCTCTCGAGAATCCCCTGTCTGGTAGTAAAAGGTGTCAAGCCCACGGCTTTAGGCGGAGGGGGGGTATGTAAGGTGGCTAATGGTCTCGTAGTCGATGGGAGGTATGTGTCACAGATGGCTGGTCTCTGTGATGTAACCCTGACTGTTTCTCTAGGGCACATAAGCACTAAGAGGATCGTTTGGTACACCTGGGAGCCGGGTTACGGGTAGCTAGGAGAGAATGGGCAGGTCCAGCTCTCCACACACCTCACTTCTGGGTGTGGTTAACAGCCTATAAAATGGAGGCTGTTGTTTGGCACATGGTCTGTGTGTTTGGAGGTAGAAGGCCTCCTGTGTATGTTTGTCTTCAGACCAAGCCAGGACACTGGACGCTACCCCAGCTTGTGTGCCACACAGGCCTGGCTGAGCAGAGACCCGCTAAGGACATTTACTTTGTTTGCCTGATCTAAAGGCTATTTGGTTTTCTGCTTGGCTTCTGGGTTTATGAAGTAATAAACCCACATGAAATTTTAAAGGAACATGCCTCCTGTTTTCCTCCCATTGTGCCCCAGTGAGTAAAACCCCTACAATATGTATAAAGGAAAGGGTATGGTACTCACAGAATGTTTCAATAATCCGCCTCAATGCATTTTCCCAACAGGTTCATTAGGAGGTTTGATAGAGGGATGATAATTCATGATGTTCAGCATAGTGTGCCTAACAGCCAGGTGTCCATGTTTAAATATCCCACTTCATGCAAAACCCCTCCCAGACTAGGAGGCTCATTCCCATTCCTAGAGGTGAATTGTCACAGGATGTACAGAATAGAGTCTGTCTACAATAATATACTGCGCCTACACTACTTCTCATGAGCTATAGGTTCGATAATGTCCATCCCCTAGTGTGCATGTCGGGAAGTGATGTGCTTTATGCTGAAACACCAGATAAACTGATTGCCGCCGCGCCACTCGTACCTGTGGCTGCGCATGCCCGCAGTTATCATTCCATCTAGGATCATTGTCCACAAATGTGCATGTCCAGATGTCTGTGTTCCACACCGGAGCGCATATGGTATTGGATTGCATTCCACCAATAGATAAATCCTCTCTCTGAGATCAGTATCACGGGAGACTAAAAACAAGTATTGCACATCCTCCCATCATGCAATCGGCATGTGGATCTACTTTATCACTACAAAATATATGGGATGGTGGCCCACAGTATACTCCTAAATGGTCATATTTGACCCCTATTGCATAATTAGAGATACACATGGAACACCACACTTGTTAGTTACTAAATAGTAGAATTTGTGATATAACTGTTAAGAAATAATTCTGATATAGAAGCTCAGATCTCTTGATGAAGTAAAACAATATGTGAACCTCGTTCACAGGGAACTGAGTAGCAATGGGTAGAGTATAAAATACTAAAATGTAATCCAGAATGGGTCTGTATTCATACAAAACAGGCATAGGAAATTTGCTCATTCAGTCCCTTAGGGCCTAGTGAATCCAGTCTGGAAATCCACTCACTTTCCTTTTTGAGGATACATCTATTGAGATTACCACCTCTCATATTGGGTTTAACCACCTCAATGATGCAAAAGGAAATGTCTCTTGTTTCACCTCAATGTGCACTGTTCATGTGACGCGCCCCTGGGCCTGCTATGTCGCGCAGCGTCTCGCGCACGGGGCTTACCCGGAACCGGATCAGATGAGGGTTGTAGTCTCCGAGTGGCGGGGACCCGGTCCGTGCCCAGGGAGTCAAACTCAGTGTGTGGCAGTCTTGATAGGTGTTATTTGAGTGTCGACTACGCCACCCGTTGATTTGCAGCTATGGAGCTGCCGCTGCAGGGCAGACCACTGAGGCCGGTGTAGAATTGTGCAGCGTGATAGTATAACCCCCAACGGGAGGGGTATGGCCTCAGGGCAGCCGACGTGGAAGATGGGGGTAGCAGGAACCACTCAGAGACGGTGCGGTGTAATTCAGGGTCTTTACTGGTAACAACGATAGACCCTCCCGGAGTACTTGCTAGCGTACGGGGCCTGGTCAGTCCTTGAGCAGATGGGATCTCCCCTGGCCAGGCGGAGTTGTAGGCCTCCCAAACTGACTGTACTCTTCTGGCTACCTTGCTAGAAGCGGATATAAGTAGCCCACGTCCCTGAGTGTGCCGTGTGGTGCTCACCCGTATGGCCGGTGACTCGGGGCCTTCTAATGACTTCCGCTCCACGATGGCGGTGCTGGTCCCACGCGTGTGATCTTGCCTTCGGGTTTCTGGGCCTGAGGACCTGAAATCCCCTGCCAGTCGGCTTCTGCTGCTGGGTAAGAGTTAGTCCCCACAGCCTCGGACGCCGGGTCCGGTAAGAAAGCTTCTCAGTCAGGGCGAGCTCTGCAGCTGCCAGCCCCTGACTCGTAGTAGTACTGCTCCCACTGAGCTTCTGCTGTTTCTTCCTATGACTGTTTCTTGTCTCTGCTTCTTCTCTACCCCTAACCCTGCCTCAGCCCCGGGTTTATATAGGGGAAGTTCTTCCCCTCCCAAGACTGGGCAGGAGGTGTGGCATGCACAGGATCCCTGACCAAAGGACCTCCCACCTGCTCTCAGACATAACATTACATTACTGTGGAAACCAGACCCCTGGGGTGCCACATTCCCCCCTAGTGAAATTTAGTACTCCGGGACTAAACATATTTTAGAAAAACATAACAAGATATAACAACAATAATAGTACAATAAGAAGAAACACATAAAGGTGGTCACGGATATCCGTAACCGGGTGCAGTCTTTGAAGAAAGCAAGGTGTCCATTTCACCAAAACAGGGAGACGTAACCAGGTAGGGGTCTGTTCTGCCCCGAGTCCTTAACAGTCTTTAGTCCGTCCTGGGTTACGCTCCAACTATGTACACAGGATTCCCGGTAAATCCACCAAAGACTCCTATAAACAACTAGAAACACATAATTATACACAAGCAATAAGAAAAACAGGTAACCACAAATAAAACAACTTATACATTTCAAATCCTCCAACGTGCGGGTAACTGGCCTCTAGTGGCCCTAGTGGACCTACGGAGCTGACTGTCTAGCCCTGAACTACAGGGTGTAGGAGCTGTCAAGGGTAAACTGGGCAGCTGTCTACCGGCTCTTTGGCTCACTAGGGGTACGGCAGGCTCACTATAAGCAGAGGGTTGATTCTCCTGTTCTGCTTGTGTGGAGTCTTCTGCCTCCTGGACCGGCTGCTCTTCCAGCTCTACCTGTCGCTCCGTAGGTGCTTGGGATGCGGGTTGGAGGAAGGCGAGTACGGGTACCACAACTGCGCCATTGACTTGAGTCCAAGACCGAGGGAAGTCTCCGAGCACACTACTAACCATGTCTTCCCTTTCCTCTACGGGTCGAGGGTCTTCTTGTTCCTCTTCAGGGTTCCGTAGCTGTTCGGGACACTTCTTCAGGTGATCCCGGGATACAATGGTTGTGGTTTCCCCTCCGTCTTTACTGATGGTACAGACCTTTGGGTTGTCGTGGCTTGAGGGCAGTACGGTGTACGGGTCCTTCTCCCACTGGTCGTCCAACTTGTGGAGCCGTCTTTTTCTCTTCAAGACCTGCTCTCCGGGTACCAGGGGAACAGCGGGAGCATACTGGTTGTAAGTTTTCTCTTGTCTTTCCCTAGCCTGACAGAGACTTCGCTCCACGCTCTCCTGTACTCTCCGGTACTGCTGCTGCCCCTCTGTGTCCCAGTCTGCTTCTGGTGAAGTGTCCTCGGGTGTCAGGACTCCCATTTCCAGGTCAACAGGTAACTTACCAGGTCTCGCCCTCATTAGGTAAGCCGGGGTACAGTTGGTGGAACCTACCGGGATGTGGTTGTATAGGTCCACCAGATCGGGCAGCTTCTCAGGCCACAGACCGCGTTCTTCCAGGGGCAACGTTTTCAGAAGATCCATTACCACCTGGTTCATTTTCTCACAAAGTCCATTAGTTTGCGGATGATAGGGTGTCGTCCTTATCTTCCGGCAGCCATACAGAGTGCAAAATTCTTGGAAGACCTCCGCTTCAAAGGCAGGTCCCTGGTCTGTCAACACTTGGTCCGGGTACCCGTGTGGACGGCAGAAATGCTGCTGGAAGGCTCTAGCTGCTGTTCGAGCTGTTAAGTCCTTGACGGGGACGACAACCAAGAACCGGGAGTAGTGATCCACGATGGTTAGTGCGTAGACGTAGCCACTTCTGCTTGGGGTCAGTTTTACATGATCCAAGGCTACCAGTTCCAACGGCTGCCGGGTGACGATGGACTGCAGGGGAGTCTTCTGGCTGGCACGGTCCTTCCTTCTTAGGTTGCACGGGCCACAGTCTCTGCACCACCTCTCGATGGTTCCCCTCATGCCTACCCAGTGGAACCGCTCGCGCAGCAGGAACTCCAGCTTCTTCCATCCGAAGTGTCCAGCCCCGTCGTGGTATGCCTCCATCACCATGGCTGCGTCTCTTCGTGGCACCACTACTTGCCAGATTAGTTCATGCGTCCGGGAGTTAACCATTCTGCGGCACAACTTCCCCTTGTAAAGGAACAATCTACTCTTTTCTGCCCACAGTTGCTTGGCTTCCTCCGGAGCGTCTGGGTCAAGGCGAGCCTCTGGCCGAGTCAGCATCTCCTTTACTAGCCGGACGGCAGGGTCGCTGTCTTGCGTTTCCGCCCAGTTGTAGTGAGGCAAGGGGTTAAACGTAGCGGCTTGCTTACTCCCTACCCGGTGGGAACACTGGATAGTCCCATGACGGTGGAACGCAGGGAGTTCGACTTCTTCCAGTTCCTCTGGATCTTCTCCTACGTCCGGTAGATTTGGCATCCTGGACAGGGCGTTCGCGTTGGTATTGGAGCGTCCTGCCCGGTATTTGATTGTGAACTTGTAGTTGGACAGACGAGCCATCCATCTCTGCTCTAGGGCACCGAGTCTTGCTGTGTCCAGGTGTGTCAACGGGTTGTTATCCGTGTACACGATGAACCGGGAAGAAGCGAGGTAGTGCTTAAAGCGTTCGGTGACTGCCCACACCACTGCCAGGAACTCTAGCTTAAAGGAGCTGTAATTCTCCGGGTTTCTCTCGGTGGGTCGCAGTTTTCGGCTGGCGTAAGCGATTACTCTTTCTTTCCCCTGCTGGATCTGGGACAGCACAGCTCCTAGCCCGATGTTACTTGCGTCAGTGTAGAGGATAAAGGGCTGGCTGTAATCGGGGTACGCCAGGATTTCATCCCCCCTGAGGGCCATCTTCAGCTGGCGGAAGGACTCTTCTTCTAACTTCTCCCATCTGAAGGGCGGCTTCTGGTTCTTGGCCTTCCGGGACTGGCCTATCAGGAGGTCCTGCATGGGAGCTGCCTTTTTGGTGAAACCGGGGATGAATCTGCGGTAATAGCCTACCAACCCAAGGAACTGCCGCACTTCCTTTATACTGGAGGGACTTGGCCATTCCTTAATTGCGGTGATCTTATCAGGGTCGGGAGCCACTCCGTCAGCGCTCACCACATGTCCCAGGTACTGCACCTTTGGCTTCAGGAGGTGACACTTAGAGGGTTTCACCTTCAGGCCGTAACTTGCCAGGGCTTCGAACACTTCCGCCAGATGTTTCAGGTGGTCCTCATAAGTCTTGGAATATACGATGACATCGTCCAGGTACAACAGGACCGTCTCAAAGTTTTTGTGTCCCAGACAGCACTCCATTAATCGTTGGAAGGTTCCGGGTGCGTTACAAAGTCCAAACGGCATACAGGTAAACTCGCTAAGTCCCATCGGGGTGGTGAATGCGGTCTTCTCCCGGTCCGCCTCTGCTACAGGAACCTGCCAGTACCCGCTAGTGAGATCCAAGGTAGAGAAGAAGTTAGCAGATCTTAAAGCAGCCAAAGACTCCTCTATCCTTGGTAAAGGGTACGCATCCTTGTGTGTGATACGATTGATTTTCCGGTAATCTACACACATCCTCATAGTGTTGTCTTTCTTTTTGACTAAAACTAGTGGGGCTGCCCAGGGGCTACAGCTATCCCGGATTACCCCAGCCTCCTTCATGTCTCTAAGCATCCCCTTGGCGTGTTGGTAATGTGCAGGGGGTACGGGTCGATACCTCTCTTTTATGGGAGGATGATCTCCCGTGGGGATGCGGTGTTCTACCCCCTTAACTCGCCCGAAGTCTAACGGGTGTTTACTAAACACTCTCTCATACTCTTGAACCACCCGGTAGACTCCCTGTTTCTGGTGGGAGGGAGTGGAGTCAGTTCCCAAGTGTAGTTGCTGACACCAATCCTCCATTACTTTCTTAGAGCCGTTACCTTCCTCTGGGTGAGATGGAGGCAAGGGTTCCACAGACTGTATAGAGTTTTGGTTGATGGTATATAATTTGGCTAGCGTGGCATACCGGGGTAGGTATACTTCCCTCTTCCCGATATTTATTAGGCGAACGGGCACCCTCCCATGGCGTACATGAACCACCCCCCGTGCTGTCAAAATGGTGGGCCTACTGTCTGAGTAAACTGGTTCTACCATTGCCTGGTAATCCCTACCTCTCGGACCAATAGCTGCCCGGCACCAAATCATCATTTCACTTTTTGGGGGCATGGCAATAGGGAAAGGGTCACACATTCTTACGCTACCAATCTCACCGCCGGAGAGTTCCACCTGTTGCCGTCGCATCAGTGCCCGGATCTCTTTCTGGAGCACTCGCTGCTCGCCGGAGCTGGCGTTCTTGGCAACCTGTTGTAAAAGGAAAATCACCTCTGCAAGACAATTTTCAATTACATTAGTTCCTAGCGTTATCTTTGGGTGACTCTCGTGTTTGTCAATGTCTACAATAATCAGTCCCTGTGCTGCCAGTTCGACTCTACCAATTTTAATGGTCGCCTCTTTAAATCCGATCTGTGGCACGGGCTGACCATTGCTGGCGATGATACTCAAGTCGTCGTCAGGGTAGCGGGTTATATCCGAGTCATTCCAGTACTGCTTGAAGAGCACGTACGGGATGGTGGTGACCTGTGACCCGGTGTCCAGTAGGGCACTCATAGGGATGCCATCCAGTACCACAGGCAAGACTGGACGCCCTCCGACATATTTGTCGCGCCAGTTCGATGGGCCTGGTGGTCTTTTTTCTGGGGGTTGGCCCTCTACCCCCAGGTTGTGCCAGTTTAAAGGACAGTACCTTGCCATATGTCCGGGTTGATTGCAGCGGCGGCAGATGGGTCGTCCGTCCTCGTTGTACCGGTCACTGGGTCTTCCTCTGGCCGGTGGGGTCCTCCTTGGTCGACGCCACGGGATGTTCTCCGGTCCGGATGCCAGCTGGATCTTCCCTGGAGTGGAAGCCTGTAAAGACTGCACAGTTCGGGTTAACGCAGCAACGCTTTTAGCTAGCTCTTGGACCTGATGGTGCAGGTCTGGAGCCGGGTCATTGTTCAAAGCCTGCGCATCAGCCCCTACAGGCCCTGCCGACAAGGGCGCCGCCTCCTGGTGGTAAGTGATAGCTGGGCGCCTGTGGGTCACAACGCCATCCGGTGCCGGTTCTCGGAGCACCCGGATGGCTCTGTCCTTGAACTGTGCAAATCCCAGATGAGGGTCCTGTAGGGCCATTGCCCGCAACTGGGTTCGGTGGGCATTGCAATATAAACCCTCTATAAATTGTTCAGTCAACAGCCTGTCCTCGTCTCCCACGCCGTCAGGGTCGGTCTGCTTAACGGCTCTCAGGGCCTCTTGTAGGTTCAGGGCATAGTCCCTTATACTCTCATGGGCCCGCTGTTTGCACCCGTAGAATCTAAGCTTGATCTCGGCTGAGGTGCAGGTATCAAAGGTGTCCCTCAGCCGGGTTAGTATCCCTGCGACAGTCCTCCCCCCAGGTGGCCAGGACTTTACCTCCCTTCGGGCTGCTCCGGTTAATTGGGCCACCAGGATGCTCACTTTTTGCTCTTCTGTGAGGGGGTACACCTGGAAGAGGCTATCCAGCCTTTCTCTAAAGTCCTGCAGGGTATGTGACTCCCCTGAGTACTGGGGTAGCCAGGCTGCCCCCGGGATATAGGGCATGGTGAAAGGCATGACCGCGACAGCGGTGGCGCTGGCGGGGGTTGAAGCGGTGAAGCTCTCCTCCGTATCCGACATCCTTCTCCCCCCTAGTGGACCGTGGCCTACCTTGCGATGATCCTCTTCCGTAGGCCGCGGCTCCGCAGTGGATCGTTAGGGTTGAGGACCTTCCGTCGCGCTCCGGTGACGTCGGCGTCTGCTGGGCTCCTTCCAGGACCTTACGCAACGTCCGGACGTGAGGCGGGGCTTCAGTTCTCGCGGGCTTTTCGGAGTCCACGCCCCTCTTCTTCCCGCGCGGCGTCCTCAAGATGGCGTCCAACGGCGGGAAAACTCAACGGATGGCGGGAAGAAGGCTGAAGATGGCGCCGGATGGCGGGAAAACTCCACCGATGGCGGGAAGGAAGCGGAAGATGGCGCCGGATGGCGGGAATCTTCACCACAAGTAAGTTTGAACAGTCTTTTTCAGGCACGCAGTACCCGGTGGTTGCGGGCACGAAATCCTGCCGACTACGCCAAAAGTTGACGCGCCCCTGGGCCTGCTATGTCGCGCAGCGTCTCGCGCACGGGGCTTACCCGGAACCGGATCAGATGAGGGTTGTAGTCTCCGAGTGGCGGGGACCCGGTCCGTGCCCAGGGAGTCAAACTCAGTGTGTGGCAGTCTTGATAGGTGTTATTTGAGTGTCGACTACGCCACCCGTTGATTTGCAGCTATGGAGCTGCCGCTGCAGGGCAGACCGCTGAGGCCGGTGTAGAATTGTGCAGCGTGATAGTATAACCCCCAACGGGAGGGGTATGGCCTCAGGGCAGCCGACGTGGAAGATGGGGGTAGCAGGAACCACTCAGAGACGGTGCGGTGTAATTCAGGGTCTTTACTGGTAACAACGATAGACCCTCCCGGAGTACTTGCTAGCGAACGGGGCCTGGTCAGTCCTTGAGCAGATGGGATCTCCCCTGGCCAGGCGGAGTTGTAGGCCTCCCAAACTGACTGTACTCTTCTGGCTACCTTGCTAGAAGCGGATATAAGTAGCCCACGTCCCTGAGTGTGCCGTGTGGTGCTCACCCGTATGGCCGGTGACTCGGGGCCTTCTCATGACTTCCGCTCCACGATGGCGGTGCTGGTCCCACGCGTGTGACCTTGCCTTCGGGTTTCTGGGCCTGAGGACCTGAAATCCCCTGCCGGTCGGCTTCTGCTGCTGGGTAAGAGTTAGTCCCCACAGCCTCGGACGCCGGGTCCGGTAAGAAAGCTTCTCAGTCAGGGCGAGCTCTGCAGCTGCCAGCCCCTGACTCGTAGTAGTACTGCTCCCACTGAGCTTCTGCTGTTTCTTCCTATGACTGTTTCTTGTCTCTGCTTCTTCTCTACCCCTAACCCTGCCTCAGCCCCGGGTTTATATAGGGGAAGTTCTTCCCCTCCCAAGACTGGGCAGGAGGTGTGGCATGCACAGGATCCCTGACCAAAGGACCTCCCACCTGCTCTCAGACATAACATTACATTACTGTGGAAACCAGACCCCTGGGGTGCCACACATGTGTCTCACTAATGGGGTGTCCCGATGTCACGCCAGGTGTGAGGGCAACACAGTGAGTCACGCTAGGTGTGAGTGCAACACAGAGGAGAAAGGGAAAGGGAGCCCAGATACTAGGGAAAAGGGGGAAGAGGTGACTTCCTAATCTGGACTAGCATCACCCTGTCTCCCCCTAACATCCCTATACAGCCTCCGCAGCTGTCACCCATCACATGCCTCGCCCAACTATCCCTGGCATAAGGCTATAGCTGGGGGTGGAAGGAGATGAGCACTAGTCAACCCCCGCTAGCACTCTAAAGACAAAAGGGGAAGACAACACAGGGGAATTACAACTTTGCTTTAGAAGAAACTCCAAACAGGGCACACGGCCTCAAGAGGACGTGATGCTGCTTCAGCCAAGTTCCAAGTAGAAATGAGTATACCCAGCGACGCCAACATAGACACACCAGGTATATATACACCCAGACTAAATGGAGGTAGAATCTGGGTCCTAAACAAAGCCTCCCATCTAGGCAGCTGTCTGCATTGCCAAAGGTGGAGATCTCCTGCAAACCCCTGCAGGGCGACTGTCTGTCACCTCTGACACACCTGTGACACCCAACCATGGCGTATTTCACCCAAATGCCCCCTCCACACTCCTCTTAGACTGCCTCTTGGTCGTGCATACATAATCTAGGAGGTAGGTGCATGTGGCCACATATACAAGTCCTGAGGTTTTACAGTTGGAATAATCCCTCTGGAAAAAGGTTTCACCTGTAGAAGAACTCAAGAAAGATTTACATGGTCTCATCCAATTACATGTACAACTTTCTACACATCTAAATAAACCACAGATTCTTCTATCTAGCCATGTCCACTTGGGTGCAGTTTTTTTTAGAAACTATGCACTAAACGGTCTCTAATTGACCAACCCTTTCTGAAAGTTATTGTGGGAGTAGATCACACAGCACCCTCAGGTCCAGGTCGGCCACAAGTACATCCTAGTGTTTTCTGAGGATATTAAAGATATGGTCACTCTGATTGTCACAAGTTCCTATTACTTGTGTTATCCCATATTTTTCTTGGTGTCTTGGTTAGGTATGTAGGAGTGTCTCTCTCTCCTGTTTTTCTGCAAACAATCGTGCGGAATCCAAAATGTACTGTGGGTACCTTTTTTCCTTGAATCTGGTGTTTATGTCTATTGCCTGTATATTAATATCTGTGACATTAGAGCAGTTTCTTCTCAACTGTAAACATTGGCCCTTGGATATTGTTTTTTTTTTTTTGGTAGGATGCGGTGGTGGCTATCCCACTTTAATAGTTTATGGTAGATGAGTGTCCCTAGGGTCCAAACCAGGGCTGTGGAGTCGGAGTCGGTGCCCATTTTGCTGGAGTCGGAGTTGGAGTCAGTATAAAATGGACCCACTCAGACGCCTAAAATATATAATAAATTGGGTACAATAGTTCAATGCAGTTTGTGAGGAATATTTTTTCATAAGAATTTGGGAAAGTTATGAAATGTCCTATAAATGTCTTTCCTATTCCTGATCTAAGGGTCTAGACTTTTAGCTGAGAAAAATGTGTCCTATTGTAAATTTATCACTTAAACATGAGCCATGTATGAGGGAGTCGGAGTCGTGAAGTCGGAGACGGTGTCATGGATATTTAGGAGTAGGAGTCAAAGGTTTGGCTTACCGACTCCACAGCCCCGGCTCCCATCCCGTACTTTCTTGATTGGTACATCAAGGAAAGGCAACTAGTAATAATTAAACTCTGATATAAATCTAAGGTCCATTCTATGGATATTGAGTTCCCTGACAAATTCAAGACATTGCTCACTCATCCTTGACCAGATGATAAAAATGTTGTCTATATATCTATATCATGCCCCAATATATGGATGCCACCACTTATAATCATCCCTGAGCATTTTGGTTTCCTCCCACCAGCCCAGGAATAGATTAGAAAATGAGGGGGTACAGGGGCTCCCCATCGCAGTACCTCTGAGCTGTTGGAAGTACTTCCTGTCAAAAAGAAAGAAGTTATGAGTAAGAGTGAATTTTAGAAGATCCTCCATGAAGTCATTATGTCTGCTACACTCTATTGATCTCGATTTCTATAAACATCTTACTCCTCTGATATAATCTTCATGTGATATATTACTGTACAAAGCCTCGATATCTAGTAAGGCCTGCTCCCCTACATGCCTGTATACATGCTCGAGAGTATACATGGAGGGGAGCAGGCAGAGGGAAAACCAACTCCAGAGGGATTAATCCAACTGTAAAACCTCAGGACTTATTCCAACTGCAGGACCTCAGGCGGTACTGTGGGAACATTATACTGTGTGGGGCATCATCCATACAGCATAAGGGGCATAATGGGGGGGCATTACATTGTGTGGGGCATCATACATACTGCATAAGGGGCATTACACTGTGTGGGGGTATCATACATCCTGCATAAGGGGCATAATGGAGGCATTACACTGTGTGGGGGCATCATACATCCTGCATAAGGGGCATAATGGAGGCATTACACTGTGTGGGGGCATCATACATCCTGCATAAGGGGCATAATGGAGGCATTACACTGTGTGGAGGGCATCATACATCCTGCATAAGGGGCATAATGGGGGCATTACACTGTATGGGGCACCATACATCTTGCATAAGGAGCATGGCACTGTGTGGGGCATCATACATACTGCATAAGGGGCATAATGGGGGCATTACACTGTGTGGGGTATCATACATACTGCATAAGGGGCATAATGGGTCATTACACTGTGTGTGGCATCATACATACTGCATACGGGGCATAATGGAGGCATTACACTGTGTGGGGCATCATACATACTGCATAAGGGGCATAATGGGGGCATTACACATACTGCATAAGGGGCATAGTGGGGTCATTACACTGTGTGGGGCATCATACATACTGCATAAGGGGCATAACGGGGGGCACTACACTGTGTGGGGCATCATACATCCTGCATAAGGGGCATAATGGGGACATTACACTGTGTGGGGCATCATACATACTGTATAAGGGGCATTACACTGTGAGCGGCATCATACATACTGCATAAAGGGCATAACGGGGGCATTACACTGTGTGGGGCATCATACATACTGCATGAGGGGCATAACGGCGGCATTACACTGTGTGCGGGCATCATACATACTGCATAAGGGACATAATGGGGGCATTATACTGTGTGGGGGGCATCATACATCCTGCATAAGGGACATAATGGGGGCATTACACTGTGGGGGGCATCATACATCCTGCATAAGGGACAAAATGGGGGCATTATACTGTGTGGGGGGCATCATACATCCTGCATAAGGGGCATAATGGGGACATTACACTGTGGGGCCATCATACATCCTGCATAAGGGGCATAATGGGGGCATTACACTGTGGGGCCAGTAAAGGGGTCCTGTACTATGAGAACAATACGTTTCCTCCCTTCCTGTCTCCATAGTTGGGTCGTATGTATCTATTACAGGAAACAGAACAAAAACCTTATGATTCTTATAAAGGGGCAACACAAGACCCCAAAAGAGTCTCCGTGCTGAAGGGGTTAATGCCCCCTGCGCCCAGTAATGGGGGGTCTCCACATACCTCCACCTGCAGAGCCGCCACCACATATATGGCTGCTCTGTGCGCACAGGACTTGTGATGAGGTCACAGGAGGGGAGGAGTCAGGGGTCACATGATCAGGGGCCTCAGTGGATGCAGGACTCTGCTGTGCTGGTTGTCATGGTGCTGGATGAGCTGAAGTTTATGTGTGGGGTCAGGAGGGGTTTACAGTGTGGATGTAGCAGAGCCGCGTGTGTACGAGGCGTACGGAGCAGAGCCGCGTGTGTACGAGGTGTACGGAGCAGAGCCGCGTGTGTGCGAGGTGTACGGAGCAGAGCCGCGTGTGTGCGAGGTGTACGGAGCAGAGCCGCGTGTGTGCGAGGTGTACGGAGCAGAGCCGCGTGTGTACGAGGTGTACGGAGCAGAGCCGCGTGTGTACGAGGTGTACGGAGCAGAGCCGCGTGTGTACGAGGTGTACGGAGCGAAACTGCGTGTGTACAGAGCGGAGCCGCGCACGTAAGAGGTGTACGGAGCGGAGCCACGCATGTACGAGGTGTACGGAGCGGAACCACGCATGTACGAGGTGTACGGAGCGGAGCCACGCACGTCCGAGGTGTACAGAGCAGAGCCACGCACGTACAAGGTGTATGGAGTGGAGCAGCGTGTGTACGAGGTGTACAGAGCGGAGCCGCGTGTGTACGAGGTGTACGGAGCGGAGCCGCGTGTGTACGAGGTGTACGGAGCGGAGCCGCGTGTGTACGAGGTGTACGGAGCGGAGCCGCGTGTGTGCGAGGTGTACTGAGCAGAGCCGTGTGTGTACAAGGTGTGCATATCTGTGCGCTGTAAGGTTGCTGCCGGACAGGTCGTGGACGGGAGGTATGTGTCCCTGAAGTACCAACCTTCGGTGATGTAGGACCCGGAGAAGCAGGCTCCAGCACACATAGTGCTGAGATGGAGTTAATGGACCCAGATTAAAGGGTCGGGTTTTACGAGCAGCTGAAAGAGCTGGGGGTGGGGGGGATCAGCTGCTCACTTACCTCCAGTACAGGTCTTGGAAGGCCTGATTTAAGACAGTTGCGCCTGTCTCAGTGTGCTGTGTGTTGTGCAAGGTGAGCAGACCTTACATGTGCTGCTCAGAGTCTGCTGGAGGCAGAGAAAGGCATCTGCATTTAAGCGGCTGAAGCCGTGCGGCATATGGACGGGTTATTTTGAGTTTTGTTCTGTTATACCTTTTGTGCCAGAAAAAGGCTGTTATGTTTTGTTTTCCTGGTTGGTTTATGGACATTTAATAAACCACCAGTTTGCTTTGGAACCTGAGGACTGCATTCCTGTGTGAACCTGCGCCTACCCGAGAGCTAATCTGTCACAAATTGGTGGAGAATGCGGGCACAAATCCCAAGGGGCAGTGTGACTGCTACAGGAAAATGTCCTGGGTGAAGGCCACCAGCCAGCAAGATTCGTCCGACAGCATGGAGGAGCTGATAAAGCAACTGGTGCAAGCGAATATGCATCAGCAGCAAGCTCAGCAGGAGACCAACAAATTGATAGTACAACAGTTCCAGCTTCAACAGCAATAGATGCAGCAGCGACAGCAGTAGGAATAGATGACGCTCCTGGCGGAGGCCCTCCATATCAGTGAAGCCGCACCACCTCCAGGCCAAAGCAACGAGACCCAGGTGAGGAAAACTGTAAGAGGGGTGTTGCAAAAGTTGACTCCGGGGGATGACGTTGAGACGTTCCTGGCCGTGTTTGAGAGGGTGGCGGACCGTGAGAGACTACCACCGGAGCAGTAGGCGGAGGATCTTGCACCATATCTGATCGGGGAACCACAGAAGGCGTATTTTGAGCTGGCACTGCAGGACTCTAAGGAGTATAGCAAGTTTAAAGCTGAGATCCTGGCGCGGCTGGGCATAACCCTGGCAGTCAGAGTACAACGAGTCCACCTCTGGGACTTCCACATGGACAAACCTCGTTGGTCACAAATGCTTAATCTTTTACACCTGGGGACAGAAGTGGCTGCAGCCAGAGACTTGTTCCCCAGCCAGATGGTCGAGAGAGTGGTCATGGATCGGTTTATCCACTCTCTGCCAAAGCCGATTTAGTCCTGTGTTGCCCAGGGAGATGCCCAAAATGCAGACTTCCTGGTGGGCCTAGTAGAGAGGTACCGGGCGGTAGAGGTTTCCTTGGGTGGTCAAGCAGTGGTTAGGTCACCTTTCTGGGGCTCTCAAAAGAAGGGGACTAAATCTTAACTGGGCGTTCATCCAAAGTCCAAGAGGCAGATGAATCGCAGCTGGGGAATCAGTCCCAATCCATCCATGTTGGAGTTGTCATGCCCCTGGCCAGCATTGCTCCTACTTTGCCTACCCTGCTTGTAGCGCGGTTCATCAACACGGCGAGAGCCCTCACGCGTGCTCAGTGAACTCAAACTCAGGAAGTTTGGTAACCCTGATAAGCGCCAAACTCCCTCATTGGCTGGTTCCTGGGAAGGTGGTGGGTGTCCGGTGTATCCATGGGGACGCTAAAAATTGTCCTGTTGCCCGGGTGGATGTAAACGCAGACTGTGGCACCACAGCTCAGGAAGTGGGGTTGTTAAAGACTTGTTGCACCTGATAATAATCAGACGGGACTGTGCATTATTCTAGGACGTGGGGGAAAGTGGTGACACCTGGTTGCTCAAATGACAGCCAGAACACCCCTGAAGAAACCTCGCCGCAGGCCGTAACCGAAGAGTTTCCCATGTGTGTTTGTGGGTGATGAGGATGGGGCAGCATCCCCTGACGCCAACATCCCTGACCTGGAGGTGTCCGAGGGAAACTTTGGAACTGCCCAACTCAGGGATTTAACTCTTAAAGGGACATTTGATAATGTGTCTATACTTAACGTTGTTGCTCAAGAGCCGGGGGTGACACCAGATACCCATACTTTGCCGTCAATGGGGACTTGCTATACTGAGTCACCAAGGTGAGAAGGGAGCTCGTCGAGCAGTTGCTGGTGCCGGGAATATACAGTCGTAAGGTATTAGACATGGCCCATGCACATGTGTTAGGTGGTTGCCTGGGGGTAGAAAAAACACAGGAACGAATCCTCCAGAGGTTCTATTGACCCGGTTATCATCGAGAAATTGTAAATTATTGTAGGTCATGTCCCACCTGCCAGCTGACCTCCCTGGTGACACGCCTCCGGTGCCGTCACCTATCATTGAGGTGCCCTTTGATCGCATAGCCATGGATCTGGTGGGGCCCCTGGTAAAGTCCGCCAGATGGCATCAGTATATCCTGGTGGTACTCGACTATGCAACATGGTATCCGAAGGCTGTGCCGCTACATAACTCCTCCTCCAAGTGTATAGCTCGGGAGTTGGTCCATTTTTTTTCTAGAACGGGGTTACCTAAGGAGATCCTAACTGACCAATGGACCCCATTTATGTCAAAGGTGATGAGAGAGTAGTGCAAAACTCTGCAAATCACACAACTACGGACCTCAGTCTACCATCCACAGACTGATGGCTTGGTGGAAAGGTTCAACAAAACCTTGAAGGCCATGTTAAAGAAGGTCATAGAGAAGGACGGCCGAGACTGAGACAGCCTACTTCCGTACCTTCTCTTCTCCATCAGAGAGGTACCACAGTCCTGTACTGGATTCTCCCCTTTTGAACTGTTAGATGGCTGACACCCCCCAAGGACTCCTGGATGTGGCAAAGGAGACCTGGGAGGCGGAGTCTATACCCTACAGGAGTGTAATCAAACACGTGGCCCAAATGCAAGAGAGAATTGCCAGGGTGATGCCCATCGTGAAAGAGCACCTCCTCCAAGTACAAGAGGCGCAATCTAAGGCATACAATAGATCAGCACGAGTGAGACACTTCAACCCTAGGGATCGGGTACTGGTACTTACAGTGGAGAGCAAATTCCTGGCGAAGTGGCAGGGCCCCTACGAAATAGTTGAAAAGGTTGGTGAGGTCAACTATAAACTCCACCAGCCAGAGAGAAGGAAGCCCTACTAGGTGTACAACGTCAAATTGATTAAGCCATAGCGAGATAGGGAACCCGTGGAAGCTTCGTGTTTAGTGGCTGAGCCTCACGCTGATGTGAAAGAGGTCAAGGTGGCAGAGTCACTGTCAAGTGCCCAAAAGCAACAGTGCAAAGAGTTGCTACAGCGAAATAAAGACCTGTTTTCGGAGTTGCCAGAACTCACTCGGGTCATAGAGCATGAAGTACTCACAGAGCCTCATGTTCGTGTCAACCTAAAACCATACCGGAGCCCAGAGGCCTGCAGAGAGGTGATCTCGAAAGAGGTGAAGCGGATCCTGAACCTGGGAGTCATTGAGGAGTCCAAGAGTGGCTGGTCCAGTCCTATAGTCTTAGTGCCGAACGCAGATGGAGAATCACGGTTTTGCAACAACTATAGGAAGCTGAACAAGGTCTTGAAGTTTGACGCCTACACAATGCCTAGGTTAGATGAGCTTATTGAAAGGCTAGGACCCGCTCGGTACATCACCACCCTGGACCTCACCAAAGGATATTGGCAAATTCCCCTGTCCAAAGAGGCCAAGGAGAAGATGGCCTTCTCGATGCCAGACGGATGTTATCAATATGTCAGGATGGCGTTTGGGTTGCAGGGAGCTCCGGCCACCTTCCAGAGAGCCATGGACTGGATCTTAGCACCGTGCAAAAAGTATGCAGCGGCCTACCTAGATGACATCATCATATTCAGCCAGGACTGGGAAACTATTCTTGGAAAAGTTCAAGCCATACTTGACGCCCTAAGGAAGGCGGGCTTTACCATCAACCTGAAGAAATGTGCCACGGAGATTGAGGAAGCAAAGTATCAGGGCTACGCGGTTGGTAGAGGGGAAATAAAACCACAAATAAATAAGGTCGAGGCAATCCTGAACTGGCCACAGCCCCTCTCGAAGATGCAGGTCAGGGCATTTCTAGGCATCGTGGGCTACTATCGAAGATTTGTCCCTAAATTTGCCCTGATAGCAGACGGATCTGCTGAAAGGGACGAAGTCAGCTATGGCCAAGTGGTCCACGGAAGCTGAAGTGGCTTTCCAGGAATTGAAACTGGCCCTCTGTAAACAGCCAGTCTTGGTGGCGCCCAACTTCTCCAAAGAGTTTGTGGTCCAGATGGATGCATCGGATGTTGGGCTGGGAGCAGTCTTGTCCCAGGACATTAACAGAGAGGAACACCCTCTAATGTACCTCAGTCGGAAACTGTCCACATGCGAGAAGAACTACTCTATAGTGGAAAAAGAATGTTTAGCCATCAAGTGGGCGTTGGACACTCTGACATATTGCCTGTTAGGTAGAAGGTTCAGGTTAGTGTCGGGCCATGCTCCACTGAAGTGAATGCGAGAAAAGAAGGGGAACAATGCCCGAGTAACTAGATGGTTCCTAGCCCTACAAGATTTTAGTTTCCAGATAGAGCATAGGCCTGGGAAACAACATGGGAATGCTGATGCCCTGTCAAGGGTCTATTGTATGGTGGCAGAAGTTGCCGAGGCCCCCGCTTTGGGCAGAAGGGGGGTATGTAAGGTTGCTACCGGACAGGTCGTGGACGGGAGGTATGTGTCCCTGAAGTACCAAGCTTCGGTGATGTAGGACCCGAGGAAGCAGGCTCCAGCACACATAGTGCTGAGAGGGAGTTAATGGGCCCGGCTTAAAGGGCCGGGTTTTACGAGCAGCTGAAAAAGCTGGGGGAGGGGAACAGCTGCTCACTTACCTCCAGTTCAGGTCTTATAAGGCCTGATTTAAGACAGCTGCGCCTGTCTTAGTGTACTGTGTGTTGTGCAAGGTGAGCAGACCTTGCATGTGCTGCTCAGAGTCTTCTGGAGGCTGAGAAAATCACTACATTTAAGCGGCTGAAGTTGTGCTGCATATGGACGGGTTATTTTGAGTTTTGTTCTGTTATACCTTTTTGTGCCAGAAAAAGGCTGTTATGTTTTGTTTTCCTGGTTGGTTTATGGACATTTAATAAACCACCAGTTTGTTTTTGAACCTGCAGGCTGCATTCCTGTGTGAACCTGCGCCTACCCAATAGCTGATCCGTCACAGCATGTACAAGGGGTACGAAGCGGAGCCGAGCGTGTACAAGGCGTACGTAGTAGAGCTTTACGTGTACGAGGTGTACGTAGCCGAGCCTTGCGTGTACGAGGTGTACAGAGCGGAGCCGTGCGTGTATGAAGTAGAGCTGTGTGTTGTGGTGTTTACAAGGCGTTCTTTATACTCCATTTAAAGTCTGGCAGTTGTGTGTTGTTCCAAACTATTCACACTTGGTCGCTGACCAATACCATACTACAAGGCCAGTACCTAAAACCGTGGTCGTCATACATCAGATATTACTGCGGTACTAATCCAGAAATTTTTAGGGAACGTGTCAAATATTCCCTCACCTACTGTACTCGCCCATCCCTTGTAGATTGTGAGCCCTCGTCGGCAGGGTTCTCACTCCTCCTGTACCAGTCGGTGACTAATTTTTGTTCAAATTATTGTACTCGTTGTTTGCTATGTATACCCTGTTACACATGTAAAGCGCCAAGGAATTAGTGGCGCTATAATAATAATTATACTCTGTTTAACCCCTTAAGGACCGAGCCACTTTGTAGGTTAGTGACCAGGCCATTTTTTTTCAATTCTGACCATTGTCACTTTATGAGGTAATAACTCTGGAACGCTTCAACGGATCCCCCTGATTCTGAGACAGTTTTTTTTTTTTTTGTGACATGTTGTACTTCACAACATTGGTAAAATTTCTTTGACATGACTTGCGTTTATTTGTGAAAAAAACATGGAAATTTGGCGAAAATTTTGAAAATGTCACAATTTTCATACTTTGAATTCCTATGCCTTTAAATCAGAGAGATATTTCACAAAAAATAGTTAATAAATAACATTTCCACATGTCTACTTTACATCAGCACAATTTTGGAACCAAATTTTTTTTATTATTAGGGAGCTATAAGGGTTAAAAGTTGACCAGTGATTTTTCATTTTTCCAACAAAATTTACAAAACCATTTTTTTAGGGACCACATCACATTTGAAGCGACTTTGAGAGGTCTATATGACAGAAAATACCCAAAAGTAACACCATTCTAAAACTGCACCCCTCAAGGTGTTCAAAACCACATTCATGAAGTTTATTAGCCCTTCAGGGGCTTCACAGAAACTAATGGAATGTGAATGGAAAAAAATGAACATTTTATTTTTTCTTACAAAAATTTTACTTTTGTCCAAAATTTAGCATTTTCACAAATCTAACATGAGAAAATGGACCATACAATTTGTTGTGCAATTACTCCTGAATACGCTGGTATCCCATATGTGGTGGAAGACTAGTGTTTGGGGTCACAGCAGGGCGCGGAAGGAAAGGATCACCATTCGACTTTTGCAACAAAAAATTGTCTGGAGTCGGTAGTGGACGCCATGTTGTGTTTCAAGAGCCCCTGATGTGGGGGTTTCCATTGTTTAGACACAAGTGACCCCATTTTGGAAACTAGACACCTCAAGGAATTTATCAAGATATGTGGTGAGCACCTTGAACCCACAAGTGCTTCACAGAAGTTTATGACGTTGAGTAGAGAAAATAAAAAATCTTATTTTTACCACAAAACTTCTGTTTTATGCCCAAATTTAGCATTTTCAGAATAGGAAAAAGAGAAAATGCACCATACCATTTGTTGTGCAATTTCTCCTGAATACGCAGATACCCCATATGTGCTCCGTACACCTCGTACACGCGCGGCTCCGCTCCGTACGCCTCGTACACGCGCGGCTCCGCTCCGTACGCCTCGTACACGCGCGGCTCCGCTCCGTACGCCTCGTACACGCGCGGCTCCGCTCCGTACGCCTCGTACACGCGCGGCTCCGTACGCCTCGTACACGCGCGGCTCCGCACGCCTCGTACACGCACGGCTCCGCTCCGCACGCCTCGTACACGCACGGCTCCGCTCCGTACGCCTCGTACACGCACGGCTCCGCTCCGTACACCTCGTGCACACACACGGCTCCGCTCCGCACACCTCGCACACACACGGCTCTGCTCCGTACGCCTCGTACACACACACGGCTCTGCTCCGTACGCCTCGTACACACGCGGCTCTGCTCCGTACGCCTCGTACACACGCGGCTCTGCTCCGTACGCCTCGTACACACGCGGCTCTGCTCCGTACGCCTCGTACACACGCGGCTCTGCTCCGTACGCCTCGTACACACGCGGCTCTGCTCCGTACGCCTCGTACACGCGGCTCTGCTCCGCACACACACGACTCTGCTCCGTACACCTCGTACACACACGGCTCTGCTCCGTACGCCTCGTACACACGCGGCTCTGCTCCGTACACCTCGTACACACACGGCTCCGCTCCGTACGCCTCGTACACACACGGCTCTGCTCCGTACGCCTCGTACACACGCGGCTCTGCTCCGTACGCCTCGTACACACGCGGCTCTGCTCCGTACGCCTCGTACACACGCGGCTCTGCTCCGTACACCTCGTACACACGCGGCTCCGCTCCGTACACCTCGTAAACACGCGGCTCCGCTCCGTACACCTCGTACACACCGGCTCCGCTCCGTACACCTCGTACACACGGCTCCGCTCCGTACACCTCGTACACACGCAGCTCTGCTACATCCACACTGTAAACCCCTCCTGACCCCACACATAAACTTCAGCTCATCCAGCACCATGACAACCAGCACAGCAGAGTCCTGCATCCACTGAGGCCCCTGATCATGTGACCCCTGACTCCTCCCCTCCTGTGACCTCATCACAGCTCCTGTGTGCACAGAGCAGCCATATATGTGGTGGCGGCTCTGCAGGTGGAGGTATGTGGAGATCCCCCATTACTGGGTGCAGGGGGCATTAACCCCTTCAGCACGGAGACTCTTTTGGGGTCTTGTGTTGCCCCTTTATAAGAATCATAAGGTTTTTGTTCTGTTTCCTGTAATCAGGGGTGGATTAAGAGTAGCAAGGGCCCCGGGCAGTTTAGAAGGCGCGGCCCCCCCCTCAACACACACCTGATTTATCACGTGACATGTCACATGATCCCCTGTGATAGATCATGTGATAGTTCACGTGAAATTAATTTGCCACAATATTAATTATAATATTTTTTTTTTAGGCTGTGTGCCCACTATGCGTTTCTTAAGCGTTTCCGCAGCGGCAATTGCGCTGCGGAAATGCTTAAAAAGCGCTTGGTAAAAGGCCTGCCATGTTCCCCAATGATAATCCCCATGTGCTGTGCACATGCTGCGGAAATTTCCGCTGCAGATTATCATTGCGGAAAAATCCGCAGCATGACCAATTATTTTGCGGAAGCGCGGCGTTTTCGCCGCCATTGACTTGATGCGGAATCCAAGCGTTTCAATGTGCGGATGGTACCCGGGTGTGGAGGACAGGAGACTCTCCTCCGGACCCGGGTACCATAGAACCTGTAAAAAAAAGAATAAAATAAAAAATAAATATTATACTTACCTTCTGATGGCCCCCGGTGTCTTTATCCGATGCGTCCTGGCTCCCCGGCAGCTCGCGATGGTCTGAAAAGGACCTGCCGTGACGTCATTTGGTCATGTGACGGGTCATGCGACCGCTGACGTCGGCAGGCCATCAGAAGGTAGTAAGTATATATTTTTTATTTTTTTACCATTCTTTTACGGTCACACTATATAAATCCATGCTGGTTGCCAGTTGCATGGATTTATATAGTGTGACCAAGTTGTCAAGCACTTTCCAAGTTATGCTAAAATCGCTTGTCAACCCGCATGCAGAAATGCTTGTGAAGAACGCTTCACATCCGCATGTCCCTGGCAGAAAAAACGAATGTACAATCCGCATCTAAAATCCGCATGCGTTTTTTCTGCCAGGGAGATGCAGAAACGCTAAAAAAAAAATCCGGAACATTTCTGTATTGTGGGCACATAGCCTTACATTAATTGTGTGACTCAATATTGAGAACACATAGCCATCTATACACAGCGGGAGGCCGCACGGTGCCATCTATACACAGCGGGAGGCCGCACGGCGCCCCCCCCAGAGACAGCAGGAGACCGCACGGCGCCATCTATACTCAGCAGGAGGCCGCACGTAGCCATCTATACACAGCAGGAGGCCGCACGTAGCCATCTATACACAGCAGGAGGCCGCACATAGCCATCTATACACAGCAGGAGGCCGCACGTAGCCATCTATACACAGCAGGAGGCCGCACGTAGCCATCTATACACAGCAGGAGGCCACACGTAGCCATCTATACACAGCAGGAGGCGCACGGCGCCATCTATACACAGCAGGAGGCCGCACGGCGCCATCTATACACAGCAGGGGGCCGCACGGCGCCATTTATACACAGCAGGGGGCCGCACGGCGCCATTTATACACAGCAGGAGGCGCACGGCGCCATCTATACACAGCAGGAGGCCGCACGGCGCCATCTATACACAGCAGGAGGCCGCACGGTGCCATCTATACACAGCAGGGGGCCGCACGGCGCCATCTATACACAGCAGGGGGCCGCACGGCGCCATCTATACACAGCAGTGGGCTGCACGGCGCCATCTATACACAGCGGGAGGCCGCACGGTGCCATCTACACACAGTGGGAGGCCGCACGGCACCCCCCCCAGAAACAGCAGGAGGCCGCACGGCGCCATCTATACTCAGCAGGAGGCCGCACGCAGTCGCACACACACACAAACATATACAGATATACATACACGCATAAACACATTTGAAACACAAAAATACATATAAACAAACATCACACAATGATATCTGCCTGCACATACACACACACACATATATACACATACACACACACATACATACATACATACATATACACACACACATACATATATACATACATATACACATACATACATACATACACATACACACACATACACATACATATACACATACATACACACACACACATACATATACACACATACATAGATATACATATATATATATATATATACATACATACACACACACACACATACACATATATATATATATATATATATATATATATATACATACACACACACACACACACGGCCGGGGCGCACTGCATGACGCACAGGGCCGTGTCTCCTAGCAGTGACGCGGCCAGGCCAGCACAGGGAAGTTAACTGCTGCAGTGCTGGCCCGGCCGATGAAGAAATAGCGGCCGTGCGCCGCTGCTGGGGGAGTGGTCCGGGCCCCCCCTCCCGCCACTGATGCCGGTATGTGCCGCGGCGGCGGCCCGCACATATAATGAGGGCAATCCGGACATAGACACCCCGCCCGGAGCCACGGGCCCTCTGGAGGCTCGGCGCCCCGGGCAGTCGCCCGGATTGCCCTCATTATAATCCGCCTATGCCTATAATAGATACATACGACCCAACTATGGAGACAGGAAGGGAGGAAACGTATTGTTCTCATAGTACAGGACCCCTTTACTGGCCCCACAGTGTAATGCCCCCATTATGCCCCTTATACAGTATGTATGATGCCCCCACACAGTGTAATGCCCCCATTATGCCCCTTATGCAGGATGTATGATGCTCCCACAGTGTAATGCCCCCATTATGCCCCTTATGCAGGATGTATGATGCCCCCACACAGTGTAATGCCCCCATTATGCCCCTTATGGAGGATGTATGATGCCCCCACACAGTGTAATGCCCCCATTATGCCCCTTATGCAGGATGTATGATGCTCCCACAGTGTAATGCCCCCATTATGCCCCTTATGCAGGATGTATGATGCCTCCACACAGTGTAATGCCCCCATTATGCCTCTTATGCGGGATGTGTGATGCCCCCACACAGTGTAATGCCCCCATTATGCCCCTTATGCAGGATGTATGATGCCCCCATTATGCCCCTTATGCAGCATGTATGATGCCCCCACACAGTGTAATGCCCCCATTATGCCCCTTATGCAGGATGTATGATGCCCCCCACACAGTGTAATGCCCCCATTATGCCCCTTATGCTGGATGTATGATGCCCCCCACACAGTGTAATGCCCCCATTATGCCCCTTATGCTGGATGTATGATTCCCCCACACAGTGTAATGCCCCCATTATGCCCCTTATGCAGTATGTATGATGCCCCCACAGTGTAATGCCTCCATTATGCCCCTTATGCAGGATGTATGATGCCCCCACACAGTGTAATGCCCCTATTATGCCCCTTATGCAGGTTGTATGATGCCCCCACACAGTGTAATGCCCCCATTATGCCCCTTATGCAGTATGTATGATGCCCCCACAGTGTAATGCCCCCATTATGCCCCTTATGCAGGATGTATGATGCCCCTACACAGTGTAATGCCCACATTATGCCCCTTATGCAGGATGTATGATGCTCCCACACAGTGTATTGCCCCCATTAAGCCCCTTATGCAGGATGTATGATGCCCCCACACAGTGTAATGCCTCCATTATGCCCCTTATGCAGGATGTATGATGCCCCCACACAGTGTATTGCCCCCATTAAGCCCCTTATGTAGGATGTATGATGCTCCCACACAGTGTATTGCCCCCATTATGCCCCTTATGCAGGATGTATGATGCTCCCACACAGTGTAATGCCCCCATTATGCCCCTTATGCAGGATGTATGATGCTTCCACACAGTGTAATGCCCCCATTATGCCCCTTATGCAGGATGTATGATGCTCCCACACAGTGTAATGCCCCCATTATGCTCCTTATGCTGGATGTATGATTCCCCCACACAGTGTAATGCCCCCATTATGCCCCTTATGCAGTATGTATGATGCCCCCACAGTGTAATGCCTCCATTATGCCCCTTATGCAGGATGTATGATGCCCCCACACAGTGTAATGCCCCTATTATGCCCCTTATGCAGGTTGTATGATGCCCCCACACAGTGTAATGCCCCCATTATGCCCCTTATGCAGTATGTATGATGCCCCCACAGTGTAATGCCCCCATTATGCCCCTTATGCAGGATGTATGATGCCCCTACACAGTGTAATGCCCACATTATGCCCCTTATGCAGGATGTATGATGCTCCCACACAGTGTATTGCCCCCATTAAGCCCCTTATGCAGGATGTATGATGCCCCCACACAGTGTAATGCCCCCATTATGCCCCTTATGCAGGATGTATGATGCCCCCACACAGTGTATTGCCCCCATTAAGCCCCTTATGTAGGATGTATGATGCTCCCACACAGTGTAATGCCCCCATTATGCCCCTTATGCAGGATGTATGATGCTCCCACACAGTGTAATGCCCCCATTATGCCCCTTATGCAGGATGTATGATGCTTCCACACAGTGTAATGCCCCCATTATGCCCCTTATGCAGGATGTATGATGCTCCCACACAGTGTAATGCCCCCATTATGCCCTTTATGCAGGATGTATGATGCCCCACAGTGTAATGCCCCCATTATGCCCCTTATGCAGGATGTATGATGCCCCCATTATGCCCCTTATGCAGGATGTATGATGCCCCCCACACAGTGTAATGCCCCTATTATGCCCCTTATGCTGGATGTATGATGCCCCCCACACAGTGTAATGCCCCCATTATGCCCCTTATGCTGGATGTATGATTCCCCCACACAGTGTAATGCCCCCATTATGCCCCTTATGCAGTATGTATGATGCCCCCACAGTGTAATGCCTCCATTATGCCCCTTATGCAGGATGTATGATGCCCCCACACAGTGTAATGCCCCTATTATGCCCCTTATGCAGGTTGTATGATGCCCCCACACAGTGTAATGCCCCCATTATGCCCCTTATGCAGTATGTATGATGCCCCCACAGTGTAATGCCCCCATTATGCCCCTTATGCAGGATGTATGATGCCCCTACACAGTGTAATGCCCACATTATGCCCCTTATGCAGGATGTATGATGCTCCCACACAGTGTATTGCCCCCATTAAGCCCCTTATGCAGGATGTATGATGCCCCCACACAGTGTAATGCCCCCATTATGCCCCTTATGCAGGATGTATGATGCCCCCACACAGTGTATTGCCCCCATTAAGCCCCTTATGTAGGATGTATGATGCTCCCACACAGTGTAATGCCCCCTTTATGCCCCTTATGCAGGATGTATGATGCTCCCACACAGTGTAATGCCCCCATTATGCCCCTTATGCAGGATGTATGATGCTCCCACACAGTGTAATGCCCCCATTATGCCCTTTATGCAGGATGTATGATGCCCCACAGTGTAATGCCCCCATTATGCCCCTTATGCAGTATGTATGATGCCCCCACACAGTGTAATGCCCCCATTATGCCCCTTATGCAGGATGTATGATGCTCCCACACAGTGTAATGCCCCCATTATGCCCCTTATGCTGGATGTATGATGCTCCCATACACTGTAATGCCCCCATTATGCCCCTTATGCAGGATGTATGATGCTCCCACACAGTGTAATGCCCCCATTATGCCCCTTATGCAGGATGTATGATGTCCCACAGTGTAATGCCCCCATTATGCCCCTTATGCAGTATGTATGATGCCCCCACACAGTTTAATGCCCCCATTATGCCCCTTATGCAGTATGTATGATGCCCCCACACAGTGTAATACCCTTTATGCAGGATGTATGATACCCCCACACTGTGTAATGCCCCCATTATGCTCCTTATGCAGGATGTGTAATGCCCCTTATGCCGGATGTATGATGCCCCCACATAGTGTAATGCCCCCATTATGCCCCTTATCCAGGATGTGTAATGCCCCCATTATGCCCCTTATGCAGGATGTATGATGCCCCCACACAGTGTAATGCCCCTTATGCAGGATGTATGATACCCCCACATAGTGTAATGCCCCCATTATGCCCCTTATGCAGGATGTATGATGCCCCCACATAGTGTAATGCCCCCATTATGCCCCTTATGCAGTATGTATGATGCCCCCACACAGTGTAATGCCCCTTATGCAGGATGTATGATACCCCCACACAGTATAATGTTCCCACAATGCCATAATCCCCCCCACACACACACACCGTATAATCAGTGGTGTAACTAGGGTCTGATGGGCCCCGGTGCAAAGATTTCGACTGACCCTCCCCTCCCCCTTCATCCTGATATGTCCCCTATCTTGGTATATATATCCCCCATTTAATGTATAGAAAAAAAATGAACTATAAGGCTATGTGCCCACGATGCAGAAATGAAGCAGAAAATTTCTGCTTCATTTCTGCATCTCCTTGCCTGGAAAAACGCGTGCGGAATTTAACACAGGTTTTTCGCCCGTTTTGCACATGCGGAATTGCCATGCGTTTTCTAATGTATTTTAGATGGCAATTCCGCATGCGTAAACGCACAAATAATGGACATGCTGCGGATTTTTGAGCGCATCAAAAACGCTGCGGAAAAATCCGCAGCATGGGCATTGAAAGTGCGGAATTCCATTGGGGACCATGGGGGAAGGATTACCAAGCGTTTACGCTGCAAAAATTCCGCAGCATAAACGCTTGAAAAAATTCATCATGGGCACGGACCCTTAGACTTAGTGCCCACGATGCGGAAATGAAGCAGAAATTTTCCTGAGCATTTCTGCATCTCCTTGGCAGAAAAACGCATGCTGTTTTTACATGTGTTTTTTACATGCGTTTTTGACATGCGTTTTTCCAATGCATTGTATAGGCAAATCTGCATGCAGAAACGCACAAGAATTGGTCATGTCAGGAATTTTTCTGCGAGTAAAATCCGCGCAGAAAAAATCCTGACCATGTGCACAGAACTTGCAGAATGTCATAGGAAGTCATGGGATAAGGTATGCAATGCGTTTCTGGAGCGTTTCTGCGCTGCAAATCCGCACCAAAAACGTGTCGTGGGCACGCAGCCCTAGGCTGCGTGCCCACTATGCGTTTTTCAAGCGTTTTTGCCGCGGAATTTCCGCAGCGAAAACGCTTAAAAAACGCTTGGTAATACGTGCCCATGGTCCCCAATGATAATCTGCATGTGCTGTGCACATGCTGCGGATTATCATTGCGGAAAAATACGCATTATGTCCATTAATTTTGTGAACACGTAGCGTAATCGCCGCCATTGACTTGCATTGGACTGCGTGACATCCGCATCACTGCATCTGTACTTGCGGATATCACACGGTTCAATCTGCGGATGGTACCCAGGTCTGGAGGAGAGGAGACTCTCCTCCAGAACCAGGTACCATAGAACCCGTTAAAAAAAAGAATTTAAAATAAAAAATAAAGATTATACTTACCTTCCAATGTCCTCCCGGTGTTTTCTCCCCTCCGTCTGGTCTGCTGTATGGGTCGCGTTGTTGTGAAGGACCTGCCATGACGTTATTGAGTCATGTGACCTGTCACATGACTCAATGACGTCATCGCAGGTCCTTCACACCACCGCGAGCCACCCAAGACACCGGACACAGCAGAGAAAACACCGGGAGTACATCGGAAGGAAAGTATAATCTCTTTTTTTATTTTTTACCATTCTTATTCTTTTTTTTTTTTAACTAACTTGGTCACACTACTATTAATCCATGCCGCTTGCATGGATTTATGTTGTGTGAACAAGTTGTCAAGCACTTTTCCAAGTGATGCTAAAATCGCTTGGAAAAGCACTTGATAACCCGCATGCAGAAATGCATTCAAAAACATTTGACAAACGCTTCTACCTGGCGGGAAAAACGCATGTAAAAACCGCATGTGTTTTTCCTGCCAGGGAGAAGCAGAAAAAATATGCAGCATTTCTGCATCGTGGGCACATAGCCTTATACTTACCAGATGCGAACTTAGAAGTCATGGGACCCCATAGCAGAAGTACAATGTGCTCCCCATGGTCCTCCATACAGTATAATGCACTCCCTATGGTCCTCCATACAGTATAATGCACAGCCCATAGTCCTCCATATAGTATAATGCACAACCCACAGTCATAGATGTAATGTAATGCACACAGGAGCCTATACTCATAATTGTAGAATAATGCACGGCCCACATTCGCGCGTGTAGGGTGGTGCACGGCCCACAGTCGCGCGTTTAGGGTGGTGCACGGCCCACAGTCGCGCGTGTAGGGTGGTGCACGGCCCACAGTTTTTTTTAAAAAAAAACAACACATTATACTCACCTTCACTCTGTCGCGCTGCATATTTTTCTGGAGCTGGTTGCTGGCTTCAGCGTGCAAGCGACGGGAGCGCATGATGTCACTTCCATGCGCCTCTAGTCACTTGTACGCTGACTTCATCTGATGGCCTCTGGTCGGCAGCGTGTATTGTGGCACACGGACAAGATGGGAGTGAGGTAGTAGGGGTCAATGAGTATCTAGGAGGGGCTGGGATATGCAAGGATAGTAGGGAGCTGAGTAGGTGTAATAAATGTGCTAATAATAATAAATGTCTGCTGGCAAATGCAAGAAGTCTCGCAAACAAAATGAACGAACTGGAGACTCTTATATCGGTCACAAAATACGATGTGGTGGGTATTACGGAAACCTAGCTGGATGAAAGCCATGACTGTGTGACAAACATACACTGTGTTCCAAATTATTATGCAAATAATATTTTCTCAGATTTTCCCAAATTACCTATATGAATTGCAGTCATTGTAATTTTCCAGTCAAATAACTATTAGAGTACAATTGAAAGGTTTTTGTACAAACTGCCTATGATAACAGTATATTTTTTATAAAATAAAACACTCAAACTGCACTCAAAATGCATGTTCCAAATTATTATGCACAGCAGAGTTTTCAACCTTTTCATTTCAATAAAGAACAAAAAAATGGTCATTTTTGCAATTATAAGCATTAGCAGGTTATTACAAACTGAAATCAAACAGTTTTCACCTCAAAACTTTATTCTAGGTGATGTTACACTTGCACATAGGACCTCTTGTCCGAAAGGAGCTTCTGAACTCTCTCGTCCATTGAATTTGTCAGGTTTTGGATGGTTTCTGCTACAATTGTTTTGCATGAGGACAGAATACCCTCCCAGAGCTGTTGCTTAGATGTGAACTGCCTCCTGCCATCATAGACACTCCTTTTGATGATGCTCCAGAGGTTCTCAATGGGGTAGAGGTCAGTGGAGCATGGGGGCCACACCATAAGTTTGTCCCCTTTTATGCCCACTCCATCGATCTGGACCATTGAACTGTTTTGTTCACCGATGAGTGCCGTGCAACGCTCGATGGTCCAGATGGATGGAGTGCAGGATGGCTGGTTGATGGACACCCCATGCAAACACGGCTACGGCGCCAACAAAGAGGAGGTGGAGTAATGTTTTGGGCTGGAATCATGGGGAAAGAGATTGTCGGCCCCTTTAGGATCCCTGAAGGGGTAAAGATGAACTCCATAATGTATGTTGAGTTTCTTAAACAGCACTTCCTGCCATGGTTCAAGAAGAAGAACCGTGCATTCCGCAGCAAGATCATTTTCATGCATGATAATGCACCATCTCATGCTGCACATAACACATCTGCATCTCTGGCTGCTATGGCCATAAAAGGGGACAAACTTATGGTGTGGCCCCCATGCTCCACTGACCTTAACCCCATTGAGGACCTCTGGAGCATCATCAAAAGGAGTGTATATGATGGCGGGAGGCAGTTCACATCTAAGCAACAGCTCTGGGAGGGTATTCTGTCCTCATGCAAAACAATTGTAGCAGAAACCATCCAAAACCTGACAAATTCAATGGACGAGAGAGTTCAGAAGCTTCTTTCCAACAAGGGGTCCTATGTGCAAATGTAACATCACCTAGAATAAAGTTTTGAGTTGAAAACTGTTTGATTTCAGTTTGTAATAACCTGCTAATGCTTATAATTGCAAAAATGACCATTTTTTTTGTTCTTTATTAAAATGAAAAGGTTGAAAACTCTGCTGTGCATAATAATTTGGAACATGCATTTTGAGTGCAGTTTGAGTTTTTTATTTTTATAAAAATATACTGTTATCATAGGCAGTTTGTACAAAAACCTTTCAATTGTACTCTAATAGTTATTTGACTGGAAAATTACAATGACTGCACTTCATATAGGTAATTTGGGAAAATCTGAGAAAATATTATTTGCATAATAATTTGGAACACAGTGTAGAGGGATGTACTACATTTTGGCATATAGTCAGCAGTGGGGTGCCGCAGGGATCTGTACTAGGACCGATTCTTTTTAACCTCTTTATTAATGACCTTGGGGATGGGATTGAGAGTAAAGTGTCAGTTTTTGCTGACGACATCAAACTATGCAGAATATTAAAATCTGATCTTGACATTATGATATTGCAGAACGATCTGGATAAGATGACTGAATGGGCAAACACTTGGCGGATGAGGTTTAATGTAGAGTAATGCAACTAGGTCGGAGCAATCATATTGCTGCATATACATTATATGGGAGTATACTTGGGACTACAGAACAGGAAAAGGACTTGGGTATTCTGTAAGTAAGCTGAGCAGCAGTACTTAATGTCAAGCAGCAGCCGCAAAAGCAAGCAAGATTTTAGGATGTATAAAAAGATAAGGAAGGTTGAACTGGATGCACCTACTGTAGGTCTTTATTCAACATACATTACTATGTTGGTATGAATGTGTGTCCGAGGACACACATCTAGCTGAAACAGGGGCTAGCATTGGCTAGGCCGGGTCTTAGCGGTGACCGCGGTCATTAAGCCTCTAGATAAAATACTCCCACAGTACCTACAGCATATACAGTTACAGAAAATAAAAGGGATTAACAAGAGAACTTACTACACCGATCGCAGAGACGATTCAGTTTAGCTGAAGGAGAGCACTTCAAATGGCCGTTTCGTGAATGGGGGTTCCTGCATACATGATGTGTATCTCTTATACATGGGCCAGGATGTGGGCTTGTCTCAGCACTTCATGATTTTATGGAATCCCCAACTTATGTGATAACGCCTCTCTGGATGATCGCAGAAGTTGTAGATTGGCACCATATTTTCCATCAGGATTTTATTTTTACTTAGAGACCAAAAATGGCATAGCTGTTGTCAGTCATGTGGCCACTGTGCATTTATGACTCATTGGCAGAGGGGCTACAGTTATGAGAAAATATGTATCCTTTTCTCTGGCTAGCCCATGTGCTGGAAATGTATTTCTCATTAATATTGGATTTATGTATATTCCAATATTCTATATTTTCATTCGGAGACATCCTGACTGCTGAAGCTGTGCTGATGAAAGGAATGTGTATGCTGGGTGACCATGGCTATTTCTAAAGAGTGTGAGATATCCCTTTTATCCTTGATAGACCTTTTCCTGTCTGAACAGATAGGTTAATCTGCACTTTTTGACTATGCACAATACACATCCTCATAGTCTTTTCCCTACAAGAAGCTCTTGCATGTTAATTAAGCTGATTCACTGTTCGGCCACATTCAATTTCTTACTGGTATTAGTTTCTTGTCTAAGTCTTGGAGACTGTCAGCTGTTTGTCTTACTGGAAAATCTTGTGAGGTGTTTACTTTAATCCTCTTACTTCACAAGGGACGGCCTGCATGTTGATTAGGCTGGTTCACTTCACACTATAGGTAACACTGTTCAACAAGGTTTTTGTTTCCGGCATGAAATTGGGTGAATATTATCGGAATTGTCATGCTGAGAAATAACTTCAGAATTGCTCTATCACGTAAGATTTTTGAGAAAAATGCAATTATGTATGCATTGAATACTGTCAAATTCGTAGTGGCATGTGATATTCCGAATGCAAAAGTCAGCAACAGCGATCAAGTTTAAAAATGTTTTGCCATTGATTTTCTTTATAATCACTGTCCGATGATTCACAGGCAAGATTCCAACAATAGTCACCCAGCATCGAGGGACTCCACCTCCCCTGGTACCGTTTCTCCATCTGGGAAATGTCTTGATGAAACCTTTCACCATGTTCATCACTTACAGCGCCTAGGTTTGTTGGGAAAAAGTCAATGTGTGAATGAAGGAAATGTATTTTAAGTGATATGTTGCATTTCATTGACTTGTAAGCATGAAGAAAACTTTCAAACTGTTCAGCATAGTTTGGCAGCTTGTAGTTGCCTAGAAAGTTGAAAACGACATTCTTGAAGGCCGACCATGCTACATGTTCTGCACCATGCAGAAGACCATCAAAGAAAGGCTGCATGCCCACTATGCGTTTTTCAAGCAGACCCATAGTACCTGTGAAAAAAAGAATTTAAAATAAAAATAAAGATTATACTTGCCTTCCGGTGGCCCCCGGTCTCCTCAGCGATCCTTTTAGACCATCGCGAGCCGCCCAACACACCGGTCGCATCGCTGAGGAGACCGGGGGCCATCGGGAAGGTAAGTATAATCTTTATTTTTTACCATTCTTATTCTTTTTTTTTTTTAACTATTACTTGGTCACGCTATATAAATCCATGTCGGTTGCATGGATTTATATAGTGTGATGAAGTTGTCAAGCACTTTTCCAAGTGATGCTAAAATCGCTTGGAAAAGTGCTTGATAACCCGCATGCAGAAATGCATGCAAAAACGCTTGACAAACGCTCCTACCTGGCAGGAAAAACGCATGTAAAAAGCGCATGCGTTTTTTCTGCCAGGGAGATGCGGAAAAAATATGCAGCATTTCTGCATCGTGGGCACTTAGCCTTACTATCATTTACTAGCTCTCGGATTTGTGGGCCAATGAAATCACCCTCTTTTATCTTGGCATCACTGATGCATGGAAACTTCTGTCGCAAGTAAGCAAAGACTTCAGTTTTCTTGTTCATTGTTTTGACAAAGTTCTTCATGAATCCCAGTTTGATGTGCAAAGGTGGAAGGAATATCATCTTTTCATCTACCAATGGTTCGTGTTTAACATTCTTCTGCCCTGGAATAAATTTATTGCGTAGTGGCCAGTCCTTCCTGATATAATGAGAGTCTCTTGCGCGACTGTCCCATTCCCAAAGGAAACTACAGTACTTAGTGTATCCCATCTGTAAACCTAATAAAATTGCAACTACCTTGAGATCACCACATATATTCCATTTGTACCTTGAGTATTGAATGTGCATCTGCATATTCTCATAGGTCTCCTTTATACTGATCGACATGTCCAATAGAAGGGTAGACATTGTCATTGTGTAGCAAGACAGCCTTAAAACTTAAGGCCAATGAATCAATGAACAGTCGCCATTTCCTTGGGTCATAGTCAACTCCAAGGACAGAAAACAATCCAGTAATATCACTGCAAAAAGTGAGACAGTCAGGTTGACTGAAATATTTGGTTAAATCTTCATGACGACTGCAAAATACTGAAATTTCTGTACCTGGCTGCAACAGATTCCACCCTTGCAACCTTGATCCAAGAAGTTCTGCCTGACTCTTTGATAAACCCAAATCTCTAACCAGATCGTTGAGTCTTGCTTGAGATATTAAACGTGGAGCAGTTGATATTGATGGTTCGAAATCTGAATCAGCAGCAGGTTCCATTTCTAATGAATCAACCATCATTTCAACGCCCTCTTCTATTCTCCACACCGGTGGTGGTTTTGGAACTGGCAGACTTTCATCGTGCGCCACTGGTCTAATTGCAGAAGCAAGCTTGGGATATTCAATAGACCTCCTGTTCTTAGGAGGAAAAGCCAGATACATTCGTCATGCAGAAGTAACAATCGGTTATATGGTCCTTCTGCTCCCTGCCGATCATTGGAATGACAAACGGCATCTATGGTCGCACACCCTTCAGCCAAGACCTCAAACTCGTAGCGCAAGATGAGCAGCATATATGAGTAGCCCTTGCTCTGTCTTGGTCACCAATTTTGCATCCAAAATATAACTCATATGCCTTCTTAACAACTGCAGTTATACTCCTTTTATGGGCTTTAAGGGTATAATCTCCACATGTATAACAAAAGAGATCACTACTATTGCGACATTGACACGACATTCTACAACTCATTACTTATTAAACAGTTTTGCTCCTTATGAAATTTTCTCAGAACAGAAGAAACTCATGAAGATTACAGCGTCGTTACTGCTGTTATTATATAATGCTACTTGGAAATAGACCAAAGTCTGACAGTTGTGTCTGGACGTGCCTGAGAGTGCACAACTAATGCAATGCATGATTGGACAGGACTTAAGTGCTGTATATTATAATAAAGAGAGTCCATATTATGAATTCCATTGGTTATTTCTACAAAAAATACTCTTCTGAAATAAAAAGTTTAATATAAGTGCCAATTTATTATGCACTATGTACTGTCCTTATCATTATCATAAACTTAAAATATCTCGGGAATGATACGTGCTACAGAAATTCTGATTACATTTCTGAAATCAGCGCCTCAAAATACATAGACAACATATTTTAAAACCGGAAACAGAAAAAAAGTTTAAATTTGTTGACCAGTGTAATTTGTACAATCCTCCACCTAAGAGTGTCAGCTCAGATTGCAAATGACAGAGGGAAGGAGGGAGGGGGCGATTAACTTCAGAGATTTTTAATATTTTCTATGACCTATGCAGAAAAAAAAAACACTGTACATGGAGACATTAGCATCAAATCACTCCTGTGTTGGCGTTCTTACAAGCAAACTTTTATACATGAGATCTATCGTGATAAAAAGATTACAGCCTGGGAAAGATGGGAAACTTTCTTATAGATGACCAGTGATGATGTAGTCAGTGATGGACCCTGGCCAAATATGTTTCTAGAGCTATAGTAGAAGATGTCATTCTCCTCATGAAATAGTTATTTCTCATGTCACGTGTAATGAATATCTCCTGCAGTATTGCTAATGCCGATTCCATTGTCGGTAAATGAGACGAGAATTAGCTTTATGGAAGATGAGTCTATGAGAAACGTGTTCAGCTACAGACTCCGAGGAAGAAATTGCTTGTTGTCTGTGGCCTAAAATATATGTTTCATTAGTACATGACAGGGTAAAAGCAGAATGTTGTAAACTAATAAGAATACCATTGCTGCTTGGGTCCCCCACCAGTCTCTGTATTTCCTGCGTACTTGTGAATCCTACAGCTAATCAGTTGGCTAAGCAATGGTCAACTTAGCCAGTGATTAGGAGCATGGAGGAGATGTCCTTTTTTGCAATTCAACTTATGTTCCAATCCATACAAGACTAGAGAATACAACATTATTATTATTATTATTATTATTATTATTATTAATTTATATAGTGCCATTGATTCCATGGTGCTGTACATAGGGGGTTACATACCAAATAAAAATATCACTTACAGTAAACAAACTAACAATGATAGACTGGTACGGAGAGAAGAGGACCCTGCCCTTGCGGGCTTACATTCTACAGGAATGGGGAGGAGACAGTAGGTTGGGGGGTTGCAGTAGCTCCGGTGTTGTTGAGGAGGCAGTGTGGTCATTGCAGGTTGTAAGCTTTCTTGAACAGATGGGTTTTCAGGTTCTGTCTGAAGGATCCAGATGTGGTGGATAATCGGACGTGTTGAGGCACAGAATTCCAGAGGATGGGGGATATTCGGGAGAAATCTTGGAGGCGATTGCCTGAGGAACCGATAAGTGTGGAGGAGAGAAGGAGATCTTGGGAGGACCGGAGGTTATGTGAGAGAATATATTGGGAGATTAGTTCAAAGATGTACGGAGGAGAGAGGTTATGGATGGCTTTGTAGGTCAGTGTTAGTAGTTTGAACTGGATACGCTGGGGGAATGGGAGCCAGTGAAGGGATTTGAAAAGGGGGGTAGCAGAAGAGTAGCGAGGCGAGAGATGAACAAGTCGTACAGCAGAGTTAAGGATGGACTGGAGGGGTGCGAGAGTGTTAGCAGGTAGGCTATAGAGGAGGATGTTGCAATAGTCGAGGCGGGAGATGATGAGGGCATGCACAAGCAGTTTAGTAGAGTTAGGGTCGAGGAAAGGACCGATTCTGGAAATATTTTTGAGCTGGAGGCGACAGGAGGTGGCGAGAGCTTGGATGTGGGGTTTGAAGGACAGGGCAGAGTCAAGGGTTACTCCGAGGCAGCGGATTGTCGGTACAGCGGAAAGAGTGATGTCATTGTGATAGAATGATCAGGTGGGAAAGATATGCGAGATGGGGGAAAGATAATGAGTTCAGTTTTGTCCACATTGAGCTTTAGGTAGCGGGAGGAGAAGGAGGATATGGCTGATAGACATGCTGGGATTCTGGACAGCAGAGAGGTGATTTCTGGGCCAGAGAGGTAGATCTGGGTGTCATCAGTGTACAGATGGTACTGGAAGCCATAGGATTTGATGAGCTGTCCCAGGCCGAGGGTATAGATTGAGAAGAGTAGGGGTCCTAGGACAGAGCCTTGAGGGACTCCAACAGAGAGGGGGCGGGGTGAGGAGGTAGTGTGGGAGTGGGAGACGCTAAATGTGCGGTTAGAAAGGTATGAGGAGATCCAGGATAGGGCAAGGTCTTTGACGCCAAAGGAAGAGAGGATCTGTAGTAGGAGGCAGTGGTCGACTGTATCGAAAGCAGAGGACAGGTCAAGAAGAAGGAGTACAGAGAACTGTCTGTTAGCTTTGGCTGTAAGTAGGTCATTGGTGATTTTGGTAAGGGCAGTTTCGGTGGAATGGTGGGGGCGGAAGCCAGATTGTCGGTTGTCGAAGAGAGAGTTAGATGAAAAGTGGGAGGAAAGTTCAGCGTGAATGTGTTGCTCAAGGAGTTTGGAGGCAAATGGGAGCAGCGATATGGGGCGATATCTGGACAGGGCAGATGGGTCGAAGGATGGCTTTTTGAGGATGGGTGTGATTGTGGCATGTTTGAAGGCAGTTAGTAAAAATACAACATGCCCAAGAGCAAACATAGCTGATAAACCATAGGAACTAGGTCAGCATAAACTCTACTCCAATAACATACTAAACCAAGGAGAAAGTCAGGAGTAGCTTAGATAAAAGATAGTCTTTATTAAATACATAAATATCAAAATAAGTAATCATGTCATAGCATTAACACAAATGGGGGTAAAGAGGGAGTTGAGTGGTAACAGCACAAAACCGCTTGAGAACCCCCATACATCCGCATTATATTAGTGACTTGCGGGGTGGGGACTCCTAAGGTAAGGTACCCATCATAATCTAGAAAAAAATGGCCTGGGAGCAATCAATCATACATTATAACCAGGACCAGGGAGAGTCCATGATCACATTTAAGGTCCACAGTCCAAGTATATATGAATAAATAAATAAATACATTTATTCATATATACTTGGACTGTGGACCTTAAATGTGATCATGGACTCTCCCTGGTCCTGGTTATAATGTATGATTGATTGCTCCCTGACCATTTTTTTCTAGATTATGATGGGTACCTTACCTTAGGAGTCCCCACCCCGCAAGTCACTAATATAATGCGGATGTATGGGGGTTCACAAGCGTTTTTGTGCTGTTACTGTTAGAACCTTGCTGTTAGTTTTTTTTTCCTTTGCTGGTCACATGACCTTGTTGGCCTATTTAATCCTGCTCCGCCCTTCTGGCTTTGCTGGACTTCATTGTATATCTACTTTCTAGCTAGCCTGTGCTCTGTATCTAACTCTGTTAGTTTGCTTGGTCTACGGACCTCTATGTTCTATCTATTTTGTTTGTTCGTCTGTCTGCTACTATTTCTGTTAGGAGGTGTCCCATATTCCTCCCAGTCCTTAGTACTTGTAGGGATTCCCTCCCCACATCTATAGGTCTCCGTACAGACTAGATTAGGACTTTAGCAGGTCTGATCGCAGGATCAGGTTCCCTGTTACATCGTAGGGATTCAGCTGAGTCCTATAGTAGGGACAGATCTCCTCTCTTTCCTTAGCTTTGGTAGCAGAACATAACAGTAAGTCCAGCCAGCAAATTCTCTAAGGAAAGATTTTTCTGTTCCATCATGGTGTCGGTTCAGGATTTGGCTCATCGCCTGCAGGGACTCTCTCTGGAGGTGGCCGAGCTCCGTCAGCACGTGAGTAACTGTCCTGGAGCACATTTCTTGGAGCCTAAGGTATGTTTGCCGGATTTATTTTTTGGTGAACACCGAGAATTTTTTTTCATTTAAAAATGCTTGCTTATTGTATTTTCGTTTGAGACCTAAGTCCTCTGGGGATGAATCCCAGCGCGTAGGGTTCATAATGTCACTTTTGCGCAAAGAGCCTCAGGAGTGGGCCTTTTCTTTGCAACCTAGTGATTCATGCTTCAGATCAGTGGATAGTTTTTTTTCTGCTTTGGGACTATTATATGATGATCCTGACCGTGTCGCATCAGCTGAGACTGAGTTGAGACGTTTAAAACAAGGATCGGGTAATGTGGAAAAATATTGTACACATTTTCGTCGTTGGTCCACTCAAACAGGGTGGAACGATTCTGCTCTGAAAAGTCTATTTCTTGCTGGGCTCAGTGAAAGGGTTAAAGACCTGCTAATTGCTTATCCTACACCTGAGGATTTGCAACAGGCTATGCAATTAGCTATACGGGTGGATAGAAGACTGCGTGCTAGGGTTAATGAGAGCAAATCCTCTGCTATGTCAGTTTCTGGTTATGATAATGTGTGTATTAACAGTGGTGAACCGATGGAGATTGGATCGGTGGCACCTCGCTCTCAAGAAAAAGACCGTCGTTTTTCGGAAGGCTTGTGTTTCTATTGCGGAAAATCTGGTCATTTGATTAAAGGCTGTGAGCTTCGTATGAAGAAAGAAAAAAAAATGGTCAGTCACGCCCGTATTGCCTGTTTAAATTCCAAGGGTATATTTTTAGCTGCTTCCACGATTGCTCAGGAAAAATTGATGGAATTTCGGGTGTTTGTTGATTGCGGGTCTACACTGAATGTAATTGATGGGGGATTCGTGGAAAAACTCAATTTAAAACCTGAACCTTTATCATCCCCCATTGCTGTGGTTTCTGTGGATGGCTCCCCTTTGAAGAATATTACTCTCAAGGTCAGTGAATTTCCTCTCACTATTAATGGTGTTCACCATGAGAAATTGGATTTGGTAGTGTTGAATAACTTGCCTTCTCCAGTAATATTGGGTTTGCCCTGGTTAAAATTTCACAATCCTGTACTGGATTGGTCTACCAGTGAAATTAAATCCTGGAGCCATAAATGTTATGACAAGTGTTGTAACGGGCGTATTGCAGCTTTGGATAGGGGAGAATTGCCTGTTCCTATTCAGGATTTTTGGAGAGTTTTTTCTGAGAAAGAATCGCAGGTTTTGCCTCCCCATAGAGACTATGATTGTTCTATTGAATTTGTCCCTGGAGCGACTCTTCCTAAGAGTCGTTTATTTAACCTTACTATTCCTGAGAGGAAGGCTTTGGAGGAATACATACAGACAAGCTTGGCCGCCGGTCACATTAGGCCCTCTAAGTCTCCTGTGGCGGTTGGATTTTTTTTTGTAAAAAAAAAGGACGGCGGTTTACGTCCTTGTCTGGATTTTCGTGAGATTAACAAAATTACGGTACGCAATCCTTACCCACTGCCATTGATTCCTGATCTGTTTAACCAGTTATTGGGGGCCAAGTGGTTCTCTAAAATTGACCTTAAGGGGGCATACAATCTGTTGCGCATGAAGGAGGGTGATGAATGGAAGACTGCTTTTAACACTCCTGTGGGTCATTTTGAGAATCTGGTTATGCCTTTTGGTCTTACTAATGCTCCTGCATTTTTTCAGAATCTGATTAATGACATCCTTAGACCTTTGATCGGTAAAAATGTGGTTGTGTATTTGGATGACATTTTGATTTATTCGCCAGATCTGGAGTCTCATTGGCGGAGCGTGCGTGAGGTATTACAGTTATTAATGGACAATTCGCTTTTTGCTAAGCTGGAGAAATGTGAGTTCGCTGTACAGAGAATTAGTTTTTTGGGCTACATTATCTCCAGCAAAGGTTTTGAGATGGATCCGGTTAAGGTTCAGGCTGTGCAGGAATGGCCTAGGCCTATTGGTTTGAAATCGATACAGAGGTTTTTGGGTTTCGCCAATTACTATAGAAAATTCATAAAAAATTTTTCTAGTATTGTCAAACCTCTGACTGATCTCACCAGGAAAGGTGCTGATGCGGTTCAGTGGTCTTCTGAGGCCATTGAAGCTTTTGTGTATCTCAAGGAGAGGTTCACCTCTGCTCCCATCCTTATGCAGCCTGATGTTACTAGGCCGTTTTTGGTTGAGGTTGATGCTTCCTCTGTGGGGGTTGGCGCAGTATTGTCTCAGGATAACGGGGATGGATTACATCCCTGTGCCTTTTTTTCAAAAAAATTTTCGGAGACTGAACTGAATTACGATATTGGTAATCGGGAATTATTGGCTATTAACCCCTTAAGCCCCGCGGGTGGTTTGCACGTTAATGACCGGGCCAATTTTTACAATTCTGACCACTGTCACTTTATGAGGTAATTACTCTCGAACGCTTCAACGGATCCCCCTGATTCTGAGATTGTTTTTTCGTGACATATTGTACTTCATGATTGTGGAAAAATTTCTTCGATATCACTTGCGTTTATTTGTGAAAAAAACGGAAATTTGGCGAAAATTTTGAAAATTTTGCAATTTTCAAAATTTGAATTTTTAAGCCCTGAAATCAGAGCGATATGTCACACAAAAGAGTTAATAAATAACATTTCCCACATGTCTACTTTACATCAGCACAATTTTGGAACCAAAATTTTTTTTTGTTAGGGAGCTATAAGGGTTAAAAGTTGACCAGCGATTTCTCATTTTTCCAACAAAATTTACAAAACCATTTTTTTAGGGACCACATCACATTTGAAGTCACTTTGAGAGGTCTTTATGACAGAAAATACCCAAAAGTGACACCATTCTAAAAACTGCACCCCTCAAGGTGCTCAAAACCACATTCAAGAACTTTATTAACCCTTCAGGTGCTTCACAGGAATTTTTTGAATGTGGAAGAAAAAAATTAACATTTAACTTTTTTCACAAAAATGTTAATTTAGACCCAATTTTTTTTATTTTCACAGGGGTAACAAGAAAAAATGGACCCCAAAATTTGTTGTGCAATTTCCCCTGGGCACGCAGATACCCAATATTTGGGGAAAAAATACTGTTTGGGCGCACGGCAGGGCTCGGAAGGGAAGGAGCGCTATTTGACTTTTTGATTGTAAAATTTGCTTGAATAATTAGCGGACGCCATGTTGTGTTTGGAGAGCCCATGTGTGCCCAAACTTTGGAGCTCCCCCACAAGTGACCCCATTTTGGAAACTAGACCCCCCAAGGCACCTTTCTAGATGCATAGTGAGCACTTGGAACCCCCAGGTGCTTCACAAATTGATTCGTAACAATGAAAAAGTGAAAAAAAAAAACACTTTTTCATTTTTATGAATCAATTTGTGAAGCACCTGAGTGTTCCAAGTGCTCACAATGCATCTAGATAGGTGCCTTGGGGGGTCTAGTTTCCAAAATGGGGTCACTTGTGGGGGAGCTCCAATGTTTGGGCACACAGCGGCTCTCCAAACGCAACATGGTGTCGCTAACAATTTGAGCCGATTTTCCGTTAAATTTGTTAGAGGACACCATGTTGCATTTAGAGAGTCCCTGTGTGCCCAAACATTGGAGCTCCCCCACAAGTGACCCCATTTTGGAAACTAGACCCCCCAAGGCACCTATCTAGATGCATAGTGAGCACTTGGAACCCCCAGGTGCTTCACAAATTGATTCGTAACAATGAAAAAGTGAAAAAAAAAACACTTTTTCATTTGTATGAATCAATTTGTGAAGCACCTGAGGGTTCCAAGTGCTCACTATGCATCTAGATAGGTGCCTTGGGTGGTCTAGTTTCCAAAATGGGGTCACTTGTGGGGGAGCTCCAATATTTGGGCACACAGCGGCTCTCTAAATGCAACATGGTGTCCGCTAACAAATTTAACGCAAAATTGGCTCAAATTGTTAGCGACACCATGTTGCGTTTGGAGAGCTGCTGTGTGCCCAAACATTGGAGCTCCCCCACAAGTGACCCCATTTTGGAAACTAGACCCCCCAAGGCACCTATCTAGATGCATAGTGAGCACTTGGAACCCCCAGGTGCTTCACAAATTGATTCGTAACAATGAAAAAGTGAAAAAAAAAAACACTTTTTCATTTTTATGAATCAATTTGTGAAGCACCTGAGTGTTCCAAGTGCTCACAATGCATCTAGATAGGTGCCTTGGGGGGTCTAGTTTCCAAAATGGGGTCACTTGTGGGGGAGCTCCAATGTTTGGGCACACAGCGGCTCTCCAAACGCAACATGGTGTCGCTAACAATTTGAGCCGATTTTCCGTTAAATTTGTTAGAGGACACCATGTTGCATTTAGAGAGTCCCTGTGTGCCCAAACATTGGAGCTCCCCCACAAGTGACCCCATTTTGGAAACTAGACCCCCCAAGGCACCTATCTAGATGCATAGTGAGCACTTGGAACCCCCAGGTGCTTCACAAATTGATTCGTAACAATGAAAAAGTGAAAAAAAAAACACTTTTTCATTTGTATGAATCAATTTGTGAAGCACCTGAGGGTTCCAAGTGCTCACTATGCATCTAGATAGGTGCCTTGGGTGGTCTAGTTTCCAAAATGGGGTCACTTGTGGGGGAGCTCCAATATTTGGGCACACAGCGGCTCTCTAAATGCAACATGGTGTCCGCTAACAAATTTAACGCAAAATTGGCTCAAATTGTTAGCGACACCATGTTGCGTTTGGAGAGCTGCTGTGTGCCCAAACATTGGAGCTCCCCCACAAGTGACCCCATTTTGAAAACTAGACCCCCCCAAGGCACCTATCTAGATGCATAGTGAGCACTTGGAACCCCCAGGTGCTTCACAAATTGATTCGTAACAATGAAAAAGTGAAAAAAAAAAACACTTTTTCATTTTTATGAATCAATTTGTGAAGCACCTGGGGGTTCCAACTGCTCACTATGCATCTAGATAGGTGCCTTGGGGGGTCTAGTTTCCAAAATGGGGTCACTTGTGGGAGAGCTCCAATGTTTGGGCACACAGGGACTCTCTAAATGCAACATGGTATCCGCTAACAAATTGAATGGAAAATCGGCTCAAATTGTTAGCGGACACCACATTGCGTTTGGAGAGCTTCTCTGTGCCCAAACTTTGGAGCTCCCCCACAAGTGACCCCATTTTGGAAACTAGACCCCCCAAGGCACCTTTCTAGATGCATAGTGAGCACTTGGAACCCCCAGGTGCTTCACAAATTGATTCGTAATAATGAAAAAGTGAAAAAAAAAACACTTTTTCATTTTTACGAATTAATTTGTGAAGCACCTAGGGGTTCCAAGTGCTCACTATGCATCTAGATAGGTGCCTTGGGGGGTCTAGTTTCCAAAATGGGGTCACTTGTGGAGGAGCTCCAATGTTTGGGCACACAGGGACTCTCCAAATGCAACATGATATCCGCTAACAATTTGAGCCGACAATTTGTTAGCGGATATCATGTTGCATTTGGAGAGTCCCTGTGTGCTCAAACATTGGAGCTCCCCCACAAGTGACCCCATTTTGGAAACTAGACCCCCCAAGGCACCTATCTAGATTCATAGTGAGCACTTGGAACCCCAGGTGCTTCACAAATTGATTCATAAAAATGAAAAAGTGTTTTTTTTTTCACTTTTTCATTTTTACGAATCAATTTGTGAAGCACCTGGGGGTTCCAAGTGCTCACTATGCATCTAGAAAGGTGCCTTGGGGGGTCTAGTTTCCAAAATGGGGTCACTTGTGGGGGAGCTCCAAAGTTTGGGCACAGAGGGGCTCTCCAAACGCAATGTGGTGTCCGCTAACAATTTGAGCCGATTTTTCCATTCAATTTGTTAGCGGATACCATGTTGCATTTAGAGAGTCCCTGTGTGCCCAAACATTGGAGCTCCCCCACAAGTGACCCCATTTTGGAAACTAGACCCCCCAAGGCACCTATCTAGATTCATAGTGAGCACTTGGAACCCCAGGTGCTTCACAAATTGATTCATAAAAATGAAAAAGTGTTTTATTTTCACTTTTTCATTTTTACGAATCAATTTGTGAAGCACCTGGGGGTTCTAAGTGCTCACTATGCATCTAGATAGGTGCCTTGGGGGGTCTAGTTTCCAAAATGGGGTCACTTGTGGGGGAGCTCCAATGTTTGGACACACAGGGGCTCTCCAAACGCAACATGGCGTCCGCTAACAATTTGAGCCGATTTTCCATTCAATTTGTTAGCGGACACCATGTCGCGTTTGGAGAGCCCGTGATGTGCCTAAACAGTGGAGCTCCCCCACAAGTGTCCCCATTTTGGAAACTATACCCCTCAAAGATTTTATTAAGGTGTATAGTGAACATTTTGAACCCAGAGGTACGGCACATTATTTGTTTACATTAGGTCATCATATTGAATAAGTTTTCATTATTCTTGAGCGCAAGTGCTCGCTACTTGAGTTTGCATCGGGTACTCAGGTATGCACCATGTACAGCGTGTGCTCGAGTGACATGCTCGAGTCCCTGCTCCGCATGTTTCACGGTTATTAGACATCCAAAAAAAAACATGCGGGGATCGCTCGTGCATGGCAGGCAATCCCCGTAAAGTTTTTTGGCCGCGAAGCATATGGGGCAGAGACTCGAGCATGTCACTCAAATACCCACGATACTAAATGCATACCAGAGCACCCGATGCAAACTCAAGTAGCGAGCACTTGCTCTCAACACTAGTCGCCATATCGTCATCTTTTTTTCTTACTTTTGAAAAAAATCCCAACCCCAGCCCTAACCCTAGCACAACCCTAGCCCCAGCACAACCCTAGCCCCAGCACAACCCTAGCCCCAGCACAACCCTAGCCCCAAACCCAGCCCTAACCCTAGCCCAATCCTAACTCAAGAGTTTATTTTTGACGCCGTTCCTTGTGCGGTATAAGTGATTAGACGACTTTATTCTTCGGGTCGGTGTGATTACAGCAATGCCAGAATCATATGGGGTTTTTATGACTGACAGCTGTCACACACTAAAAGACGCATTTTTTGTAAAATCTAGTTTTTGCATCGCCATATTTTGAGAGCTATAATTTTTCCAAATTTTGGCAGACAGTCATGTGACGGCTCGTTTTTTGCGGGATGACTTGACGTTGTTATTGGTGCCATTTTCAGGCACGTGACATTTTTTGATCGCTTTCTATTCCGATTTTTGGGAGGCAGAATAAACAAAAACCAACAATTCAGGAATTGTTTTTTTTTGTTTTTTTTTATTCTGTTCCGCGTGTGGTAAAATTGATGAGGCAGCTTTACTCTTCGGGTCAGTACGTTTACAGCGGTACCACATTTGTATAATTTTTCTATGTTTTGGCGCTTATACACAATAAAAGCTATTTTATAGAAAAAAATATTTTTTAGTATCGCTTTATTCTGAGAGCTATAACTTTTTTATTTTTCGGCTGATGGAGCTATATGGCGGCTTGTTTTTTGCGGGACGAGATGACGTTTTCAGCGGTATCATTTTTATTTATATGCGTCTTTTTGATCGCGTGTTATTCCACTTTTTGTTTGGCGGTATGGTGATAAAGCATTGTTTTTTGCTTGGTGTTTTTTTTTTTTTTTTTTACCGTGTTCACTGAAGGGGTTAACTAGTGGGACAGTTTTATAGGTCAGGTTGTTCCGGACGCGGCGATACCAAATATGTGTACTTTTATTGTTTTTTTTTTATTTTTTTTATAATAATATTTATTGATGGGTACATTATATTTTTATTTTTGGTGTATTATTTTTTTTATTTTTTTATAATATTTTTGCACATTTTTTTTTTTTTTTTTTTTCCACTTTCACACAGTTTATACACTTTATTACTTTGTCCCACTCTGGGACTTTCACTTTTTTTTTTCTGATCGCCTGCATGGCACAGGAATGGAGCACCATCCCTATGCCATGAAGGCTGTCAGAAGTGCACAGTGTGAAGATTGCTTGGAGATGCACTGCGCATGTCCAAGCAATCTTCCTGCTCTCTGGTGACCCGGATGTTGTCATGACGACATCGGGTCGTCATGGCAACACCCGGGAAGCCTTTGCAGACTGCGCTGGAAGCCGGAAGAGGAGGTGAGTATCGGCGATCACCTCCCCTTGCCCCCGCAATGCCGCGATCGACTTCGATCGACTTCGATCGCAGCATCGCGGGGGTTAATGTGCTGGGAGCGGTGCGTGACCGCTCCCTGCACATAGTACCGGGTGTCAGCTGTGACAATCAGCTGACACCCGGCGGCGATCGCGCCCGCACAGCCTGTGTGCGCGCGCGATCGCCATGACGTACTAATACGGGTCTGGCTCTTAAGTCCCAGGGCACAGACGCGTATTAGTACGTCAGATGTTATTAAGGGGTTAAACTCGCATTTGAACACTGGCGCCACTTCTTGGAAGGTGCGGAATTTCCCGTTCAGGTTCTTACGGATCATAAAAATCTGATATATCTTGATGCTGCCAAGCGCCTGAATGCCTGTCAGGCTAGGTGGGCACTGTTTTTCTCGCGGTTTAATTTCTCCGTTACTTACATCCCTGGTACTAAGAATGTTAAGGCGGATGCCTTGTCTCGCAGTTTTTCTCCCATAGTCGGTGCTGAGAAAGAGGAAAACATTTTACAAGAAGGTGTTGTGATAGCTGCTTTAGACTCCGTTTTGGAAGATGAGATTCTTAAAGCTCAGGAGAATGCCCCATCTAACACTCCTCATGGGAGGTTGTTTGTGCCTGGGACCTTTAGGAGAGATTTGTTTGTTGAGTGTCACGAATCTCGGTTGGCAGGTCATCCCGGAATCTCTGAGACCAAGAGACTGGTGGGTCGCAGTTTTTGGTGGCCTGGATGGCAGAAGGAAGTCATTAAGTGGGTGCGCCAATGTACTATATGTGCTAGATCTAAGTCCTCACATACTCCTGCTGCGGGGTTGCTTTGTCCTTTGGAGGTCCCCAGTGCTCCTTGGACACATTTGGCTATGGACTTTATAACTGACCTTCCCCCCTCTGAGGGTTTTACTGTCATCTGGGTGGTCGTGGACCGTTTTAGCAAGATGTGTCACTTGGTTCCCTTCGTCAAACTGCCCTGCGCTAAAACTCTCGCTAAGGCCTTTGTCAAGGAAATTGTCAGACTTCATGGCGTTCCTACTGACATTGTTTCTGATAGGGGTCCTCAGTTCGTGGCTCGTTTTTGGCGTGCCTTTTGTGACAGGTTGGGAATTCATTTGTCGTTTTCGTCCGGATATCATCCTGAATCTAATGGCCAGACAGAAAGGAAAAACCAGGATGTTGAGCAGTTCTTGCGTTGTTTTGTGGCAGACAATCAAGAGGGGTGGTCTGAGTTTCTGCCACTTGCCGAATTTGCTCTGAACAATCATACATCTTCTTCTGCTGGTTGTTCGCCTTTTTTTTGTTGTTCTGGGAGACATCCGTCGTTTGGGTCGTTCTCCAAGTTGGGATCTGCCGTGCCTGAGGAGGAGAATTTTTCCGGTGATTTGGAAAGAGTTTGGACGGATGTGCGTGGTAATCTTCAGGAGGCCAACAGAAAATCTAAAGACTACTTTGATAGGAAACGACAGGAGGTTTTGTTCGCAGTTGGTGACATGGTTTGGTTGTCCTCTAGGAATCTGCGGTTGAGGATTCCTTCTAAGAAATTGGGTCCCAAGTTTGTAGGGCCCTTTAAGGTGCTTCAGGTTGTCAACCAATCTGCTGTTAGGTTGGAGGTTCCTACCTCCTGGAGAATTAATCCGGTCTTTCATGTCTCTCTGTTAAAAAAAGCTGTTGTGTCGGATGGTGACGCCTCTGCCTCTGTTCCTCCGGTGGTGGAGGACGGGGAATATGAAATTTCTCGCATCCTTGACTCTAGACGGTATAGAGGTAGTTTGCAGTATCTTGTGGCCTGGAAAGGTTTCGGACCCGAGGATAATTCTTGGGTGAGGTCAGATGATGTTTCCGCGTCCAGACTTATCAGAGCGTTTCACAGGAGATTTCCTGATAAGCCTGGTCCTAGGGGATCCGGAGGATCCTCTTAGAAGGGGGGGTACTGTTAGAACCTTGCTGTTAGGTTTTTTTTCCTTTGCTGGTCACATGACCTTGTTGGCCTATTTAATCCTGCTCCGCCCTTCTGGCTTTGCTGGACTTCATTGTATATCTACTTTCTAGCTAGCCTGTGCTCTGTATCTAACTCTGTTAGTTTGCTTGGTCTACGGACCTCTATGTTCTATCTATTTTGTTTGTTCGTCTGTCTGCTACTATTTCTGTTAGGAGGTGTCCCATATTCCTCCCAGTCCTTAGTACTTGTAGGGATTCCCTCCCCACATCTATAGGTCTCCGTACAGACTAGATTAGGACTTTAGCAGGTCTGATCGCAGGATCAGGTTCCCTGTTACATCGTAGGGATTCAGCTGAGTCCTATAGTAGGGACAGATCTCCTCTCTTTCCTTAGCTTTGGTAGCAGAACATAACAGTTACTACTCAACTCCCTCTTTACCCCCATTTGTGTTAATGCTATGACATGATTACTTATTTTGATATTTATGTATTTAATAAACACTATCTTTTATCTAAGCTACTCCTGACTTTCTCCTTGGTTTAGTATGTTTGAAGGCAGCAGGGAAAGTACCAGAGGATAGTGATAGGTTGAAGAGATGGGTTAGGGATGGGACGAGTGTGGGGGTGAGGTTGGGGAGGAGGTGGGATGGGATGGGGTTGAGTGCACATGTGGTGAGGTGTGATTTGGAGAGAAGATGAGTAAGGTCTCTTTCCGTGATGTTGGGAAGGGAGGTTATAGGGGTAGGGAAATGGTGTGGAAAACAAAGGGGTTGTGGTGGTCGGACAGTAAAGACTTGCCGTGTTTGGTCAATCTTGTTTTTGAAGTGTGTGTAGCAAACTCCTCAGCAGAGATGAGGGAGGTCGGAGGGGGCAGTGGAGGGTGGAGGAAAGAGTTAAAAGTATTGAATAGCTGTTTGGGGTTGTAGGATAGGGAGGATATGAGGGTTGTGAAGTAGGCCTGTTTAGCAGAGGTGAGTGCTGATTTGAATGCGAGCGTTGCTTGTTTGAATGCAGTGAAGTCATCTTGAGTATGTGTTTTCTTCCAACGCCGCTCCGCAACCCTGGACGCTTGTCGAAGCTGTTTAGTGAGGTTGTTGTGCCAGGGTTGCCTGTTGACTCGTCTACACGTTCTATCTCCTGATATATTTCCCTTATTGTGTCCAGTAATTGTATTATTACACAGAATTCTGTATAATGTTCCATCGTCTCATTGTCTTCCTATTTAGGTCACTACAATATCAGATCATCTCAGGGGACATCTTCTATATTGAGAGAATTTTTCTGAATCACCCATCAAGGATGGATATGGACAGAGACAAGATGGCGGAGAGGATATTACACCTCACCCTAGAGATCCTCTTCCGTCTTACTGGAGAGGTGAGAGATTGTGATGATGTCACATTTCATCATTCTTATCTATGGAAATAACAGATGGACAGAACTGGAGAGGTGAGGACTCTGGAAATGTCTGTAGTGAGATTTATTAATGTGTCTCTCCATAACCAGGATTACACAGTAGTGAAGAAGACCTCTAGTGAGCGCTGTCAAGACCCTGTGTCTGAAGGATTGGGAAGACACCTGAGCCCAATCACGGGGCCTCCACCTCACCCCCTGATACATGAGGACATCAATGACCAGAAGATCCTAGAACTCACCTACAAGATGATTGAGCTGCTGACTGTAGAGGTGACACTGCTGGGAATGCTGGGACATTATACAGTAATTATATGAAGGGATCGGGGGGATGACAGTATCTTTGTATGTGTCAGGTTCCTATAAGGTGTCAGGACGTCTCCGTCTATTTCTCCATGGAGGAGTGGGAGTATTTAGAGGGACACAAAGATCTGTACAAGGACATCATGATGGAGGTTCCCCAGCCCCTCACATCACCAGGTAATAGACAGGACTAAATACACACAGCCTATAATTATCTGTATGTAAAGAATGAATTCAGTCCTTGTATGTGTTTACTCCAGATCTATCCAGTAAGAGGACAACACCAGAGAGATGTCCCCGTCCTCTTCTTCCACAGGACTGTAAACAAGAAGATCCCAGTGTTTCTCAGAATCATCAGGTAGATGGAGAGAAGGTGTCATGAGATCTCCCCTATGATGTGTAGACGGCTGTAAAGGTCTTGTCTTCAGTTCAGTTTTATCCGCCATTATTATGTTTTATACTTGTGTAATGAGAATGGTGGAGATGGCAGGATTAGAGCTGATCATAGATGGGACTTCTCCATCTGTCTGTGACTTTTATAATATGTGTTTCAGGGTGAAGATTTGACCCATATTAATACTACAGAGACATATGTGAGGGGTGATGAGCGGTGTAAAGAGGAGATTCCTACATATGACCACCCAGGTGAGTAGTAACCACTAAATGCAGAGAAGTCACAGATTCTTTTCAGACACCAGCTGTGGCTGCTTTATTGCTGGTGTAGTCCGGCCATATCACAATCGTGTGATCACCATTTTGCCACTAGAGCATAACATTCGCCTCCATATGAAAAATGTTCTAATTACTTGGAGAAATTGTGAAAGCCCTTTTCTATAGAACTTACAATCTGAAAGATCCACCTACCCCCTGGAATTAGGAGACGCTGACCGTTACCTGCCCAGATCTGTAAACTATAAAGCCAAATGACAGCGTACCTAGAATGTGCTGACAAGTGAGAAAATCACTTGAAGAAAAATATTATAATGGGCCTCTTAGAGAAAGTGGAGGGTAATGATGCTGTTGGCTTCCTAGATCCCTGATATCTTATTGGATGAATCTACCTTCCCTCCCTTCTGTGCTGCTGAATGTGCTCATATGGTCCCTACAAGACCAGGTCCAGTCTTTCTGGCCAAACTTCACTTTTATGATTGACAACATTAAATGTGCAGTGAGGGACAAGTGTGAATTTCTGTACAATAACAACAGAGTTTCCCTTTATCCTGACTTTTCAATTTCTTTTAAAACCAACTAACTTCAAACAGGATTGTGATAAACTATACAGAAAACATTACACCTGTGCCATGATATATCTCTAAGCTGTGCGTGGCTGATGGCTGTAATATACATTTATTCTCGCCTGCAGGAGATGTGTTGGCTCGAGCCCTGGTTTCATGGATTCGCTCCACGTCATAAATTCCATTATGTTTTCAATCCTAAGGAATTCAGATTACTGCACAATCTCTCCTGAAATGGGGGCGCTAATACTTTCTCTACTGTTCTGCTCAGGACTCATAGTAGCTCCAATGGTCCACCATAAATGAGTCCAACTCCAGTTAAGTGTTGGAGTTCTCCCCTTATACATAGGTTGTTGTTGGGGATGTAATATAGAATAAAAAAAAATATTTTTTTTCACAGGTTCCTTCGCACTCCGCAGCCAGTTTTGTGTTCCTATCAGGGCCCATTTTTCAAATCTGACGTGTGTCACTTTATGTGGTGATAACTTTGGAATTCTTCACAAAGGATAATAGGAAACAAATGGACCTTACAAATTATTTTCCAGCTTATTTATTTATTTTACTCGCTTATTTACCGTCATTAATTCCACAGCGCTTTACAGACATTATCGGCACTGTTCTCATTGGGGCTCACAATCCACATTCCCTATCAGGATGTCTTTGGAGTGTGGGAGGAAACCGGACAACCTGGAGGAAACCCACGCAAACACGGGGAGAACATACAAACTCCTTGTAGATGTTATCATTGGTGGGATTTAAACCCAGGACCCCATCGCTGCAAGGCTGCAATTCTATAGTCAAAGTATTGTCTGATCTCATCAGACAGTACTCACAAAGGTGAACACCACCAAATTACAAGTAAACAATTAGGAAAGGGAAAAGGGTGTGAGTAAAAGTGAAATTCTTTATTAAATAATAATATTAAAACCTATTAAATCATACATCCCATTAGGAATGTATAATGGATCATGATTATATAAATGGAGTCCTGATCCACTAAATTACTGATAGAGTCAGACGGTGAATCAAATTATTACTAAAATAAGCCCCTAGCCAATGTCCCTTATAATTGATGGCTGGGTTTATGCTTACAAAATGAATGCCATAGATTATATCAAGGGTGTGCTGAATTATGATAGTATCCTCAGCCAGGAGAGATTTTATTAAATAAAGGCTCAATTTTCCTGTGTGAATTCAATAGTAAAAAATTCTCCTAGCCCGTTGGATACACTCCCCATATTATAAAGTGACTTCAAAAGTGTGGCAGGTCTGATAGATATAAGTGTAATGAGCCCTTGTACAGAGGTTATCAGGGTACACTATTGCACCTGTCACACAATCTGTGTAATGGATCCTTAATAATTCCACTCACATCTCCAGTCGTGCTGTCGGCAGTGAAATAACTCCGGCAGTATAACAGACTTAGCCAGCTTAAGAGCACAAGCGGCTCAGCTATGCCACTGACAGTCTCTCACACGCTGTCCGCACAAGAATGCAGTGGAGGCAAATGATTTATCTGAGTCACGACCCCTGAGTGGACTAGGTGTTATCACAATCTTAGCCAGCTTGGATATGCAAGCGGCTCAGCTTTGCCACTGACCGTCTCTCACACGCTGTCTGCACAAGAATTGACGGTCAGCAGGAGAAGCAAATGATCCCACTAAGTCACGATCTCCTGGTTGTGCAGGAGATCCAACACTCTTTCTGCAGATTTAGATATCAGATGCGGCTAGCATGTGCCACTATCGGCCTCTCCCACGCTGTCAACACGTGTGTGGGTGTGATCAGCGTGAGAGACAATTTCAACTATGTCAACAGTCTGTCAGATCTAACAGAGCTGACAGCTAAAACGGGGTATAAATCTGGTTTTATGCAGCACTGTAACACCGCACTCTATAGTGCGGTCAAATATGGCATAATACTGTCTGACAAAACTATCAGGAGTCGTCCCTGACACGCATTTCGCCGGGGGTTCTGGCTTTTTCTAAGGCTGCAATTCTAACCACAGAGCCATCGTGCTGCCCATGGTGGCTCTTGATCCCACAATACCCTATATACGGTTGTACACTACTATCTGGGCACATGGCAGGTTAAGAAGGGAAGGAGCGCCATTTAGCTATTTGAATGCAGATCTTGCTGGGATAGTGTGCAGACACAATGTATTGGGGACACTGTTCATGGTCACCTGGCAGCTCCAAAGATGGCCACCACGAACAAGCTTGGCACTATCTACTCTGTTTTCCAGAGCCCAGGGATTGCTTGGCTCAACATTCTTTAACCCCTTTACATGGATCTGGATTTACACAGAGACCCCTAGGCTTGGGCCACGGTGTTACCTGCTGTTCTGTGAAGTGAGATAGTCAGGTAGCCGGGTCAGAACCAGGAGGGCAGAGAAAATACAAAATCAGAAGACACAAGAGTAGTCAGTAAACGGGCCGAGGTCACAACAGGAAACAAATACACAAGCCGGGAGCTGAGCACAGAGGACTGAACCAGAGGAGGACAAGGCTGTATCTGGCAGCTTCCAGCAATATGCTTCCAGCTTTAGTAGGGTGCGGTGCTTTCCAAATGGCTGAAGCAGGGAGCAGATTACTCCAGCTGGACAGCACACACCCCATACTGCCAGACTGGATGGTACTACAGGTACCAGCAACCCTAATCTTAGTGGCTGGACAGAGCCTGCACCGCCCAGAGCTTCTGGTTCAGATGTCTCCTCCATCACCAGCACCGTCTGCAGAATGAATATCTGTAGGTAATGATTAACCGCACAATCCTTTTGGTATGCAAACAGTTTATTTCACATATGGTGATTCAGACATAAACACTGACCTAAAAAGGTGCAGGGATATGCGACACATATCAATTTTAACGTTTTGACCCTGCCAGAGTCTTATTCATAATGTCGCTGTGAAAAAAGAGAAACAATACATAAATGTGAAGACACATATACAGTACAGCCTAAAAGTTTGGACACACCTTCTCATTCAAAGACTTTTTTGTTAAGTATATAATTCCACATGTGTTAATTCATAGTTTTGATGCCTTCAGTGTGAATGTACAATTTTCATAGTCATGAAAATACAGAAAAATCTTTAAATGAGAAGGTGTGTCCAAACTTTTGGTCTGTACTGTACATATTTACAGAAATTATATATATATATATATATATATATGAGCCTTTCATATGCTCATCATGAATGTACTTGTAATTGTCGCACAATCTTCAGCGGCTTCTAGGACATCCGTCCTGCAGATAAGTATTGCTGATATTCTGGGCGCATGGTTAGTCATTGGTAAAAAGATGGGACAATGGAAGCAAAAAGATTAATGATTAAGTGGAGGAGCAAAGGAGCCGGAGGAGGGCCAAGGAGAAGAATGATAGAGCAAAGGTGGTAAAAAAGTTAGGTATAGGGCAGAGACATAAGGAAAATAGGTCATCAAATAGATGAGTATAAAGTTATGTTCGGTATAGGGCAGAGACATATGAGGAATATAGGTCCCCACTCAGATAAGTAATAAAGCTTATTAAGTAACACGGCAGAGACATATAGGGAGTACAGGTCTCCAAACCGATCAGTATAGAGGCATGTGGCCAGGTGGCTTGCCTGACTGCTCAAAGTTTGCTGGGTGGGTACCTTTAATGGCGCTGTGAACAGGCGCTCCCGCACTTTCATCTTGTGCATCTGTCTCTAGTTGCGGTTGGAGGGTTTATGTATGTTTCCGCGATTACCGCCAGACCGTAAGTGCATGCGCTCAAACTCTCTTCCCCCCCACCCCCCTGGAAGTTGCGTCACAGGCAGGTGATGTGGCAGGGAGAGTGGGTCTGTTGAGGCGGACCTGTCCTCCCGTATGGCCGTGTCACATGTGTACCGTATTCATGGCGTCTGGTGAAGACTGCGCATGCGCGTTAGGCTATATGCGATAGTTCTGTTATGTTAATTCTTTTAGAGAGGAGTAGCGTTGGCAGGTAGGCCTATTATTCCTGCTGCAAGTGGGACAGTATCCTCACACTGTTGGGGAAAGTGAATGTACAAAGTATGTATAATAATTCACTAGCGCTGGAATAAGACTGGAGATATACTAATGAGATAAAATATACGAATGTATTAGTATTTGTTTAAAATACATTACAAAAGTAAAATCAGGTGTATAAATTGGATAAAATATAGCCTGTCGGAGATACTGTCAAACGTGGAGGGAAGAGTGGTGGGATAGTAATTTTCCTCCTGTATTTCAGATAATTTGTCCGGTTGAGGTTAAGGTTAAGGTCCTGGTAGTGGTTTCTTTCCTAGTTTGAAGACAAATGGTTTAGAATGTGGTGTGAAGATAGCAGGTCTGATTGAGGAGTAACCGATCTTACCTGCTGGTGAAGAAAGAAGGATGGTTAGTAGTCCTCTGTGTTGGTGTGAGCTGTGTGTAAGAGGGTGAGGAGAAGGGGAGAGGGGAAGGGGTGGAGACGGAGATAGGAGGGGGAAGCCAGGGGAGACGGGAAGGGGGTTTCTGGAGCTCACCTGGAGAGGAGGAATAGGAGAGGTTGTAGAGCTGATCTAGTGTGTCTGAAAAAAAGATAATCAAGTTAGCCAATCTATTTCATGGTTGAGACCCTCTGTCAGTGTCTGGAGGGTGTGTATCCAGAACCACTCCCTTTGTTTAAGGTGTTTAATATGGTTACCACCTCGTCTGGGTACTTGTTCGATCACCTGGAACCTCAGTTGTGATACTGCATGCCTGGCAGTATGGGGTAGTGGTAACAAGGTTTTGCCGCAACGAATCGTGGATTTATGGCTGGCAATATGGTCCCTGATGTGTTGAGTAGTTTCCCCTACGAATAGTAGACAACATGGGCATTTGATTACCTACACCATAAAGTCAGATTCTCTGCAGAATGAATGAGGACAGGTATTGTGAAAGAAGCAGACGTCGCAGCAGCAGATCTCAGAGGAGATGGGTCACACCATTTGTAGAAGCCCTAATATGACAAAATGGCAGAAAACCAGAGCAGTAGAAATTCTCATAAAGTGACTCCGTTTTGAATATTATAACCCTCAGTGAATTAATCTATAGGAGTAGTGACTATTTTGACTGCACAACCACTTTCTGGAAATTAGCACGCAGTGGATGTTGGAGCGTGAAAATTGCAAATATACTATTTTATTGCCCAACACATAGTGTCCAGATTGTACTCCAGGGGACACGCACCTTAAATTAAGTGGGTTCTTCTCACTATAGTAATGCCAAATACATGGATGCTGAATGTGGTTTGGGCACACTGCAAGGCTCAGAAGTGGGGGGGAGATTTGACTTTGGGAGAGTGGATATTGCTGGATTGATTTATGAAAGCCATGTTGCTTTTCAAGAGCCTTTGAGACCCTAATAATGTGGAAACTTCTGTTTTTCCACTGACAGATGATAGACCTGAGTGGGGGCTTGTTTATTGTAAGATGAGTGGAAGTTTTTATTGGTATTATTTTCACCTACATAACATCATTTGGTGGCTTTTTATTCCATATTTGGGATCCAGAATGAGCAAACTGTTGGACACCACACTCTACTGGTTCATGCTATGAGGTTTTCTATTAGACTGTGAACTGTCATTGTCTTGGTAAATCATTCAATGTTTTTACATAACTTGCCATTTCTACAGACACTTTAAGTAGAAATGCTCAAAAATATAAAATTCAAGGATATTTTATTCTAAAATAATAATTGGTTTTATTCTTGGCAGATGACTGTACCAGCAGATCAGAGGGACAGCTGACACCTTCAATTTTTAAATCAGATGATCTTGAGATCCCACAGGATACAATTGAAGTGAATGCCATTACTCCATATATACCATCATCCCTTCACAGCAAAGATCTGTCATCTGATTCTTTAAAACAGGTCCTGTCTTCTGATTCATTACTGACTACTAAGGAAAATCATAGTCACAAAAGAGGCATTAAGAAACAAACTGCACCTAAAGCAACAAAGCCATTTTCACGTTCAGAATATGGAAATAGTCTTCTCAAAAAGTCTTTTCTTAAACATCAAAAAACGTACACAGCAGAGAATAGATTTTTTTGTTTCAAGCAGGGGAAATGTTTTAACCAGAAATCAGATCTTGTTAGTCACCAGAGAAGTCACACAGGGGAGAAGCCATTTTCATGTTCAGAATGTGGGAAATGTTTTAAAGAGAAATCAAGGCTAACCCAACATCTGAGAACTCACACAGGGGAGAAGCCTTTTTCCTGTTCAGAATGTGGAAAATGTTTTACAAGGAAATCAAATATTATCGTACATCAGAGAACCCACACAGGGGAGAAGCCTTTTTCCTGTTCAGAATGTGGAAAATGTTTTACAGGGAAATCAGATCTGAACAAACATCAGAGAACTCACACAGGGGAGAAACCATTTTCATGTCTAGAATGTGGGAAATGTTTTGCAAAGAAGTCAAATGTTCTCAAACATCAGAGAACTCACACAGGGGAGAAGCCATTTTCATGTTCAGAATGTGGGAAATGTTTTGCAAATAAATCATATCTTATCTCACATCAGAGAACTCACACAGGGGAGAAGCCATTTTCATGTTCAGAATGTGGGAAACATTTTACAGAGAAATCACATCTTATCAAACATCAGAGAACTCACACAGGGGAGAAGCCTTTTTCATGTTCAGAATGTGGGAAATGTTTTACCCATGAATCAGATGTTGTAATACACCAAAGAACCCACACAGGGGAGAAGCCATTTTCATGTTCAGAATGTGGAAAATGTTTTACAAGGAAATCAAATCTTGTCAAACATCAGAGAACTCACATAAGGGATAAGCCTTTTTTCATGTTCAGAATGTGAGAAATGTTTTGCAAATAAATCAAATCTTATTGCACATCAGAGAACTCACACAGGGGAGAAGCCATTTTCATGTTCAGAATGTGGGAAATGTTTTGCAAAGAAATCAAATCTTGTCAAACATCAGAGAACTCACACAGGGGAGAAGCCTATTTCATGTTCCAAATGTGGAAAATGTTTTAACCATGAATCAGAAGTTGTTATACACCATAGAATTCACACAGGGGAGAAGCCATTTTCATGTTCAGAATGTGGAAAATGTTTTACAAGGAAATCAGATCTTGTCAGACATCAAAGAACTGACACAGGGGAGAAGCCTTTTTCATGTTCAGAATGTGGAAAATGTTTTAACCAGAAAGCGCATTTTGATAGCCACCGGAGAACCCACACGAGAAAACGCCACAACTACACCCAACTGGTCTCTGTATAGACTAAAAAGACCCTAGCTGCCCAACTTATAACACCACCTTGGATCTAACTCCGTAATAGGCCATTGAGGGGTTTCTTGTACCTCCCGAGGAACCAGAGGGGAGGCCACAACACACTGTCAACAAGGGGAAAGTAAAGTGTGACGTAAGATACAAAAACTCTGGGTGAGAAACTAAAACACATTCATATAGGGCAAAGAAGTCAAGCTAAGAAGAATCAAAAATAAAAGGAATAAAAAGTATAATTTCCCAGAAACCTAATTGTGGAAGAAGGAAAAGTTGATGGAAGGGAAAGCAAACAGATGGAGAGGATAGTTTCACCTTTTTGGTGAAACTTACAAAATTCATCCTCACCCACAATTACTTTGGATTTGATAACCACATATATCTACAGGAGACTGATACAGAAATAGGAACTATAATGGCTTAACAGTATGCAAATTTTCATGACCAAGCTTGAATGTGACTTCTTGTCCTCATGTCACATCAGGACTCTGGCCTACTACCGTTACATTGACGATAGTTTAATCATCTGGACATAATCTGAGCAACTGCTAAAGAAGTTCCTTGAACACTTTAATCAATTTAATCCCACCATCAACTTAACACTCAACTACTTCTGTACTGAAATTAACTTTTTGGACGCCATCATTAAGTTACAGAACAATGAAATAGAGACGTCCGTGTACCAGAAGCCAATTGACCGTCCAACATCCCTTAAATGGGTCAGTTTCCATACAAAACACATAACCTCTATTGGCTACAGCCAGGCCATCCGATACAATTGGATATGTTCCAACGCTATGGACAGAGGCAAACACCTTGGTGGCCTCAGAGCCACCAGAATATCAAGGAATCATCTTCTAGATTTCAAAACTAAACAAGAAAGCAACCGGGTGCCTCGCATAGTCACCTAAAATCCAAATCTGGAGGTGCTAATGGGAGCTGCATGGAAATTACAACCATTATTACAAAAAGATGCCCGATTACAATCTATATTTCCAGACTCCCCACTTCTGTGATTTAGGCAGTCCTCTCCAACAGCTACAGGAACTTTTCCTTGCAGCCAGAAAAAATGTAAAACCTGTCTATTTATAATGACCACTGACCAGATAAAGATTCCCAACCCGCATCAGCACCACAAGATCCCAGGTGCTTTCAGCTGCATTACATCTAATATAGTGTACTTAATTATATGTACCAAATGTCCAGCTGGGGGTCTGTGTGTAGGGAAGACAGGGCAAAAATTTAGAACAAGGATGAATTCTCATCGCCACCCAATAAAAGAAAAAAGAATAGAGCTACCTGTTGCCAAACATTTTTTATCCCTGATCACAGCATCGTGGACATGAAATTACTTGTATTAAAATGTAACTTCAAATCTCAGAGAGACAAAAAAATTTGGGAGTACAATCTTATGACAATCTTTGACCTACTGTCACGGGTGTATCAGAGGCGACAGGTAGTCGCCCTGCAGTTGGTTGCAGGAGATCTCTATGTTTGGCATTACAGACATCTTAGATGAGAGGCTGTCTCTAAGACCTAGCTCCTACCTCCCTCTGGCTAATTAGCTCTCTGGCCTGGGTGTATAAATAACTGGTGTGTCTGAGAGGGAGGTGCCGGCTATATTCATTTCTACTTGTGAAGGCTTAGCAAGAGCAGTACTGCGTCATCTCTGGAGCTTGAAGCCTAGTGCGCATTTGTCTGGAGTTCATCTAAAGCTAAGAAATGTCCCCCTGTTTGTCTACCCTTTTTGCCTATAGAGTTTAGTGAGATCGACTAGTGCCCATCTCCTCCCTTCCCTATCCTTAGCCATGCGCCAGGGAAATCCAGGGTGAGGCACCTGTGCGGCGATTAGCGAGGAGCCAGTATAGGGACGGTAGTTGAGACAGGTTGACACTAGACCAGACTAGGAGGTCTCCATTTTCCCATTTCCCTAGTGTCTGGGCTCCCTTTCCCTCTTCCCTCTGTGTTCACTTAGTCTTTCCTACACCTGCTGTGACATTATAGATAGCCGAGCACGTTTTGCAAAGAAAAAGACAGAAAACTGATATTTTGCTTTTTTTCTGTGTTTTTGGGAGTGCAACTTTTTTTTTCTTTTTCCCTTGGTATGGGGTCAGTTGCAGAGCGGCTGCACAGGCTGTCTCTGGAAGTGAATGACCTCCACGGTGAGGTACATGTGGGGGTCTCTGCAGGTAGGCCAGTCCAGCCTGAACCCAAGGTTGCCCTCCCTAACAGGTTTTCTGGAGGTAGGGACAAGTTTTTTGTATTCAAGGAGTCCTGCAAACCGTATTTTAAACTTCGTCCCTATTCCTTCGGAAATGAGGAGCAACGGGTTGGAATTGTGATCTCTCTATTGCAGGGTGATCCTCAGTCCTGGGCATTTTCTTTATCGCAGGACTCGGTTTGTCTCCAGTCTGTGGAGGGGTTTTTCGGGGCTCTGGCCCTTATCTATGATGACCCTGACTGAGTCTAGGCTACGTCGTCTTCAGCAGGGGAATCAGTCAGTGGAAACGTACAGTTCAGAATTTCATAGATGAGCCATGGATTCCAAATGGGATGACTCAGCCCTTAGAAGTCAATTTTGTGAGGGGCTTACTGAAAGATTGGAAGATGCATTGGCAGTATATGAAACCCCTCAGTCCTTGGAGGCTGCATGTCTTTGGCCATAGGTCTTGAAAGACGCCTTCAGGATAGACAGGTGAGACCACCTTCTCCGGGGTCTTCTTGTCTGGGTTGTGTACCTCTGCCAAGGGAGTGGTCTGGGGGTGAACTTGTACTGGGGTAAGTGGAGGAACCCATGCAGTTAGGGGTTGTCTCTGCATCATACATCTCCCCGGAGATTCGCAAGCAAAAAGGCGTATGTTTTTTTTTTTGTGGGGAAAAAGAGACATTTTGTCGGTACCTGTCCTTCAATTCCTAAACAAAAGGAGACTCGATTAACTCTTGGTAGTCTGGAGTTGGATAAACTAGGGGTGCATTTGTGGCCAAACTGAAGTTCCCGCTTTGTCCTGACAGCAGATGTGGTGCTAGAGAGCAAAACCGAGAAAATTTCTGTGTTTGTTGACAGTGGAGCTGGAGTCAGCATGGTGGATACGGAGTTTGTGAAAACTCATGGTCTTGCTTGCTGTACTTTAGATAAACCTGTTTCCATTTTCGCCATTGACTCGGCGCCACTTGCACAGAAAGCATTTAGTCAGATTGTACATAATGTAAAACTGAGGGTGGGGTCAGTTCATTGTGAAATAATCCCGTGCTATGTCCTGGACAATCTTCCCACACCGATTTGTCTTGAGTATCCCTTGGCTTGTTAAACATAAGCCGTTGGTGGTTGGCAAGCTGGAGAGATTATTGAATGGGGAGATTACTGCCATGAGAACTGTTTAGATATTTGCCTTGCTACTGTCTCTACGGAAATTATTACCTGCTTTTCTGTCTGGTTTTTGAGGACGTTTTTTCTGAGTTTCAGGATTTGCCTTCTCATCGTGCTTATGACTGTCCTATTAACCTGACCCCCGGAGCTAAACTACCAAAGTCCAGACTGTATAATATTTCTGGCCCTGAGAGACAAGCCATGAAGGATTTCATTATGCAAAGTCTAGAAAAGGGACATATCAGACCCTTATCTTTGCCCGTGGCGTCAGGGTTCTTCTTTGTGAAGAAAAAAGATGGCGGTCTACGTCCCTGTTTAAATTTCCGGGAATGAAATCTAATTACCATCCATGATCCATACCCTCTTCCTCTGATTCCTGATTTGTTCAGCCATGTTGTGGGAGTTGTGTGGAGGTTGATGCATCGGATGTCGGGGTTGTGGCTGTGTTTTCTCAGGGTTTGTCCCCTGGTAAATCGTGTCCATGCGCCTTTTTTTCTAAAAAATTGTCTTCGGCTGAGACAAAATTATGACGTGGGTAATAGGGAACTTTTGGCGATAAAATTGGCGTTCGAGGAATGGCAACACTGGTTGGAAGGGGCTGCCCATCCTATTACTGTTTTTACTGACCATAAGAACCTATCATATCTCCAGTCAGCTAAACGTCTCAACCCTAGGCAAGCCAGATGGTCGCTGTTTTTTACTACTTTCAATTTTGTTGTCACTTTTCATCAAAAATGTCAAGGCTGATGCGGAGCTTCCCTGGTGGTGGTGACCATGAGAACCCTGCCCCGATATTACAGGAAGGGGTAGTCATTTCGGCACTTTATCCTGAACTGGAGGGTGAGATGTTGGAGGCACAGGGAGACGCCCCTGCCTTCTGCCCTTCAGGGAAGTTATTTGTACCATCTGATCTGCACCGCAAAGTAATTAAGGAACATCATAACTCTGTGCTTGCTGGGAATCCAGGTGGTAAGGCAACCGCGGACCTCCTCACTCGTCGTTTTTGGTGGCCAGGGTTGCATCGGGATGTGATTGAACACATAGCTGCTTGTAGTATTTGCGTGTGTTCCAAGGTTTTGCATACCCGTCCGTCTGGTTCTCTTCTTCCACTACCTATCCCTAGTAGGCCATGGACACACTTGTCCATGGATTTTTTTACTGACCTACCAGTTTCTGCAGGCAAAAAGGTGGTTTTGATGGTGGTAGATATGTTTAGTAAAATTATTAACTTCGTCGCATTGCCTGCACTTCTAACTGCCAAAACATTTACTCTGGTGTTCATAAATGAGATTGGTTCACTCATTCCACACTTCTTTTCCTGAGAAACCCGGTCCTGAGTGTCCGGAGGCCACTCGTAGAGGGGGGGTACTGTCACGGGTGTATCAGAGGTGACAGACAGTCTCCCTGCAATGGTTGCAGGAGATCTCTACCTTTGGCCTTACCTTCTTAGAGGAGAGGATGTCTCTAGGACCTAGCGGCTACCTCCCTCTAGCTAATTGGCTCTCTGGCCTGGGTGTATAAATACCTGGTGTGTCTGAGAGGGAGGCGCCGGCTATATTCATTTCTACTTGTGAAGGCTTAGCAAGAGAAGTACTGCGTCATCTCTGGAGCTTGAGGCCAAGTGCACATTTGTCTAGACTTCATCTAAAGCTAAGCAATCTCCCCCCTGTTTGTTTACCCTTGTTGTCTATAGAGTTTAGTGAGATCGACTAGTGCTCATCTCCTCCCTTCCCTAGCCTTAGCCATACGCCAGGGAAAGCCAGGGTGAGGCACGTGTGCGGCAATTAGCGAGGAGCCAATATAGTGACGGTAGTTGAGACAGGGTGACCAGACTAGGAGATCTCCACTTCCCCCTTTCCCTAGTGTCTGGGCTCCCTTTCCCTCTTCCCTCTGTGTTCACTTAGTCGTTCCCACATCTGGGAAAGACTACATCTTAGTCTTTCACACACTCAGAGCAGCAATGAATGTATGTATATCGCATGTATTTATGTCTTTCTACATCAACTAAGGAATGTGCTCCTCAGACCATTTTGGGAGCATCACAATCATGGACCAGACCTCAATCACAGGACAATAAAACGTTCATACTCCTTATCTATGAGCTGTGTCAATATTTACGGCCACAACTGCTTCTCCCTCTCCAATACTGATAGTTCTGCTTCATATCACTTGTCTTATCTACTGCATTATTCCTGTGCCCTGCTGTGTATGAATATGTGGCTCTTCAGATTGTGTTATAGTATGCGTGATGAAGAGACCTGAGTAGTCTTGAAAGCTTGCAATTTACCATCTTTTCAGTTAGCCATTAAAAGGTATCAACCACTGAGGGCTCTCAAATCTTAATATTTTTCTATCTACTGGCTAACACGATACAATTAGGCTGCGTGCACACGATGCAGAAATGAAGCAGAAAATTTCTGCAGCATTTCTGCATCTCCCTGGCAGAAAAAACGCATGTAGATTGTGCATGCGTTTTTCCTGCAGAATACATGCGGATTCACATGCGTATCCACATGCGTTAATGCATGTGTTTCCGCATATGGACTGACAAGCACTTTCAAGGCGATAGCATCACTTGGAAAGTGCTTGAGAACTAGGTCACACTATATAAATCCATGCAAACGGCATGGATTTATATAGTGTGACCGTAAAAATAGAAAAATAAAGCTATACTTACCTCCGATGCCGCCGTGTGTGCTGTCGCGCTCCTTCCTGGTTCCTTCCTGGCTTGCCGGCATCTCGCGAGACAGCCTGCGGTCACATGACCGCGACGTCATCTCAGGTCCTGGAAGGAGAAGCGCTGCAGGGGCCGCCGGACAGGTGAATATAAACTTTATTTTTTATTTTATTCTTTTTTTTACAGGTACAATGGTACCCAGGTCTGGATGAGAGTCTTCTCTCCTCCAGACCTGGGTACCATCCGCACATTGAAATGCATATTATCCGCTTGTACAGATGTACAGACACGGATTCTATGCGTCTCAATGCAAGTCAATGGCGGCCATTCCGCTGCGCTTCCGCAAAATTAATGAACATGTTGCGGATTTATGAGCGCTACAGAAACGCTGCGGAAAAATCCACAGCATGTGCATTGACATTGCGGAATGCCATTGGGGACCATGGGGTGTGGATTACCATGCGTTTTTGATGCGTTTCTGCTGCGGAGACGCATGAAAAACGCATCGTGTGCACGCAGCCTAAAACATATTTTTTTCTAAAATTTTTGCTAAACTTGAGAAATGTGTTTTTTTTTCTGTCCAGGAAGTTTCATTCATGGGTTTCATTTTATCAGCTGATGGGTTTAAGATGGATCCAGGGAAGGTTTTTATGTTCTGGTTTTCATCCCCATTTTGGTGAATTTTCTAAGATAAGTTCTGAATGTCCTGGGGTGGAGGTCGTCCTACAGAAACATGGGGATGTTACATAGAGTAGGTTGAAAAAGACCTAGGTCCATAAAGTTCACCCTTTGTCCACCAATTATAAATTTTTGTCACTAAATTATCTATAACCTACAATGTTATGTGTACTGAGGAAATCATCCAGCCCTTTTTTTCAAATTTGTTAGTGTTTACCATTACTACCTCTTATGGTAGAGCGTTCCACAGTCTGACTGCTCTAACTGTAAAGAACCCTTTCCCGCTTGCCAGAATAGCCATTCTTCCACCTGTAATAAGTGCCCCTTAGTCCTTAGTATGGTCTATGGATGGAATAATAGAGAGGAGATGATGGCGTGCACTCTGTCACAGCTGAGGTGCTGATGTAATGGGCATGGGCTCCAATAGTTCAAATATGATTCATCGCACACTCCAGAGGTGAAGATGCAAAAATTCATTATTAACATAAGAAATAAAGAAATAGAAGTATCAAACGAATCGTGGATGGCGACAAAACAAGATGTTTCGGCCTATTAGTTGGCCTGTTCGCTACTGTAAAAAAAGAACAGAAATTATCAGGTACATTGGCCACAGGAATTACATGAAAATAATTATAAAAAATTCCAAACAGAGTTTGACTGCAGAGTATGATGAAGGAGGGGGGTGGGGGTTGGACTGGAGTGGGGAGGGGGAGGGAGAGATAAGTAGATACTTGGGTCTATACAATATATACAGCAAACATATTTACAAAAATACCATAGAAAACCCAGTAGAGAATACGTAAGTTCCTTACTTATAAATTGGTTTGTAGACAAGTCAGACGTAAATAGAAGGCAAAGGGGGAAGATTCACAAGGGCGAGGGACTGTAATATAAAGGGAATATCATGAGAAACACACAGCCTGCACATAGAGAGCGAGAAGTTATATGTAGATAAATACCTTGTACTTGTCCCATATACAGGTAGGAGCAACTTAGAGATCAGTGTGCTAACAGGTTCTGCATACTAGCAGCGCACAATCCATTGATTAGCATGTCAGTACCTTAAATGAGGATAAATTTCACCTGGGTCCAGTGGGCCATGGAGATCCAGCATCCTGTGAGTGAGGGGGTAGTTAGAGGGGCGCTCCCGTGCCTTGCTGCTTCAGGCTTTGGTGTTACACTGGCCTGGGGGCCTTTTTTGGTGGCTGATTGCTGGACCGGAAGTGTGGCATCATTGGGGGCATGGCGCCGGAAGTGACAAGGTGCTGGTGCTCTCACACTGCAGAGAGATGCCAGTTGTTATGGTGATGAGGGTAAGCAGAGCGCACAATGTTCTTAGGCTAGTATGCAGTGTTAACTCTGCATGATGTCACAGGGGAAAACAGTAAAAGCCTTCATTAGGAGTGTGGCAAGCTAGGGGGCATCTGTGAATGCTTGGGAATTACACTGAGTAGAAAACTGAATATAACAATGAGCTGATGACAGACATATGAGACATGCTAATAGGAAGTAATAATAGCACAGATATGTGACATGCTGATTGGAAATATAGCCATGTGCTGAACACATGGGGGGGGTGCCAAATGGAGATGATGATATGTAAATGGGGTCAGGAGTAATTGAGACGTGCTGAATGGGGGTGATAGTACCAGAACTGATTATGGGAGAGTGGAAAATATTATATGGAGAGACCAATGATAGGGAAATAGTAATTTTGGAAGAGGTACATCTGCTGCAGAGGGTGAGGATAGGATGATGGGATGGTGATGGAGTAATAGGGGGGTATGGTGTTATCAGAGAAGAAAGAGGATATACACTATGTGGGGCATTGGTTATTGCATTATGCTAGGTGGGCACTCACCCTGTTGTACAGTAGGATTCATTGGGTCTGTGGAAAAATGAATGTATTAGTAAATCCATTCAATCTCCCTATTGAGGCCTTTGGGAGATGACGTTTGTAAGGTGTATATCCAGTGTGACGCTCGTTGTTTCAATAATTTGACATGATTCCCGCCCCTCCTTGGTCTAGCTACATGCTCTATCACTTGGAAAAGTAGTTTGGCCACTGTGTGTTTTGAAAACAGACAGCATAGCCAGAACAATAAACAACATTTTTAGAAAATAGCAAAAGGCAATGGTACTCACCAGCCAAAGTTTCAAGAGAAATGCACACCAGGACGCGGCCGGCCCCCTTTTGTTAGAAGGAGGTAACACAGGTGCAGAATGCTGATGAACAATCGCCCTCCTGGTGAGCATTTCTCTTGAAACCTTGGCTGGTGAGTACTATTGCCTTTTGCTATTTTCTAAAAATTGTGTTTATTGTTCTGGCTATGCTGTCTGTTTTTAATGTTAGAGTAGGGACTCGCAAAACCGTGAGGACCCTTGACGATGGGTTGCGAGCTTACATATTTTGGCCAAAATATTAACTAATACCTAATATGATATTTTTTGCACTTCTTTTTTTTATCTGCCAGGGCACGGCCAGGCCCAGTAATGGCGACCTTGTGAGTTGGGGCTTCACAACTCTGCGATGCACGGATAGGGTGCCGGGCATCCCGCCTAGTCGAATAGTAGGGGCGTGTAATAGGATGCTGGCTAGGCACGGTGCCGCGAGTGTGTGAATTGCACCCTACTGCAAGTTTCATCTGTGCGCAGTTTTAGTGCTAGGCAATCGCCCCTCCAGTGAGAGTGGATGAGGGCAATTGTTCATCAGCATTCTGCACCTGTGTTACCTCCTTCTAACAAAAGGGGGCCGGCCGTGTCCTGGTGTGCATTTCTCTTGAAACTTTGGCTGGTGAGTGCTATTGCCACTGTGTGTTTTGCTTTGGAGAAGTGGTCTGGGAGTGGTAGCCAATGTTTAGCGCAGCGAATGGTAGATTTGTGGCTTGCTATATGATCTCTTATGTGTTATGTGGTCTTGCCTACATAAAGTAGGCCACATGGACACTTTACAACGTAAATTACGAAGTTGGAGTCACAGGTAAAATAACCCTTAATGGTTTCAAATTTGATAATGTTTGAAAAGGCATCACAGCTGAGACAGGGGAAGGAGTAAACGTTGATATGGAGTGGTATGGGAGCTGCCTATGTCGGCTCTAATGACTTTATCTTTAATGTTGGGGGCACGCTTCGTGCACATTAGGGCTGGATTTGAAAAGGCAGAAATCTCGGGGTAGGCTCTAGTGAGAAGGGGCAAATGTTTTTTAATGATAGTATGGACTTTTGACATCGGGGTGATATGTGTGAACAAAAGGGACATGTTCAACATTAGAGGTAGGAGAGGGTGAGCGTTCCTCTCTATGTTCTAGCACCCTGGTTCTTTCTATATCAAGAAGTTTGGTGGGATAGCTCCTCTCCTGGAATTTCTGTGACATGGTTTGCAGGCGTTGGGATTGGAGGTCATGATTGGTGACAATGCGGGTGACTCTGTGGAATTGAGAGCGAGGGAGGCTATTCTTGGTAGTTCTAGGGTGACAGCTAGAATAGTGTAACAGACTTACATTACAGTCAGTTGGTTTGGAAAATAGGTCGGTCGTGAGATTACCATTTTCATCTTTTACAACTAGGGTGTCCAGGAAGGAGATTTGTTTTAGGTCATGATTGAGTGTAAATTACAGCTCTGTTCTAATGGGATTGAGCGAGTTGAAAAGCAAATGAGTGTCTTAACTGGTCCCTGCCAGATGCAAAAAATATCGATGTAGCGACAAGAGTTCATGAGTATAGACAAATTCTTCCTCACACCTATGCATATACACATTTGCATAGGCCGCCACCACATTGATGCCCATCACGGTTCCCCTCTCCTGTACATAGTAGTCGTCTCCAAACATGAAGAAATTTTCGTGGAGTACTAATGAGAGGAGTTCAAGGCAGAAATCAACAGAGTTAGATGAGAGGTTGGACTGTAAAAGGAGGTGCGAAGAGGTTTCCAGACCTCTAGTGTGGGTGATGGATGTATACAGGCTATTAACATCCAGTGTGACCAATAAACTGTGTGTGGGAATGCCTGAAATGTTCATGATGATGCTTAGGAATTGACTTGTATCGAGCAAAAAAGCTTGTGTATTCTGGACTACTTGTGTTAGAATTTTTTCAAGGTATATTGTTACGGGTGACAAGATAGTGTCAGTGGAGGCCACAATTGGTCGGCTAGGTGGTTTCGTCAGTGATTTGTGGATTTTTGGTATAATGTAGAACACCGGGGTTGTCGGGTGGGGGTTGGTCAGAAATGTCACAGTCTTAGAATCTATAGTATTTATATCATGATGTCGATTGAGAACCTCTCGGATTTTAGAGCGGATAGTGCTGGTGGGATCCTGGCTAATCTTCCTATATGTAGTTGTGTTGGCTAATTGGCGATTAATTTCTTCAACATAGAATGTCCGGTCCATGATAACCGTAGCTCCCCCCTTGTCAGACGGCTTGATTACTATGTGTTTATTGTTCTGCATGGCGCTGCGGGCCCTTTTTTCCTCACCAGAAATATTTTGATGTGTGGGGAAGAAGCCTAGGTGTTGCTGATGCAATAGGCTCTTGATGTCCCTATGTATCAAGGCTATCGTGGTCTCTGCTGCGTGATTCGTATATGGAGGATTAAAGGAAATTGTATTGCTAAACCTAGAGCTGCTATGGAGAGTTCCAGGGCAGGGACGCCCCATGGTGGAGGCACCCTGTTCACGGAGGTCTCCTTTTACTCTGATCTGTCTTTCCAGGCCTCAATAGCCCTACCTGTATATGGGACAAGTACAAGGTATTTATCTACATATAACTTCTTCCTCTCTGTGTGAAGCCTGTTTCTCATCATATTCCCTTTACATTACAGTCCCTCACCCTTGTGGATCTTCCCTCTTTGCCTTCTATTTAAGTCTGACTTGCCTACAAACCAATTTACAATTAAGGAAATTGCGTATTCTCTACCGGACTTTCTATGGTAATTTTGTAGATATGCTGTAAATATGTTTGCTGTATATATTGTATAGACCCTAGTATCTACCTATCTCTCCCTCCCCCTCCCCACTCCTGTCCAACCCCCACTCCCCTCCTTCATCATACTCTGCTGTCAAACTCTGTTTGGAATTTTTTATAATTATTTTCATGTAATTCCTGTGGCCAATGTACCTGATAATTTCTGTTCATTTTTACAGTAGCGACCAAAATGATTAAGGCCAACTAATAGGCCGAAACGTCTTGTATTGTCGCCATCCACGATTGGTTTGATACTTCTATTTCTTTATTTCTTATATTAATAAATGATTTTTTGCATCTTCACCTCCCGAGTGTGCGATTAATCATATTTGAACTATGGATGGAATAAGTCAGCTAGAGATGGTCACCATCGTGCTCTCCAGAAACACCAAAGCATCACCTAAGAATAAGAGTAAATCATCAGCATACAATGCCACTTTCTCTTCCTTGGTCCATATTTAAATCTCAGACGTTTTACTAATTATTGCCACAAGAAGTTCAATTGCTATTGCAAACAATAAGGGAGACAGGGGGCACTCTTGACTTGTATCTCTGTGCAACAAAAAATGATTAGCCATAGAGCCACTCTCTCCTATTTTGGCCTTTGGGTCCAAATAAAGCAATTGCACCCATTTTATAAATTTGTCACCAAAATCCATCTGCTGCAATGTAGCTCACAAATATGGCCATTCACTGTCAAAGGCCTTAGCTGCGTCCAAAAACAGGATCACCCTCTGACCAATAGTATCAGCCCTTGCTTGCATATTAATATAAAGCCTTCTGAAATTGATCACAGTGGACTTATTGGGCATAAATCCATACTGATCGGGGTGTATTATTGAGATTACTTTTGAGAGTCTGTTAGGAAGAAGTTTGACGTCTAGTGTTAAAAGAGAGATGGGTCTATAGTATGCGGGCAAGCTGGGGGCCTTGTCTTGTTTAGGTCATACCATAATTATGGCTTTCTGCATGGACGTGGGCAATGATCCTGTCAAAACATGAATTGTATACCTCGAATAGCAGTGGTAGTAATACTTCCTTATGTCTTATATACTTCCACTGGAAGACCATCTATTCCCAGTACTTTATCGTTGGCCATTGAGCTCAGTTCCCATTCTAAATCTTGTATATCAAGTGATTCATCTAATAAATTCCGAGAGAGTCTAAGAAAAGGACCGGAAGCTTTAGGCTGTGTGCCCACTTAGCGTTTTTCAAGCGTTTATGCTGCGGAATTTCCGCAGCGGAAACGCTTGTAAAACGCTAGGTAATCCGCACCCCATGGTCCCCAAGGGGATTCCGCATGTTCTATGCACATGCTGCGGATTTTTCCGCAGCGTTTATGCTGCGAACAAAAATCCGCAGCATGTCATTTAATTTTGCGGAAGCGCAGCGGAACTCCCGCCATTGACTTGCATTGAGACGCATAGAATGCGCGACTGTACATTTTTGCATAGAAGCCGCTTGTGTCTCTATGTGCGGATGGTACCCAGTTCTGGAGGAGAGGAGACTCTCATCCAGACCTGGGTACCATTGTACCTGTAAAAAAAGAATAAAATAACAAATAAAGTTTATACTCCCCTTTCCGGAGGCTTCTCTCTGAATGCCAGCAGCGCTGAAGGACCTTCGGTGACGTCACAGTCATGTGTCCGCAGGCCCTTCACCGCTCTGTCTCGCGATATGCCGGCAGCCGGGAACCAGCCAGGAAGCAGCGCTGTAGCCACGCCGGGGCCTCGGGGGTGAGTATAGCTTTATTTGTTTTAATTTTTACGGTCACACTGTATAAATCCATGCTGTTTGCTGTTTGCATGGATTTATATAGTGTGACCTGGTTGTCAAGCACTTTCCAAGTGATGCTATCGCCTGGAAAGCGCTTGTCAATCTGCATGCGGAAACGCATGTGGATCCGCATGTATTCTGCAGGAAAAACGCATGCACAATCTGCATGTACAATCTGCATGCGTTTTTTTCTGCCAGGGAGATGCAGAAATGCTGCAGAAATTTTCTGCTTCATTTCTGCATCGTGGGCACATAGCCTTAGAAACCGCTTCTTCCTTCCTGCATCTCCCAACTCCTGAAACACCATTTTATCCTGCTGCTTAGTCCGGGATTTAGCTGCTGAGATTTCTGTTATAAATATTCCTCTAAGGTCGGCCTTCATGGCTTCCCATACATATGAAATAGAAGTTGTATTTTTATTAATCACAAGGTTCTCTATTTTCCTTCAATTTTCCCTTAAAAGTCTATAACTTGCATCCAAAAGGGGTTTAGTTTCCCTGTGGGTCACGGGCCTGGCCGGACATGTGAGCAGATGTGCGGCAGAAGAAGGGGTTTCTCAATATAAAATAATACAGAGAATAGCTAATTTACATAGCTCTCGGGGACTAATCTCAATTATTTATAACATTGTCCTGGATAAGATATTGACAAATCATCCTATATGTTCAAAGGAAAAATGCCCTATAGAAGAAAACCATTGGCTAAATATATTGGAAAGAATCCCACAATTATCTTTAAGCGAATCCCACAGATTGTCTCATATATATGTGATACACCAGGTATATAGGACGCCTCAATTCTTATAGAACATTGGATTTCGTTCAAGTCCTCATGTTCTAGATGCAAAATTCACTCAGCAGATATGTTGCTTCATATGATGTGGGATTGTCCTAAACTAATGTCCTTTGGAAAGGAGTTGTAGCAATGATTAAAAGGGTTTATTCAGTTAATGCAGAGCTTTCACTACTAGTATATATACTACGATATGTTGAAGATCTGACTATTGATGAGCACGGCAAAATAGCGGTGGCACGTATGTTATATATGGCGAGGAAGTTAACAGGCCGAAAATGGATAACAGACCAGGAGCCTATGAGGTTAGAATTTATAGACAAAGTTAATTGGATAGTAAATATGGAAAAAGGTATATACCTAAACAGAGACTCTATCTCTAAATTTGAAAGTTATGGAATTTATGGATTGATGGCTCCGGTTTTGGGGTCTAGGGAATTGCAGAGATTCCGCATAGGTCTCTTTTGACTCCACGTTTTATGTGACACTTTAGACTTCCCCAAGAATAAACAAGTATTTTCATATTATTTTCATAAATTATAAAAAGCTAAAATGTTTATTTTTATTGTGACCCAGCATACTGCTATCTAAGCTGGAAAAGAATATATATTTTTTGCAGAGCCGAGAAACATAAACACTACATGTGAAATGTTTGTTACTGTTGGGGGGTAGAGGACTGCGTTCCTCTAATGTTTGTTATGTTGATGTTTTTTGGAAAACTTTATAAAAATTAATAAAAAACATTTGATTTAAATAAAATGATGCTGTTGGCTTCCTATAACCCTGATATCTCATTGGATGAATCTACCTTCTCTCCCTTCTGTGTGGCTGAATGTGCTCATATGGCTCATGGCTCATGCCACTAGAGCATAACATTCGCCTCCATATGAAAAATGTTCTAATTACTTGGAGAAATTGTGAAAGCCCTTTTCTATAGAACTTACAAAATGGAGGATCCACCTACCCCCTGAGATTAGGAGACGCTGACCGTTACCTGCCCAGATCTGTTAACTACAAAGCCAAATGACAGCATACGTAGAATGTGCTGACAAATTAGAAAATCAGCTGAAGAGAAAGCGGAGGGTAATGATGCTGTTGGCTTCCTAGATCCCTGATATCTTATTGGATGAATCTACCTTCTCTCCCTTCTGTGCTGCTGAATGTCCTCATATGGTCCCTACAAGACCAGGTCCAGTCTTTCTGGCCAAACTTCACTTTTATGATCTACAACATTAAATGTGCAGTGAGGGCCAAGTGTGAATTTCTGTACAATAACAACAGAGTTTCCCTTTATCCCGACTTTTCAATTTCTTTTCAAACCAACTAACTTCAAACATAATTGTGATAAACTATACAGAAAACATTACACCTGTGCCATGATATATCTCTAAGCTGTGCGTGGCTGATGGCTGTAATATACATTTATTCACGCCTGCAGGAGATGTGTTGGCATGGCTCGAGCCCTGGTTATTATTATTTATTATTATAGCGCCATTTATTCCATGGCGCTTTACATGTGAAAAAGGGGTATAATACAAGAACAAGTACAACAATCTTGAACACAATGTGACAGCGACTGGTACAGGAGGAGCGAGGACCCTGCCCGTGAGGGCTCACAATCTACAAGGGATGGGTGAGGATACAGTAGGTGAGGGTAGAGCTGGTCGTGCAGTGGTATGGTGGAGCGGTGGTTACTGCAGGTTGTAGGCTTGTTGGAAGAGGTGGGTCTTCATGTTCCTTTTGAAGGTTTCCACGGTAGGAGAGAGTCTGATACGTTGGGGTAGAGAGTTCCAGAGTAGGGGGGAATCACGGGAGAAATCTTGTATGCGATTGTGGGAGGAGGAGATAAGAGGGGAGTAGAGAAGGAGATCTTGTGAGGATCTGAGGTTGCGTGCAGGTATGTAATGGGAGACTAGGTCAGAGATATATGGAGGAGACAGGTTGTGAATGGCTTTGTATGTCATGGTTAGGGTTTTGAACTGTAGTCTCTGAGCAATGGGGAGCCAGTGAAGAGATTGACAGAGAGGAGAGGCCAGGGAATAACGGGGGGACATGTGGATTAGTCGGGCAGCAGACTTTAGGATAGATTGGAGGGGTGCACGAGTGTTAGAGGGGAGGCCACCGAGCAGGAGGTTGCAGTAGTCAAGGCGGGAGATGATGAGGGCGTGCACTGGTGTTTTTGCAGATTCATAGTTGAGTAATGTGCGGATCCTGGAGATATTTTTGAGTTGGAGTCGGCAGGAAGTGGAAAGGGCTTGGATATGTGGTTTGAAGGAGAGTTCAGAGTCCAGGGTTACCCCAAGGCAGCGAGCTTGAGGGACTGGGGAGAGTGGGCAGCCATTGACGTTGATAGATAGGTCAGTTGGGGGGTTTGAATGAGATGGCGGAAAGATGATGAATTCTGTTTTGTCCATGTTAAGTTTTAGAAATCTGGCAGAGAAGAAGGATGAAATAGCAGACAGACATTGTGGGATTTTGGTTAGTAAGGAGGTGATATCGGGTATAGAGAGGTAGATCTGTGTGTCATCAGCATAGAGGTGATAATGAAAGCCATGAAATTCTATGAGCTGTCCCAGGCCTAAGGTGTAGATGGAGAAGAGCAGCGGTCCTAGAACTGAACCTTGGGGGACACCGACAGATAGGGGGCGAGATGAGGAGGTGGTGTGTGAGTGGGAGACACTGAATGTCCTGTCTGTTGTGTATGAGGAGATCCAGGATAGGGCCAAGTCTGTGATGCCGAGAGATGAGAGTCTGTAGTAAGAGGGAATGGTCCACTGTGTCAAAGGCAGATGACAGGTCTAGGAGGAGGAGGACAGAGTAGTGTCACTTAGATTTGGCGGTTAGTAGGTCGTTGGTGACTTTAGTCAGTGCAGTTTCAGTAGAATGGTGCGGTCGGAAACCAGATTGTAGGTGGTCGAAGAGGGAGCAGGAGGAGAGGTGGGAGGACAGCTCAGAGTGGACATGTTGTTCCAGTAGTTTTGAGGCATAGGGGAGAAGTGATATGGGGCGATAGCTAGACACAGAGGATGGGTCAAGAGAGGGCTTTTTGAGGATGGGTGTGATTGAGGCATGTTTGAAGCATGAGGGGAAGACACCAGTTGTTAGTGACAGGTTGAAGAGGTGGGCTAGGGTTGGGATAAAGATAGTGGTAAGGTTTTGGATGAGGTGGGACAGGATTGGGTCAAGTTTACAGGTGATGAGGTGTGATTTGGAGAGTAGAGAGGAAAGTTGATCTTCAGAAATGGTGGAGAAGGTGGTTTTGGAGGAAGAGGGTTGAGTAGGTGTGGGGAGGGGCTGTGGGGGCTTTAGGCAAAAGCTTTGTCTGATGGTGTCAATCTTCTGCTTGAAGAATGAAGCAAAGTCTTCGGCTGAAATAAGAGGAGAGGGAGGAGGCAGTGGGGGACGGAGGAGAGAATTGAAGGTGTTGAATAGTTGTTTGGGGTTGTGAGACAGGGAGGATATGAGAGATGCGAAGTATGTTTCTTTTGCTGCAGTGAGTGTGGACTTGAAGGTAGTGAGAGACTGTTTGAATGCGATGAAGTGCTCATTGGAGTGGGACCTTTTCCATCTACGCTCAGCAACCCTGGAGGCCCGTCGCAGTTGTTTAGTTAGGCTGGTGTGCCAGGGTTGTCTGTTGATTGTGCGAGCCTTGGTATGTGTGAGGGGGGCGACCGAATCGAGAGCTGCAGAGTCTGTGGTGTTGTATAAAGTGGCAGCAACATCTGCATCATGTAAGGAACTAATGTCTGTAAGAGGGAGGAGGGATTCAGAGAGTGAGTGTAGGTCAAGGTGTTTGAGATTTCTGCTAGGGTATGCAAGTTTGTGGAGTGGGGATTGTTGCCCTGGGGAGCAGAGAGAAGAGAATGTGAGTAGGTTGTGGTCAGAAAGAGGGAGAGGTGAGTTAGAGAGGTTAAATAGGGAACAGAGGCGGGTGAAGATGAAGTCCAGTGTGTGGCCGTCTTTGTGGGTGGGTGTGGAAGACCACTGAGTAAGACCGAAGGAGGAAGTAAGGGATAGAAGCTTAGAGGCAGCTAAGAGGGTCGTGTCAATGGGGATGTTAAAGTCGCCCATGAGGATAGTGGGGATGTCAACGGAGAGGAAATGAAGTAGCCTAGTGGTGAAGTGGTCAAAGAAAGTGGTGGTTGATCCTGGCGGGCAGTAGATGACAGCCAGTTGGAGGTTGGAGGGGGAGTAGATATGCACGCAGTGCACTTCAAAAGAGGGGAGAGTAATTGAGGGCGGCAGTGGGATATGGGTGAAGGAGCAGTTATCTGAGAGGAGGAAACCTATTCCTCCACCGTGCTTGCCGGTGGGGTGGGGGGTATGGGAGAGGTGGAATCCGCCATACGAAAGTGCAGCAGCAGAGGCCGTGTCAGAGGGGGTGAGCCAGGTTTCAGTGATGCCGAGGAAGGAAAGCTTGTTAGTGATGAAGAGATCGTGAATGTAGGAAAGTTTGTTGCAGATGGAGCGAGCGTTCCATAGAGCTCCTGTTAGGGGGACTGGGGAAGCAGGGGCTGGGCGGATGGGTATAAGGTTAGAAGGGTTACGAGAGTTTGGGATAGATCGTGGGTAGGAGGTGGAAGTGACAGTAGGGATGTGGTGAGGAGGGCCGGGATGTGGAGAGATGTCGCCGGCAGTAAGGAGGAGCAGTGAAAGCGTTAGTAGGTGGGAGCAGGAAAGGGCATGAGGTGGCTGTCTGTGTTTGGAAACAAAGGATTGTATGTTGAGGAATAGCTCTCAGGAGGAGGTGAGATGGGTGAGGAGAATGGAGGGAGAGATGAAGAGTTCCTTACTAGGTGTAGGGATTAGGGGTGGTTGTAAGAAGTGAAGGATTAAGGGGGTGAGAGTGAAAACATAGGCAAACATTGTTTACTGGAACTTAGTATCCAGTTACATTCAGGTTCAATTCAGGATTAATTCAAATTTCAGACACTTTAGCTACTGGACACTTAAGGTGATGGACACAGACTAAAGTCTTTCATGGATTCACTGTGGTTTCATGGATTCACTCCACGTCATAAATTACATTATGTTTTCACTCCTAAGGAATTCAGATTACTGCACAATCTCTCCTGAAATGGGGGAGATAATACTTTCTCTACTCTTCTGGTCAGGACTGCACTATTATAAAAAATTCTCTTTAAATGTCAAATATTTCTGACAGAAAATATTGGCCCTAATGATTCGGGCAGCACAGGCAGCACGGTGGCTCAGTGGTTAGCACTGCAGCCTTGCTACTGGGGTCCTGGGTTCAAATCCCACCAAGGACAACATCTGCAAGGAGTTTGTATGTTCTTCCCAAGTTTGCATGGGTTTCCTCCAGGTTCTCCAGTTTCCTCCCACACTCCAAAGACATACTGATAGGGAATTTAGATTGTGAGCCCCAATGGGGACAGCCATGATAATGTATGTAAAGCGCTGCGAAATACAAGGATATGCCTTCTACACACGCGGCTCCGCTCCGTACACCTCGTACACACACGTCTCTGCTCCGTACACCTCGTACACACACGCCTCCGCTCCGTACACCTCGTACACACACGGCTCCGCTCCGTACACCTCGTACACACGCGGCTCTGCTCCGTACACCTCGTACACACACGGCTCTGCTCCGTACACCTCGTACACGCCCGGCTCTGCTCCGTACACCTCGTACACACACGGCTCTGCTCCGTACACCTCGTACACGCCCGGCTCTGCTCCGTACACCTCGTACACACACGGCTCTGCTCCGTACACCTCGTACACACACGGCTCTGCTCCGTACGCCTCGTACACACACGGCTCTGCTCCGTACGCCTCGTACACACACGGCTCTGCTCCGTACGCCTCGTACACACACGGCTCTGCTCCGTACACCTCGTACACACACGGCTCCGCTCCGTACACCTCGTACACACACGTCTCCGCTCCGTACACCTCGTACACACACGCCTCCGCTCCGTACACCTCGTACACACACGCCTCCGCTCCGTACACCTCGTACACACACGCCTCCGCTCCGTACACCTCGTACACACGCGGCTCCGCTCCGTACACCTCGTACACACGCGGCTCCGCTCCGTACACCTCGTACACACACGGCTCTGCTCCGTACGCCTCGTACACACACGGCTCTGCTCCGTACGCCTCGTACACACACGGCTCTGCTCCGTACGCCTCGTACACACACGGCTCTGCTCCGTACACCTCGTACACACACGGCTCCGCTCCGTACACCTCGTACACACACGTCTCCGCTCCGTACACCTCGTACACACACGCCTCCGCTCCGTACACCTCGTACACACACGCCTCCGCTCCGTACACCTCGTACACACACGCCTCCGCTCCGTACACCTCGTACACACGCGGCTCCGCTCCGTACACCTCGTACACACGCGGCTCCGCTCCGTACACCTCGTACACACACGGCTCTGCTCCGTACGCCTCGTACACACACGGCTCTGCTACATCCACACTGTAAACCCCTCCTGACCCCACACATAAACTTCAGCTCATCCAGCACCATGACAACCAGCACAGCAGAGTCCTGCATCCACTGAGGTCCCTGATCATGTGACCCCTGACTCCTCCCCTCCTGTGACCTCATCACAGCTCCTGTGCGCACAGAGCAGCCATATATGTGGTGGCGGCTCTGCAGGTGGAGGTATGTGGAGACCCCATTACTGGGCGCAGGCGGCATTAACCCCCTCAGCACGGAGACTCTTTTGGGGTCTTGTGTTGCCCCTTTATAAGAATCAGAAGGTTTTTGTTCTGTTTCCTGTAATAGATACATACGACCCAACTATGGAGACAGGAAGGGAGGAAATGTATTGTTCTCATAGTACAGGACCCCTTTACTGGCCCCACAGTGTAATGTCCCCATTATGCCCCTTATGCAGGATGTATGATGCCCCCACACAATGTAATGCCCCCATTATGCCCCTTATACAGGATGTATGATGCCCCCCACACAGTGTAATGCCCCCATTATGCCCCTTATGCAGGATGTATGATGCCCCCACACAGTGTAATGCCCCCATTATGCCCCTTATACAGGATGTATGATGCCCCCACAGTGTAATTCCTCCATTATACCTCTTATGCAGTATGTATGATGCCCCCACACAGTGTAATGCCCCCATTATGCCCCTTATGCAGTATGTATGATGCCCCCACACAGTGTAATGCCTCCATTATGCCCCTTATGTAGTATGTATGATGCTCCCACACACAGTGTAATGCCCCTTATGCAGTATGTATGATGCCCCCCACATAGTGTAATGCCCCCATTATGCCCCTTATGCAGTATGTATGATGCCCCCCACATAGTGTAATGCCCCCATTATGCCCCTTATGCAGGATGTATGATGCCCCCACACAGTGTAATGCCCCCATTATGCCCCTTATACAGTATGTATGATGCCGCTCACAGTGTAATGCCCCCATTATGCCCCTTATGCAGGATGTATGATGCCCCCACACAGTGTAATGCCCCCATTATGCCCCTTATACAGTATGTATGATGCGCCCACACAGTGTAATGCCCCTTATGCAGTATGTATGATGCCCCCCACATAGTGTAATGCCCCCATTATGCCCCTTATGCAGTATGTATGATGCCCCCCACATAGTGTAATGCCCCCATTATGCCCCTTATGCAGTATGTATGATGCCCCCACACAGTGTAATGCCCCCATTATGCCCCTTATGCAGTATGTATGATGCCCCCCACATAGTGTAATGCCCCCATTATGCCCCTTATGCAGGATGTATGATGCCCCCACACAGTGTAATGCCCCCATTATGCCCCTTATGCAGGATGTATGATGCCCCCACACAGTGTAATGCCCCCATTATGCCCCTTATGCAGTATGTATGATGCCCCCCACATAGTGTAATGCCCCCATTATGCCTCTTATGCAGGATGTATGATGCCCCCCACAGTGTAATGCCCCCATTATGCCCCTTATGCAGTATGTATGATGCCCCCACACAGTGTAATGCCCCCATTATGCCCCTTATGCAGGATGTATGACGCCCCCACACAGTGTAAAGCCCCCATTATGCCATTAATGCAGGATTTATGATGCCCCCACACAGTGTAATGCCCCCATTATGCCCCTTATGCAGTATGTATGATGCCCCCACACAGTGTAATGCCCCCATTATGTCCCTTATGTAGTATGTATGATGCCCCCCACAAAGTGTAATGCCCCCATTATGTCCCTTATGCAGTATGTATGATGCCCCCACAAAGTGTAATGCCCCCATTATGTCCCTTATGCAGTATGTATGATGCCCCCACACAGTATAATGTTCCCCCAGTAGAGCCTGAGGTCCTGTAGTTGGAATAATCCCTCTGGAATTGGTTTTCCCTCTGCTTGCTCCCCTCCATGTAGACCCTCGAGCATGTATACATGCATGTAGGGGAGCAGGCCTTACTAGATATCGAGGCTTTGTACAGTAATATACCGCATGAGGATGGTATCAGAGGAGTAAGACATTTCTTGAAATCGAGATCAATGGAGTGTAGCAGACATAATGACTTCATGGAGGATCTTCTAAAATTCACTCTTGCTCATAACGTCTTTCTTTTTGACAGGAAGTACTTCCACCAACTATGGGGTACTGTGATGGGGAGCCCCTGTGCCCCCTCGTATGCTAACCTGTTCCTGGGCTGGTGGGAGGAACCACAATATTCATAGATGATCATAAGTGGTGGCATCCATATATTGGGGTTTGGTATAGATATATTGACATTTTTATCATCTGGTCAGGGGCGAGTGAACAATTTCTTGAATTTGTCAGAGAACTCAATATCCATAGAGTGGGCCTGAGATTTACATCAGAGTTTAATTATTACCAGTTGCCTTTCCTGGATGTACTAATAAAGAAAGAATGGGATGGGACCCTAGGAACACTCATCTATCATAAACTTACAAGCCCTAATAAAATATTGAAGTGGGATAGCCAACACCCCATCCCCCTAAAAAAGGGAAAACCTAAGGGCCAATTTTTATTGTTGAGAAGTAACTGTTCTAATATCACAGATATTAATATACAGGCAATAGACATGAATATCAGATTCAAGGAAAAAGGGTATCCACAGTACATTTTGGATTTCGCACAATCATTTGCAGAAAGACAGGATAGGCAGACACTCCATACCTAACCAAGAGACCAAGAAAAATATGGGAAACCACAAGTAATAGGAACTTACAACTTTCAGAGTGCCCGTATTTTTAAAATCTTCAGAAAGCACTGTGATATACTTGTGACCTGAGGGTTCTGTGGGATTTACTCCCACAATAACTTTCAGAAAGGGTTGGTCATTTAGGGACTATTTAGTGCATAGTTTCTATAAAAACTTGCACCCAAGGGGACTTTGCTGGATAGAAGAATCTGCGGTTTCTTTAGATGTGGAGAACGTTGTGCATGTAATTGGATGAGACCATGTGTAGTATGGCGTCTCTGCCCCCTGACAGGCAGAGACGCCTTACCACCGCGCTCCCCGCCTGGCGTCCTCTGGCGCTCCTGCTGATGCTGCTGTCGGCGCGCTCTTAAAGGGGCCGCGCACGCTGTCCTAAGGAGTCCCAGGCCCATGGCCGGAGGACCTCTCATTTAAAAGGCACCTCCTCCAAAATGGAGGTGCCCATGCAAAGTTGTAGCACTGTGTACTCACCTCTGCTTCAGCCCTCAGGTCCCACTGCCAGCCTGACTACCAGTCCTGCCCGCCAGCCTGACTACCAGTCCAGTCCACCAGCTTGACTACCAGTCCAGTCCGCCAGCCTGACTACTCTCCAGCCCGACAGTCTGTCTACAGTCCAGTCCGCCAGTCTGTCTATGGGCTCTGCTCGCCTGCTTACCTAGGAAGTATCTACCGGTCACCTGCCGTGCCTGCCAATCCGCTTGCTTACCTGGAAGCACCTGCCTGTTACCTGCCGTGCCTACCAGCCAGCCTACCTGGAGGCTCCTGCTTGTTACCTGCTGTGTATGCCAGTCCGCCTACCCGGATCACCCGTCAGCCTGCCTGCCGTACTCATCTGCTGTACCGGTCAGTCCCTGCCTTCTGACCCGTGGGAATCACCTGCTCTCATACAAGGTCGGTCCCAGAGTAGCACCTAGTCCCTCTGCTCAGTCCTACCCTGGTCACGGAGTCGATGGAGCCGCCGTACGACCTTAGTCGGTCCGAGTTGATACTTAGTTACGCCCCTCTGGTCCCTCCTTGCACCGCAGCACAGAGGTTCCACCACCCGGACCCTTAACAGTTTGCACAGGCCATGGAACCCGGTGGCCCCCCAGGCCCCTTCGCTAGCTGACCTGTACCAGGAGGTTTCTCGTCAGTGATCCCAACAGGAAATCATCCTGACCTACCTGCGGAATGTCAGCTCTCGCCTGGACACGCTGTCTGTCCCACCTGTGTCCGCCTCGAGTCGAGCGACTTCCACTCCGGCAACGCCGCTGCCTACCAATACCACGGCATCCAGCCCAGGACCCCGGCTTTCTGCGCCTCCTCATTTTGGAGGTGACCCCGTCTTATGTCGGTGCTTTCTGAACCAGTGCACGCAGCACTTTGAACTTCTGGCACATCAGTTTCCCTCCGACCGGGCCAAGGTGGTGTTCATCATGTCCCACCTCACCGGGGAAGCATTGGCATGGCTAAACCCTCTATGGGAGAGAGGGGATTCCCTGGTGTCTGATGCTCCGTCTCCGCCAAGGAAGTCTCACCATAGCCAAGTATGCCCTACAATTCCGTACCCTTGCTTCTGACCTTGCCTGGGACAACGAGGCCCTGGTGTCCACCTTCTGGGAGGGTCTTTCCGGCCGGATTAAGGACGAGCTAGCCGGTTGGGACATCCCTACCACTCTGGATGACCTGGTGTCACTGGCTACCCAGATTGATATCCTTTTCCTGGAACGTGCTAAAGAGACTACCTGGGACAGAAGATTTCCTCGTCTTGCTCCTACTTTCCAGAGACCTGCCTCCCAACCAGCAACTCCCTAGGCACGCTCGCCCGAACCTATGCAGATCAACCAGACCAAGATGGTCAAGTCTCGCCAAGAAACACGCTGAGCCGAGGGGAGCTGTTTCTACTGTGGTAGTAAGGAGCACCTGATTCGTTCCTGCCCGGTGAGACCTGGAAACTCCAGTGTCTAGGACCGCTCGGAGAGGTCGTCCTAGGCAAGAGTAAATCCTCTCCGTTCTTGACTTTATCCGTCTCTGTCTCTTGTGGAGAAATCCGCTTCTTTGAAACCGCCCATCTGGATTACGGAGCCGCTGGGAATCTCATTTCCCAGTCCCTGGTAGAGAAGTATCAGATTCCTACCAAACCTCTGGCTGAACCTTTGGCAGTCGCTTCCATGGATGGAAGACTCCTTCCGGTGACCATTTTGCTCGTCACTGAGCCCATAACCATTCAGGTGGGCATGCTGCACTCAGAGAAGATCTCTTTCCATGTGGTTTCCGGACTCTCTCACTCCCTTTTGCTAGGCCTACCCTGGCTACAGACATGAAATATGAAATATGAATAGCTTAACTGCTGTAGAAAATAGAAATAAATGAAAAAAATTTTTTGAAATTTTTTTTGGCGCATGTAAATATGAAGTATGGAAAATGAATAGCATTACTGCTGTAAATAAATGAGAAATCTTAGCGCATAAATTGGCCAATTCATGTGTACCTGACAGCCGCGGTAAGGCGTTTCTCGATGTCAGGACCTATCAATGTGAATACCTCTCTAAGAGACCTCCGTCTGCTTATGTGTGGGAAAGACAGATCCTGATGCATTTAAAACCACCTGCGGCATGGGGGTGGGGGTGGAGTGCTCAGTCAACGCTAAATCTAGTAACAAAGAAAATGACGGCACTTCCACTACAAAAACTAGGTGTGAACAGGTGCTTACTAAGAGCAGCTACCTCCATATATAATGAACAAATAAAGTAGCACACTGTAACACTGAGTATATAGATATGAAATATGAATAGCTTAACTGCTGTAGAAAATAGAAATAAATGAAAAAAATTTTTTGAAAATTTTTTTTTTTGCGCATGTAAATATGAAGTATGGAAAATGAATAGCATTACTGCTGTAAATAAATGAGAAATCTTAGCGCATAAATTGGCCAATTCATGTGTACCTGACAGCCGCGGTAAGGCGTTTCTCGATGTCAGGACCTATCAATGTGAATACCTCTCTAAGAGACCTCCGTCTGCTTATGTGTGGAAAAGACAGATCCTGATGCATTTAAAACCACCTGCGGCATGGGGGTGGGGGTGGAGTGCTCAGTCAACGCTAAATCTAGTAACAAAGAAAATAACGGCACTTCCACTACAAAAACTAGGTGTGAACAGGTGCTTACTAAGAGCAGCTACCTCCATATATAATGAACAAATAAAGTAGCACACTGTAACACTGAGTATATAGATATGAAATATGAAATATGAATAGCTTAACTGCTGTAGAAAATAGAAATAAATGAAAAAAATTTTTTGAAAATTTTTTTTTGCGCATGTAAATATGAAGTATGGAAAATGAATAGCATTACTGCTGTAAATAAATGAGAAATCTTAGCGCATAAATTGGCCAATTCATGTGTACCTGACAGCCGCGGTAAGGCGTTTCTCGATGTCAGGACCTATCAATGTGAATACCTCTCTAAGAGACCTCCGTCTGCTTATGTGTGGGAAAGACAGATCCTGATGCATTTAAAACCACCTGCGGCATGGGGGTGGGGGTGGAGTGCTCAGTCAACGCTAAATCTAGTAACAAAGAAAATGACGGCACTTCCACTACAAAAACTAGGTGTGAACAGGTGCTTGCTAAGAGCAGCTACCTCCATATATAATGAACAAATAAAGTAGCACACTGTAACACTGAGTATATAGATATGAAATATGAAATATGAATAGCTTAACTGCTGTAGAAAATAGAAATAAATGAAAAAAATTTTTTGAAAATTTTTTTTTGCGCATGTAAATATGAAGTAAAAAAATTTTCAAAAAAATTTTCAAAAAAAAATTTTCAAAATTTTTTTTTCATTTATTTCTATTTTCTACAGCAGTTAAGCTATTCATATTTCATATTTCATATCTATATACTCAGTGTTACAGTGTGCTACTTTATTTGTTCATTATATATGGAGGTAGCTGCTCTTAGTAAGCACCTGTTCACACCTAGTTTTTGTAGTGGAAGTGCCGTCATTTTCTTTGTTACTAGATTTAGCGTTGACTGAGCACTCCACCCCCACCCCCATGCCGCAGGTGGTTTTAAATGCATCAGGATCTGTCTTTCCCACACATAAGCAGACGGAGGTCTCTTAGAGAGGTAGTCACATTGATAGGTCCTGACATCGAGAAACGCCTTACCGCGGCTGTCAGGTACACATGAATTGGCCAATTTATGCGCTAAGATTTCTCATTTATTTACAGCAGTAATGCTATTCATTTTCCATACTTCATATTTACATGCGCAAAAAAAAATTTTCAAAAAATTTTTTTCATTTATTTCTATTTTCTACAGCAGTTAAGCTATTCATATTTCATATTTCATATCTATATACTCAGTGTTACAGTGTGCTACTTTATTTGTTCATTATATATGGAGGTAGCTGCTCTTAGTAAGCACCTGTTCACACCTAGTTTTTGTAGTGGAAGTGCCGTCATTTTCTTTGTTACTAGATTTAGCGTTGACTGAGCACTCCACCCCCACCCCCATGCCGCAGGTGGTTTTAAATGCATCAGGATCTGTCTTTCCCACACATAAGCAGACGGAGGTCTCTTAGAGAGGTATTCACATTGATAGGTCCTGACATCGAGAAACGCCTTACCGCGGCTGTCAGGTACACATGAATTGGCCAATTTATGCGCTAAGATTTCTCATTTATTTACAGCAGTAATGCTATTCATTTTCCATACTTCATATTTACATGCGCAAAAAAAATTTTCAAAAAATTTTTTTCATTTATTTCTATTTTCTACAGCAGTTAAGCTATTCATATTTCATATTTCATATCTATATACTCAGTGTTACAGTGTGCTACTTTATTTGTTCATTATATATGGAGGTAGCTGCTCTTAGTAAGCACCTGTTCACACCTAGTTTTTGTAGTGGAAGTGCCGTCATTTTCTTTGTTACCCTGGCTACAGAGACATCAACCTGTCCTGAATTGGCAATCTGGTGAAGTGCTCCGTTTGGGACAGGATTGCCATGGGACCTGCCTGGTCCCTGTTGGCCCGGCTCGACCTCCGTCTACTCCGGCTAATTTACCTGGTCTACCGGCACCTTATTGGTCCTACGCAGATCTCTTCGACAAGAAGGAAGCAGAGACTCTGCCACCCTATAGGCCATATGATTGCCCTATCGACCTGGTACCCGGTGCCACTCCACCCCGTGGGCGTATTTACCCGTTGTCTTTGGCCAAAACCCGGGCCATGTCGGAGTACATTGAAGAAAATCTGGCTAGGGGATTCATCCAGAAATCTACCTCTCCGGCTGGAGCTGGATTCTTCTTCGTGGAAAAGAAAGACGGCTCACTACGCCCCTGTATCGATTACAGAGGACTCAACCAGATTACTATCAAAAACCAATACCCCCTGCCGCTCATCTCTGAGCTGTTCGACCGCCTTAAAGGCGCGAAGATCTTCACCAAGCTCGATCTTCGTGGGGCGTATAATTTGGTCCGGATCCGCCAAGGAGACGAGTGGAAGACGGCATTCAATACCCGGGACGGTCACTATGAATACCGTGTGAAGCCCTTCGGTCTCTGTAATGCTTCCAAGAATTAGTTAACGACATCTTCAGTGACCTCATATATTATTGTGTGGTGGTATACCTGGATGACATCTTGGTCTTCTCTCCAGATCTTCCCACACACCGGACAGATGTTCGTCAGGTCCTGCTCAGGCTCAGGCAGAATCATCTATACGCAAAATTTGAGAAATGCCTCATCGAGCAGACCTCTCTTCCGTTCCTGGGCTATATGATTTCTAAGACAGGTCTACGGATGGACCCCGAGAAGGTCTCTGCCGTCTTAAAGTGGCCCCATCCAGAGGGGTTGAAGGCGATTCAGCGATTCCTGGGCTTCGCCAACTATTACCGTGTCTTCATCCCACATTTCTCTTCCCGGACTGCTCCCATCTCTGTGCGCAGCCGTAAGGGAGCGAATCCTAAGGAGTGGTCGTCCGAAGCGGAGGAGGCCTTCCTCTCCTTAAAACTAGCCTTCTCTTCAGCCCCGGTGCTGCACCGTCCGGATTGCAACAAACAGTTCTTTCTGGAGGTTGATGCTTCCTCTTCCGGAGCGGAAGCGGTGCTCACCCAGAAGTCCCCGTCTGGGAGAATGGTAACCTGCGGCTTCTTCTCCAAGCTCTTCTCCTCGTCCCAGCGCAACTACTCCATAGGGGACCGTGAACTGCTAGCCATCAAATTGGCGCTGGAGGAGTGGCGTTACCTGCTTGATAACGCCACTGTGATATACTGATCACAAAAACCTGGCATATCTACAGAATGCCCAAAGACTCAATCCGCGTCAGGCCCGGTGGTCTTTGTTCTTCGCCCGCTTCAACTTTTCCCTACATTACCGCCCTGCTGACAAGAACGTTAAAGCCGATGCCTTGTCCCGATCCTTCCTGTCCTCCGATCAAGAGGAGGAGCCTATGCACATTATTGATCCCTCCAAAGTGATTAATGTGGCCCCCTTGGACCTGTCTCGTCTCCCACCCGGTAAGACGTTTGTAGCGATTCCGAATCGTAAGAAGGTTCTTCACTGGGGTCATTCATCTAAATTAGCCGGCCATGCTGGCCAGAAGACCTTCCTGCTCATTACCCGGTATTACTGGTGGCCTACCCTGCGCAAGGATGTGGTAGACTTCGTCGCAGCCTGTTCGTCCTGTGCCCACAGCAAGGTTCCCAGACATCTTCCAGCCGGCCGCCTCCTGCCCCTTCCCGTACCTGCTGCCCCGTGGCAACACATCGCTATGGACTTTATTACTGATCTCCCTGTTTCTGCCGGTTGTACGGCCATTTGGGTGGTCGCTGACCTCTTTTCTAAAATGGCTCACTTCTTCCCTCTGCCTGGTCTCCCGTCCGCATCTATGCTGGCTAAGGACTTCATCCATCACATCTTTCGTCTCCACGGCCTACCCCTCCACATTGTGTCCGATCGTTGAATCGGGTTTACTTCGCACTTCTGGAAAGCTACGTGTAAGCTTACCATCCGCAGTCCAATGGCCAAGTGGAACGTATCAACCAGATCCTTACCAGCTACCTCCGGCACTTCGTCAATGCTCACCATACCGATTGGGTGGAGCTCCTGCCATGGGCTGAGTTCTCCTATAACAACCATGAGAGCGAATCTTCTTCCAAGTCCCCGTTCTTTGTGGTCTACGGTCAACATCCCCGGATTCCGTTTCCCGTTTCAGCTTCTGTGGACAACCCTGCCGCGGAGTCTCTGGTCAGCGAATTTTCCACCATTTGGGATGACCCTAGGTCCGCACTTCTTCAATCCTCCGAGCGGATGAAGAGACATGCTGATAAGAGACCTCTGGACCCACCTCAATTCCGGCCGGGAGACAAGGTTTGGCTCTCCTCCAAACATGTTCGTCTCAAAATACCCTCCTATAAGTTGGGTCCTCGGTTCATCGGTCCATTTGAAGTCCCCAAGCAAATCAATCCAGTGGCCTACAAGTTAAAACTCCCGGCCACCTTACGGATTCCCAACTCCTTCCACGTATCTCTCCTCAAACCAGTTGTGCTTAATTCTTTTTCGGACAATCCAGGTACCTCCCCAGCTCCGGTCTCCGCTGAGGACGTCTATGAGGTAGAGAACATTCTGGCCACCAAGAGGTTAAGAGGAAAAACCTTTTTTTCTGGTGGATTGGAAGGGGTTTGGCCCAGAGATGAGAACTCGCCCCGCTTCTCCTTAAAAAAAAATTTCAGGCCTGAAAAAGGGGGGGCGTAAAGAGGGAGGTACTGTAGAATCGGCGTGCGCGCCATCCAAAGGAGTCCCCGGCCAATGGCAGGAGGACCTCTCATTTAAAAGGCACCTCCTCCAGTCCGCCAGCTTGACTACTCTCCAGTCCGCCAGTCTGTCTATGCGCTCTGCTCGCTTGCTTACCTAGGAAGCATCTGCCGGTCACCTGCTGTGCCTGCCAATCCGCTTGCTTACCTGGAAGCACCTGCTTTTTACCTGCCGTGCCTACCAGCCGACTTACCTGGAGGCTCCTGCTTGTTACCTGCTGTGTCTGCCAGTCCGTCTACCCGGATCACCCATCAGCCTGCCTGCCGTGCTCATCTGCTGTACCGGTCAGTTCCTGCCCTCTAACCCGTGGGAGTCACCTGCTCTCATACAAGGTCGGTCCCAGAGTAGCACCTGGTCCCTCTGCTCGGTCCTTCCCTGGTCACGGAGTCGATTGAGCCGCCGTACGACCTTGGTCGGTCCGAGTTGATACTTAGTTACGCCCCTCTGGTCCCTCCTTGCACCACAGCACAGAGGTTCCACCACCCGGACCCGTAACACCATGTAAATCTTTCTCGACTTCATCCATGGGTAAAACCTTTTTCCAGAGGGATTATTCCAATTATAAAACCTCAGGACGTACACAGTTGAAACCAGAAATTTACATCCACTATATAAAAAGACACATATGCAGGTTTTTCTCAATATCTGACATGAAATCAGAATAAAACTTTCCCATATTAGATCAATTAGGATTACCATAATTTTTAATATTTGCCAAATGCCAGAATAATGATGGAGAGGGAATGTTTTATGGCATTTTTATTACTTACTGCAAAATCAAAAGTTTACATACACTAAGATTACTATGCCTTTAAATTCTAGACTGCCCATATGATGATGTCATGTGTTTGGAAGCTTCTGATAGGTTTTTTGGCAACATCTGAGTTAATAAAATACACACCCGTGGATGTATTTTAATGCACACCTGAAACACACTGATTTTTTGTGTAGCATCATGGGAAAGTCTAAAGAAATGAGCCAAGATGTCAGGAAGAGAATTATGGACTTGCACAAGTCTGACTCATCCTTGGGTACAATTTCAAGATACCTGAAGGTGCCTCGTTCATCTGTACAAACAATTATAACAAGTACAAACAAGATGGGAATGTCCAGCCATCATACCACTCAGGAAGGAGACGGGTTCTATGTCCCAGAGATGAGCGTGCTTTGGTCCGACATGTGCATATCAATCCAATGACAAAAGCAAAATACCTTGTGAAGATGATGGCGGAAGCTGGTAAGATTGTGTCAATAACCACAGTGAAACGAGTATGGTATCAACATGAGATGAAAGGCCACTCTGCCAGGAAGAAGCCATTACTCCAAACGAAACATTAAATGTCAGATTAATGTTTGCAAATGCACACAGGAGCAAAGACCTTAATTTTTGTAGACATGTCCTGTGGTCTGATGAAACTAAAATTGAACTTTTTGGACATAATGACCATCGTTATGTTTGGAGGAAAAAGGGAGAAGCTTGGAAGCCTAAGAACCCATCCCAACTGTGAAACACAGGGGTGGCAGCATCATGTTGTGGGGTTGTTTTTGCTGCAGGAGGGACTGGTGCACTTCACAAAATAGATGGGATCATGAGAAAAGAAGATTATGTGGCAATACTGAAGCAACATCTCAAGACATCAACCAGGAAGTTAAAGCTTATGTGGAAATGACTCTTCCAAATAGAAAATGACCCAAAGCATACTGCCAAAATGGTAACAAAGTGGCTTAAGAATAACAAAGTCAATGTTTTGGAGTGGCCATCACAAAGCCCTGATCTCAATTCTATTGAAAATTTATGGGCAAAGCTGAAAAAGCAGGTGCGAGCAAGGCGACCTACAAACCAGGATCTGTTACATCAGTTTTGTCAGGAGGAATGGGCCCAAATTCCGACCAACTATTGTGAGAAGCTTGTGGAAGGATATCCCAAACGTCTGACCCAAGTTTTCAGTTTAAGGGCAATGGTACCAAATACTAATGAAATGTATGGAAACATTTGACTTTGCAGTAAGTAATAAAAATGCCTTAAAACATTCTCTCTCTCTCATTATTCTGGCATTTGGCAAATATTAAAAATTATGGTAATCCTAATTGACCTAAAACGGGAAAGGTTTATTCTGATTTCAGGTCAGATATTGAGAAAAACCTGCATATGTGTCTTTTTATATAGTGTATGTAAACCTCTGGTTTCAACTGTATATGGCTACATGCACCTGCCCCCTAGATATTGTAGGCACGGCCAAGAGTTATTTAGCAGGAGGGTGAGTAAGGGGGCATTTGGGCGATATATGCCATGGTCAGGACACCCCATTAGCGAGACACATGAACAGTTTACATCAATGTGAAACCTGATACATTTCCTTTTGTATCATTGATGCAGTTAAACCCAATGTGAGAGAAGGTGATCACAATAGATGTATCCTAAAAAAGAAAAGTGAGTGGACTGTTAGACGTGATTCACTGGTCCCTAAGGGACTCAATGAGAAAATTTCCTATGCCTGTTTTATGTGAATACAGCCCCATTCTGGATTATAATTTTGGATTTTATGCTCTACTATTGCTACTTAGTTTCCTGTAAATGGGGTTCACATATTGTTGTAATTCATCGAGATATCTGAGCTTCTATATCAGAATTATTTCTTATCAGTTACAGTACAGACCAAAAGTTTGGACACACCTTCTTATTTAAAGAGTTTTCTGTATTTTCATAACTATGGAAATTGTACATTCACACTGAAGGCATCAAAACTATGAATTAACACATGTGGAATTATATACTTAACAAAAAAGTGTGAAACAACTGAAAATATGTCTTATATTCTAGGTTCTTCAAAGTAGCCACCTTTTGCTTTGCTGACTGCTTTGCACACTCTTGGCATTCTCTTGATGAGCTTCAAGAGGTAGTCACCGGAAATGGTTTTCACTTCACAGGTGAACCTGTCAGGTTTAATAAGTGGGATTTCTTGCCTTCTAAATGGGGTTGGAACCATCAGTTGTGTTGTGCAGAAGTCTGGTGGATACACAGCTGATAGTCCTACTGAATGGACTGTTATAATTTGTATTATGGCAAGAAAAAAGCAGCTAAGTAAAGAAAAACGAGTGGCCATCATTACTTTAAGAAATGAAGGTCAGTCAATCCGAAAAATTGGTAAAACTTTGAAAGTGTCCCCAGGGCCGGCTCCAGGTTTTTCTGGGCCCCGGGCGAAAGAGTCTCAGTGGGCCCCTTTAACACATACCATGATTCATGATGCACAGATACCGCAGAGAAATATATATATATAGTACAATGCAAAGTTTTAATACTTACATTACATGAGTGATATCTATTGTAAATTCTACAAAAGCTCAGAAACGGGCGAATCGCTCCACACAGAATACTGGCTCCCATATAAGGCCCCATACGGAATACTGGCCCCCATATAAGGCCCCATACGGAATACTGGCCCCCATATAAGGCCCCATACGGAATACTGGCCCCCATATAAGGCCCCATACGGAATACTGGCCCCGATATAAGGCCCCATACTGAATACTGGCCCCCATATAAGGCTCCATACGGAATACTGGCCCCCATATAAGGCTCCATACGGAATACTGGCCCCCATATAAGGCTCCATACGGAATACTGGCCCCCATATAACGCTCCATACAGGATACTGGCCGCCTTATAAAGCTCCATACAGGATACTGGCCCCCATAAAACGCTCCATACAGGATACTGGTCCCCATATAATGCTGCATGCAGGCTGTTACCCCCCCCCCACATAATGCCCCATACAGGCTGTTACTCCCCACATAATGCCCCATACAGGCTGTCCCCCCCCCCCTTATAATGCTCATGCAGGCTGTCAACCCCTCTCTCTATAATACCCCATGTAGGATGTCACCCCCTCTCTCTCTATAATGCCCCATGCAGGATGTCACCCCCCCCCCTCTCTTTGTAATGCCCCATGCAGGCTGTCACCCCTTCTCTCTATAATGCCCATGCAGGCTGTCACCCCCTCTCTCCATAATGCCCCATGCAGGATGTCACCCCCTCTCTCTATAATGCCCCATGCAGGCTGTCACCCCCTCACTATAATGCCCCATGCAGGCTGTCACCCCCTCTCTCCATAATGCCCCATGCAGGCTGTCACCCCCTCTCTCCATAATGCCCCATGCAGGCTGTCACCCCCTCTCTCCATAATGCCCCATGCAGGCTGTCACCCCCTCTCTCCATAATGCCCCATGCAGGCTGTCACCCCCTCTCTCCATAATGCCCCATGCAGGCTGTCACCCCCTCTCTTCATAATGCCCCATGCAGACTGTCACCCCCTCTCTCCATAATGCCCCATGCAGGCTGTCACCCCCTCTCTTCATAATGCCCCATGCTGGCTGTCACCCCCTCCCTCCATAATGCCCCATGCAGGCTGTCACCCCTTCTCTCTATAATGCCCATGCAGGCTGTCACCCCCTCTCTTCATAATGCCCCATGCAGGATGTCACACCCTCTCTCCATAATGCCCCATGCAGGATGTCACCCCCTCTCTCCTTAATGCCCCATGCAGGATGTCACCCCCTCTCTCTATAATGCCCCATGCAGGCTGTCACCCCTTCTCTCTATAATGCCCATGCAGGCTGTCACCCCCTCTCTCCATAATGCCCCATGCAGGCTGTCACCCCCTCTCTCCATAATGCCCCATGCAGGATGTCACCCCCCCATATAATGCCCCATGCCTCCATACATTAAAAAAAAAAAAAATCAAATACTCACCTCCCTCCTCCTCACCTGCTGCCTGCTGCTCGGGTTTGGACTCCAGCGTTGTCAGCTTCTTCCCGCCCTGCGCTCCCTGTGACGGCTCAGGGAAGCGCGCGGTGGAAAGACGTCGGATCTGCGGAGGCACGGGGAGAGGTAAGTATCCGGCAGCCGGGCCCTGAGCAAGCGGGAGGGAGCGGGCGCTGGCACCGCTCTCCTCCGCCCATAGCCCAGTGGGGTGCGCGACTGCCAGTGGGCCCCCCCTGCCTACTCAGGGCCCCGGCACTTGCCCGGGTGCGCCGGGTGCTGACGCCGCCCCTGAGTGTCCCCAAGTGCAGTTGCAAAAACCATCAAGCGCTACAAAGAAACTGGCTCACATGAGGACCGCCCCAGGAAAGGAAGACCAAGAGTCATCTCTGCTTCTGAGGATAAGTTTATCCGAGTCACCAGCCTCAGAAATCGCAGGTTAACAGCAGCTCAGATTAGAGACCAGGTCAATGCCACACAGAGTCCTAGCAGCAGACACATCTCTACAACAACTGTTAAGAGGAGACTTTGTGCAGCAGGCCTTCATGGTAAAATAGCTGCTAGGAAACCACTGCCAAGGACAGGCAACAAGCAGAAGAGACTTGTTTGGGCTAAAGAACACAAGGAATGGACATTAGACCAGTGGAAATCTGTGCTTTGGTCGGATGAGTCCAAATTTGAGATCTTTGATTCCAAACACAGTGTCTTTGTGCAACGCAGAAAAGGTGAACGGATGGACTCTACATGCCTGATTCCCACCATGAAGCATGGAGGAGCAGGTGTGATGGTGTGGGGGTGCTTTGCTGGTGACACTGTTGGGGATTTATTCAAAATTGAAGGCATACTGAACCAGCATGGCTACCACAGCATCTTGCAGCGGCATGCTATTCCATCCGGTTTGCGTTTAGTTGGACCATCATTTATTTTTCAACAGGATAATGACCCCAAACACACCTCCAGGCTGTGTAAGGGCTATTTGACCAAGAAGGAGAGTGATGGGGTGCTACGCCAGATGACCTGGCCTCCACAGTCACCAGACCTAAACCCAATTGAGATGGTTTGGGGTGAGCTGGACCGCTGAGTGAAGGCAAAAGGGCCAACAAGTGCTAAGCATCTCTGGGAACTCCTTCAAGATTGTTGGAAGACCATTTCCGGTGACTACCTCTTGACGCTCATCAAGAGAATGCCAAGAGTGTGCAAAGCAGTCATCAAAGCAAAAGGTGGTTACTTTGAAGAACCTAGAATATAAGACATATTTTCAGTTGTTTCGCACTTTTTTGTTAAGTATATAATCCCATATGTGTTAATTCATAGTTTTGATGCCTTCAGTGTGAATGTTCAATTTTCATAGTCCTGAAAATACAGAAAAATCTTTAAATGAAAAGGTGTGTCCAAACTTTTGGTCTGTACTGTATATCACACACTTATACTATTTAGTAACTAACAAGTGTGGTGATCCTTGTGTATCTGTAATTATGCAATATGGGTCAAATTTGACCATTTAGGAACATGCTGTGGGCCATCATCCCATATTTTATGTAGTAATAAAGTAGATCTACATGCCTATTACATGATGGGAGGATGTGCAATACTTGTTTTTAGTCTCCCTTGACACTGATCTCAGAGACAGGACTTTTCTATATTGCTAGAACGCAATCCAAATTCATAATGCGCTCCTGAGTGGAACGCATGCCCAGTCATAGATAGGAGACTCTAATGCTCTCCGGTGTAGAATACACACATCTAGGCGTGCGCAATCACTGACAATGACTATAGATGCTCTCTGGTATGGAGTGCATAACTACGGGCATGCGCAGTCACGGATACGAGTGGGGCGGTGGCAATCAGTTTATCTGGCATTTCAGTGTAAAGCGCGTCACTTCCGGACATGCACACTAGGGGATGGAGATTATTGGACCTCTAGCTAATGAGAAGTAGCGCAGGCGCAGTACATTATTCTAGATAGACTCCATTTTGTATGTCCTATGACAATTCACCTCTAGAAATGGGAATGGGTCTCCTAGTCTGGGGAGGGGTTTTGGATGAAGTGGGATATTTATACATGGCTATTAGACACACTATGCTGAACATCATGAATTATCATCACTGTATCAAGCCTCCTGATGAAGCTGTTGGGAAAACGCATTGAGGCAGATTATTGAACCATTCTCTGATGACTACCATACCCTTTCCTTTATATATACCTTGAGACATATCTGATCATATTTAATGCATCAGTGTATTTTTTTGATATACAGTGCATTGTGAAAGTATTTGGCCCCCTTGAACTTTTCTACCTTTTGCCACTTTTCTGGGTTCAAACATAAAGATATAAAATTCTAATTTTTGGGGGAAGAATCAACAACAAGTGGGACACAATCGTGAAGTGTAGCGGAATTTATTGGATATTTTAAACTTTTTTAACAAATTAAAAACTGAAAAGTGTGGCGTGCAATTTTATTCGGCCCCCTTGAGTTAATACTTTGTAGTGCCACCTTTTGCTGCGATTGCAGCTGCAAGTTGCTTGGGGTATGTCTCTATCAGTTTTGCACATCGAGAGGCTGAAATTCTTGCCCATTCTTCCTTGCAAATCAGCTCGAGCTCAGTGAGGGTGGATGGAGAGTGTTTGTGAACAGCAATTTTCAGCTCTTTCCACAGATTCTCGATTGGATTCAGGTCTGGACTTTGACTTGGCCATTCTAACACCTGGATACGTTTATTTTTGAACCATTCCATTGTAGATTTTGCTTTATGTTTGGGATCATTGTCTTGTTGGAAAATAAATCTCCATCCCAGTCTCAGGTCTTTTGCAGACTCCAACAGGTTTTCTTCCAGAATGGTCCTGTATTTGGCTCCGTCCATCTTCCCATCAATTTTAATCATCTTCCCTGTCGCTGCTGAAGAAAAGTAGGCCCAAACTATGATGCTGCCACCACCATGTTTGACAGTGGGGATGGTGTTTTGAGGGTGATGAGCTGTGTTGCTTTTATGCCAAACATATTGTTATGCATTGTGGCCAAAAAGTTTGATTTTGGTTTCATCTGACCAGAGCACCTTATTCCACATGTTTGGTGTGTCTCCCAGGTGGCTTGTGGCAAACTTCAAACAAGACTTTATGGATATCTTTGAGAAATGGCTTTCTTCTTGCCACTCTTCCATAAAGGCCAGATTTGTGCAGTGTACGACTGATTGTTGTCCAATGGACAGACTCTCCCACCTCAGCTGTAGATCTCTGCAGTTCATCCAGAGTGATCATGGGCCTTTTGACTGCATCTCTGATCAGTCTTCTCCTTGTTCGAGATGAAAGTTTAGAGGGACGACTGGGTCATGGTAGATTTGCAGTGGTCTGATACTCCTTCCATTTCAATATCATCCCTTGCATAGTGCTCCTTGAGATGTTTAAAACTTGGGAAATCTTTTTGTATCCAAATCCGGCTTTAAACTTCGCCACAACAGTATCTCGGACCTCCCTCTCCTTCCCCATCATCACAGTTTCAGCGACATCGACATTCCTATGATGGTGATACCATTGAATAGAATAGTGAATCAGGAGTTGAAAGCTTTTGTCTGTGAGTCTGAGACTCCGTGCACTGCAGGCACAAAGATGTCACTACATCATAACTGTTGACTGAGTTTGACCAAGGTTTTTGACCTTAATTAGCCGCTATGTTTTGCTGCCAAGAGATGCAGAAACTGTGCCGAAATTTCTGCAGCAAATACTCAACGTGCGCACATACCTTAGTGTCATGGCTTGTTCACTATCATCGTTAGGAAAGGCCAGGTGATGCAAATTTCCCAAGTTTATAAAAACCCAGCCTCCTCTAACCTTGTGCCAAACCACGCAGCCATGGGTTCTTCTAAGCAGCTGCCTAGCACTCTGAAAGAGCTGAAGAGCAGAGGAGATGAAGGGACTGCAGGCAGAGGATGACACAGAGAGGAGGGGGCCATGGATGAAGGGGCTGCTGCGGAGTACAGTGCAGGACGGGAGCAGGGCTGAGGCTGGAGAGCAGAGGAGATGAAGGGACTGCGGGCAAAGGATGACACAGAGAGGAGGAGGAGGCAATTGATGAAGGGGCTGCTCCGGAGTACAGTGCAGGATGGTAGCAGAGCTGAGTGAGGCTGGAGAGCAGAGGAGATGAAGGGACTGCAGGCAGAGGATGACACAGAGAGGAGGAAGGGGCCATGGATGAAGGGGCTGCTGCAGAGTACAGTGCAGGACGGGAGCAAGGCTGAGGCTGCAGAGCAGAGGAGATGAAGGGACTGCGGGCAAAGAATGACACAGAGAGGAGGAGGAGGCCATGGATGAAGGGGCTGCTGTGGAGTACAGTGCAGGACGGAAGCAGGGCTGAGGCTGGAGAGCAGAGGAGATGAAGGGACTGCGTGCAGAGGATGACACAGAGGAGGAGGGGGCCATGGATGAAGGGGCTGCTGCGGAGTACAGTGCAGGACGGGAGCAGAGCTGAGGCTGGAGGGCAGAGGAGATGAAGGGACTGCGGGCAGAGGATGACACAGAGAGAAGGAGGGGGGACGGATGAAGGGGCTGCTGTGGAGTACAGTGCAGGATGGGAGCAGGGCTGAGGCTGGAGAGCAGAGGAGATTAAGGGACAGCGGGCAAAGGATGACACAGAGAGGAGAAGGGGGCCATGGATGAAGGGGCTGCTGCGGAGTACAGTGCAGGACGGGAGCAGAACTGAGGCTGGAGAGCAGAGGAGATGAAGGGACTGCGGGCAAAGGATGACACAGAGAGGAGAAGGGGGCCATGGATGAAGGGGCTGCTGCAGAGTACAGTGCAGGACGGGAGCAGGGCTGAGGCTGGAGAGCAGAGGAGATGAAGGGACTGCAGGCAAAGGATGACACAGAAAGGAGGAGGAGGCCATGGATGAAGGGGATGGGAGCAGGGCTGAGGCTGGAGAGCAGAGGAGATGAAGGGACAGTGGGCAAAGGATGACACAGAGAGGAGGAAGGGGCCATGGATGAAGAGGCTGCTGCAGAGTACAGTGCAGGACTTGAGCAGAGCTGAGGCTGGGGAGCAGAGGAGATGAAGGGACTGCAGGCAAAGGATGACACAGAGAGGAGAAGGGGGCCATGGATGAAGGGGCTGCTGCGGAGTACAGTGCAGGACGGGAGCAGGGCTGAGGCTGGAGAGCAGAGGAGATGAAGGGACTGTGGGCAAAGGATGACACAGAGAGATGGAGGGGGCCATGGATGAAGGGGCTGCTGCCGAGTACAATGCAGGACGGGAGCAGGACTGAGGTTGGAGAGCAGAGGAGATAAAGGGACTGCGGGCAAAAGATGACACACAAAGGAGGAGGGGGCCATGGATGAAGTGGCTGCTGCAGAGTACAGTGCAGGACGGGAGCAGGGCTGAGGCTACAGAGCAGAGGAGATGAAGGGACTGCGGGCAAAGGATGACACAGAGAGGAGGAGGGGGCCATGGATGAAGGGTCTGCTACGGAGTACAGTGCAGGACGGAAGCAGAGCTGAGGCTGCTGAGCAGAAGAGATGAAGGGACTGTGGGCAAAGGATGACACAAAGAGGAGGAGGCCATGGATGAAGGGGCTGCTGCGGAGTACAGTGCAGGACGGGAGCAGGGCTGAGGCTGGAGAGCAGAGGAGATGAAGGAACTGCTGGCAAAGGATGACACAGAGAGGAGGAGGTGGCCATGGATGAAGGGGCTGCTGCGGAGTACAGTGCAGGGCGGGAGCAGGGCTGAGGCTGGAGAGCAGAGGAGATGAAGGGACAGCGGGCAGAGGATGACACAGAGAGGAGGAGGGGGCCATGGATGAAGGGGCTGCTGCGGAGTACAGTGCAGGACGGGAGCAGGGCTGAGGCTGGAGAGCAGAGGAGATGAAGGGACTGTAGGCAGAGGATGACACAGAGAGGAGGAGGGGGCCATGGATGAAGGGGCTGCTGCAGAGTACAGTGCAGGACGGGAGCAGGGCTGAGGCTGCTGAGCAGAGGAGATGAAGAGACTGCGGGCAGAAGATGACACAGAGAGGAGGAGGGGGCCATGGATGAAGGGGCTGCTGCGGAGTACAGTGCAGGACGGGAGCAGGGCTGAGGCTGGAGAGCAGAGGAGATGAAGGGACTGCAGGCAAAGGATGACACAGAAAGGAGGAGGAGGCCATGGATGAAGGGGATGGGAGCAGGGCTGAGGCTGGAGAGCAGAGGAGATGAAGGGACAGTGGGCAAAGGATGACACAGAGAGGAGGAAGGGGCCATGGATGAAGAGGCTGCTGCAGAGTACAGTGCAGGACTTGAGCAGAGCTGAGGCTGGGGAGCAGAGGAGATGAAGGGACTGCAGGCAAAGGATGACACAGAGAGGAGGAGGGGGCCATGGATGAAGGGGCTGCTGCGGAGTACAGTGCAGGACGGGAGCAGGGCTGAGGCTGGAGAGCAGAGGAAATGAAGGGACTGTAGGCAGAGGATGACACTGAGAGGAGGAGGCCATGGATGAAGGGTCTGCTACGGAGTAGAGTGCAGGACGGGAGCAGAGCTGAGGCTGGAGAGCAGAGGAAATGAAGGGACTGTAGGCAGAGGATGACACTGAGAGGAGGAGGGGGCCATGGATGAAGGGTCTGCTACGGAGTACAGTGCAGGACGGAAGCAGAGCTGAGGCTGCTGAGCAGAAGAGATGAAGGGACTGTGGGCAAAGGATGACACAGAGAGGAGGAGGCCATGGATGAAGGGGCTGCTGCGGAGTACAGTGCAGGACGGGAGCAGGGCTGAGGCTGGAGAGCAGAGGAGATGAAGGAACTGCTGGCAAAGGATGACACAGAGAGGAGGAGGTGGGCATGGATGAAGGGGCTGCTGCGGAGTACAGTGCAGGACGGGAGCAGGGCTGAGGCTGGAGAGCAGAGGAGATGAAGGGACTGCAGGCAAAGGATGACACAGAGAGGAGGAGGAGGAGGCCATGGATGAAGGGGCTGCTGCGGAGTACAGTGCAGGACGGGAGCAGGGCTGAGGCTGGAGAGCAGAGGAGATGAAGGGACTGCGGGCAAAGGATGACACAGAGAGGAGGAGGAGGCCATGGATGAAGGGGCTGCTGCAGAGTACAGTGCAGGACGGGAGCAGGGCTGAGGCTGGAGAGCAGAGGAGATGAAGGGACTGCGGGCAGAGGATGACACAGAGAGGAGGAGGGGGCCATGGATGAAGGGGCTGCTGCGGAGTACAGTGCAGGACAGGAGCAGGGCTGAGGCTGGAGAGCAGAGGAGATGAAGGGACTGCGGGCAGAGGATGACACAGAGAGGAGGAGGGGGCCATGGATGAAGGGGCTGCTGCGGAGTACAGTGCAGGATGGGAGCAGGGCTGAGGCTGGAGAGCAGAGGAGATGAAGGGACTGTGGGCAGAGGATGACACAGAGAGGAGGAGGGGGCCATGGATGAAGGGGCTGCTGCAGAGTACAGTGCAGGACGGGAGCAGGGCTGAGGCTGGAGAGCCGAGGAGATGAAGAGACTGCGGGCAGAAGATGACACAGAGAGGAGGAGGGGGCCATGGATGAAGGGGCTGCTGCGGAGTACAGTGCAGGACGGGAGCAGGGCTGAGGCTGGAGAGCAGAGGAGATGAAGGGACTGCGGGCAGAAGATGACACAGAGAGGAGGAGGGGGCCATGGATGAAGGGGCTGCTGCGGAGTACAGTGCAGGGTGGGAGCAGGGCTGAGGCTGCTGAGCAGAGGAGATGAAGGGACTGCGGGCAGAAGATGACACAGAGAGGAGGAGGGGGCCATGGATGAAGGGGCTGCTGCGGAGTACAGTGCAGGACGGGAGCAGGGCTGAGGCTGCTGAGCAGAGGAGATGAAGGGACAGCGGACAGAGGATGACACAGAGAGGAGGAGGAGGCCATGGATGAAGGGTCTGCTGTGGAGTACAGTGCAGGACGGGAGCAGGGCTGAGACTGGAGAGCAGAGGAGATGAAGGGACTGCGGGCAAAGGATGACACAGAGAGGAGGAGGAGGCCATGGATGAAGGGGCTGCTGCGGAGTACAGTGCAGGACGGGAGCAGGGCTGAGGCTGGAGAGCAGAGGAGATGAAGGGACTGCGGGCAAAGGATGACACAGAGGAGGAGGGGGCCATGGATGAAGGGGCTGCTGCGGAGTACAGTGCAGGATGGGAGCAGGGCTGAGGCTGGAGAGCAGAGGAGATGAAGGGACAGCGGGCAGAGGATGACACAGAGAGGAGGAGGAGGCCATGGATGAAGGGGCTGCTGCGGAGTACAGTGCAGGACGGGAGCAGGGCTGAGGCTGGAGAGCAGAGGAGATGAAGGGACTGCAGGCAGAGGATGACACAGAGAGTAGGGGAACAGAGGCAGGTCAGGTGGAGGCAGGCAGGGAAGTAGAAGAGTAGAGAGTGCAAGTACTGCCGTTTTGCCACGACCTCCGCCCTCCTCCTGCCGTGCATGCAGGACGCGAGTGCCAGCATGGCGTTATGATGACACTGCATGCACAGGTATCCCTGTATGCACCTGTGCGCACCCAGCGGCAGTGCGCTTTGAAGTGCCGGGCGCCCACACTGATATGATTATATCAGTACTGGCGTCTGGACGCCTGCAGGCAGTGGCTGTTGCCAGGACAAGGATCTCTTTGATCCTTTTGTCCTAGCAGTGTGACTCTCTACTGAAATGGTAATTATTAACCATGTCAGCGTATAGTCACAGGCAATAGATGGACATCTGTCCATCTTCTTCTGACATGCCCAGACTTTTCTTGTCCTGGGCATATCTGAACAGTGGGGGGATTATTATAAGGGGGCCAACTATATATGTGTGGAGGCACAATTATATTCATGTGCATGTGGACATATATAAGTGTGGGAACACATGGGGATATAGGCACATAAGGCATTATATGCATTTACAGGTGGTTCTCACTAAATTAGAATATCATCAAAAAGTTAATTTATTTCAGTTCTTCAATACAAAAAGTGAAACTCCTATATTATATAGAGTCATTACAAACAGAGATCTATTTCAAGTGTTTATATTTATTAATGTTGATGATTATGGCTTACAGTCAATGAAAACACAAAAGTCATTATCTCAGTAAATTAGAATACTTTATAACACCAGCTTGAAAAATGTTTTTAAAATTCGAAATGTTGTCCTACTGAAATGTATGTTCAGTAAATGCACTCAATACTTGGTCAGGCTCCTTTTGCATCAATTCCTGCATCAATGCGGCAATGTGGCATGGAGGTGATGAGCCTGTGGCACTGCGCAGGTGGCTTTGATAGCAGCCTTCAGCTCGTCTGCATTGTTGCATCTGGGGTCTCTCGTCTTCCTCTTGACAATACCCCATAGATTCTCTATAGGGTTAAGGTCAGACAAGTTTGCTGGCCAATCAAGCACAGTGATACTGTTGTGTGTAAACCAGGTATTGGGACTTTTGGCAGTGTGGACAGGTGCCATATCCTACGGGAGAATGAAATATCCATCTCCAAAAAGCTTGTCGGCAGAGGGAACCATGAAGTGCTCTAAAATTTCCTGGTAGACGGCTGTGCTGACTTTGGTCTTGAGAAAACATAGTGGACCTACACCAGCAGATGACATGGCTCCCCAAACCATCACTGATTGTGGAAACTTCACACCAGACCTCAAGCAGCTTGGATTGTGGCCTCTCCACTCTTCCTCCAGACTCTGGGACCTTGATTTCCAAATGAAATGCAAAATTACTTTAATCTGAAAACAACCTTGGACCACTGAGCAACAGTCCAGGTCTTTTTCTTCTTGGCGCAGGTAAGACGCTTCTGGCCTTGTCTGTTGGTCATGAGTGGCTTGACACAAGGAATGCGACACTTGTAACCCATGTCCTGGATACGTCTGTGTGTGGTGGCTCTTGAAGCAATGACTACAGCAGCAGTCCACTCCTTGTGAATCTCCCCAACATTTTTGAATGGCCTTTTGTTAGCAATCCTTTCAAGGCTGCAGTTATCCCGGTTGCTTGTGCACCCTTTTCTACCACAATTTTTTCTTCCACTCAACTTTCCATTAATATGCTTGGATACAGCACTCTGTGAACAGCCAGCTTCTTTAGAAATGACCTTTTGTGGCTTACCCTCCATGTGGGGTGTGTCTATAACTGTCTTCAGGACATCTGTCAAGTCAGCAGTTTTCCCCATGATTGTGGAGCCTACTGAAACAGACTAAGGGACCTTTTTAAATGCTTAGGAAGCCTTGTTATTTGTTAATTATTCTAATTTTCTGAGATAATGACTTTTTTGTGTTTTCATTGGCTTTAAGCCATAATCATCAACATTAACAGAAATAAACACTTGAAATAGATCACTCTGTTTGCAATCACTCTATATAATATATGAGTTTCACTTTTTTTATTGAAGAACTGAAATCAAATGACTTTTTGATGATATTCTAATTTAGTGAGATGCACCTGTGTGTATATATATATATATATATATATATATATGCATTCGCATACATGGTAGTATGAAGAAACACATATATTTATGTACAGTACAGACCAAAAATTTGGACACACCTTCTCATTTAAAGATTTTTCTGTATTTTCATGATCATGAAAATTGTACATTCACACTGAAGGCATCAAAACTATGAATTAACACATGTGGAATTATATAGTTAACAAAAAAGTGTGAAACAACTGAAAATATGTCTTATATTCTAGGTTCTTCAAAGTAGCCACCTTTTCCTTTGATGACTGCTTTGCACACTCTTGGCATTCTCTTGATGAGCTTCAAGAGGTAGTCACCGGAAATGGTCTTCCAACAATCTTGAAGGAGTTCCCAGAGATGCTTAGCACTTGTTGGCCCTTTTGCCTTCACTCTGCGATCCAGCTCACCCCATACCATCTCGATTGGGTTCAGGTCTGGTGACTGTGGAGGCCAGGTCATCTGGCTTAGCACCCCATCACTCTCCTTCTTGATCAAATAGCCCTTACAGAGCCTGGAGGTGTGTTTGGGGTCATTGTCCGGTTGAAAAATAAATGATGGTCCAACTAAACACAAACCGGATGGAATAGCATGCCGCTGCGAGATGCTGTGGTAGCCATGCTGGCTCAGTATGCCTTCAATTTTGAATAAATGCCCAACAGTGTCACCAGCAAAGCACCCCTACACCATCACACCTTCGCCTCCATACTTCACGGTGGGAACCAGGCATGTAGAGTCCATCCGTTCACCTCTTCTGCGTCGCACAAAGACACGGTGGTTGGAACCAAGATCTCAAATTTGGACTCACCAGACCAAAGCACAGATTTCCACTGGTCTAATGTCCATTCCTTGTGTTCTTTAGCCCAAACAAGTCTCTTCTGCTTGTTGCCTGTCCTTAGTAGTGGTTTCCTAGCAGCTATTTTACCATGAAGGCCAGCTGAACAAAGTCTCCTCTTAACAGTTGTTGAAGAGATGCGTCTGCTGCTAGAACTCTGTGTGGTATTGACCTGGTCTCTAATCTGAGCTTCTGTTAACCTGCGATTTCTGAGGCTGGTGACTTGGATAAACTTATTCTCAGAAGCATAGGTGACTCTTGGTCTTCCTTTCCTGGGGCGGTCCTCATGTGAGCCAGTTTCTTTGTAGCGCTTGATGGTTTTTGCAACTGCACTTGGGGACACTTTCAAAGTTTTCCCAATTTTTCTCACTGACTGACCTTCATTTCTTAAAGTAATGATGGCCACTCGTTTTTCTTTACTTAGCTGCTTTTTTCTTGCCATAATACAAATTCTAACAGTCTATTCAGTAGGATTATCAGCTGTGTATCCACCAGACTTCTGCACAACACAACTGTGTGAATGTACAATTTTCATAGTCATGAAAATACAGAAAAATCTTTAAATGAGAAGGTGTGTCCAAACTTTTGGTCTGTACTGTATATATGATATACATACATATTTTAGGACACTTATCTTTACACTCTTTCCTCAGTTCGAAATGTAATTAGGTAATGGCTGTTAACCGCAAGGAAGACCAAGCCGAATTTCAGTGAGAGCTGCTCATAGGATTGCTGGAGAGGCAAATCAGAAACCCCCCTTGACTGCAAAAGACCTTCAGAAAGATTTAGAAGACTCTTTAGCTGTGGTACATTGTTCTACTGTTCAGAGACACCCGCACAAATATGGCCTTCATGAAGGAGTCATCAGAAGAAAACCTCTCCTGCGTCCTCACCATAAAATTCTGTGTCAGAAGTATGCAAAAGAACATCTAAACAAGCCTGATGCATTTTGGATACATGTTCTGTGGACTGAAGAGGTTAAAATACAACTCTTTGACCACAATGATCAAAGTTATGTGTGGAGAAAAAAGGGCACAGAATTTCAAGAAAAGAACATCTTGCCAACCTTCACAAGCATGGAGGTGGATCAATCATGCTTTAGGGTTGTGTTGCAGCCAATGGCACGGGATCATTTCCTGGGTAGAGGGAAGAATGGATTCAATGAAATTTCAACAAATTGTTGATGCAAATAAAACACCATCTGTAAAAAAGCTGAAGTTGAAAAAAGGATGGCTTCTTCAAATGGATAATGGATTCTAAACACAGTTCAAAATCCACAATAGACAACCTCAAAGGCATAAGATGAAGGTTTTACAATGGCCCTCACAGTCCTCTGATCTGAACCTCATTGATAATCTGTGGCTAGATGTCAAAATAGCAGTGCATGCAAGACAACCCAGGAATCTCACAGAACTGGAAGAATTTTCCAAGGAAGAATGAATGAAAATTCCTCAAACAAGAATTTAAAAACTCTTGTCTGGCTACAAAAAGCATTTACAAGCTGTGATATTTGCAAAAGGTGGTGTTACATGCAAGGTGTCCAAACTTTTGCATCGGCCCATTTTGTAATTTTGACCATGGGTGTTTACTCACAGTGGCATGTAAAGGTTTAAAGGGAATTAAGTTAAGGAAGGATTCCTTATCTTAAATGAACAGGATTTAAACAAACAGTTGTCTATACTAGAGAGGAAGCTACAGTGTCTTATAACTGGGACATCCGTTCTCCTAAGAAGACCTGAAGATGCAGTGCCACAGCAATGAGTGTGTGGCCCTCATCGAATGGACTTTGAAAGTACTAGTGAGGAGTCGTACCGATGCACCTCAGCCAGTGAGGTCCTCACAAATCAACTGAGAGCTCTGAGTTGCCCTGAGGGGCTGTAACGACACATCTCAACCTGTATGGTCCTCACAGGGATGATGGACCTTCCCATAATGGCTTGCTGGACTGTTGTAGCTTTTAACAAAAGTTATGTACCGCCACATGTAACCATAAAGTTCTTGACTCTGCATAATGGAGGAGAAACATTAATAAAGTGTTGTGCCTGCTATCTGATATATATATACTGTACTTGTCATCAAGTTCTTGTAAAGTAAAGTTTATTTTTGGATTTTGGTCTCCTTCATTTATCTCCATACCATCTGGACTGGGCCTGCTAAGTACAGTGGCAGCATATGGTCTTCGGAATCGGGAAATATGACTCCGCCAACTTAAAGTCTGTGATGCAACGTGGCATTGGTGGATGGAACAAGACATGATGTCCCAGATGAGCTCGATTGGATTCAGGTCTGGGGAATGGACAGGCCATTCCAAAGCATCAATGCCTTCATCATGCAGGAGCTGCTGACACACTTCAGCCACATGAGGCCTAGCATTGTCATGCATCAGAAGGAACACAGGGCCCATTGCACCTGCATACGGTTTCACAATGGATCTGAGGATCTCATCCCAGTACCTAATGGCAGTCAGGTACCTCTGGCTAGCACATGGAGGGCTGTGCGGCCCTCCAAGGAAATGCCTCCCCACACCATTATTGACCCACTGCCAAACCAGTAGTGTGGGAGAACGTTCTCCACAGCATCTCCAGACTCTTTCATGTTGTCACATGTGTGCAGTGTGAGCCTGCTCTCATCCGTGAAGAACACAGGGCGCCAATGTGGAATCTGCCAATCTTGGTGTTCTCTGGCAAATGCCAATGACCCTTCACCATGTTGTACTGTAAGCGCAACACCCACTTGTGGACTTCGAGCCTTCATACCACCCTCATGGAATCTGTTTCTGACAGTTTGAGCTGACAAATAAATGTTAGTGGCCTGTTCCTCCTTGCACAAAGGAGGAGGTAGCGGTCCTGATGCTGGGTTGTTGCCCTCCTAAAGCCCCCTCCACATCTCCTGGTGTACTGACCTGTCTCCTGGTACAGTATATGCTCCATGCTTTGGACACTGTGCTGACACACAGTTACCCTTCTTGTCACAGCTCTCATTGATGTGCCATCCTGGATGAGCTGCACTACATGAGCAACTTCTGTGGGTTGTAGACACCGCCTCATACTACTGTACCTCTAGGGGTGAGAGCAATAATAAAATGCAAAAGTGACCAAAACAACCAAAAAGGATGAGAACAGAGAAATGTTCTGCAGAACCACTCCTTTATAGGGGGTATCTGGCTAATTGACTATCATTTCTACCTGCTGTCTTTTCCATTTACACAACTGCAGGAGAAATTGATTCACAATCAGTGTGGCTTCATAACTGGACAGGTTGATTTCACAGAAGTGTAATTGACTTAGAGTTACATTGTGTCGTTTAAGTGTTCCCTTTATTTTTTGAGTATTGTACTTAACAGCCCCATACATGAGATAAATGTTGGCTGAACGGTCATTTGGCAGATGGCTATTTTTCCCGACTCCCCCATACACACAAATATTCCAGCTTTCCTGTGGTCTGTATGAGAGAGTCACCACCAGACTCCTCTAGCGGAGGATTATCTACAGGAAGAACAAACAATTAGCCTCTAAAATTCAGGATCCCAGATCCTTCTCTGCCCTGACATCATCTGTCGGGAGGCCCCCAAATACATTATATAGTCAGGCAACCCCGAATTCATTACTTCCATGCAACTTTAGTCTAATGTGTATGGGGGCTTTAAAATGTAACTCATTGGACGCTGCCTCTGGCCCGGCCTAATAGACTTTCGTACATTGCAGACCCAGATATCATTATTAGGTATTTAAGTATCATAGTAACTAGGCAGCCCCATACTATCGAGTACTTGGGGGAGGAGGGGCACTGAGCCGGACTCTGTCAAACCTTCTGAGATGCCATGTTTGCTTTTCACAGCAGCAAGTGGTTAAACTGCCAGGGATTATGTTGCAGCGGCACCTGTGCCATCCCTGCGGTGAACATCTATGTTCTGCTGCTCAAAGGAATTAATTATTTTAAAACAAATGTTTAATGTGTTAGAAAAAAACAAAATGTGTCTTCTGCTTTTTGCATGTTTTTTTCTTTTTATAAGAATTGTTGGTGCCTATTTTCTTTTGAAACATTTTAATTTCTGCTTTTTTTCTGGTGTTTTTCTTGTAATATAGGAAAGCCTGAGGCCAGAAATAAACCCCATAAAACACTGTACATGGAGACTTTGGTATCAAATAATTTCTGCCCCAATATTTGTGCAAACAAAAAAGGTTTTATAAATGCATCAAACTTCTGTGTGTGAATCAGACATAAAATCTAACGAGATAGAAGATTACAGTCCGGGGAAGACTGGAAACATTCATATAGACGGCCGGTGGAGATGTAGTCAGTGATGGACTCTGGCTAAATATGTTTCTAGAGCCGTAGTAGAAGATGAAGATGTCGTCCTCATCATGAAGTAGTTATTTCTCATGTCACGTGTAATGAATATCTCCTGCAGTATTACTAATGCCGATTGCAGTGTCGGTAAATGAGACGAGAATTAGCAATAAGGTAGAGGAGTCTATGAGAAACGTATTCAGCTGCAGACTCCAAGGAAGAAACTGCTTGTTGTCTGTGGCCTAAAATATATAGGTTTTATTACTAGATGTAAAGAAGAAAACTAAATACTGTAAAATAATAAATCTCCTCATATTTTTCTCTAATTATCTCCAGTAATTGTATTATTACACAGGATTTTTATGAAGTTACATCTACTTATCTTCTTCCCATTCAGGTCTCTACAATATTCGATCCGTTCAGTGACAATCTTCTATATAAGAGAGTTTTCCTGATTTACCCATCAAAACTGGATATGGACAAGGACAAGATGGCAGAGAAAATATTACACCTTACCCTAGAGATCCTCTTTCATCTTACTGGAGAGGTGAGAGATTCTGATGACGTCACATTACATCATTCTTATCTATAGGAATAACAGATGGACAGAACTGGAGAGGTGAGGACTCTGGAAATGTCTGTACTGAGATTTATTAAGGTGTTTCTCCATTATCAGGATTACACAGTAGTGAAGAAGACTTCTAGTGAGCGCTGTCAGGACCCTGTGTCTGAGGGATGGGGAAGACCCCTGAGCCCAATCAGAGGGCCTCCACCTCACCTCCTGATACATGAGGACATCAATGACCAGAAGATCCTAGAACTCACCTTCAAGATGATTGAGCTGCTGACTGGAGAGGTGACACTGCTGGGAATGCTGGGACATTATACAGTAAAGCTATGAAGGGATCGCAATGGTGACATTATCATTGTATGTGTCAGGTTCCTATAAGGTGTCAGGATGTCGCTGTCTATTTCTCCATGGAGGAGTGGGAGTATTTAGAAGGACACAAAGATGTCATGATGGAGGTTCCCCAGCCCCTCACATCACCAGGTAATAGACAGGACTAAATACACACGACCTATAATTATCTGTATGTAAAGAATGAATTCAGTCCCTGTATGTGTTTTCTCCAGTTCTATCCAGTAAGAGGACAACACCAGAGAGATGTCCCCGTCCTCTTCTTCCACAGGACTGTAAACAAGAAGATCCCAATGTTCCTCAGGATCATCAGGTAGATGGAGAGAAGATATCATGAGATCTTCTCTATGATGTGTAGACGGCTGTGAAGGTCTTGTGCTCAGCAGGGCTGTGGTGTCTGAGTCGGAGCCCATTTTGGTGCAGTCAGAGTGGTATAAAATGGACCGACTCCCGACTCCTAAAATATATAATAAATTGGGTACAGTAGTTCAATGCAGTTTGTGGGGAAGATTTTTTCATAAGAATTTGGGAAAGTTATGAAATGTCCTATAAATGTCTGTCCTATTCCTGATCTAAGGGTCTAGACATTTAGCTGAGATTAATCTGTGCTACTGTAAATTTATCCCTTAAACGTGAGCCGTGTATGAGGGAGTCGTGGAGTCGGTGTCATGGAAATTGAGGAGTCGGAGGTTTGGCTTACCGACTCCACAGCCCTGGTGCTCAGTCTTGTTTTATCCACCAGTATTATATGTTTTATACTTGTGTAATGAGAACGGTGGAGATGGCAGGATTAGAGCTGATCATAGATGGGACTTCTCCATCTGTCTGTGACTTTTACAATATTTGTTTCAGGGTGAAGATCTGACCCATATTAATACTACAGAGACCTATGTGAGGGGTGATGAGCGGTGTAAAGTGGAGATTCCTACATATGACTACCCAGGTGAGTAGTAACCACTAAATGCAGAGAAGTCACAGATTCTTCTCAGTCACCGGCTGTGGCTGCTTTATCGGTGGTGTAGTCCGGCCGTATCACAATCGTGTGGTCACCATTCTTCCTCTAGACCACAACATTCTCCCCTACACAAAACTGTTAACCCCTTTCTGACGTTGTAAGTAATAATAAGTTTCTGTGCTCTGGACCTTATGGACCAGGTACGTATTATTACTACATGGCGATCGCACCTGCACACAGGCTGTGCGGGCGCAATCGCCACCCGGGTCAGCTGATTCTGACATCTGACACCTGGCACGCAGTGCCCGCACCGCTCCCGGCAGCACTTAGTGAGTGCGCAGAGGGACAGCAGCGGGGTCCAGATCGTTGCCATGGTGACCCAATGTCGTCATGATAACATCTGGGTCACCAGCCCCAGCAAGTTAAGTTTGATCATGCGCAGTGCATGATCAAAGTAACTTGTGTCTGCAGAGCTGACAGTTTAAAAGTTATAGCAGTGATCCTGCTCTGCTATACCTTATAACTGCGATCAGCCTGTTGTAAAAATATATTAAAAATATATATTTTTACAAGATATATTAAAAATAATATATGGAAAAAAAAAACAACAATAAAAGCACACATATTTGGTATTGCCGCGTCAGGAACGACCTGCTTTATCATCATATTGCCAAACAAAAAGTGGAATAAAACGCGATAAAAAAGATGAATGTAAATAAAATTGGTACCGCTGAAAACGTCATCTTGTCCAGCAAAAAAGAAGCCGCCATACGACTCCATCAGCTGGAAAATAAAAAAGTTACAGCTCTCAGAATAAAACGATGCAAAAAAAAAATAGTTTTTATTGTCTAACAGCGCCAAAACCTAAAAAAACAATATAAATGTAGTACGGCTGTAATTGTACTGACCCGAATAATAAAGCGGCCTTATACATTTTTCCACACGTGGAACGGCATATAAAGAACCCAAAAAAAACTATTCCTGAATTGTTGTTTTTTGTTTATTCTGCTTCCCAAAATTCGGAATAGAAAGCGATAAAAAAAAGTCACATGCCCAAAATTAGTACCAATAAAAACATCAACTTGTCCCGCAAAAAACAAGCCGTCACATGACTCTGTCGGCTGAAATATGGAAAAATTATAGCTATCAAAATATGGCGATGCAAAAACTTTCTGAATGTCCTCATATGGTCCCTACAAGACAAGGTCCAGTCTTTCTGGCCAAACTTCACTTTTATGATCGACAACATTAAATGTGCAGTGAGGCCAAGTGTGAATTTCTGTACAATAGCAACAGAGTTTCCCTTTATCCTGACTTTTCTATTTCTTCTAAAACCAACTAACTTCAAACAGGATTGCGATAAACTACATAAAAACATTACACCTGTGCCATGATATATCTCTAAGCTGTGCGTGGCTGATGGCTGTAATATACATTTATTCACGCCTGCAGGAGATGTGTTGGCTCCAGCCCTGGTTTCATGGATTCACTCCACGTCATAAATTCCATTATGTTTTCAATCCTAAAGAATTCAGATTACTGCACAATCTCTCCTGAAATGGGGGCGCTAATACTTTCTCTACTCTTCTGGTCAGTACTCATAGTGGCTCTAATGGTCCATCATAAATGAGTGCCACTTCGATTTAATATTGGAGTTCTCCCCTTATACTTATATTGTTGTTGAGGATGTAACATAGAATAAAAAATGTCTTTTTTTATAGGTTTATTCTGTATGACAGTTTGATTGTGGTGGGATCGGCCTGACTCACTTATGTGACTCTATAACTTCCTGGTAGTCTTTAAAAAAAGGTCTCCATTACGTCTTCCCAATGCCCGAGGTCTAAATTTAAGACGCCTCAGCTCTGCAGTATTATAAAAAGTTCTCTTTGAACGTCTAATATTTCTTCTTGAAACTCATCTGACAGAAAATATTGGCCCTTACGATAGTTTAGATTGCCAAGAGCCACCGAGCCCCATACTCCAATTACCCCAGAGAGGTTTCACCACTAGTTACTCACTATTTACTGATGGAGACTGTTGAGTTTGATCATTTCAGTAGATGTGTTATTGTCTATAGTCACAGTTTTTGACTATAGTAGTTAGTGACCAAATTTCTCTGATTTAACCCCTTCCTGCAGCCAGTTTTGTGTTCCTCTCTGGGCCCATTTTTCAAATCTGACATGTGTCACTTTATATGGTGATAACTCTGGAATTCTTCTCAAACGATAATAGGAAACAAATGGACCTTACAAATTATTTTCCTTGAATCCTACAATACCCTATGTACGGCTGAACACTACTATCTTGGCACATGGCAGGTTAAGAAGGGAAGGAGCGACATTTAGCTATTTGAATATAGATCTTGCTGAAATAGTTTGCAGACACAATGTATCGTGGTCACCTGGCAGCTCAAAAGATGGCCACCACAAACAGGCTTGGTGCCATCTACTTCATTTTCCAGATCTCACGAATTGTCTTGTTTATCACCGTTTAACCCCTCTTCATGGATCTGGACTTACACAGAGACCCCAAGGCTTGGGCCACGGTGTTACCTGGTGTTCTGTGGTGTGAGATGGGAAGAAGAATAGTCAGGTAGTTGGGTCAGAACCAGGAGGGCAGAGAAAATACTAAATCAGAAGACACAAGAGTAGTCAGTAAACGGGCCGAGGTCACAAGAGGAAACAAATACACAATCCGGGAGCTGAGCACAGAGGACTGAACCAGAGGAGAACAAGGCTGTATCTGGCAGCTTCCGGCAATATGCTTCCAGCTTTAGTAGGGTGCGGTGCTTTCCAATTAGCTGAAGCAGGGAGCAGATTACTTCAGCTGGACAGCACACACACCCATACTGCCAGACTGGATGGTACTACTGGTCCCAGGCACTCTAATCTTACTGGCTGGACAAAGCCTGTACCTTTAACTCCATATTTGGGAGGCAGAATGAACAAACAGTTGAACACCACGCTCCACTGCTTCATCCTATGAGGTTTTCTATTAGATGGTCATTGTCCTGGTGAATAAGTGAATTTTTTTTATAGAACTTGCCTTTTTACAGACAATTTAAGTAGAAATGTTCAAAAATATAAAATTCAAGGATTTTTTATTAAAAAATAATAATTGGTTTTATTCTTGGCAGATGTCTGTACCAGGAGATCAGAGGGACAGCTGACATCTTCAATTTTCAAATCAGTTAATTTTCAGATTCCACAGGATACAATTAAAATGAATGACATTTCTCCAGATTTACCATCATCCCTTCACAGCAAAGATCTGTCATCTGATCCTTTGAAACAGGTCCTGTCTTCTGATTCATTACCGACTACTAAGGAAATTCAAAGTCACAAAATAAGCATTAAAAAACTAACTGTTCCTAATGCAAAGAAGCCATTTTCACATTCAGAATATAGAAATAGTTTTCCTCTCAGAAAGTCTTTTCTTAAACATCAAAAAATTCACACAGCGAAGAATAGATTTTCTTGCTCCAAGTGTGGGAGATGTTTTAATCAGAAAACAAGTCTTGTTAGGCACCAGAGAACTCACACAGGAGAGAAGCCATTTTCCTGTTCAGAATGTGGGAAATGCTTTACAGAGAAATCAAATCTTATCGCACATCAGAGAACTCACACAGGGGAGAAGCCTTTTCCATGTTCAGAATGTGGGAAATGTTTTACAGAGAAATCAACTCTTATCAAACATCAGAGAACTCACACAGGAGAGAAGCCATTTTCATGTTCAGAATGTGGGAAATGTTTTGTACATAAATCAAATCTTTTCAAACATCAGAGAACTCACACAGGGGAGAAGCCTTTTCCATGTTTAGAATGTGGGAAATATTTTGCAGTGAAATCTACTCTTATCAAACATCAGAGAACTCACACAGGGGAGAAGCCTTTTCCATGTTCAAAATGTGGGAAATGTTTTACAGAGAAATCTACTCTTATCAAACATCAGAGAACTCATACAGGGGAGAAGCCTTTTCCATGTTCAAAATGTGGGAAATGTTTTACAAAGAAATCTACTCTTATCAAACATCAGAGAACTCACACAGGGGAGAAGCCTTTTCCATGTTCAGAATGTGGAAAATGTTTTAACAAGAAATCTAGTTTTCTTACGCACCAGAGAACCCACACAGGGGAGAAGCCTTTTTCATGTTCAGATTGTGGGAAACGTTTTGTACAGAAATCATGTCTTAATATACATCAGAGAACTCACACCGGGGACAAGCCTTTTCCATGTTCAGAATGTGGAAAATGTTTTACACAGAAATCAACTTTTATCAACCATCAGAGAACTCACACAGGAGAGAAGCCATTTTCATGTTCAGAATGTAGGAAATATTTTACAGCGAAATCAAATCTTATCAAACATCGCAAAACTCACACAGGGGAGAAGCCTTTTTCATGTTCAGAATGTGGGAAATGTTTTACGGAGAAATCAACTCTTAGCAAACATCTAAGAACTCACACAGGGGAGAAGCCTTTTCCATGTTCAGAATATGGAAAATGTTTTAACTAGAAATCTGATTTTGATAAGCACCAGAGAATTCACACAGGGGAGAAGCCTTTTTCATGTTCAAAATGTGAGAAATGTTTTAACCAGAAAGCGCATTTTGATAACCACCGGAGAACCCACACTGGGGAGAATGCCGCAACTACACCCAACTAGTCTCTGTACAGACAAGAAAGGCCCTAGCTGCTCAACTAAAAACGCCACCACAGACCTAACTAACTAATAAGCCATTGAGAAGTTTCTCATACCTCCTGAGGAACCAGAGGGGAGGCCGCAACACACAAAACTCTGAGTGAGAAACAAAAACACATTCATATAGGGCAAAGAAGGCAAGCTAACCAAAAATAAAAGGAACAAGTATAATCTCCCAGAAACCAAACATTGTTAGAATGAAAATGTACTAGGAGGGAAAGCAAACTGACCGGGAGGATAGTTTCACCTTTGTGGTGAAACTTATAAAATTCATCCTCACCAACTGGAAATATAAACCTGTACATTTATAAAGACCACGGACAAGATAAAGATTCCCAACTCACATCAGGACCACAAGATCCCAGGTACTTTCAGCTGCATCACAACTAATGTAATGTACTTAATTATATGTACCAAATGTCCAACTGGGGGTCTGTATGTAGGGGAGACAGGGCAAAAACTTAAAACAAGGATGAATTCTCATCGCCACACAAAAAAAGAATAGATCTACTTGTGGCCACACATTTTTACGGCCACAACTGCTTATCCCTTTCCGAAACTGATAGTTCTGCTTCACGTCACTTGTCTTATCTATTGCATTATTCCTGTGCCCTGTTGTGCATAAATATGTGACTCTTCAGATTTTGTGTTATACTATGTCTGATGATGAGACCTGAGTAGTCTCGAAAGCTTACTGACTAATGGCTAACTGAAAAGATGGTATCAACCACTGAGGACTTTCAAATTTTAATATTTTTCTCAATACAGAAATTTTAAGATCTCTCCACAGGTGTTCAATGGGATTTAGACCCAGACTCATTGCTGGGCAGAACTCTCCAGCACTTTGTTTCCATCCATTTTCTGGGTGCTTCTTGAAGTATGTTTGGGGTCATTGTCTTGCTGGATGACCCATGACCTAGGACGCAAACCCAGCTTTCTGACACTAGGCACTACATTGTGCCCCAAAATCTTTTGCTAATCTTCAGATTTCATGTTGCCTTGCACACAGTCAGAGGCAGCTAAACAACCTCAAAACACCTTTGAACCTCCACCATATTTGACTGTATGGGCTGTAAATTTATTGATTATGCTTCCCCCCTTGACAAAGGAACATGCGGATCTCTGAAGATGGACCTTGAAATTGTTGATATTTTTCAACAATTTTGGTTCAAGTCCTCATACAGTTCTCTTCTCCTTTTTCTGTTTTCTCCATGCTTAGAGTGGCACACATATGCACATAATGCAAAGATTGAATCAACTTCTCCCTTTTTTATTTGGTTTTAGTTGTGATTTTCATATTGCCCACACCTGTTACTTGCCACAATTGTGTTTGAACAAGCTTCACATGCTTGAAACAAAGTTGTTTACCCACAATTTTGGCAAGGTGTCAACAATTTTGTCCGACCTATTTTATGTGGTTTTAGTGTGAAATTATGTTCAATTTGCCTTTTTTTTCTCTGTTTTCTTGTGCTGTTTCAATAAACGCAAATAAACGTGTATAACAAAACGTGTAATTGCAGTAATTTTCTGGGAGAATTACTTCATTTTCTGGAACAATTTCAAGGGATCCAACACTTTTGACCATGACTTGTGTAACGGGTCTGGGAGGTGGAACCTCTGAGCTACTATACAAAGGGGCAGTCCTTGTAAGGAAGCGGGTGGCTCCCAGGGAAGGCGGGCAGGTAGTCACGGCAAGTGACAGGAACAGTCTCTGGGAAGAAGGGCAGGAGGTAACGGCAAGTGACAGGGACAGTCTCTAGACAGGCGGGTGGTCACGGCAAGTGACAGCAGGGGAAGAGCCTCTAGACAGGCAGGTGGTCACGGCAAGTGACAGCAGGGTAAGAGTCACTAGACAGGCAGGTGGTCACGGCAAGTGACGGCAGAGCCTCCAGGTAGGCTAGCAGGTGGGAAGCAGGTGAGTGCTCCCAGGTGAGCGGGTAAGAGTCTCACGGCTGGCTGGCAGGTGGTCACGGCAAGTGACGGCAGAACCTCCAGGTAGGCTAGCTGGCGGGTAGCAGATGAGCGCTCCCAGGTGAGCGGGGAAGAGTCTCTCGGCTGGCTGGCAGGAGGTCTCAGGCAGGTATCAGGCAGGTATCAAGCAGGTATCTGGCAGGTATCAGGCAGGTGCTTCCTGAACCGCAGGCGGACTGGTCCATAGACAGACTGGCGGATGCTGGTAGACAGACTGGCGGACCGCAGGGAATGCAAGCAGGTAGACAGAGCTGGAAAACAGACTGGCAACGGAACCTGAGGGCTGAAGCAGAGGTGAAAGGCTTTTTAACAACTTTGCTCGGGCACCTCCATTTTGGAGGAGGTGCCTTATATATGGGAGCTCCACTGGCAATTGGCCGGGGACTCCTTAGGACGGCGCGCGCGGCCCCTTTAAGAGAGAGGGAGCGCGCGCGCCCTAAGCACAGTGGCCGGGAAGCAGCGAGCGCTGCCAGCAGCGCGGGAGGAGGACGCCGAGGACGGAGCAGGGAGGTGAGGGGAACGGCGTCTCTGCCTAGCAGGAGGCAGGGACGCCGACGCTACAGTACCCCCCCCTTTAGGCCCCCCCTTTTTTAGGCCAGAGAGAAATTTATCAAGGATGAGCGGGGCATGGATGTTCTCCCGGGGCTCCCACGTTCTCTCCTCAGGACCAAACCCCTTCCAATCCACTAGAAAAAAGGTCTTTCCTCTTACCCTTTTGGTGGCCAGAATGCTCTCTACCTCAAACTCGTCCTCAGCGGAAACTGGAGCAGGAGGCGTACCTGTAGACTTGGAAAAAGAGTTAAGTACCACAGGTTTTAGGAGAGACACCTAGAAGGAGTTAGGGATCCACAAGTTGGCCGGGAGTTTCAATCTATAGGCCACCGGGTTGATTTGTTTGATAACTTCCAGTGGGCCGATGAACCGAGGTCCTAGCTTGTAGGAAGGAATCTTGAGCCGGACATATTTGGACGAGAGCCAGACTTTATCTCCAGGACAGAATTGGGGTGGATCCAGACGTCTTTTGTCAGCCTGTTTCTTCATCCGCTCGGAGGAATGAAGATGTGCGGATCTGGTACTTTCCCAAATGGAGGAGAATTCACTAACAAGAGATTCCGCGGACGGATTATCCACCTAGGCGGAGACGGGAAACGGTATCCGAGGATGTTGACCGTAGGCAAAAAAACGGGGATTTGGAGGAAGACTCGCTCTCGTGATTATTATAGGAAAATTCGGCCCACGGTAAAAGATCCACCCAGTCGGAATGGTGGGCATTAACAAAGTGCCGGAGGTAACTGGTTAAAATTTGGTTAATCCGCTCTACTTGACCATTGAACTGTGGGTGATAAGCAGAGGAGAAGTCCAAGGTGACCCCCAGCAGTTTACACATGGCTCTCCAGAAGCGAGAGGTGAACTGAACTCCTCGGTCGGATACGATGTGGAGAGGGAGACCATGGAGACGGAAAATATGATGGATAAAGTCTTTAGCCAACTCAGAGGCAGACGGAAGACCCGGCAGGGGAATGAAGTGAGCCATCTTAGAGAAGCGGTCAGCGACCACCCAAATGACCGTACAACCAGCAGAGACGGGGAGATCCGTTATAAAGTCCATGGCTATATGCTGCCACGGGGCAGCAGGTATCGGAAGAGACAGAAGGCGGCCGGCTGGCAGATGTCTAGGAACCTTGTTGCGGGCGCAGGACGCAAAGGCTAAGACAAAGTTTATTACGTCCTTGTGCAGGGTAGGCCACCAGTAATGCCGGGTAATAAGCAGGAGGGTCTTTTTCTGGCCAGCATGGCCAGCTAGCTTAGACGAAAGTCCCCAGTGTAGGACCCTCTCACGATCAGGTACTGCTACGAATGTGTTACCGGGTGGTTGACGATTTAGGTCCACGGGAGCCACCTGCATTACCTTGGCGGGGTCGATGATGTGCTTTGGCTCCTCCTCTAGATCGGAGAACAAAAAGGATCGGGACAAGGCATCAGCTTTGATATTTTTGTCTGCTGGGCGAAAATGAAGAATGAAATCAAAGCGGGCGAAGAGCAAGGACCACCGGGCTTGGCGCGGGTTAAGTCTTTGGGCACTCTGGAGATAAGCCAAGTTTTTGTGATCCGTGTAGATTATTACCAGGTGAAGAGCCCCCTGGAGCAGGTAACGCCACTCTTCCAGTGCCAACTTAATGGCTAACAATTCTCGGTCTCCTATAGAATAATTGCGCTCAGATGAGGAGAAGAAGTTTGGAGAAGAAGCCGCAGGTTGCCATTCTTCCGGAAGATGACTTTTGGGTGAGCACCGCTCCGGCTCCGGAGGAGGAAGCGTCTACTTCTAAGAAGAATTGTTTGTTGCTGTCTGGACGGTGCAGCACAGGAGCGGAAGAGAAAGCCTGTTTCAAAGACAGGAAGGCCTCCTCTGCCTCGGGCAGTCATTCTTTGGGATTAGCACCCTTACGGGTGAGCGCAGAGATAGGGGCAGTCCGGGAAGAGAAGTGCGGAATGAAGAGGAGGTAGTAGTTGGCGAAGCCCAGGAACCGCTGGATTGCCTTTAACCCCTCCTGTCGGGGCCACTTCTGGATGGCAGAAAGTTTCTCAGGATCCATTTGTAGACCGGTCTGAGAGATGATGTAGCCCAGAAATGGAAGCGAGGTCTGTTCAAAGAGGCACTTCTCAAATTTTGCGTAGAGGTGGTTCTGCCTGAGCCTGAGCAGGACCTGACGAACGTCCCTCCGGTGTGTGGGGAGATCCGGAGAGAAGACCAAGATGTCGTCCAGGTATACCACCATGCATGAGTAGAGAAGGTTACGGAAGATATCATTGACCAACTCTTGAAAGACGGCGGGAGCATTTCAGAGACCGAAGGGCATTACGAGGTATTCATAGTGGCCATCCCGGGTGTTAAATGCCGTCTTCCATTCATCCCCCTGAGGGATACGAACCAGGTTATAGGCCCCACGGAGATCCAGCTTGGTGAAGATTCTAGCACCCATCAGACGATCAAATAATTCAGGAATGAGAGGAAGGGGGTATTTATTCTTCACCGTGATCTGGTTAAGGCCTCTATAGTCTATGCAGGGACGGAGTGAGCCGTCCTTCTTTTTAACGAAGAAGAAGCCTGCTCCCGCCAGGGAAGTAGATTTCCGGATAAATCCCCGGGCCAGGTTCTCCTCGATATATTCAGACATGGATCGGGTCTCAGCAGCGGACAAAGGGTAGATACGCCCTCGGGGCGGAGTAGCGCCAGGTACCAAGTCGATAGGGCAATCGTATGGTCTATGAGGAGGTAATGTCTCTGCTTCCTTTTTATTAAAGACATCAGCATAAGACCAATAGGGTACCGGCAGGCCGGGTAGATTGGCTGGGAGAGGAGAAGGACGGACAGGACGAACGGGAACTAAACAAGTCTTATGGCAGTCCTGTCCCCAGCGAAGGACTTCTCCAGTCTGCCAATCAAGCACGGGTGCATGTCTCTGGAGCCAAGGTAGGCCAAGCAAAAGGGCATGAGAGAGTCCAGGTAGAACATGGAAGAAGATGCTCTCACAGTGCAGCATTCCCACCTGCAGAGTTATGGGTTCGGTGATAAGTTGGATGGGATGCGGTAAGAGACCCCCATCCACGAAGGTGACAGATAAGGGTTCAGCCAGAGGTTTAGTGGGAATGCGGAATTTCTCTACCAGGGACTGAGAAATTAGATTTCCGGCAGCTCCAGAGTCAAGTTGAGCTAGTTCAAATTAACGGTTCTCCCCGCAGATGATGGAGACCGACAGCATCAGAGATGGAGAGGGTTTATTCTTGTCTAGGACGACCTCTCTGAGCGATCCTAGACACAGGTGTTTCCCAACCTCTCCGGGCAGGAACGGATCCGGTGCTCCTTACTGCCACAGTAGAAGCAGCTCCCCTCGGCACGGCGTGACTCTTGACGGGTTTTGACCAACTTGGTCTGGTCGACCTGCATAGGCTCGGGTGAGTGCGCCTGGGGAGTAACAGAGGAAGTGACGGGATTCCGGAAGGTAGGAGCAAGGCGAGGAAACCTCCTCTCACGGGTGACCTCCTTGGTACGCTCCTGGAACCGGATGTCAATCTGGGTGGCAAGTGTTATTAGGTCGTTGAGAGTGGTAGGAATGTCCCGATCAGCAAGTTCATCTTTAATCCGGCCGGATAGACCCTCCCAGAAGACGGACACCAGGGCGTCGTTATCCCAGGCAAGCTCCGAAGCAAGGGTACGGAACCATATGGCATATTGGCCCACGGTGAGACTACCTTGACGGAGGCGTAGCAGAGATGAGGCGGAAGAGGTCTTTCGTCCCGGTTCGTCGAAGACTTTCCGGAAGGCCGTAAGAAAGGCTGGCAGGTTAGACACCAGGGGGTCTCCTCTCTCCCATAGAGGATTTAGCCAAGCCAGCGCCTCCCCAGTGAGGTGGGACATGATGGAGGCCACTTTGGCTCGGTCGGTGGAAAACTGGTGTGCCAAAAGTTCGAAGTGCAGGGTGCACTGGTTAATGAAGCCTCGTGCCTGACCGGGATCTCCACCAAAACGAGGCGGGGCGGAAAGGCGGGGACTGGGAAGGGATGCCATGGTATTGATGGGCAGCGACGCTGCTAGGGTAGTAGTTGTGCGAGTGGAAGCAGCTCCCGATGAGGCAGTCAGTGTGTCCAGGCGGGAGTTAACACTACGCAGGTGACTCAGGATGGACTCCTGTTGGGACCTCTGACGGGATAGTTCATGGCATAGGTCCGAGAGTGAGGGAGCTTGGGTGCCACCGGGTTCCATGGCCCGAGCAAACTGTAACGGGTCTGGGAGGTGGAACCTCTGAGCTACTATACAAAGGGGCAGTCCTTGTAAGGAAGCGGGTGGCTCCCAGGGAAGGCGGGCAGGTAGTCACGGCAAGTGACAGGAACAGTCTCTGGGAAGAAGGGCAGGAGGTCACGGCAAGTGACGGGGACAGTCTCTAGACATGCGGGTGGTCACGGCAAGTGACAGCAGGGGAAGAGTCTCTAGACAGGCAGGTGGTCACGGCAAGTGACAGCAGGGTAAGAGTCTCTAGATAGGCAGGTGGTCACGGCAAGTGACAGCAGGGTAAGAGTCACTAGACAGGCAGGTGGTCACGGCAAGTGACGGCAGAGCCTCCAGGTAGGCTAGCAGGTGGGAAGCAGGTGAGCGCTCCCAGGTGAGCGGGTAAGAGTCTCACGGCTGGCTGGCAGGTGGTCACGGCAAGTGACGGCAGAACCTCCAGGTAGGCTAGCTGGCGGGTAGCAGGTGAGCGCTCCCAGGTGAGCGGGGAAGAGTCTCTCGGCTGGCTGGCAGGAGGTCTCAGGCAGGTATCAGGCAGGTGCTTCCTGAACCGCAGGCGGACTGGTCCATAGACAGACTGGCGGATGCTGGTAGGCAGACTGTCGGACCGCAGGGAATGCAAGCAGGTAGACAGAGCTGGAAAACAGACTGGCAACGGAACCTGAGGGCTGAAGCAGAGGTGAAAGGCTTTGCAACAACTTTGCTCGGGCACCTCCATTTTGGAGGAGGTGCCTTATATATGGGAGCTCCACCGGCAATTGGCCGGGGACTCCTTAGGACGGCGCGCGCGGCCCCTTTAAGAGAGAGGGAGCGCGCGCGCGCCCTAAGCACAGTGCCCGGGAAGCAGCGAGCGCTGCCAGCAGCGCGGGAGGAGGGCGCCGAGGACGGAGCAGGGAGGTGAGGGGAACGGCGTCTCTGCCTAGCAGGAGGCAGGGACGCCGACGCTACAACTTGTTTTTGCTGCCTTTTTAATTTGTTGCAGCATATCATCCTCTACATCTTCAGCTATATTAGGAGGCTTGTAGCAAAGTCCAATTGCCAGCTTTGCATTATTGCCATTTCCATGTACATTACCCATACTGATCAGGGATGTAAAGCTCAAAACATGCAGAGGGCCAAAATGAAAAACTTTGACAAAGTCGTGGCCCAACCAGTGTACAGTATAATGGGCCCCACATAGTCCTCCATACAGAATAATGGGCCCTACATAGTCCTCCCTACAGTATAATGGGCCCCACATAGTCCTCCATACAGTATAATGGGCCCCACATAGCTTTCCATACAGTATAATGGGCCCCACATAGTCCTCCATACATAAGAAACAAGAGGAAAAAACTTTGAGTCAGAGTCCCATATAATAGTGAAAAAATTACAAAATTGTATTAATTATAATTTATACAGGAAAAAAATATGAATCGCAGAAACAGAGGCAGTTAATAGTAAAACAATGGAGGAGCACTAATGAGGAGCATAAGACAAATTAACATGATTATTTTCTGATGTAAAAACATAATTGGGCTGCCAAAAAAATAAGAATTTATTGTTAAAATACAGTGAAGCTTTCAATAAAAGTGCAGGTGCTTATGAGGTAGGTCAGAAGTAGTTGCTATATAAGAGGTTAGTCATACCGCTGTCTATATATAGGTACTAATATAGATAGCTCATACCGGGGGTAGCATATCTTTATAAGTGGTATCAGTGCCCTGACCCCTTAGGCTACAGGGTAAAAGTATATCCTAATACATATTAAAGCCTAGAAAATGCACCTAAGTAGGAAAAAAGATTAAAAAACGGCAGCAAAAAGAGTGTAGCATGAATCCTATAGAATACTTACAGCCACAGTGGATGTGAACACAGTCCTCAATGGCACTCACCCTAATGCGCGTTTTGGCACGACTGCCTTCGTCAGGAGGTGGCGTCAATGAAGGCGGGTAGGATTTAGAAACCCTTGAGCCAATAGAAAAGGGGGTGTGTAGTCTCTCCGCCAATGGGTGTGGGGAGGGTGTGGCATGACACATGGCAATCACCACTACACCGCCGCATCCACGGCAAACGCGTCATGTGATCCATGATGCCGCAAGCACGTGGGGAACCACGTGACCGCGTGTCATGGAGCACATATTGATACGGCCAGTGAGGACACCACAGAGAACAGTGAAGCCATGCGTACCGCCCAGTCCACAGACATATAGTCAAATACAACCGGAGAGAAAATGAAACTAACATAATGGGGTAAACTGTCAATAATAGCACATCTCAAATGTGTTATATATACCTGAACCCAATCGAGATGGTTTGGGGTGAGCTGGATCGCAGAGTGAAGGCAAATGGGCCAACAAGTGCTAAGCATCTCTGGGAACTCCTTCAAGATTGTTGGAAGACCATTTCCGGTGACTACCTCTTGAAGCTCATCAAGAGAAGGCCAAGAGTGTGCAAAGCAGTCATCAAAGCAAAAGGTGTCTACTTTGAAGAACCTAGAATATAAGACATATTTTTAGTTGTTTCACACTTTTTTGTTAAGTATATAATTCCACATGTGTTAATTCATAGTTTTGATGCCTTCAGTGTGAATGTACAATTTTCATAGTCATGAAAATACAGAAAAATCTTTAAATGAGAAGGTGTGTCCAAACTTTTGGTCTGTACTGTATATCTATGGGGTATAGGTGATAGACAATTATATATAAGTCAGAGAAGTTAATTGGCCATGACAAAACAAATAAAGCATATCTAAGAAAAGCTTGAAGTATAACATGACTATATGAGATCATAGTATAAATGCATAATCAGATATAAGAAAATATCTCTCAAAATATCGATCTATAAATGCGAAAGATATCCAATAATAACTGTATGGACAAAAAATGCGCAGACAGAAAAAAGTTACAGATCTTGAGAGACAATACGGCGCCAGCAATTATGTCCATGTTATCCAATAGCAGAATGGAAGTCATCAACGTCATTGACGGGTAGAAATGGAGATATCATGTATACAAACATGCCAATCACCATGTAATGCCTTTATGAATATTTGGTAGAAAAAGACGACAAACTCTCATGGAGGAACACTAAAGAAATAGAAAAACATTAAAATACAAAAAAAATTACCCAACCATACTAGATAAAAAGATAAGACAAAATAGCTAAAACAATGTGGATATAGGTGAGCAGAGAAATGGGGCATAACTAATATTTTCGTTCAAGCCCAATGGATGGAGTGTTTTTAAAGTCCAAATCCATCTGCTCTCTTTCTGGGCTAATAGTTGGCTCATTCTACTTTCCCTAATATTAGTGGTGATCATGTCAATACCCAGAACTTTAAGTTTAGATGCGTCACACTTATAGTGTATTCTAAAACGCTTGGGAATAGTTTTTAACGTAGAAATATCAGTTTCATTTACCGCCACTTCAATACCTAGGACGTGTTCACGTATTGTTGTCCTAAGTCAGGGGTCCTCAAACTACGGCCCGCAGGCCACATGCGGCCCGCGGAGGACTTTTATCCGGCCCGCCGGGCTGTGGGCAGAGGAGAGCGGTGTCAGCGTCCGCCCTTCCCCCTGCTTTCTCAGAGCCCCGGCAGCCCGATACTTACCTCTCCCCATGCCTTCGCAGATCCGCTGTCTTCCTGGTCTGCGCTCCCTGTGGCGTCTCAGGTCAGAGGGTGTGGTGACGTCTTTACACCGCACCCTCCCCCTGAGCCGTCACAGGGAGCGCAGAGCAGGACAACGCCGCCGCGACACTGGAGTCCGGACCTGAGCAGCGGCAGCAGGCAAGGAGGGAGGTGAGTATTGGATTTTTTTTTTTTAATGTATGGAGGCATGGGACATAATATTAGGGGTGACATCCTGCATGTGGCATTATATGGGGGGGGGGGTGACATCCTGAATGGGGCATTATATGGGGGGGTGACATGCTGCATGGGGCATTATATGGGGGGGGGGTGACATCCTGAATGGGGCATTATATGGGGGGGTAACATGCTGCATGGGGCATTATATGGGGGGTGACATCCAGCATGGGGCATTATATGGGGGGGGTGATATCCTGAATGGGGCATTATATGGGGGGGTGACATCCTGAATGGGGCATTATATGGGGGGGTGACATGCTGCATGGGGCATTATATGGGGGGTGACATCCAGCATGGGGCATTATATGGGGAGGTGACATCCTGAATGGGGCATTATATGGGGGGGTGACATGCTGCATGGGGCATTATATGGGGGGTGACATCCAGCATGGGGCATTATATGGGGGGGTGACATCCTGAATGGGGCATTATATGGGGGGGTGACATGCTGCATGGGGCATTATATGGGGGGTGACATCCAGCATGGGGCATTATATGGGGGGGTGATATCCTGAATGGGGCATTATATGGGGGGGTGACATCCTGAATGGGGCATTATATGGGGGGGTGACATGCTGCATGGGGCATTATATGGGGGGTGACATCCAGCATGGGGCATTATATGGGGAGGTGACATCCTGAATGGGGCATTATATGGGGGGGTGACATGCTGCATGGGGCATTATATGGGGGGTGACATCCAGCATGGGGCATTATATGGGGGGGTGACATCCTGAATGGGGCATTATATGGGGGGGTGACATGCTGCATGGGGCATTATATGGGGGGTGACATCCAGCATGGGGCATTATATGGGGGGGTGACATCCTGAATGGGGCATTATAAAGACAGGGGAGTGATATCCTGCATGGGTCATTATATGGGGGGGGGGGGTGACATCCAGCATGGGGCATTATATGGGGAGGTGACATCCTGAATGGGGCATTATAAAGACAGGGGAGTGATATCTTGCACGGGGCATTATATGGTGGGGGGGTGACATCCTGAATGGGGCATTATATGGGGGGGTGACATCCTGAACGGGGCATTATAAAGACAAGGGAGTGATATCCTGCATGGGTCATTATATGGGGGGGGGGGGGGGTGACATCCTGAATGGGGCATTATATGGGGGGGTGACATCCTGAATGGGGCATTATAAAGACAGGGGAGTGATATCTTGCACAGGGCATTATATGGTGGGAGAAAGGGAAATCCTGCATGGGGCATAATAAGGGGGGAACAGCCTGCATAGGGCATTATAAGGGGGAAACAGCCTGCCTATTGAGGACCTATGCTGCCTATTGGGGACCTATGCTGCCTATTTGGGACATTTACCTGCCTATTTGGGACATTTACCTGCCTATTGGGGACCTATGCTGCCTATTGGGAACATTTACCTGCCTATTGGGGACCTATGCTGCCTATTGGGTACATTTACCTGCCTATTGGGGACCTATGCTGCCTATTGGGTACATTTACCTGCCTATTGGGGATATTTACCTGCCTATTGGGGACATTTACCTGCCTATTGGGGACCTATGCTCCCTATTGGGGACATTTACCTGCCTATTGAGGACCTATGCTGCCTAATTGGTACAGTTACCTACCTATTGAAATACCGGTTGATTTAACTTTACTTGTTCTTCATTTTAAATATTGTATTTGTTCCTGTATTGTTTTTTTTTACTACAAAATAAGATATGTGCAGTGTGCATAGGAATTTGTTCATAGTTTTTTTTAAAAACTATATTCCGGCCCCCTGTTTAAAAAGTTTGAGGACCCCTGTCCTAAGTTGTCTATTTGTGAGCCCTACATAGATTTTAGGACACAGGCATGTTGCATAATAGATCACCGCTTTAGAGTTACAAGTTATCGGTTTGGTGATGCAAGAGGTCCTACAGCCCTGGGAATCTGTGAAAGAGTTAGCATGCTTGACATTAGGACACGCACACATCTACCACATGGTACACATCCATTTACTGGAGGTGGTCTTTTCAGAAAATTAGAGGGAGTGGTAGGATAATAGTGGCTTCTCAGAAGATGATCACAGAGATTTTTTGCCTTTCTGATGGTGATTTGCTCTCTCTCTGGTAGATATTTTGCCAATATGGGGTCAGCCATTAAGATGGGCCATGATTTAATAAGACAGTCACGTAATTCTGTCGCTTTAGAGTGGAATGTTGTAATGAACCGTAACTAGTGATGAGCGAGCATGCTCGCTACTGCTCGGCGCTCGCCAAGTATTTCCGGGGTTGCTCGGCGGGAGCTCGGGTCCCATCCCTGCATGTTTGGCGCTCTTTAGAGTGCCAGTCATCATGCAGGGATTGTCTGCCACACACTATAATGCCGCAGCCATGTTGGTTGTGGCATTACAGTGATTCGCTGGCCGCACAGCGTCATCAGGTCTATATCAGACCTGGCGCCGCCATGCTAAGCAGGCAGGGTATATAGCAGACTGCAGTGCACATAGAAAGAGGGTCCATTCCAGTTCTTGTCTGCTGGTGCTTTTACAGATATTTGTAGAAATAGGCTCAGGGGCCAGGAATAATTTTTTTTTTATTTAATCCTGATTATTTGCTTAAAAAGCCATCCAGAGAACACCTTTTATCTGCTCCATTTGCTTGTTGGCATTGCAGAATACAGCCAGGTCCTTTCCTTATTACAGCGCTAAAAATCCACCTATTTAAAACTGTTTTTTTCCGTCACACGGATCACATATAATTGCGCTGAAAATATTGCCATTTCTGGCCTCCATTGAAATTTTGTTTCAGTGTGTCAGTGAACTTATTGACACGAGGTCGGTGCTGTTAAAAATAGTTATCTACAGGCCTGCTATTTAAAACTGTGGTTTGTCCGTCATACAGATCACATATAAGTTCGCTCCAAATTCAGCCATTTGTAGTGAGCATGGAAGATATTGTCCTCCCTTTAAAATGGGCAAGGCACGTGGCAATGGATGAGGAACTGGACATGATGGTGATGGTGCATGCAGAGGCCAAGGCCTTGGGCAAGCTGAAATTGTGCCACAACAAACACCCACATCTTCTCGCTCGACTTTCCTGTCCCAATTAATAGGGACCGCAGTATACCACTATTGAACACAGAGTGTGAAAAGGCTATTGGTTGGATAGCAGATAATGCTTCCAGTCACTTAGCCACCACCACCACCACCACCCTGTCTTCCACATGGTCAAGTGTCAGTAGCCGTGAATATGGAGCGCATATTCCTCACACTGATCCTCCTTCCTCCCACCATGCCGAGTGCCCGGAGACGACTAATTGCACACTTGGACATGCCGAAGAGCTGTTCACTTTTCCATTTATAGATTTGGGCGGCTCAACTGGTCCACTTGAAGCAGGGCAAGAGGAGCTCGCATGTAGCAATGCCCAAATATTTGAGCAGTCACGGTCATACAAAGGCGACAGTAGGTAAGTGTCACAAGAGGTGGACGATGATGAGACATGTGGCGCCCCTGAGGGTTCGGTCACCACAGGGATACTGCATCTCATAAAGAGGTGTGGTATCTCCTCTCTCAGGTAAGGATGGAGTACCACACAGGACCCCAACCCCACACACTCAACACTACACCACTCCAGTTCTGTAGGGGGCCGTGTGCACCAGGGTGCCGCCCCGGGCTGGGATAGTGGAGTGGGGGGAACCAAAGAAAGGGGGAACCAAGTAGTGGGTGAGGGTGGAGGAAACATTTACTTTAGCACTTTGGCAGGAGTATATATAGGGAAGCCATCTTAAGTTCAAGGTCTTTTGATTGTGGGACTTCAGGTAGGGTCCGGCAAGAGGCTGTAGCTGGCTGAAGATCCATGATCCTCGTCCTCAGGCCTGGAGGCGAGGAGCAGTAATGGGTGACTCTGCCCTGATCAAGGTCCTGAACTAGAGAAGGCCAGGAGGGGAGCAGAGGAGATAGGCTCCACAGGCGAAAGGAACCCAGAGGTTACGGACGGAGCGGAGTCGCCATCCCGTACGCCTCATTCGGGCCCGGCTGCAGGAGGGGGTACCTGTCCCCAGTTATCTGACTCTGAACTTCAAGTCTCAGTTGGAAAAGTACGGAGGCTTAGTGGATCCCAGGGGGGTACAGACGGAGCGGAGTCGCCACCTGTATGCCCTCATCTGAGTTCACCCAGAGGGACCCAGCCTTACGCCACGTTCACACTAATAGTCACCAAGGAGAGCACACAGACGGACCGGGAGCTGTATGCTGCCCATTGTGATACCGCAGTACTTGTACGGGACTCAGTGGGGAACAAAGGCGGGAGAAGACAAGTAGACAAGGAACACAACACCGGGGTCCTGACAGGTGCTCCTGAGTTACCTGGGAAGTGCCGAGCCCCACCCTGGTGGCCGCCGCATGCTGTATGGAAACAGAGAGAAGCTTTGTGGCTATTGAGAGACATCAAGTGAGTAAAAGACTCGGATGACTTCAAAACACCGTCTCTGTCTAGTTCTTACTCTGCGGCGCTGCACCCACCATTGCACCTTTACATCATCCATTACTGCCCTGAGGCCTTGCTCCACCTGTGGGGAGCTATACCAACACTGCCACCTAATACACCTGCCTCAGTGGACAGACGCGGTGCTGGTGGCCATCACCAGAAACCACAGGTGGCGTAGTCAGACATTATCCCCTTATCCACCATCCAAAAATCCCCCTTCTTATTAAAAGTGACCGCCCTGGGCACGGAATGGGCCAAGGCTGCGACTGCATCCCCACACCATCTGCAAGGCCCGGCTCCGAGTCAACCCCACAACCCAGGGAAGGCGTCAGACACAATTGCCAGAAAGTCAGGAGGAGGACCAGGGTGCGAAAGGGGAAGACAAGGTGGTGCATGATATAGTAACTGACCCAACCTAGCAGGAGGACATGCAGAGCAAGGACAGCAGCACACAGGGGGAGGGGGGCAGGGCCTCCCAACAGGCAGGAAGAAGCAGTGTGGTAGCCACAGACAGAAGGCGGGCAATTGTTCCCCATAACACCAACACGACAGAAGTTGCCAGTACAACTGTTAGGTCTTCCCGAGTCTGGTTGTTTTTTAAAGACTCTGCCGATAACACCAAAAAAAACATTTGCACCACCTGCCATGCCAGCATCCGCAGGGGTAGCAAAACTACCAGCCTGACCACCACCAGCATGATCAGGCACAAGGCAGCAAAGCACCCGACTTTGTGGGCCGAACCCTAGCGTCCAGGAACATTGTCTGCGGGTGACACCACTGCTTCTTCTGCTGTTGTGGGTGCAAACAAATCCTCTGTCCATAGTGCATGTGAAGATGCCTCCTGCCCTGCACCTGTCGTTGCACTCTCTCAACTAGCACCATCATCAAGCACGTCCTTGTCCCAGCACAGCGTTCAGTTGTCCATACCCCAGTCCTTGGAACGCAAGCACAAATACGCAGCCAACCCCCCACAGGCCACACTACTAAATTCCCACATTTCGCGACTGCCTTCGCTCGAAATGTTGCCTTTTAGGCTCGTGGAGACATAAGCTTTCCACAACCTGATGGCGGTCGCCGTCCCTCGGTACTCGGTCCCCAGTCGCCACTATTTCTCCCGGTGTGCTATCCGCATTACACAAGCACGTGTCCCACAACATTAGCCATGCCCTCAACAATGCAGTTACAGGGAAAGTCCACCTAACCATGGACACGTGGACAAGTGCTTGTGGGCAAGGACGGTACATCTCGCTTACTGCACACTGGGCTAACATAGTGGAAGCAGGGACCCAGTCGGACCTTGGGACGGAACACATCCTCCCGACGCCGAGGATTGCGGGCCCTAGGTCAATCAGGGTTGCCCCCACAGTCTAAAGCTCCTTCACCTCATCCTCCTCAGCCTCCATCTCCGAAATCACCACATTAGTCACAAGCTTGAAGCACTGCCTCGGCCAAACGGCAACAGGCTGTGCTGAAGCTAATATGCTTAGGTGACAAACCGCACAATGGTGAAGAGTTGTGGACAGCTCTGAAAGAGCAGGCAGATCTGTGGCTGACACCGCTGAACCTACAGCCAGGCATGGTCATGTGTGACAATGGCCAGAACCTGGTGGTGGCTCTGAGGCGAGGCGAGCTCACAAATGTACCAGGCCTGGCCCATGTGTTTTAATCTCATGGTTCAGTGGTTTCTCAAAAGCTACCCGGAGCTGCCGGATCTGCTTGTCAAAGTACGCCGCCTGTGTGCCCATTTTAGAAAGTCAGCTACAGCTTCCGCCGCCCCTGCCGTGCTTCAGCAGCGTTTGCAGCTTCCAGCTCACTGACTGGTGTGTGATGTACCAACACGTTGGAACTCTACACTGCAGATGTTGGGATGGATTTGTGAGCAGAAGAGGGCAGTTGTTGACTACCAGCATCAACAAGGCTGTCAGAATTCAGACTCCACACATAAGACCTCAGGAGTGGACATGCATGTCAGACATCTGTACCATCCTCCAAAACTTTGAGGACTCCACCAAGATGGTGAGCAGCGATGATGCCATAATTAGCATCACGATCCCACTTCTCTGTATTCTGAAATGCTATCTGCTCACAATCAAAGAGAATGCATTGTAGGTGCAGCACGATGAGATGGAGCAAGGAACCATACAGGGTGATTACACACAGCCGAGCCTCATTTCGTCCCAACATGGATTGGGTGACAATGAGGAAGAGGAGGAGGAGTAGGAAGAACAGGAGCTAGTTTCACGCGCTATAGACGGTACTACCTGCACAACTGTCATACCGTCTGTTCAGCGTGGATGGCCTGAGGACAGGGAGGAGGAGAAGGAGAGCATGGCCAGTCTTGCCTGTTAGCAATTTGGCACGCATGGCTGAGTTTATGTTACGCTGCCTTTCCCATGACCCTCACGTTCTCAAAATTTTGGGTGACAGTCATTACTGGGTGGTGACACTTCTAGACTCAAGCTACAAGGAGAACTTTATATCTCTTATTCCTGAGGCGGACAGGTCTACAAAAATGGGGCAGTACCAGACGGCCCTTGTTGCGGAACTATTAAAAAAATTCTCATCTGAAAACGCTGACGGCAGAGGTCACAGTTCGTTGGACAACCAAGGAGCACAGCCGAGAGAGACACAACTCCAATCCAGCAGAGGCAGGGGAACACTGTCAAAGTTCTGGGAGAGTTTTCTCAACCCCTCTCATCGCACAGGCCCTGAGGTGCGGGTTACTCTCACAAGGAGTGCACAGTTTGGGAAGATGCTGAAGGAGTACCTTGCCGACCGTACCGATGTCCTCCGTGATTCCTCTGGGCCTTATAATTACTGGGTATCCAAGCTGGACACGTGGAATGAACTGGCTCTCTACGCCTTGGAGGTCCTGGCCTGCCCTGCTGCCAGCGTTTTATCAGAGCGGGTTTTTAGTGCCGCTGGTGGAATTATAACTGATAAGCACATCCGCCTGCCAACTGCAAATGCTGACAGGCTGACTCTTATAAAAATGAACAAGGGCTGGATTGGGCCAGACTTCTCAACACCACCGAATGATAGAAGAGTAACATAAACTCAAGTCCAGTGTCTTTTTTTGGGAGGTGTATTCCCATGCATCTTTTCAGACCCACACATGGGTATACGCTTCCTGATTTTGGCTATTTGCTCTTGTTCTCCTCCTTCTCATCCTCCACCACCATATTACCAGGATGGCCGTGGTCCGTGATGCAACACCCACATACTTTTTTAAAGGGTGTTTATGATGCCCGTAAAATTTTTAAAGGGTGTTTATGATGCCCGTAAAAAAAAAATTATACAGTATGTTCATGTATACCCCCCAAGGGTAAATGTTTGTCAGCCCATACACTTAGTGCATGGGCATTACAAGTATAGGAGACCTGCTCTTTTCTAATGGAAACATTTTTTTATGAGGCCCTCCTCCACGCCTTTTCCAAGGTGCATTGGAGTTCCTCCCAATTTTTGGCAGCCCTTGCTTTCACTGCATAGGCCAACACTATGGGAGACCTACTTCCTAATAATGGGAACATTTTTTCATGAGGCCCTCTACATCTCTTCCAAGGGGCATTGGAGTGCCTCCCAATTTTTGGCAGCCCTTGCATTCACTGCATAGGCCAACACTATGGGAGACCCACTTCCTAATAATGGGAACATTTTTTCATGAGGCCCTCTACATCTCTACCAAGGGGCATTGGAGTGCCTCCCAATTTTTGGCAACCCTTGCATTCACTGCATAGGCAATCTCAATGGGAGATTCACTTCCTAATTATGGGAACATTGTTTTCAGGAGGGCCTCTGACCTCCACGTCTCTTCCAACGGGCATTGGAGTGCCTCCCAATTTTTTGGCAACCCTTGCATTCACTGCATAGGAAACACAATAGGAGACCCATTTCCTAATAATGGGAACATTTTTTTTCAGGAGGCCCTCCTCTACGTCTCTTCCAAGGGGCATTGGAGTAGGTACACATTTTTGGAAGCCCTAGCATTCACTGCATAGGCAAACAGTATGGGTGACCCACTTCCTAATAATGGGAACATTGTTTTCAGGAGGCCCTCCTCTAAGTCTCTTCAAAGGGGTATTGGGGTGCGTCCAAATTTTGGGCAGCCCTGCTACTCACTGCATATGCAATAACAGTATAGGAAACCCACTCTTTAGTAATGGGAACAACAAAGCATAGCCAGCTGATGGCTCTCTAAGAATAGTAAAGGCCACCTGATGGCCCTATAAAAATAGGCTTTGTGACCTTCAGAGTCCCTCCTTCATAAATGAAACAGGATGTGTCTGATCATGTCTCACACACCATATGACCAGATAAGGCTGTAAAATGTTAAAATGACATTTCCCGGTGAATGCATTTGTCACGGTTGAAAGCAGTCCAAAAGTGCAAAAACGCATCAAAAACACTACGTGTGAACATAGCCCAAGGTGTGGAGGAGTATTTTTGGTTTTGGTTATTTATTTTGCCTTATGTACAAGTCATTACCCTGGAAAGGATGTTCCTTAACTTATTTCCCAGGAAAATCCCTTTTAGTTTCGTTTTTGTATGTTTTATTGTAAGTCCATAAAAGTGGCATAATACCTCTGACAACGTTGTTCACAGCAGTGACCTGGGAGTCAGAAATGCTTCCAGGGGTCTTCCCCATGCTGTTCCCATGCCATTTGAGCACTGTTCCCATCGATTTGGGCAATTTTTAGGCCCTTTGCAGACCACCGGGGGAAGCCGCCTGAAAAATGCTTGAGTTTCCCATAGACTTACATTGGGCTCGTTGCTCGGATTGAGCACCCGAGCATCCCAATTTGCTCGACCCGAGCAACAAGTACCTGAGCATTTTAGTGCTCGCCCATCACTAATATTCAGGTCTATTAATTTCCAAGAAATGTTAACTTTAACCCATTAAAAGTCCAAGGCGTACTAATACGTACCTGCACCCTGGGCTTTAAGAGCCAGGTACGCATTAGTACGCCCTGTTGATTTCGCCCGCACACAGGCTGTGCGGGCGAGATCGCCGCCGGGTGTTAGCTGATTGTCATAGCTGACACCCGGTGCTATGTGCAGGGAGCGGTCCCGCACCTCTTCTGGCACATTAACCCCTGCAATTCTGCAATCGAAGTCGATCGCAGCATTGCGGGGGCAAGGGGAGGTGATCGTGATACTCACCTCTCCTGCCGGTGTCCAACTCTGTCTGCCGCGGCTTCCCAGATGTTGCTATGACAACCCGATGTCGTCATGACAACATCCGAGTCACCAGACAGCAGGAAGATACTTTTGGCATGCGCAGTGCATGACCAAATTATCTTTTGCATCTGCAGCGCTGACAGCCTGGATATCACAGGGATGGTGCTCCATCCCTATGCTATACAGGCGATCAGAGTAAAATAAGTGAAAGTCCCATAGTGGGACAAAGTATAAAAGTGGAAAAAGTGTTAAAAAATGGAAAAAAAACATTGTAGAAAATATAAAAAAAAAAAAAATCAAAAAAATAATCCACCAAAAATAAAAATATAGTGTACCCATCAATAAATATTATTATGAAAAAAAAAAAAACAATAAAAGTACACATATTTGGTATCGCCGCATCCGTAACGAACTGACCTATAAAACTGTCCCACTAGTTAATCCCTTTAGTGAACACTCTAAAAAATAAAAAACGAAGCAAAAAACAATGCTTTATGATCATACCTCCGAACAAAAAAATGGAATAACACGCGATCAAGAAGACTAATATAAATAAAAATGATACCACTGAAAACGTCATCTTGTCCCCCAAAAAACAAGCTGCCATACAGCTTCATCATCCGAAAATTAAAAAAGTTATAGCTCTCAGAATAAAGCGATGCAAAAAAATAATTTTTTCTATAAAATAGTTTTTATCGTGTAAAAGCATCAAAACATAAAAAAACTATATAAATTCAGTATCGCTGTAAACATACTGACCCGAAGAATAAAGCTACCTTATCAATTTTACCACACGCAGAACAGCATAAAATGTAAGAAAAAAAACAACAATTCCTGAATTGTTGTTTTTTGTTTATTCTGCCTCCCAAAAATCGGAATAAAAAGCGATCAAAAAATGTCACGTGCCTGAAAATGATACCAATAAAAACGTCAAATCATCCCCTAAAAAACAAGCTGTCACATGACTCTGTCGGCCAAAATATGGAAAAATTATAGCTCTCAAAATATGGTGATGTAAAAACTAGATTTTACCAAAAAATGCGTCTTTTAGTGTGTGACAGCTGTCAATCATAAAAACCCGATATGATTCTGGTATCGCGGTAGTCGCACCGACCCGAAGAATAAAGTCGTCTAATCACTTATACCGCACGAGGAACGGTGTAAAAAATAAACTCTAGGGTTAGGGTTGTGCTAGGGTTAGGGTTAGGATTGGGGTTAGGGTTGGGCTAGGGTTATTGTTGGGGTTGTATTAGGGTTAGGGTTTGGATTTTTTTCAAAAGTAAAAAAAAAAAGATGACGATATGGCAACTAGTGTTGAGCGCAAATGCTCGCTACTTAAATTTGCATCAGGTGCCCGGGTATGCACTGAGTATCGCGGGTTCTCGAGTGACATGCTCGAGTCTCCGCCCCATATGCTTTGCGGCCAAAAAAACCTTGCGGGGATTGCCTGCCATGCACGAACGATCCCCGCATGTTTTTTTGGGGTGTTTAATAACTGTGAAACATGCGGACGGGGACTCCAGCATGTCACTCAAGCACACGCGATACATGGTGCATACCCGAGTACCCGATGCAAACTTAAGTAGCAAGCACTTGCGCTCAAGACTATTGACAACTTATTCAATATGATGACCTAATGTTATCAAATGCTGTGTCATACCTCTAGGTTCAAAATGTTCACGATACCCCTTGATAAAATCCTTGAGGGGTGTAGATTCCAAAATGCGGTCGGTTGTGGGGGGTTTCCACTATTTAGGCACATCAGGGGCTCTCCAAACGCGACATGGCTTCACTCTCAATTCCAGCCAATTTTGCGTTCAAAAAGTCACACAGTGCTCCTTCCCTTCTGAACTCTGCCGTGCGCCCAAACACTATATTTTCCCCACATCTAGGGTATTGGCGTACTCAGGAGACATTGCACAAAAGTTTTTGGGGTCCATTTTCTCCTCTTACCCTTGTGAAAATAAAAAAATTGGGGCTAAAACATCATTTTTGTGGAAAAAGTTTGATTTTTTTATTTTCATGGCTCCATTTTATAAACTTCTGTGGAGTACCTGGGGGTTCAAGGTGCTCAGCACACATCTAGCTAAGTTCCCTGAGGGGTCTAGTTTCCAAAATGGTGTCACTTGTTGGGGGTTTCCACTGTTTAGGCACATCAGGGGCTCTCCAAATGCAATATGGCATCCGCTAATTATTCAATCAAATTTTACATTCAAAAAGTCAAATGGCGCTCCTTCCCTTCCGAACCCTGCCGTGCGCCCAAACAGTGGTTTTCCCCAACATATGGGGTATCTGCTTACTCAGGAGAAATTGCACAACAAACTGCATGGTGCAATTTTTCTCCTGTTACCCTTATGAAAATGTAAAATTGGGGGCTGAAAAACATTTTTGTGGGAAAAATGTGAAAATTGTATTTTTACGGCTCAATGTTATAAACTTCTGTGAAGCACTTGGGGGTTCAAGGTGCTAACCATACATCTAGCTAAGTTCCCTGAGGGGTCTCGTTTCCAAAATGGTTTCACTTATGGGGGGTTTCCACTGTTTAGGCAAATCAGGGCCTCCAAAAAATGCAACATGGCGTCCGCTAATTATTCAAGCAAATTTTACATTAAAAAATTCAAATGGCGCTCCTTCCCTTCCGAACCCTGCCGTGCGCCTAAACTGTGTTTTTTCCACACATATGGGGTATCTGCTTGCTCAGAGGAAATTTCACAACAAATTTTGGGGTCCATTTCTTCCTGTTACCCTTGCAAAAATAAAAAAAATTGGGTCTAAAGTAACATTTTTGTGAGAAAAGTTAAATGTTAATTTTTTTCTTCCATATTCCAAAAATTGCTGTGAAGCACCTGAAGGGTTAATAAAGTTCTTGAATGTGGTTTTGAACATAAAGACCCCTCAAAGTGACTTCAAATGTGATGTGGCCCCTAAAAAAATGGTTTTGTAAATTTTGTTGGAAAAATGAGAAATCGCTGGTCAACTTTTAAGCCTTATAGCTCCTTAATAAAAAAAATGTTGGTTCCAAAACTGTGCTAATGTAAAGTATACATGTGGGAAATGATTTAAGGGCATAAGAATTCAAAGTTTCAAAATTACAAAATTTTCAAAATTTTCACCAAATTTCAGTTTTTTTTCACAAATAATCGCAAGTGATATCGAAGAAATTTTACCACAATCATGAAGTACAAGATGTCATGAAAAAAAACAATCTCAGAACCAGGGGGATCCGTTGAAGCGTTCTAGAGTAATTACCTCATAAAGTGACAGTGGTCAGAATTGTAAAAGTTGGCCTGGTCATTAACGTGCAAACCACCTTGGGTTGTAAAGGGGTTAAAGGGAACTGGTCAGGATCTCCAATCTGTAACCACTTATTTATTGATCCCTTTATACCCTTCTTACAAGGCTTTTTTTGGGCTTATTAATTGCTGCCTATGCATAAAATCAGTTTTATAACAGGGCTTGCAATTTGCTAAGTAGTGGGGGACCAGTTGTGGGGGCTTTGTTTTCCCCAGACTAATTGTCCCACTAATCACATTATTCCCCCTTTGAGCATGAGTCACATTAGTTACAAGAGCATTGTTACCACTGGCTCTTTGACATTGCACGGTCAGCCAGGCGTATGCACCCCAACTTTATCGGGGCACAGTGTATTAACTGCAGGCAATGATGACAGGACACAGCCAGCCTTCACAGACTGTTCTCTACAAATTCCGCAGCTGGCTGTGTACTGCGTCCGTGCTGCATACCCGGCATGCTCAGTGTTCCCATGAAGCCAAGGTGCACACCTGGCTTACTGTGCATTATCAGCGATGCTGAAATTTACAAAGAGCTGTTAGTGGCACCGTTCTTGCAAATAATGTCACTCAAACCCACACGGCATGATAACATGATAAGTGGGACTGTGGAACAATTAGTCTATGGAAAACAACGCCCACCAGACCAGTCACCCATTAGTTATCATATTTCAAGTACAGTTACAAAACTGATTTCTTGAGTATGCAGCAACAGATAAAAGATATAAAGTTGTCATTGGATTTAGGTTTCAAGGACCTGCATGCCTATATATGTGGTTTGGGCCAGGTTCATATTATTAAACGATTACCTTTAAAGAGGAACTAGTTACTTTACATTCAAGTGACTGAAGATATGAATAATGCATGGTTTCTTTTATTTCTCATCTCCATTGCAGAGATATCAACTTGTAAACTTTACGCCAATTTCCCCTTCAACTAAGGGGGCGTTTACTTTTCCCCTGTATGACGTTGTCCAATAATATGCAAGAGGTGTCAGGCAGAGGATAAAGAGCACACCCCCAGAGAATATCAGAACTGGATTTCTCTGTATCTGATATAATACACGTCTAACTAGTTAAAAAAAAAATCTCACTTCCAGTGATTACTATGCTGAGATGTGAGATTCCATATACTGCTCTGCATCCGTCCCAGGCTTTGGGGAATAACTTCCCGGTACCTGGGATAAATGCTGAGCGCACCCTACAGCTCTAGTCTCACAGAAGCAGGACAGGACTGAGATGAGAGCTGCAGTGTCCGATCAGCACGTGTCACATACAGCGCTCAGCGTTTACCCCAGGTCCCAGGACATTACTCCACACAGCCTGGGATAGATGCGGAGCAGTACCTGGAATCACACACCTCCGCTCTCCTCCCCTGCACAGTAATCACCGCTAGTGAGAGTTTTGTGACCTGGTTAAAGCTACGGTCTAGTGTTTTGTTTTTTTTATTATTTCAGTGCTGGAATGGTGCAACTAAACGAAGGTCCTTGAGTAGTGCTTCAAACACGAGTCTTCTATTACACAGGAAAGGTCAGGTCTTACCTAATCTGGGGGTGTTTTCTTTTTCCCTCCATGTTGCCTCCAGTTTATGATTGGTCAGCATCATACAGGGGAAAAGGGTAACGCTTCCAGAGACAAATCTCTACTAAGTCCCCTTGGTTGAAGGTCAAATTAACCTATAAAATGTAACAAGTAACAAACCCCAAACTATCTGGTGTGCTTGAGCTTAGGCTTAGTGAGAGGACACTTTCTACAGTTTATGGTCCTGGCAGCTTTATGAAATATATATAGATTTATTTTACATTATACATTTGACACTTTATTATTGATATGACTGATGTTTCTATTGTAATGGAAATGTGATGCTGTAAATGTTTTCTACAGTAATCTGTGTTTGTGCTGCACTATCGATATGAAAAGCTTGTGACAATTGGAAAGAGGCTTGTTACATATTACAATTGGTCTGTTCAATCCTATGGCTTAAACAATCCTTTAACTGTGGGTACATTTTATATTAATGTTTTTTTTTGGTTATAGTTTCACTCAGCAGCTATTTTTTTTCAGAAATAATCTGTTTCAGGTATATGATGACCTGTCACGTGACCCGTCGGGGGTCCACACAGTCTGAACGTACCCGGGGCCTGGCTATCCTTAACCCACCCCTGGATATATACATTTGAAACCAAAAGTTTACATACACTATATAAAAAGACACATCTGCATGTTTTACTCAATATCTGACATGAAATCAGAATAAACCTTTCCCGTTTTAGGTCAATTAGGATTACCATAATTTTTACTATTTGCCAAATGCCAGAATAATGAGAGAGAGAGAGAGAATGTTTTAAGGCATTTTTATTACTTACTGCAAAGTCAAAAATTTACATACACTAAGATCATTATGCCTTTAAACAATTCTGGACTGCCCATATGATTGGAAGTTTTTTTTTTTTTTATCAACATCTGAGTTAATTAGAGACACACCCATTGATGATTTTAACCCCTTAAGGACCAGAGCTTTTTCCATTTTTGCTTTTTCGTTTTTTGCTCCCCTTGTTCCCAGAGCCATAGCGTTTTTAATTTTTGGTCAATATGGCCATGTGAGGGCTTATTTTTTGCGGGATGAGTTGTACTTTTCCATTACTAGTTTTACCATATCATGTACGGGAAAACGGGAAAAAAATTCCAAGTGCGGTGAAATTGCAAAAAAAGTGCAATACCACAGTTGTTTTTTATTTATTTTTTTTACCACATTCACTGAATGCTAAAACTGACCTGCCATTCTTATTCTCTGGGACATTACGAGTTCATAGACACCAAACATGTACAGGTTCTTTTATATTTAAGTGGTGAAAAAAAATTCCAAAATTTGGTAAAAAAAAAACAAAAACGCCATTTTCCAAGACCTGTAGCGTCTCCATTTTTCGTGATCTGGGGCTGGGTGAGGGCTTATTTTTTGCGCGCCGGGCTGATGTTTTTATTGATAACATTTTGGGGTAGATCTGATGTTTTGATCGCCCGTTATTGCATTTTATTGCAATTTTGCTGCGACCAAAAAACGTAATTCTGGCGTTTATAATTTTTTTCTCGTTACACCGTTTACCGATCGGATTAATTATTATTTTATATTGATAGATCGGGCGATTCTGAGCACGGCGATACCAAATATGTCTATGTAGGGTTTTTTTATATATATTTTATTTTGAATGGGGCGAAAGGGGGGTGATTTAAACTTTTATATTTTTTTTATTGTTTTTATATTTTTAAAAACTTTTTTTTTTCACTTTCTGCTTGCTTCAATAGTCTCCATAGGAGACTAGAAGTAGCAGTTGTCTGATCGGCTCTGCTACATACAGGGGACGAGCAGATCCCCTGCATGCAGCAGAAAAGGTCCTGTGCTATGAGCGCCGACCACTAGGTGGCGCTCATAGCGACCAGATCATGACAACCACAGGTGTCTGCTGCAGACCCTGGGTTGTCATGCCCACCCATCGGTGACCCGCGATCACGTGACGGGGTCGCCGATGGGCGGGGCTTAGGACGTGCTTCCAGGAAGCGCGCGTTAAATGCCACTTTCGGAGATTGACAGCGGCATTTAACATGTTAACAAGTTAACAGGATCGCGATTCCACCCGCGGCTGTTGCGGGCACATGTCAGCTGTAAGAATCAGCTGACATGTGCTCGATTCAGTGAGGGCTCAGTGCAGCAGCCCTCACTGAACGGGGGGATTGCAACTCATGCGTACTAATACGGCATGGGTTGCAAAGGGGTTAAATGCACACCTGAAACACACTACTTCTTTGTGTAGCATCATGGGAAAGTCTAAAGAAATCAGCCAAGATATCAGGAAGAGAATTGTGGACTTGCACAAGTCTGGCTCATCCTTGGGTACAATTTCAAGATACCTGAAGGTGCCTCGTTCATCTGTACAAACAATTATACGTAAGTACAAAAAAGATGGGGATGTCCAGCCATTATACCGCTGAGGAAGGAGACGGGTTCTGTGTCCCAGATATGAACATGCTTTTTTCTGATATTTGCATATCAACACAAGGACAAAAGCAAAAGACATTGTGAAGATGATGGCGGAAGCTGTTAAGATTGTGTCAATATCCACAGTGAAATGAGTAGTGTATCAACATGGGCTGAAAGGCCACTCTGCCAGGAAGAAGTCATTATTCCAAAAGAAACATAAAAAAGCCAGATTAATGTTTGCAAATGCACACTGGAACATAGACCATCATTTTTGGAAACATGTCCTGTGATCTGATGAAACTAAAATTTAACTTTTTGGGCATAATGACTATCGGTACGTTTGGAGGAAAAAGGGAGAAGCTTGGAAGCCTAAAAACACCATCCTAACTGTGAAACACGGGAGTGGCAGCATCATGTTGTGGGGTTGTTTTGCTGCAGGAGGGACTGGTGCACTTCACAAAATAGATCGCCGTGAAGACCCGGGTTTTCCGTGGGCGTAACACTACTCAGACAACACAGGGTGAGGGTTAAACAGTGTGGCAATACTTTATTGAACCACAAAATAGGACAATAAACACATAAAACAGTCCCAGCAAGTACCCAAGATGGTGCAAATTACAGAGTCCTCACCCTTCCACTGGCCCATCTGGGATAGAACAGCCAAATTTTGGGGCTTCCAGGACTGACTTCCCCCACCAGTGGCACCCCGCTTTTTACGGGCCCCAAAAGAGAGGAGGTAATGACAAGCTTAGGAAACTAGCCGAGGGCAGTGAGGTCTGGGGCCAGGTGACCTGTTTGTCCCAACCTGGATTCTTTAAGATGTCTCTGAGGGTTCAGCAATGGTCAAGGGAGCCGATCTGTATTCCTCCAGCTGGGGCCGAAGTCCCCTAAGCTGACATGCTCACCGAATAGAGACAGAGACCCCCTTTTTATAGATCACAATTGTCTTTGCAGCCATCATTCACAAGTCAAGGGTCAGGGATGAAGGTGGAAAGAGCTCATGTTTGAGCATTTAATCAACTTGCATAGTTTGTCCTCTATTGCTCAGCAAATCAACAACTCCCTTTAGCTGGTATAATATGTAATCAGCATATTATCAAACAGTATTGCTCACCCTATCTTGCAAGATTTGCAGACAATAAGTTGTAGTACATCTTATCTCAAGTGTCAACAATCAGGATTATTCAAACAATAGTCGCTGTTAACCAACCACAGAAGATCACAGGTTAAAAAGTCAACATAAAAATAAAGGTATATTGCTCTTGCCATCAGAAAGTATGTCTGGCATAATTAAGAAGAAAAGCTGTGTTGTCACAATGACATCATGAGAAAAAAAGATTATGTGGCAATACTGAAACAATATCTCAAGACATCAGCAAGGAAGTTAAAGTTTGGGCGGAGATGGGTCTTTCACATGGACAATGACCCAAAGCATACTGCCAAAATGGTAACAAAGTGGCTTAAGGGTAACAAAATCAATGTTTTGGAGTGGCCATCACAATAGCCCTGATCTTAATCCTTTTGAAAAGTTATGGGCAAAGCTGAAAAGGCAGGTGAGAGCAAGGCGACCTACAAACCTGGATCAGTTACACCAGTTTTGTCCGGAGGAATGGGAGCAAATTCCGACCAACTATTGTGAGAAGCTTGTGGAAGGATATCCCAAACGTTTGACCCAAGTCATTCAGTTTAAGGGCAATGGTACCAAATACTAATGTAAACTTTTGACTTTGCAGTAAGTAATAAAAATGCCTTAAAAATTCTCTCTCTCTCATTATTCTGGCATTTGGCAAATATTGAAAATTATGGTAATCCTAATTGACCTGAAACGGGAAAGGTTTATTCTGATTTAATTTCAGATATTGAGAAAAACATGCAGATGTATCTTTTTATATAGTGTATGTAAACTTCTGGTTTCAACTGTAGATATGTTATATTAAATTAACGCACAGCTGACGTTTTCTTACTGATGGAGTCGTTCATTTTTCCCGTCTTTTCCATCTGGTCCGGGCTGATATCACGACTTCTCCAGCAATGACTGCAGAGATTACAACAAAGAAACATTTGACTTCTCACACCTCCAGCACCGTCCCCATCTGTTCCCAACCTGAACAAAGTCCTCAACCCGCTGTCACCCCAATGAACCGCTGAACCGCTGCTGTATCCCTATTCCTGATCCTCTTAGTGCCCACATAGTAATGCCCACCAATGTGCCCCTTACAAAGTAAAACGCCTTCTTTGTGCCCTTAGATGGTAAAACTGTGCTCCCGAAAACAGTGCACACATTTTTCCCCTAGAAAATAATAATGCCTCCAGTTGGCACATTTGACACAATAGCCGGAGTGCCCCTATAACAATTATGCATCTTAGGTGACCACTTAAAATGTAATAATGTCCCAAGTTCCCCCATCTATATTTCCCCTCTATACAGCATCATGGCCCCCACAGCTCTCACATACACAACATGTTGGGCCCACAGCTCCCTATACACAGTAAGATGGGTCCCATAGTAGTTCTTCCACACTGTATGATAGCCCCCAGTAGTCCCTACACACTGTAAATGGCCCCCCAGTAGTCCCCCACACTGTATGATGGTCCCCAATAGTCCCCCACACTGTATGATGGCCCCCAGTAGTTCCCCCACAATGTAAATGGTCCCCAGTATTCCCTCCACACTGTATGGACAGCCCCCAGTTTCCCCCTACACTGTGTGGATGGCCCCAAGTAGTCCCCCTCACTGTATGGATAGCTCCCTGTAGTTCATTAGTCCCCATACACTATGGATGGCCCCCAGTCTTTCCACACACTGCATGGATGGCCCCCAGTAGTCCCTTACACCGTATGGATGGAGCTCAGTCTTCCCCCACAATGTATGATGGCTCCAGTAGTCACCTCACACTGTGTGGATGGCCCCCAGTAGTCCCCCCTTGAGCTCTATTAAAATAAAAAGAAACATCTTATACTCAACCATGGTTCCCGAAAGTCCGCCAGCAGACAGGACCAAGGCATGAGAGGACCAATAGGGTGATATCATCATGCTGGGGCATGTAGAATCCGCTTTGTCTGTGTATCTCCCTACTTTTCTGTAGACCACAGGATTAATCGTTAAATCGACCTGCAGTCTACAGAATGTGAAGCGGAAGTGCAGAGAGATCATGTGTTCCTGCTCCACTGCAGTTTAACCAGATCGGCGCACTGCACACAGTGATAGTTTAGAGTAGCAGTTTCTCCGGGTGGGCCTGTCTGAGCATGGAACCAGCGACGCACCCTCTCCCCCCCAGTAGCTATGCTACTGCATTTGTTACAATTTTGTAGATATCCTAGAGATTAAAAAGTTCAAGGCCGATTTAAGATGTTTTCCACCTCTAACTCTTATGCATAAAATTTGGTGGCCCTGCAAGAAATGGTTGAGAATGGATGTGTACTCGAAATATACTTCTATGTGGACCAACCCCTATTTGAAGGAATTACAAAAGGTCGGAGGGCTTTGGGACATGGAAAAGTAAGGGATTGAAATATCTACACCAATTATACGTGGCAGGGCACTTTTGCTCATCCGAATATTTAAAGCAAACTTTTAATTGGGATAACTCTGAATTTTTCAGATATTTACAATTGCGGCACGCTGTCAGAGCTCAGGAGTCTATCTCAGATTTGACCATTTTTCTTAATGGGATACTGGACTCAGTAATAAATGCAAAGAACATGAGAGGTCTTATCTCTCTGATGTATAATTCCCTGCTATTAAAGATTGTGGGAGATCTTCTGGCTACAATTAAACCTAAATGGGAGAGGGATGTGAGATTAGTCACTCAGGAGGAGTGGGAGGAAAGCCTGGAGTCACAAGGAAAATTATCTATAAATTGGACCCAAAGAAGATCTCAATTATATCTTATACACAGAGCCTATAGAACTACTAGAACACTGTTTAGAATGGGCATTAGGGCAGATGATCGGTGTCCATGGAGGGGAGGAAGGGGCAGATTTAGTCTTTATGTTCTGATGCTGTATCATGTAGCTGGGCTGTGGGGAGATATTGGTAAACTGATCTCAGAGGTTTTTAATACTCCTATTCCTCTAGCTCCCAAGGTATGTGTGCTGGGTATGTGGCAGGGGTTAGGGATTCGCCTCCAATACAATTGCCAATAGCCAAGATTCTATATCATACTAGAAAGACTGTATGTAGGCATTGGTTGGCAAGCAATGCTCCCTTAATAGAAGAAGTAGTGGGAGCTTTAAACAGTACTATTCTAATGGAAAAACGTGTCTCTATAAAAAATGGGCCACAGCTAAATTTGGGAAACAGTGGGGGGATTGGGTTAAATGCTCAAGTGTGGCGTTGGATGAGTTGGTCAGAGACATAATATTTGATATGCTAGTTCTATAATAGCAACATAATAGGATGGATAGAATGTTGTGCAATTCATGATACATTTGGTATTTCTACGTCAAGGAGGGACGATAGTCTTATGCAAAATCAGATGGGTAAGGGATGAAAAGGGGGGTGTCTGGAGGGGAGGGTTGGGGGTGTTTTTTTAAATCCTGTAAATGTGATGTTTTATTATATGTTATATTTTCTTTATCAAACAGTCTGTAAGATTTGTATCAAACCTCCGATGCCGGCACCATTCCAGCGGTGTCGGCACATGCGTTCCCGGGGCTCATGTGAGGTTGTTACGTCGTGTGAGCCCAGTAACTGCTGGAATCACTGTATCCACCTTCAGAAAAATCGAACATCATGAGGAAATCTGAGAGCAGCTGCAGCCCTGGCTTCCTGTTGATGTTCAATATGTCCGAAGGTTGGGACAGTGAAGTCAGCATTGACTGGGTGCAGGGCTCATGTGATATAACAACCCCGGGAATGTGAGTCCCGGCACCGCTGGAACGGAGCTGGAATGGTAGCTAAGTGTTTTTATTTTAACTAGGCCAAACATGAGGAATTACAAGGGTTGTCCTAGTAGTGAACAACCCCTTTAAGAGTGTACAATTTTCAGTTAAAACATTTCCAACATTCTGGACATGGAAAAGGCTTCTCCCCTGTGTGACTTCTCTAAAGTTTATTAAGAGTTTATTTTCAAGGAAAACATTTCCCACATTAAGAATATAAAAAAAGCTTCTACCCTGTGTGAATTCTTTGGTGACTAAGAAGAGATGATTTCTTCACAAAACATTTCCCACTTTCTGAACATGAAAAAGGCTTCTCCCCTGTGTGGGTTCTCTGATGGCTATTAAGACTCCATTTCTGGCTAAAACATTTCCCACATTCTGAACATGAGAAATGCTTCTCCCCTGTGTGAGTTCTCTGGTGAATAACAAGATTTGATTTCCTGCTAAAATATTTCCCACACTTGGAACAAGAAAATCTGTTCTCTGTCGTATGAATTTTTTGATGTATAGGAAAAGACTTTTCGTGGGGAAACCTATTACTACATTCTGAACGTAAAAATGTCTTCTTTGTGTTAGGAGTAGTGTTGAGCATTCCGATACTGAAATATCGGGTATCGGCCGATATTCGCGGTATCGGAATTCCGATACTTAATTCCGATACTTTTGCAATATCGTATACCGGAATCGGAAGTTCCCATAATGCAATGAGACATTTTCATTTTATTCAGCCAATGAGGATCCTAAGAAGTGTGGGCACATCCTGTTAGGCATGTAGGCATCTTAACTAATGGCATGGCTGTGATTGGCTGCTGAAATGATGTCATGATGCACTATAAAAGCCACCGCCGCCATTTTGAGCTCACTCTGCTGTGAATTCAGTTAGGGATAGGACGCTGTTGTTCTGAGGGACAGTTTTAGCTACCTATTTGCTCTATACTGCTTTACCCAAGCTACTTTCTAAATCACTGTGCCTTGCAGTGCTAGTGCACAGTTCCCTGTGCTGTTCACCGCTGTCTGCAAGGTCTCTGTGTGTGAGTGCAGCTCACCCTGTAGTGTGTGCTTCAGCCAAGTCTGGTTGTAGTGCACTCAGTGTGTGTCACTGCCTCATACATTGTCGTTTTTTGCCAATTCATAATTTTTCCTGATATCTCCTATTAGTGTGGTGGTTCCATCTGTATTCAGCTAAATTGGTTCCAAACACACTATATAGGAGTAGATAGAGAAATTTTTTTCCGTCTTGCAGCGCTAGTGCACAGTGCTCTGCATCTGTACTGTTCACCGCTGTCTGCAAGGTCTGGTGTGTGAGTGCAGCTCACCCTGTAGTGTGTGCTTCAACCCCGTCTGGTTGTAGTGCACTCAGTGTGTGTCACTGCCTCATACATTGTCCTTTTTTGCCAATTCATAATTTTTCCTGATATCTCCTATTAGTGTGGTGGTTCCATCCGTATTCAGCTAAATTGGTTCCAAACACACTATATAGGAGTAGATAGAGAAATTTTTTTGGTCTTGCAGCGCTAGTGCACAGTGCTCTGCATCTGTACTGTTCACCGCTGTCTGCAAGGTCTGGTGTGTGAGTGCAGCTCACCCTGTAGTGTGTGCTTCAACCCCGTCTGGTTGTAGTGCACTCAGTGTGTGTCACTGCCTCATACATTGTCCTTTATTGCCAATTCATAATTTTTCCTGATATCTCCTATTAGTGTGGTGGTTCCATCCGTATTCAGCTAAATTGATTCCAAACACACTATATAGGAGTAGATAGAGGAGCCTTTCTGCAGCCTTGGGCCCTGCAGCCCCAGCCAGATTAGTATTAGCCTATTTTTTGCAGCCTCATCTATTGCATTGTAGGTTACCTTCCTACATTGTAATAGCTACAAAAAGTTTGTGATACTATCGTTATTACATCTTTAGGCACATCCAGTGTCTTTTTGTGACAAAAAAAAACCTAAATAAAGTTCACCAAACACTCCACTTTACAGTTGTGTAGGCCACATTAGCTCATATTAAAGTCTAGTCCACACTTTATAAAATTAGTGTTTCTTATACCTGTTAGCAGCTGTTCAGGAATAAGCACACTAAGCCCTTAGTACTTTTCTGCCTATCTTTATCAGTCTACCAAGATGAAGAAGGCAGGGAGTAAGGCATGTGGTCGTGGGCGTGGGCGTGGAGTTTCTGCAAGGAGAGGACGTGAGGATTCTGTGCCTGCAGGGAGAGGACGTGGGGATTCTGTGCCTGCTGCGGGCACCAGTGACTCAGCATCCCCCAGTTTTACCAGGGAACAGTCCTTTATGCGCAGCTTTGTAGGAGCTAGCCGTACCCCACTGCTGCGCGAGGACCAAATTGAAGCCGTTGTCGGATGGATGGCAGCTAACGCATCGACTTCAATTAGTTCCAGATCCTCTCAGGTCCTGAGCACTGAAGAGCACCCATCTGTCTCTTCACCACCTGCCAAATTGCCCAGGCAGTCAGAGAGCCCTGGACAGGAGCCATCTCTACTTCTGTTCTCTGAATCTCTTGGCTTGGAAAGAGGGGGCCAGCCAAGCAGAATTCGAGAATTTGAAGAAGAGGTAGTATGCAGTGATGCGCAACCGTTTTGTCTCTCTGAATCTGAAGAGGCGGGTGGGCCAGTGCCTATGGTCAGCAGCACACCTCAGTACGCATCTGATGATGAGACTCAGGTGCCACTTTCTGGTGCGTACTGTGCTGTCGAGACTACCCAGGAGAAGCAGTTGTTTGAAGAGGGTGGTGTAGATGATGAGGTCCTTGACCCATCATGGCGTGAGGGACAGGAAGGTGGTGGGAGCAGCTCTGAGGAAGAGATTCCCCGAACGGCCCAAAAAGGAGGGAGAGGGAGGGGGCAGACTTGGTTGCCTGTAGCCTCCACTTCGGCACCCATTAGGAGCATGGCTCTTCCAAAATCCAAAGCGGGCGCTCCCAAGACTTGCAGTGCCTGGTCCTTTTTTGACACAGTTGCAGATGACATTTGCTTTGTCAAATGCAAGCTGTGTAATCAGAAGGTGAAAAGAGGGAAAAGTGTCAGCAACCTCAATACCACAAATATGTGGAAACATGTGCGGACCAAGCACGTGGTGGAGTTACACAAACACACTGAAGACCTAGGCCAACCTACAGCGCCACCTACCACCTCTTCAGCTCGTGTTGTAGCCTCTTCCTCCAGCTCACACACAGCTGGTTCGGCTTCCTCACAGGATCGCCATGGAAGAATCTCTGGCACTGTTGTACAGAGACACAGTGTAATTCCACCCACAGCACCACTTTCCCAGTCATCCTCACACTCCCAGGCCAGTCTACAGCCATCGTTAGCACAGGCATGGGAGAAAAGGCGCCCATACTCGGCAAACCACCCCCGAGCACAGGCTCTGAATGCTGGCATTGCTAAACTACTGGCCCTTGAAATGCTATCATTCAGGCTGGTGGAGACTGACACATTCCGTAACTTTATGGCATTGGCAGTCCCACAATACAACGTGCCCAGCCGCTTTTATTTCAGCAGGCAAGCCGTCCCTGCCCTGCAACATCATGTGGAGGGAAAAATTAAACATGCGCTACAAAACGCCGTCAGTAGCAAGGTCCACTTGACCACTGATGCGTGGACCAGTAAGCATGGACAGGGACGATACCTTTCCCTCACTGCCCATTGGGTAAATGTTGTGGAGCCGGGTACAGATCTTGAGAGTGGCGCTGTACGTGTTCTGCCAACTCCAAGGATTGCAGGAATCCAGTCTGTACACATTGACTCCTCCTCATACTCCAGTTCCTCTGAATCAGCGCTGCAGGAGCCGTCACGGTCTACCTCCACATCGACCCGTGAACGGTTACCTGTTATGATGACCGATATGAGCACAGCCGTGGCCAAACGTCAACAGGCCGTATTAAAATTAATTTCTTTGGGGAATCGAAGCCACACAGCGCAGGAGCTCTGGAATGCCATCAAGCAGCAGAGTGACGTGTGGTTTGTGCCAGCGAATCTCCAGCCAGGCATGGTAGTGTGTGACAATGGCCGAAATCTGGTGGCAGCTCTGGGCCTAGGCAACCTCACTCACATCCCATGTCTGGCACATGTGCTCAACTTGGTCGTGCAGAGTTTTTTGAGGGACTATCCGGATCTTGATGCACTGCTTCACAAGGTCCGCATAGAGTGCGCTCACTTGCGGCGTTCCAGCAATGCAAGATCACGCATTGCAGCTCTGCAGCGCCGATTATGTCTTCCGGAACATCGCATCATATGTGACCTACCCACCAGGTGGAATTCAACGTTACATATGTTGGAGAGGTTGTGTGAGCAGCAGGCAGCAGTAATGGAGTACCAGCTGCAGCAGGCGCAAACAAGTCGCAGTGCGCGCCGTTCACACTTCACCACCACTGAGTGGGCCTCTATGAAGGACATTTGCCACGTTTTGCGTGCCTTCGATTATTCCACGCGGATGGCGAGTGCAGATGATGCACTAGTCAGCATGACTATCCCCCTTATCTGCCTGCTTGAAAAAACACTGCAAGCACTAAGGGACGAGGTTTTGGAAGAGGTGGAGGATGAGGAGTCACAAATGCCATCTGCTTCTCTACAGTCTGCGCAACGTGGTTCCTCACAAAGGCCTAGGCAGGGGACACTTTGTGAGGAGGATGAGGAGGAGTCAATGGATGAGGAAGACATCTGTCCAGAGGAGGGAGGTACACAATGCTCTAGTAGTCAGTATCTAGAGCGAGGGTGGGGTGATGCAGAGCAGGCAGAGATCACGCCTCAAGCAGGGGACAGCGTTTCTTGGCCAGTTGGCAGTCTGCAGCACATGGTTGATTTCATGCTGCAGTGCCTGAGAAACGACCGCCGCATCGCCCACATTCTCAACACGGCTGATTATTGGGTGTCCACCCTCCTAGATCCTCGCTACCGGGACAACTTACAAAGCCTCATAACACCGTTGAACCGGGAGCGTAAAATGCGGGAGTACCAAGACGCACTGGTGCATTCCATCATGTTCTCCATTCCAACCGAGAGCAGTGCTGCTAGTGCTTTACAAAGCAGCTCAGTGCGTCGAGGCAGTGGAGGAAGCTCTGCACAAAGAGGGAGCAGAAGCAGCGCCTCAGCACAAGGCAAGACCAGTATGGCCGAAATGTGGCAAAGTTTTGTGTCCCTGCCGCCACAAATGTCTACACCATCACAGACGGCTCCAGTCAGCAGGAGGCAACGTTTCCGTCAGATGGTGACAGACTACATGTCTTGCCCTCTTAGTGTACTCCCAGACGGCTCTTCTCCCTTCAAGTTTTGGGTCTGTAAGCTGGATACATGGCCAGAGCTTAGTCAGTATGCACTGGAGGTGCTAGCTTGCCCTGCTGCTAGTGTATTATCGGAACGCGTCTTTAGTGCCGCAGGTGGTGTACTAACAGACCGTCGCATGCGACTATCCTCCGATAACGTTGACCGGCTTACTTTTCTCAAAATGAACAAGGCCTGGATCTCTCATGAATTTGCCAGTCCTCTTCCAGAATAAATAATTGGTTGGCAACAGTATCCAGGTCTCCTGTTCTGTTCATGTTTCTACCACCTGAACTGTAATCCCTGAGCTCCAACACCGCCAGTTGGCGCTCGGAAGTGCCGTCTGCACAGTCAACACTTGCTGCCGTGTTATTGGGGTTCAGTAACGTCAGCTGTTCCCCTGCTGTGCGGACGGCAATTTCTCCTGCTCTGTCCACATCCACTGTACTACTGATTTAAAACCTCCTCCAAATACACCTCTGGCTCCTCTGTTTTCAGTATTATCCCTGAGCTCCAACACCGCCAGTTGGCGCTCGGAAGTGCCGTCTGCACAGTCAACACTTGCTACCATGTTATTGGGGTTCAGTAACGTCAGCTGTTCCCCTGCTGTGCGGATGGCAATTTCTCCTGCTCTGTCCACATTCTCACTACTACAGATTTTAAAGTTGCTCCAATTACACCTCTGGCTCCTCTGTTTTCAGTATTATCCCTGAGCTCCAACACCGCCAGTTGGCGCTCGGAAGTGCCGTCTGCACAGTCAACACTTGCTGCCGTGTTATTGGGGTTCAGTAACGTCAGCTGTTCCCCTGCTGTGCGGACGGCAATTTCTCCTGCTCTGTCCACATCCACTGTACTACTGATTTAAAACCTCCTCCAAATACACCTCTGGCTCCTCTGTTTTCAGTATTATCCCTGAGCTCCAACACCACCAGTTGGCGCTCGGAAGTGCCGTCTGCACAGTCAACACTTGCTACCATGTTATTGGGGTTCAGTAACGTCAGCTGTTCCCCTGCTGTGCGGATGGCAATTTCTCCTGCTCTGTCCACATTCTCACTACTACAGATTTTAAAGTTGCTCCAATTACACCTCTGGCTCCTCTGTTTTCAGTATTATCCCTGAGCTCCAACACCGCCAGTTGGCGCTCGGAAGTGCCGTCTGCACAGTCAACACTTGCTGCCGTGTTATTGGGGTTCAGTAACGTCAGCTGTTCCCCTGCTGTGCGGACGGCAATTTCTCCTGCTCTGTCCACATCCACTGTACTACTGATTTAAAACCTCCTCCAAATACACCTCTGGCTCCTCTGTTTTCAGTATTATCCCTGAGCTCCAACACCGCCAGTTGGCGCTCGGAAGTGCCGTCTGCACAGTCAACACTTGCTACCATGTTATTGGGGTTCAGTAACGTCAGCTGTTCCCCTGCTGTGCGGACGGCAATTTCTCCTGCTCTGTCCACATTCTCACTACTACAGATTTTAAAGTTGCTCCAATTACACCTCTGGCTCCTCTGTTTTCAGTATTATCCCTGAGCTCCAACACCGCCAGTTGGCGCACGGAAGTGCCATCTGCACAGTCAACACTTGCTGCCGTGTTATTGGGGTTCAGTAACGTCAGCTGTTCCCCTGCTGTGCGGACGGCAATTTCTCCTGCTTTGTCCACATCCACTGTACTACACATTTTAAAGTTGCTCCAATTACACCTCTGGCTCCTCTGTTTTCATTCTTATCCCTGGGCTCCAACACCGCCAGTTGGCGCTCGGAAGTGCCGTCTGCACAGTCAACACTTGCTGCGGTGTTATTGGGGTTCGGTAACGTCAGCTGTTCCCCTGCTGTGTTCACGGCAATTTCTCCTGCTCTGTCCATATTCACTGTGCTACTTATTTAAAACTTGCTCCAATTACACCTCTGGCTCCTCTCTATTTTTATTCTTATCCCTGGGCTCCAGCACCGCCAGTTGGCGCTCGGAAGTGCTGTCTGCACAGTCAACACTTGCTGCCGTGTTATTGGGGTTCGGTAACGTCAGCTGTTCCCCTGCTGTGTTCACGGCAATTTCTCCTGCTCTGTCCATATTCACTGTGCTACTTATTTAAAACTTGCTCCAATTACACCTCTGGCTCCTCTCTATTTTTATTCTTATCCCTGGGCTCCAGCACCGCCAGTTGGCGCTCGGAAGTGCTGTCTGCACAGTCAACACTTGCTGCCGTGTTATTGGGGTTCAGTAACGTCAGCTGTTCCCCTGCTGTACGGACGGCAATTTCTCCTGCTTTGTCCACATCCACTGTACTACACATTTTAAAGTTGCTCCAATTACACCTCTGGCTCCTCTGTTTTCATTCTTATCCCTGGGCTCCAGCACCGCCAGTTGGCGCTCGGAAGTGCCGTCTGCACAGTCAATACTTGCTGCGGTGTTATTGGGGTTCGGTAACGTCAGCTGATCCCCAGCTGTGTGTCCGGCAAATTCTCCTGCTTTGTCCACATCCACTGTACTACGGATTTAAAACCTCCTCCAAATACACCTCTGGCTCCTCTGTTTTTAGTATTTACCCTGGGCTCCAGCACCGCCAGCTGGTTCTCGGCAGTTCCATTGGCTCTTGTACCTTCTGCTACCCATCCGGGTTCCAGTACCGTCAGCTGGTCCTCGGTAGTTCCATTTGCTCTTGTATCTTCTGCTACCCATCCGGGTTCCAGTACCGTCAGCTGGTTCTCGGCAGTGTCTTTGGCACGGGTACTCCCTCCTGCCCAGCCTGGTTCCAGCACGCCAGCTGTTTCCGGGTAGTGTCAACGTCACTTTGCCTCCAATGCGTTGTCCTGTCGTGTTGCGGTCGGGTTAGCCGACTCTATGGTGCCTGCAGTTTAGGTGACTCCTATGTGGGCTGCGGGATCTGGCAATGAAGGCTGGTTCCATAGTGCCAATAGGACAAGCACCCCCTGTAGGACTGTGGGTTTTGGTAACTGCGGCCGGCTCGCGGCCTTGAACTTTTTTTTACATGGGTACCTTCTGCTACCCATCCGGGTTCCAGTACCGTCAGCTGGTCCTCGGTAGTTCCATTTGCTCTTGTATCTTCTGCTACCCATCCAGGTTCCAGTACCTTCAGCTGGTTCTCGGCAGTGTCTTTGGCACGGGTACTCCCTCCTGCCCAGCCTGGTTCCAGCACGCCAGCTGTTTCCGGGTAGTGTCAACGTCACTTTGCCTCCAATGCGTTGTCCTGTCATGTTGCGGTCGGGTTAGCCGACTCTATGGTGCCTGCAGTTTAGGTGACTCCTATGTGGGCTGTGGGATCTGGCAATGAAGGCTGGTTCCATAGTGCCAATAGGACAAGCACCCCCTGTAGGACTGTAGGTATTGGTAACTGCGGTCGGCTCGCGGCCTTGAACTTTTTTTTACATGGGTACCTTCTGCTACCCATCCGGGTTCCAGTACCGTCAGCTGGTTCTCGGCAGTGCCTTTGGATTAGGTGCCTCCTTCTCGGTATCCAAGTTCCACCAACGTCTGCTGGTCCTTGGTAGTGCTTTCTGGCACAGGTACCTCCTGCTTAGTAACCGAGTTCCAGTAACATCAGCTGGTCCTCGGTAGTTCCATTGGCTCTTGTACCTTCTGCTACCCATCCGGGTTCCAGTACCGTCAGCTGGTCCTCGGTAGTTCCATTTGCTCTTGTATCTTCTGCTACCCATCCGGGTTCCAGTACCGTCAGCTGGTTCTCGGCAGTGTCTTTGGCACGGGTACTCCCTCCTGCCCAGCCTGGTTCCAGCACGCCAGCTGTTTCCGGGTAGTGTCAACGTCACTTTGCCTCCAATGCGTTGTCCTGTCGTGTTGCGGTCGGGTTAGCCGACTCTATGGTGCCTGCAGTTTAGGTGACTCCTATGTGGGCTGCGGGATCTGGCAATGAAGGCTGGTTCCATAGTGCCAATAGGACAAGCACCCCCTGTAGGACTGTGGGTTTTGGTAACTGCGGCCGGCTCGCGGCCTTGAACTTTTTATTACATGGGTACCTTCTGCTACCCATCCGGGTTCCAGTACCGTCAGCTGGTTCTCGGCAGTGCCTTTGGATTAGGTGCCTCCTTCTCGGTATCAAAGTTCCACCAACGTCTGCTGGTCCTTGGTAGTGCTTTCTGGCACAGGTACCTCCTGCTTAGTAACCGAGTTCCAGTAACATCAGCTGGTCCTCGGTAGTTCCATTGGCTCTTGTACCTTCTGCTACCCATCCGGGTTCCAGTACCGTCAGCTGGTCCTCGGTAGTTCCATTTGCTCTTGTATCTTCTGCTACCCATCCGGGTTCCAGTACCGTCAGCTGGTTCTCGGTAGTGTCTTTGGCACGGGTACTCCCTCCTGCCCAGCCTGGTTCCAGCACGCCAGCTGTTTCCGGGTAGTGTCAACGTCACTTTGCCTCCAATGCGTTGTCCTGTCGTGTTGCGGTCGGGTTAGCCGACTCTATGGTGCCTGCAGTTTAGGTGACTCCTATGTGGGCTGCGGGATCTGGCAATGAAGGCTGGTTCCATAGTGCCAATAGGACAAGCACCCCCTGTAGGACTGTGGGTTTTGGTAACTGCGGCCGGCTCGCGGCCTTGAACTTTTTTTTACATGGGTACCTTCTGCTACCCATCCGGGTTCCAGTACCGTCAGCTGGTTCTCGGCAGTGCCTTTGGATTAGGTGCCTCCTTCTCGGTATCCAAGTTCCACCAACGTCTGCTGGTCCTTGGTAGTGCTTTCTGGCACAGGTACCTCCTGCTTAGTAACCGAGTTCCAGTAACATCAGCTGGTCCTCGGTAGTTCCATTGGCTCTTGTACCTTCTGCTACCCATCCGGGTTCCAGTACCGTCAGCTGGTCCTCGGTAGTTCCATTTGCTCTTGTATCTTCTGCTACCCATCCGGGTTCCAGTACCGTCAGCTGGTTCTCGGTAGTGTCTTTGGCACGGGTACTCCCTCCTGCCCAGCCTGGTTCCAGCACGCCAGCTGTTTCCGGGTAGTGTCAACGTCACTTTGCCTCCAATGCGTTGTCCTGTCGTGTTGCGGTCGGGTTAGCCGACTCTATGGTGCCTGCAGTTTAGGTGACTCCTATGTGGGCTGCGGGATCTGGCAATGAAGGCTGGTTCCATAGTGCCAATAGGACAAGCACCCCCTGTAGGACTGTGGGTTTTGGTAACTGCGGCCGGCTCGCGGCCTTGAACTTTTTTTTACATGGGTACCTTCTGCTACCCATCCGGGTTCCAGTACCGTCAGCTGGTTCTCGGCAGTGCCTTTGGATTAGGTGCCTCCTTCTCGGTATCCAAGTTCCACCAACGTCTGCTGGTCCTTGGTAGTGCTTTCTGGCACAGGTACCTCCTGCTTAGTAACCGAGTTCCAGTAACATCAGCTGGTCCTCGGTAGTTCCATTGGCTCTTGTACCTTCTGCTACCCATCCGGGTTCCAGTACCGTCAGCTGGTCCTCGGTAGTTCCTCAGCTTTCTTGTACCTTCTGCTACATTTCCAAGTTCAAGCTTTTTGAAATGGTTCTTGGTAATCACTCTGGATCTCCCTGACGAGGACCCTGAAGACGAGGACCCTGAAGACCAACCCTAAGAAGACGAGGACCCCGAAGACAATGACCCTGAAGACGAGGACCCTGAAGACCACCCCGAAGAAGACGAGGACCCTGAAGACCACCCCGAAGAAGACGAGGACCCTGAAGACCACCCCGAAGAAGACGAGGACCCCGAAGACGAGGACCCAGAAGACCAACCCGAAGAAGACGAGGACCCCGAAGACGAGGACCCCCGAAGACGACGACCCTGAAGACCACCCCGAAGAAGACCAAGAAGATGACCCTGAAGAAGTTGACCAAGAAGACAAAGAAGAGAAGACAAGCACCAAGATACAGAAGAACAAGAGACAGAAAACCAAGAAGCAGAAATACAAGAAGCTGCAGAACAAAAAGCGGAAGAACATTAAGCATAAGACTAAAAATCAGAGCAAAAGATAATATCTAAATTATAAGCAGAAGATGACTAAGCAGTGTATGGGGGTGAGTCCGTTCCTCCTCGTGGTGCCCCTGGAAAAGACCTGCTGCTGCAGGCCAAACTGAACGCGGACAAATCCTGTTGTAAATCTTTTGTGACGGGCAGAACGAAAGGTGTAATGTCCAACCTTTTATAGATAACAACTACAGGAATGCCTGTCACAAATAAGAATATGATGAAGAAGAAGAATATGAAGAAGATGAAGAAGTAGAATATGAAGAATGTAAAAAAAAGAATAATACGAAGAAGGTGAAGAAGAAGAAGGTGAAGAAGAAGTGGATGAAAAAGATGCTGAGGATGATGAAGGAGAAAGTGTGGGAGAAGTAAAAAAGAAGGTGAATAGCATGGAAGTAGTGAAACATAAATATCTGACAAAATATAAAAATACTTAACATAGTCAATATTTCCGTAACTCAGAACATAATAAAAAAATAGTAATTCCTGCTATTCCATTTGACTGGGCTAAACCTCTATGCCTTTATTGTCTCCCCCACCTCCCCCAATACATTCTACATTATTCTTAGTTGTTTTCCTTCATGTAGAAATAACCTACAAGGAAAGAAAGGGTTTATTTTAATTCCGATATTTATGTCCCATTAACTTGCATTGGTTTCCGGTATCGGAATCGGCGATATCCGATACTTTTTCGGTATCGGTCCGATCCAATCCGATCCGATATTTCCCGATATCGGAAGGTATCGCTCAACACTAGTTAGGAGCAGTTTTTTTTAATGCTTATTTTGTGACTATGATTTTCCTTAGTAGTCGGTAATGAATCAGAAGACGGGACCTGTTTCAAAGGATCAGATGATAGATCTTTGCTGTGAAGGGATGATGGGATATCTGGAGTAATGACATTCACTTCAATTGTATCCTGTGGGATCTCAAGATCGTCTGATTTAAAAATTGAAGATGTCAGCTGTCCCTCTGATCTCCTGATACAGTCATCTGCCAAGAATAAAACCCATTATTATTTTTCAATAAAATATCCTTGAATTTTATATTTTTTAACATTTCTACTTAAACTCTCTGTAAAAATATGAATTATTCAGCAAGACAATGACGGTTCACAGTCTAATAGAAAACCTCATAGGATGAACCTGTTATGTTGGGGAAAATAATACCAATAAAAACTTCCACTCATCCCAAAAAGAACAAGCCCCCACTCAGGTCCATAATCTGTAAGTGGAAAAACGGAGGTTTCCAAATTATTAGTGTCTCAAAGGCTCTTGAAGAGCAACATGGCTTCCATAAACCAATCCAGCAATATCCGCTCTCCCAAAGTCAAATCTCCCCCTCACTTCTGAGCCTTGCAGTGCGCCCAAACCACATTTAGCCTCCATGTATTTGGCATTACTATAGTGACTTAACTTACAGTGTGTCTCCTGGAGCACAAGCTGGGCACTATGTGTTTGGTAACAAAATGGCAAATGCACAATTTTCACTCTCTAATATCCACTGAGTGCTAATTACTGAAAAGTACCTGTAGAGTCAAAATATTCCCTACTTCTAAAGATTAATTCATTCAGAGTTATAATTTCCAAAATGGAGTCACTTTATGGGGATTTCTACTGCTCTGGTTTTCTGCCTTTGGTCACATTAGGGCTTCTGCAAATGGTTGGTCCCATCTCCTCTGGGATCTGCTCCTGTGATGTCTGCTCCTGTCACCAGGAGCCGCCTTATTCATCCTGCAGGCGGCGCTGGTGATGGAGGAGACGTCAGAACCAGAAGCTCTGGGCGGCGCAGGCTCTGTCCAGCCACTAAGATTAGGGTTGCTGGGACCAGTAGTACCATCCAGTCTGGCAGTATGGGTGTGTGTGCTGTCCAGCTGGAGTAATCTGCTCCCTGCTTCAGCAATTTGGAAAGCACCGCACCCTACTGAAGCTGGAAGCATATTGCCGGAAGCTGCCAGATACAGCCTTGTCCTCCTGTGGTTCAGTCCTCTGTGCTCAGCTCCTGGCTTGTGTATTTGTTTCCTGTTGTGACCTCGGCCCGTTTACTGACTACTCTTGTGTCTTCTGATTTTGCATTTTCTCTGCTCTCCTGGTTCTGGCCCAGCTACCTGGCTATTCTTCTTCCCATCTCACAGAATAGCAGGTACCACCATGGCCCAAGCCTGGGGGTCTCTGTGTAAGTCCAGATACGGAGAAAACGGAGTAGATAGCGCCAAGCCTGTTTGTGGTAGCCATCTTTTCAGCTTCCAGGTGACCATGAACAGTGCCCCCAATACATTGTGTCTGCAAACTATTCCAGCAAGATCTGCATTCAAATAGCTAAATGGTGCTCCTTCCCTTCTTGACTCTGCCATGTGCCCAGATAGTAGGATACAACCGTATATAGGGTATTGTTGGTGGAAGGTGGAAAATAATTTGTAAGGTCCATTTGTTTCCTATTATCCTTTGTGAAGAATTCCAAAGTTATCACCATATAAAGTGACACACGTCAGATTTAAAAAATGGGCCCAGATAGGAACACAAAACTGGCTGCGGGAAGGGGTTAAATCAGAGTATTTTGGGAACTAACCACTGTAGTCAAAAACTGTGACTATAGACAATAACATCTACTGAAATGATCAAACTCAACAGTCTCCATCAGTAATAAATGAGTAACTAGTGGTGAAACCTCTCTGGGGTAATTGGAGTATGGGGCTCGGTGGCTCTTGGGAATCTAAACTATCATAAGTGACAATATTTTCTATCAGATGAGTGTCAAGAAGAAATATTAGACGTTCAAAGAGAACTTTTTATAATAGTGCAGAGATGAGGCGTCTAAATTTAGCTTAGAGATATATCATGGCACAGGTGTAATGTTTTTATGTAATTTATAGCAATACTATTTGAAGTTACTCAATTTTAAAATAAATTGAAATGTCAGGATGAAGGGAAACTCTGTTGTTATTATACAGAAATTCACACTTGGCCTCACTGCACATTTAATGTTGTCGATTATAAAAGCAAAGTTTGGCCAGAAAGACAGGACCTGGTCTTGTAGGGACCATACGAGCACATTCAGCAGCACAGAAAGGACTTTCAATGCCCAATGTCATTTGAACAGTTTTGTTTTGGGTGGAAGAGAATGTTTTGATCTAGCGGCAAAATGGTGATCACACGATTATGATACAGCTGGACTACACAACCGATAAAGCAGCCACAGCCGGTGACAGAGAAGAATCTGTGACGTCACCGCATTTAGTGGTTACTACTCACCTGGGTAGCCATATGTAGGAATCTCCTCTTTACACCGCTCATCACCCTTCACATATGTCTCTGTAGTATTAATATGGGTCAGATCTTCACCCTGAAACAAATATTGTAAAAGTCACAGACAGATGGAGAAGTCCCATCTATGATCAGCTCTAATCCTGCCATCTCCACCGTTCTCATTACACAAGTATAAAACATATAATACTGGTGGATAAAAAAAGACTGAACACAAGACCTTCACAGCCGTCTACACATCATAGGGGAGATCATATAAAACCTCTCCATCTACCTGATGATCCTGAGGAACATTGGGATCTTCTTGTTTACAGTCCTGTGGAAGAAGAGGACGGGGACATCTCTCTGGTGTTGTCCTCTTACTGGATATATCTGGAGGAAACACATAAGGGACTGAATTCGTTCTTTACATACAGATAATTATAGGCCGTGTGTATTTAGTCCTGTCTATTACCTGGTGATGTGAGGGGCTGGGGAACCTCCATCATGATGTCCCTGTACAGATCTTTGTGTCCTTCTAAATACCCCCACTCCTCCATGGAGAAATAGACGGCGACATCCTGACACCTTATAGGAGCCTGACACATACAATCATACCGTCATCCCCCCGATCCATTCATAGTTTTACTATATAATGTCCCAGCACTGTCACCTCTCCAGTCAGCAGCTCAATCATCTTGTAGGTGAGTTCTAGTATCTTCTGGTCATTGATGTCCTCATGTATTAGGGGGTGAAGTGGAGGCCCTGTGATTGGGCTGAGGGGTCTTCCCCATCCCTCAGACACAGAGTCCTGACAGCGCTCACTAGAGGTCTTCTTCACTACTGTGTAATCCTGGTTATGGAGAGACACATCTATAAATCTCACTCCAGACATTTCCAGAGTCCTCACCTCTCCAGTTCTGTCCATCTGTTATTCCCATAGATAAGAATGATGTAATGTGACGTCATCAGAATCTCTCACCTCTCCAGTAAGCCGGAAGAGGATCTCTAGGGTGAGGTGTAATATCCTCTCCGTCATCTTGTCTCTGTCAATATCCATCCTTGATGGGTAAATCAGTAAAATTCTCTTATATAGAAGATCTTCAATGAGAGGATCCGATATTGTAGAGACCTAAATGAGAAGAAGATGAGCCTATGTAACATCATAAAAATCCTGTGTAATAATACAATTACTGGAGATAATAAGGGAAACATATGAGGAGATTTATTATTTTACAGTATGTATCTTTCTTCTTTACATCTAGTAATAAAACCTATATATTTTAGGCCACAGACAACAAGCAGTTTCTTCCTCGGAGTCTGCAGCTGAATACGTTTCTCTCAAGATGGTTATCTGATGGTTTTACGAGATGGTTGTTTGTTCTCGGCCCCGACCCTTTCACAACTCCTGTCTCCTGGTTTAATCACAAGAGAAACACATAACGAGAACCTGGCTTACACCTCTGGGGTTTCACAAATGTGGCACATAGGAGACCCCACTAATCCCGCGGCCATTAACCCCTCCAATGTTTCCACACATTTCCTAAGAGAGCACAATGGTGACTGAAAGAACTTTCAGTTTTGTGGCAGTGAAAGGGTAAATCGTTCAGGTGGAGGGGAGATGGCGGAGGGGCATTGCTGAACCGTGAAGCTTCCTGGACACTGAGGCCAAATCCATCGCACCGGAGGGTATAAAGAGAAGGAGGATCTGATCTTACATTACCAGACCGGTGAAGGGGCCATATTGTGATGACTGTAAGATGATTGTGTTTCATCATTGTCTTTCTTTGTCTCACATCTATTACATCTATTAATGCCGCCATTCATCCTGTGCACAGGAGCGGCTGCTCCGGAGACATTTATATCCTGCTCGGGTTTCATTCTTACCTTCGGTTCTGGGTAAGAAGTATCACTCCGAAACGCGTCACCTCCACCTTAATCCTCTCTGGATTCTTTCCTCCAATGTTCTGATGACGTCCCATCATTATTGTGACATAAGGTTATAAAATGAAGGAATAAAAGTTTTATGTTATTTGAGGTCCTGGATCGTCCTCTATGTGTGGACGGTTATCACTACTATCTACATTATTGTGCTGGAACTAGGAGATGAATAATGGCGTTGTGTGAGGACTTCTCTGGGCTTCTGTCCTTCATCCTGCAGTCGTCTGAATGGATCTAATGTGGACGGGAACCAGCTAAGCTGCATTCTGTCCACAGCTGTTACCTCACTGTTCACACCACAAAGAGACCCCAAAAGAGTCTCCGTGCTGAAGGGGTTAATGCCTCCTGCGCCCAGTAATGGGGGTCTCCACATACCTCCACCTGCAGAGCCGCCACCACATATATGGCTGCTCTGTGCGCACAGGAGCTGTGATGAGGTCACAGGAGGGGAGGAGTCAGGGGTCACATGATCAGGGGCCTCAGTGAATGCACAGTGTGAACTGTGCGGCTCCTGTACAGTGATATCCGGAGTGAAGACGCTACATGGAGACGTCTCCACAGTCAGTGACATTTCTGGCATTATTTGCCCCTCACTACGGGCACAATTACCCCGCGCCGCCTTTTCTACAGTTTTATGTGTGAATGTAAACGTGGGATTTTCCTGCTTGGAGACAAATAGATGACACATGAGGTGATTATCACCAGTTACCGGACGTCTACTATATGGCGGCATATGATTGTGCTATCCACTTCATACCAGGAGCTAAAAGGCCGAAATCTTGTATGTTTAACCCCTTCCAGGGAGGGCGGCCTTGATAGACTATATTCAGAGTCTGGTTAAGACCATGTTCACATGTTCCGATGTTCATCCCGAATAATTGGATGAGTGTCATGCGAGTGTGAGATGTTTTTCTCTCCTGCATCCATATACAATGCGTTATTAACATCATCTTTTACTGACTATAATCCTCTATGTAACTTAAAGCTGGTTTATAAAACTAAGAAAACAATCTTATATACAGATATCGATAGAAAGAAGTTAGAGATATGATAGATAATAGATAGATAGATGTCCTGCAGATATATCATTTCACAACCCCCTATATATTATAAATTTGCGCCCTTTAGAGCCTTTCATGTGGAACTAAACTGAGTTGAGCCTTGTTTAACCTAATAAATAATTACAAAAAAACAACATGGGGTCCCCCTATTTTTTTTGTAACCAGCAAAGGTAAAGCAGACAGCTGAGAGCTGATATTATCAAGTTGGGAAGATTCCTGGTTATTGGGCCCTTCCTAACCTAAAAATACCAGCTCGTAGCTGCCCCAGAAGTGGCGCATCACATGAGATGAACCAATTATGGCTTTTTGCCTTTGGTCTTCCCAATTGCCCAGATGCATTGACAATTGGTGTAAAGTATCTTAGGGTTAACGTCAGCTGTGGTTTGTCAAAAATCACAGCTGGCATCAAACCCTGGTGATAGTAATGGAGAGGTGTCTATCAGACAAACCCATTACAGACCCAGTAATCAAAGATAAAAACACCCAAGAAAAAATACTTAATTTGAATAAACACTGGTTCACTAATTTATTAACCCCCCCCCCAAAAAAAAGCATGCAGGTCCAACGTAGTCCACCGAATCCGACGATGATGGGCATTCCCACCATATATGTAACATAGACCGTCTGCACTACGACACCGCCAGCACAAATCCGAAGATGCCACCTAGATAACTTCCGTCTTCACCTCTCTGATCATAACATTCTCTCATTCACACTCACAAATCCTCGCCCGCCCCAGCACACTCCTACCTATCACACATTCAGAAATCTACAAGCCATTAACCCTCATACACTTACAGACTCCCTTCACTCATCACTGTCCCCAATCTCCTCTTTTTCCTGTCCTGATCTGGCTGTAAACCACTACAATGACACGCTCAGAAGCACGCTGGACCAAGTAGCGCCCCTCACCCTCAGAACCTCTAAACACAGAGTAAAATAGCCCTGGCTCACACCGCAAACCCGATTTCTCTAGCATTGCTCTAGAAGTGCCGAACGCCTATGGAGGAAAACTCGCACACTAGAAAACTTTATCCACTACAAATTTATGTTAAAAACATATAACTGTGCCCTTCACCTTGTCAAACAGACCTACTTCACCAACATGATCTCCTCACTATCCAACAACCCCAAAAAACTCTTCGATACCTTTCACTCCCTCCTCAGTCCTAAAGCGCAGGCCCCCACCATGGACATTTGTGCCAAGGACTTGGCCTCCTACTTCACAGAGAAAATAGACACCATCCGTCAGGAAATCAGCTCCCAGCCACCAAGTGCCGTGACTCCCATCCCCCCCCACATCCCCTTTGGATCACACTCCACATTTGACCCAGTCACAGAAGACAAAGTCTCCAGGCTCCTCTCTTCTTATCATCCCACTTCATGCACTACTGACCCCACCCCCTCAAATCTACTCCAGTCTCTTTCTTCAGTCGTCACTACTCACCTAACTAAAATCTTCAACCTCTCCCTCTCTTCTGGTATCTTCCCCTCCTCCTTCAAACACTCCATCATTACTCCATTATTAAAAAAGCCCTCTCTTGACCCTTCCTGCACAAACAACTACAGACCAGTCTCCAATCTTCCCTTCATCTCTAAACTTTTGGAGTGCCTGGTTTACTCCCGCCTTACCAGTTACCTCTCCACTCACTCTCTTCTAGACCCATCACAGTCCGGCTTCTGTCCCCTACATTCTACAGAAACTGCACTCATCAAAGTAACCAATGACCTTCTGACAGCAAAACTTAATGGTGACCACTCTCTGCTCATTCTTCTTGACCTCTCTGAAGCCTTTGACACCGTTGACCATCACCTCCTACTCTCTATGATCCACTCAATCGGCATAAAGGACACTGCTCTCTCCTGGTTCTCCTCCTACCTATCTGACCGCTCTTTCAGTGTTTCGTTCGCTGGCTCCACTTCTTCCCCTCTTCCTCTCACTATTGCGGTTCCTCAGGGTTCAGTCCTTGGCCCTCTTCTCTTCTCTCTCTACACAGCCCCAATTGGACAGACCATCAGCAAATTTGGTTTGCAGTACCATCTTTATGCTGATGACACACAACTATACACCTCATACACTGACCTTACCCCCGCTGTACTACAGAACACCAGTGACTGTCTGGCCGCAGTTTCTAACATCATGTCCGCTCTCTACCTGAAACTCAAACTTTCCAAAACTGAACTTCTGCTCTCGCCATCTACTCACCTCTCTAAATCTGACATCTCTCTCTCCATGTGTGGCACCACAATAACACCAAGCCAGCAGGTGCGCTGTCTGGGCATTGTGTTTGACACCAATCTTTCCTTCACCTTCCATATACAATCTCTTGCCCGCTCTTGTCGCTTGCACCTGAAGAACATCTCTAGAATCCGCCCCTTTCTCACCTTGGAAACAACAAAAACCCTCACTGTTGCCCTGATCCACTCCCGCCTTGACTACTGTAACTCTCTATTAATTGGCCTCCCCTTCACTCGACTTTCCCCCCTCCAGTCCATCCTTAATGCTGCAGCCAGGGTCATCTATTTGGCTAACCGTTACTCAGACTCCACCGCTCTGTGCCAGTCATTGCACTGGCTACCCATGAATTATAGGATCCAATTTAAATTGCTTGTTCTCACCCACAAAGCCCTCCACAGTGTGGCACCCCCCTACATCTCTTCCCTCATTTCTGTTTATCGGCCTACCCGTTCTCTACGCTCCGCAAGCGACTTTCGACTAACATCCGCACTAATCCGTACCTCCCACTCCCGGCTTCAAGACTTCTCCCGAGCTGCACCTATTCTTTGGAATGCTCTACCCCAAGAAATTAGGATGAACTCCGACTTACACAGTTTTAGGCGCTCCCTAAAAACACACCTGTTTAAAGCAGCCTATCACCTTCCCTAATCAAAGTCCTTTTATATTCTTATAGCCCATCCCTTATTTCTCCAAACATAAGTCTCCACCGAACCCAAAAGCACTACAGGTACTGGCTGGTGATGAGCTCATGCAGCCTTTATCTATCCCTCATCCCCTCAAGATGGCTGGACCATCCTTGTAAATAAGCCATTGTACTTTGTGTCACCCCCACCTCATTGCAGATTGTAAGCTCTTACGAGCAGGGTTGTCATTTTTGCTGTAATTATTGTATTATCTTTAGCTATGTTACTTATGAATGTTGAATATGAACCTCTGAATTGTAAAGCGCTGTGGAATATGTTGGCGCTATATAAATAAAGACTATTATTATTATTAATATGGGCTAGTAGGATGCGATTTTCTCTTATCTTCCAATAGAAAATGCCTTTTTAGTGTCAATTTCCTTATAAATTCATTTAAATCACAGAACAAAGTGAAATTATTAAATGGGACAGCTGGACAGAAGGATAATCCTCGAACTAACAAGGATCGTTCAGCTTCAGATAGCACATAGCTAGAAATATTAACGATACCCCCACAGCCGATAGGGATTTCTATCTGCAGGAAATTTGTGTCCTGGTTCATTGGCAAGATTTCATTTTCTTTATATTTGGATTGTGTCTCAATTTCGGCATTTGGACTATTTTTGTTGTTGTGACCTCGGGTTTTTCCACTCCCTCTACATCCCCTAAATTTCTTTTTCGTTTTGGACAGCGTCCGGGGACCACGTGAAAAAAATGTGTAATTTTCGTTTTATCAGTTTGAGGTACAACTGCATTCTGTGTTTGAGGATTTATCAAAATACTATTTTCATTCAAAATCGGAAATAATTCCAAAGATGTCATTCTATTCATAGGGTATTTTGTGTGGTTTACAGTACAGACCAAAAGTTTGGACACACCTTCTCATTTCAACTCTACCATTCTATGATTCTATGATTTAAAGATTTTTCTGTATTTTCTTGACTATGAAAATTGTACATTTACACTGAAGGTATCAAAACTATGAATTAACACATGTGGAATTATATACTTAACAAAAAAGTGTGAAACAACTGAAAATATGTCTTATATTCTAGGTTCTTCAAAGTAGCCACCTTTTGCTTTGATGACTGCTTTGCACACTCTTGGCATTCTCTTGATGAGCTTCAATATACCGCAAAATAATTGGTAATGCTGCGGATTTTTCCACAATGATAATCTGTAGCGGAAATTTCCTCAGCATGTGCACAGCACATGTGGATTATCATTGGGGAACATGGCAGGCCTTCTACCAAGCGTTTTTTAAGCGTTTCTTCAGCGGATAGGAGGGTGCAGGGGGCATGAGAGAGAGGTGCATGATGCGTGAGAGGGGTGCTGTGAGATAGAGTGGTGCAGGGTGTGTGGGTAATGGGGGTGCAGGGTGTGTGAGATAGAGGGGTGCAGGCTGTGTGTGATAGAGCACCACAAAGGAGGTGAAGACGAGGGAGAAGGTAAGTGCTCCATAGTGTAGCTGAAGATGCGAGGAACTTTTACTGTGGACTGTGTCTGGGGGAATAGCGGAATTCACTCAGTATACAAAGTGAGGGCACAGTATGAGAGACAGTATACAAAAGTAAGGACAGTTTAAGGACAGAGTATGGGGGGAGCAGTATACGAGGGACACCGTGAGGGCACATTATGGAGGCTGTATGGTGTAAAAAGGGGACCTGAAGATGTGGACAGTGTGGAGGCCATAGTTCATATCACAGGTATATTGTGTAGTTTGGAGAGCATATAAGCCATACTTGTTAAGGAGAGATGGTTTGACAGATATTGCCAAAGTCACCCTGGGGTCTGGACCAAGTGAAGAAGAAAGGGATGAGAACATTTCCAATCAGGACTATCCACTGCCTATTGGATCAGGTACGTATTATTACGCGCACTGCGATCGTGATCGCACACAAGCGGTGCGGGGCGACTACCGCCAGGTGTCAGCTGATTCTCAAAGCTGACACCAAGTGCCATGTGCCAGGAGTGGTCAAACACCGCTCCCGGCACATTAACCCCCGCAATGCTGCTATCGAAGTGATCGCAGCGTTCCGGGAGCAAGGTGAGGTAAGCGCGGCTTACTTAACTCCTCTCCGGGGTCCCGCGCTGTCTGTGCCGGGTCCCGGTAGTTGTCATGGTGTCCCGATGTCGTCATGATGACATCCGAGTCAGCAGGAAGTCACTTTAATCATGCGCAGTGCGCGATCAAAGTAACTTCTTAGTGTGCAGCGCTGACATGCAGCATAACATAGAGATGGTGCTGCATCTCTATGCTATGCAAGTGATCAGCCTGCAAAAAGTGAAAGTCCCATAGTGGGACAAAGTGTAAAAGCAAAAAAAAAATAAACAAAATTGTAAAAATATTAAAAAAATGAAAAAAATAATTAAAAAAATATATATATATATACTGTCCCCATAAATAAATATTATTATAAAAAAAAAAATAGCAAACCAATAAAAGTACACATATTTGGTATTGCCGTATCCGGAACGACCTGACCTATAAAACTGTCCCGCTAGTTAACCCCTTTAATGAACACGGCAAAAAAATAAATAAAGAATGAAGCAAAAAACGATGCTTTATCATCATACCACCAAACAAAAAATGGAATAAAACGCAGTTAAAAAGACGAATATAAATAAAAATGGTACAGCTAAAAACATCATCTTGTCCCGCAAAAAAAAGCTGACATACAGCTCCATCAGCCAAAAAATAAAAAAGTTATAGCTCTCAGAATAAAGCTATACAAAAATATTACCGTATTTTTCGGACTATAAGACACACTTTTTTCCTCCAAAATTTTGGAGGAAAGTGGGGGGTGCTTCTTATAGTCCGATGTACATAAATATTGTGGCTGTGGGTGGTGGGGGAAGCGGTAGCATCTGAGTAGCGGGGCACAGGAGGCAGCAGCCTACACTGTGCCCGCTACTAAAGAAAATTAATATTCACTGCTCCCCACCACGCCCATAGGGAGCAGTGAATATCATTTTCTTTAATAGCCGGCATACTGCCTGCAGCGCGGCTCCTGGTATGTATGATACCCTACATCCATGTATGTATGGCTCCCCTCATCCCGGTATGTATGGCACCCTTCATCTCTGTATGTATGGCCCCCCTCATCATGGTATGCTTGGCACCCCCTGATCCCCATCACGCTGCACAGAAAAAAAATAAACACTCATACTCACCTCCTCTCTCCTTCAGAGCTGTGTCTTGCTCTGTGTCGGAATAGTCACTGCTCCCCACGCCGGGACTGCGTGCGTGGGGAGCAGTGACCATTCATTCTCCCTAATAGTGAGCACTCTGTACCCACAGCACGGCTCCTACTGCGCTCGGCTGTCAGTGTGCCCGCTATTAAAGTCCATGAATATTCACCACTCCCATGGGTGTTTTGAATATTCATGGAGTTTAATAGTGGGCACGCTGACAGCCTAGCGCAGCAGGAGTCGCGCTGCGGCTACAGTGTACGCGCTATTAGGGAGAATGAGTGGTCACTGCTCCCCACGCATGCAGTTCTGGCGTGGGGAGCAGTGACTCTTCTGGAACAGCATTTTGCTGTGTGAGGGCGCATGGCAGTTTAGCCATGCGCGGCTCACACAGTGAGAACCCTGTCGGCAACAGAGCAAGATGCAGCGATGGAGGAGAGAGGAGGTGAGTATGATTGTTTATTTTTTTTCTGTGCAGCGTGACGGGGATCAGGGGGTGCCAAGCATACCAGGATGAGGGATGAGAGGGGCCACATATATTGGGATGAGGGGGGCCATACATACAGGGATGAGTGGGGCCATGCATACAAGGATGAGGGGGGCCATGCATACAGGGATGAGGCATGAAGGGGGCCATACATACCAGGATGAAGGGGGCCATACATACAGGGATGAAGGGGGTCATACACACAAGGATGAGGGGGGACCATACATACAGGAATGAAGAGTGCCATACATACCAGGAAGAGGAATGATGGTACCATACATACCAGGAAGTGGGATGAAGGTGTGATAGATTCCAGGATGGGTGTGAGGGGGGCCATACATAACAGGATGAAGGGTGCCATACATACCAGGAAGAGGGATGAGGGGGGCCATGCATACCAGGATGGGGGATTGGGGTGCCATGCATACCAGGATGGTGGATTGGGGTGCCATGAATATCAGCATGCGGATGCTGGCCACATATAACAGGAAGGAGGGGGCCATATATAACAGGATGGGGAATATTAACAGAATTGGGGGACATTACCCCTATAACAGTGTCAGCAGCAGACCCCCTCCCCCTTAACAAGGCATCATGACCACATTTTTAGCTTACATTTTTTTTGTATTTTCCTCCTCTAAAACCTAGGTGCGTCTTATGGTCCGATGCATCTTATAGTCTGAAAAATACAGTATTTTTTCCTATAAAATAGTTTTTATAGTGTAAAAGCACCAAAACATAAAAAAATATATAAATGTGGTACCGCTGTAAACGTACTGACCCGAAGAATAAAGCTACCTTATCAATTTTACCACACGCGGAGTAGAATAAGAAAAAAAAAAACAATTCCTGAATTGTTGGTTTTTGTTTATTCTGCCTCCCAAAAATTGGAATAGAAAGCAATCAAAAAATGTCAAGCGCATTGGGTGGTCATGCCCAACTATTCAGAGTTTTTGGCTCAAAATATTTGACCTATTTAACAAACTTTCCATATATAGGGCGCGACCTTCTTTGGCGTTTGCCTTACTATCATTAAGTGACATTTCAATGTCAGGTTTCAAAAAAGGCCTACTGAAACATTTCCTCACAGCTGCCAGGAATCGAATTCCTCAATACTGGAAACAAGAAAAAACGCCGTCACGCTCCGAATTTGTATCTGAGCTCAACAACATATTCAGAATTGAACATTTAATAGGCCAGATTACAGGAACCTCAGATAAGATTTACAATACTTGGGCCCCTTGGATCGCGTTCAGAGAAACCCCAGACTTGGATTCCTGGTTAAATTAGATTCATCTTCACTTATCTCGATTTATGATACCCTATAATGAGCACCCTGTTACAGTATCAACTCGCCACGAGAGTTCTCAAGAGTTGCGATACCTCAGGAGAGAGACCTACCCCCTTCCCTATTGCTCTCTTGCCCCACACCCCCCCTCTTTTCTTTCCCTTTTCCCTCTGTCTTGATTCTTTTCCTTCTCCCCTGTCACTATATTCTAATATTTCCTTTGGCCTACATAATTTTTATCATGTTACTGTTATTCATTTATTAATGTGGGTCATATCTAATACAATTAAACACTAATCAATTATACACAATCCTGTTAAGTAATATGATCGTAAAGTTAAATTGTACCATTTTGACAATTTGTTGCTGTGCAAACACTGTACCATTTATTACTGTTTGTATTTGTTATACTTCACATTCAATACATTTCTAATTTACAAAAAAAAAATGGCAAGTGACCGAAAATGGTACCAATAGAAACATTAACTTGTCCCGCAAAAAACAAGCCATCACATGACTCTGTCGGCCGAAATATAGAAAAATTATAGCTCTCAAAATATGGCGATGCAAAATCTAGTCTTTGCAAAAAAAGGGCCTTTTAGTGTGTGACAGCTGTCAATCATAAAAACCCGATATCTGGTATCGCTGTAATCGCACCGACCCGAAGAATAAAGTCATCTAATCACTTATACGGCACGAGGAAAGGCGTAAAAATAAACTCTAGGGTTAGAGTTGTGCTAGGGTTAGGGTTGTGCTAGGGTTAGGGTTGTGCTAGGGTAAGGGTTGTGCTGGGTTAGGGTTGTGCTAGGGTTAGGGTTGTGCTGGGTTAGGGTTATGCTGGGTTAGGGTTGTGCTAGGGTAAGGATTGTGCTAGGGTTAGGGTTGTGCTAGGGTTAGGGTTGTGCTGGGTTAGGGTTGTGCTAGGGTAAGGGTTGTGCTGGGTTAGGGTTGTGATAGGGTTAGGGTTGTGCTAGGGTTAGGGTTGTGCTAGGGTTAGGGTTGTGCTAGGGTTAGGGTTGTGCTAGGGTTAGGGTTAGGTTTGTGCTAGGGTTAGGGTTGTGCTATGGTTGTGCTGGGTTAGGGTTGTGCTAGGGTTAGAGTTGTGTTGGGGTTGGGATTTTTTCAAAAGTAAAGAAAAAAAATGATGACGATATGGGGACTAGTGTTGAGCACAAGTGCTCACTACTTGAGTTTGCATCGGGTGCATGGGTATGCACCGAGTATTGCGTGTGCTTGAGTGACATGCTCGAGTCTCTGCCCCATATGCTTCGCGGCCAAAAAAAACTTGCAGGGATTAACTGCCATGCACGAGTGATCCCCGCATGTTTTTTTTTTTGAGTGTCTAACAACCGTGAAACATGCAGGGCGGGGACTCGAGCATGTCACTTGAGCACCCGCGATAAATGGTACATACTCGATTACCCGATGCAAACTCAAGTAGCGAGCACTTGCAATCAAGACTAACGACAACTTATTCAATATGATAACATAATGTTATCAAATTCTGTGTCCAAAATGTTCACTATACCCCTTGATAAAATCCTTGAGGGGTCTAGTTTCCAAAATGGGGTCACTTGTGGAGGCTTTCAACTATTTAGGCACATCAGGGGCTCTCCAAACGAGACATGGCATTCGCTCTTGATTCTAGCCAATATTGCGTTCAAAAAGTCACACAGTGCTCCTTCCCTTCTGAACTCTGCAGTGCGCTCAAACAGTGTTTTTTCCACACATATGGGGTATTGGCGTACTCTGGAGAAATTGCACAACAGTTATTTTTATTTTCACGGTTCCATGTTATAAACTTCTGTGAAGCACCTGGGGGTTCAGGGTGCTCACCACACATCTAGATGAGTTCCCTGAGGGGTCTAGTGTCCAAAATGGTGTCACTTGTCGGGGTTTCCACTGTTTAGGCACATCAGGGGCTCTCCAAACGCAACAAGGCGTCCGCTAATTATTGAAGCAAATTTTACATTCAAAAAGAGAAATGACGCTCCTTCCCTTCCGAGCCCTGCCGTGCTCCCAAACAGTGGTTTTCCCCTACAAATGAGGTATCTGCGTGCTCTGGAGAAATTGCAGAACAAATTTTGTTGTCCATTTTTTCCTGTTACCCTTGCAGAAATAAAAAAATTGGGGTCTAAAGTAACATTTTTGTGAAAAAAGTTAAATGTTCATTTTTTTCTTCCACATTCCAAAAAATCCTGTGAAGCACCTGAAGAGTTAATAAACTTCTTGAATGTGGTTTTGAGCACCTTGAGGGGTGCAGTTTTTAGAATGGTGTCAATTTTGGGTATTTTCTGTCATAAAGGCCCCTCAAAGTGACTTCAAATGTGATGTGATCCCTAAAAAAATGTTTTTTTTAAATTTTGTTGGAAAAATGAGAAATCGCTGGTCAACTTTTAACCCTTACAACTTCCTAACAAAAAAACATTTTGGTTCCAAAATTGTGCTGATATAAAGTAAAGATGTGGAAAATGTTATTTATTACTATTTTGTGTGACATATCTCTCTGATTTAAGGGCATGAAAAGTCAAAGTTTGAAAATTGTGAAATTTTAAACATTTTCACCAAATTTCTGATTTTTTTCACAAATAAACGCAAGTCATATCGAAGAAATGTTACCACTATCATGAAGTACAATATGTCACGAAAAAACAGTCTCAGAATCAATGAGATATGTTGAAGCGTTCCAGAGTAATTACCTCATAAAGTGACAGTGGTCAGAATTATAAAAATTGGCCTGGTCATTAACGTGCAAACCACCTTCGGGGGTAAAGGGGTTAAAGAGGTTGTCCATTACTTTAGCACTGATGACCTATCCTTAGGATAGATCATCAGTGTCTGATCAGTGGGGGTGACATCAGCTGTACTCGGTGTCGGCGGCCAGAGCTGCTTAGTTACGGAGCTGCACAGCGCAGGGGGCAGACATGCAGTACCCGGCTGCGGCCACTTTACTGTAGACGGAGCTGTGCAGCTCCATAACTGAGCAGTCCCAGCCATCGCCGTCATCAAGAACAGTTGATCAACGGGGGTGCTGGGTGTTGAACCCCCACCAATCAGACATTGATGACCTATCCTTATTTCACTCAATGGATGAATATCTTGCTCGTGCATCGGGTGACTGACAGCCTGTTCTGTGTAAATCCGTGTAAATACGCTCAGTGGCTCTGTGGGGGCTTAGATCTGAACCCCCACAAAACAGCATTCAGTGATATGCACTGATGAGACCTTTGACTATAAAGATGCAGACGGAGTCACCATGTGTTCTGTCGTGCAGCATTGTCGGCTGTATACACCTAGTTGAGGCCGGTGGCAAGACGATCAAGGAGGCGTCTGATTGACTCAAATTTATGTTGCAGCAGAACAACGAGCCCAAACATCCAGCCAATACCATTAAAGGGGTCGTCCAGACTTGGAACAAGAGTCTGGATTCTCTGTATGTGACTGCTGCAATGTGATGGCTTGTGGTGAGCACGCTATAACGATTCCCTGATGCAAGATAGCGGTCATGTGACCTCAGGCCTGCCATTTGAATACTTGCAGTCACATGCCGACTATGTATTCGGCTTCTCTCAATAAAACTGAACTGATTGCATTTGTTGCTTAGTGATGAACTTGTGACCTTCCGACCTTAGTCTAACATGTATGGGGACCTTAACATCTAAAGGGAATAGGGATCATTCACACATCCGTGTTCAAACACGTACGTGTAAAATGGTTCCGGTGTCATCAGTGTACGGTCCGTGTGTCATCAGTGTACGGTCCGTGTGTCATCAGTGTGCCGTCCGTGTGTCATCAGTGTACGGTCAGTGTGTCATCAGTGTACGGTCCGTGTGTCATCAGTGTGTGGTCCATGTGTCATTAGTGTATGGTCCGTGTGTCATTAGTGTACGGTCCGTGTGTCATCAGTGTATGGTCCGTGAGTCATTAGTGTACGGTCCGTGTGTCATCAGTGTACGGTCCGTGTGTCATCAGTGTATGGTCCGTGTGTCATCAGTGTACGGTCCGTGTGTCATCAGTGTATGGTCCGTGAGTCATTAGTGTACGGTCCGTGTGTCATCAGTGTACGGTCCGTGTGTCATCAGTGTACGGTCCGTGTGTCATTATTGTACAGTCTGTGTGTCATCAGTGTACGGTCCGTGTGTCATCAGTGTGCGGTCCGTGTGTCATCAGTGTGACCCGCCCCCTGGGCCTGTGTTGTGCAGGGGATACCCGGAGCCGGATCGCTGGGGGTTGTAGTCTCCGTGGCGCTGACCCGGTCGGTGCCCAGGGTGGTCAATTCAGTGGCAGTCTTAGTGTAATAACAAGTGTCCGACTACGCCACCCGTGGATTGCGGTCAGTGAGGACCGCCGCTGCGCTGCAGACCGCTGAGGCTGGTGTTATGTGTGCAGATAAGAATGGGATGACTCCCCACGGGAGGAGTACAGCCTCAGGGCAGTTAGCGTGGATGATGGATATAGTCCCAATACCAACAGTGCCGGAGGAGCAAGAAGTCACAGACAACGTGTTGCAATCCAATGTCCTTTACTCACAGTTTGTTTTCTCCAGGTCACTCTCGCGAAGCAGTGACCACCCAAGCCATGCAGCGTCCACCAGGCAAGGGACTCGGTCAACTCCCAGGTCTTTCTGGAGTATGTCTCAAAGCTCCCTTCCGTCCTTTCTCTGGCTCGTGTCTCACCAGTGACCAAGCTTATGTCCAGCTCCCTCGGGCCTTCTCTTGGGAGGGCTACGTGCCCACGTCCCTGACCCTCTATGGTATGCCTTCCTAGCAAGGTGTAGCGAGGGGTCGCACCAAGGGCTGGTCACGACCTCCGGTTCTTAGCTGAAGATGATTTGCTTCCACCAATTTGGGATCCGGTACCCTGTTCTGCCAACCCGTCACCCGCAATCTCCTGGGTCCTTAGGGTTCTCTCTTTCTCCTCGTTCCTGAGCCTTTCTGTTTCACTTGTTACTTCTGTTCTGGTCTTGTTCCCTTTCCCTTTCCACTGTTCCTTCTCCTCTCTCTCTCTCTCTCTGGCCCCGGCCTCTGTGCTAGGCCTGCCCAGGGAGCAGAGCCCATGCAGCAGCCCTGCTCCCTGCCTTCTCCACTTCTCCTCACAGACTGAACTTCTTCTTCTTTCTCCCAGAGCTAAGATGGTGCCCACCTTTTATACCTCCCTCTGACCATGAGCCCAGGTGACTAGCAACCAATGGGCTCCTACCTACGCTCAGGAACCGCCCCCTATCTGCCCCTACAGCACTGGGTGTTCCACCCCCCTCCCCACTTCAGCCAGGGACAGATTCTGTCGTGCCGGCATTACTGTCTAATGAGAGCACCGTTGAGCTGTCCCTCGGAAATGTGGTGAGTGTGCTGTATGCAGCTAACTGAACCCTGGTCCATACTCCATCCTTACCTGGGAGTGGAATATCACACCTCTGGATGAGGTGCAATACCCCTGTAGCGACGAAGTCCTCGGGGCGCTACAAGTGTACGGTCCGTGTGTCATCAGTGTACGGTCCGTGTGTCATTAGTGTACGGTCCATGTGTCATCAGTGCATGGTCCGTGTGTCATTAGTGTACGGTCCATGTGTCATTAGTGTATGGTCCGTGTGTCATCAGTGTATGGTCCGTGTGTCATCAGTGTATGGTCTGTGTGTCATTAGTGTATGGTCCATGTGTCATCAGTATACGGTCCATGTGTCATTAGTATATGGTCCATGTGTCATCAGTGTACGGTCCGTGTGTCATCAGTGTACGGTCCGTGAGTCATCAGTGTACGGTCCATGTGTCATTATTGTACAGTCTGTGTGTCATCAGTGTACGGTCCGTGTGTCATCAGTGTACGGTCCGTGTGTCATTAGTGTACGGTCCGTATGTAATTAGTGTACGGTCCGTGTGTCATTAGTGTATGGTCCGTGTGTCATTAGTGTATGGTCCGTGTGTCATCAGTGTACGGTCCGTGAGTCATTAGTGTACGGTCCGTGTGTCATCAGTGTACGGTCCGTGTGTCATCAGTGTACGGTCCATGTGTCAACAGTGTATGGTCCATGTGTCATTATTGTACAGTCTGTGTGTCATTAGTGTACGGTCCGTGTGTCAACAGTGTATGGTCCATGTGTCATTATTGTACAGTCTGTGTGTCATCAGTGTACGGTCCGTGTGTCATTAGTGTACGGTCCGTGTGTCATCAGTGTACGGTCCGTGTGTCATTAGTGTACGGTCCGTGTGTCATCAGTGTACGGTCCGTGTGTCATCAGTGTACGGTCAATGTGTCATCAGTGTACGGTCCGTGTGTCATTAGTGTACGGTCCGTGTGTCATCAGTGTACGGTCCGTGTGTCATCAGTGTACGGTCCGTGTGTCATCAGTGTACGGTCCGCGTGTCATCAGTGTACGGTCCGTGTGTCATTAGTGTACGGTCCGTGTGTCATTAGTGTACGGTCCGTGTGTCATCAGTGTACGGTCCGTGTGTCATCCGTGTACGGTCCGCGTGTCATCAGTGTACGGTCCGTGTGTCATTAGTGTACGGTCCGTGTGTCATCAGTGTACGGTCCGTGTGTCATCCGTGTACGGTCCGCGTGTCATCAGTGTACTGTCCGCGTGTCATCAGTGTACGGTCCGTGTGTCATCAGTGTACGGTCCGTGTGTCATCAGTGTACGGTCCGCGTGTCATCAGTGTACGGTCCGCGTGTCATCAGTGTACGGTCCGCGTGTCCATTTTCACCATCAGTCGTCAGTGGCTTTCACAGATGACTGAATAAATTACAGGGGCTGCACGGTGGCTCAGTGGTTAGCACTGCAACCTTGCAGCGCTGGGGTCCTGGGTTCAAATTCCACCAAGGACAACATCTGCAAGGAGTTTGTATGTTCTCCCCATGTTTGCGGGGGTTTTCTCTGGTTTCCTCCCACACTCCAAAGACATACTGATAGGGAATGTAGATTGTGAGCCCCAATGGGGACAGTGCCGATATTGTCTGTAAAGCGCTGTGGAATTAATGGTGCTATATATGTGAGTAAATGACAAAGCTTCTCCTATACTTTACAATATTAATCACAGACAGCACACGGATGGCACACGGATCTGTAAACTGTCTCATAGACTACAATGCATATCTGTTGTAGCCATGATAAATACAGATAGAATCTGTACATATGACACTGACGGCTGCAATGAGGCCTTTGTCTGACTCGCCATTAGGGGGCGTGACCACTTAAAGAGCCTCGGGCAGCATGAATGCCAAATGCGGCCCTGGCTACATTTATCAATACTTTTCTCACTGCTCTATGCAATGTTCAAGATGTCGTCAGATTAGTGTGGGTACAATTTAGTTACACAAGTTTTTATTAATCAATTAATTGCATTACTCAAATAGAAGCTCAGAGAAGAAATATAATCTTTTACATTCTAAATATTTTTTAATGTGTGTACTATCCATTCATTGACATTCACCACTTGGCATCCAGAATTCTGCCAGATATTCCTCACAAACTAAACATAAACTTTCAAGTTTTTATCTTTACCACTAGAAATGGGGCAGAATCCCCCAATAGATACAGCAAATCTCTAAGAGCTTCTGAAATATCAAAAGTGACATGAAAAGGAAAAGCCAATTGGAGTTTATAGAAACCAAAAATCAAGAACACAAGAAGGAGATGTTGAATGGTGTATGACAAGTATTCAATATATCCCATATATAAAAGTGATAATACATACAGAATATATTTAGCCTATAGAGCAGGGGTCTCAAACACGCGGCCCGCGGCCCTTCAGCCTGCAGGCACCATAGACCCCGATCGCGGCCCGGTCCAGGAGCTGCCGACAGCTGCGCTTCAGTTCAGTATATTGCCACGCAGAGACCGGCTCTCTGCATGATACAACACCAATGCCAGCCACCGGCCTATCAGAGGCCAGCAGCGGACATCTGCGTCCCAGCGCAGCAGCGTATGACGTCACTGACACGCGCAGATGTCAGCTGCTGGCCTCTGATAGGCCGGCGGCTGACACTGGTATTGCTGTGCAGAGAGCCGGTCTCTCCGTGGCAATATACTGAACTGAAGCGCAGCTGCCGGCAGCTCCTGGACCGGGCCGCGATCGGGGTCTATGGTGCCTGCGGGCTACAGGTGCAGAAAGGACGCCGAGGGAACGGAGAACAGGTGGGAAGAATCTTTTTTTTTTTCTCTTGTATGTGTAGAACGGCAAAAGGGACAGTCCTAAAAGATGTGGACCCGGCTGGGGACAATCCTAAAAGATGTGGACCAGGCTGGGGACAGTCCTAAAAGATGTGGACCAGGCTGGGGACAGTCCTAAAACATGGGGACCAGGCTGGGGACAGTCCTAAAACATGGGGACCAGGCTGGGGACAGTCCTAAACGATGTGGACCAGGCTGGGGACAGTCCTCCAAGATGGGGACCAGGCTGGGGACAATCCTAAAAGATGGGGACCAGGCTCGGGACAGTCCTAAAAGATGGGTACCAGGCTGGGGACAGTCCTAAACGATGGGGACCAGGCTGGGGACAGTCCTTAAACATGGGGACACGGCTGGGGACAGTCCTAAAACATGGGGACACGGCTGGGGACAGTCCTAAAACATGGGGACCAGGCTGGGGACAGTACTAAAAGATGGGTACCAGGCTGGGGACAGTCCTAAACGATGGGGACCAGGCTGGGGACAGTCCTTAAAGATGGGGACCAGGCTGGGGACAGTCCTAAAAGATGGGGACCAGGCTGGGGACAGTCCTAAAACATGGGGACCAGGCTGGGGACAGTCCTAAAACATGGGGACACGGCTGGGGACAGTCCTAAAACATGGGGACACGGCTGGGGACAGTCCTAAAACATGGGGACCAGGCTGGGGACAGTACTAAAAGATGGGTACCAGGCTGGGGACAGTCCTAAACGATGGGGACCAGGCTGGGGACAGTCCTTAAAGATGGGGACCAGGCTGGGGACAATCCTAAAAGATGGGGACCAGGCTGGGGACAGTCCTAAAACATGGGGACCAGGCTGGGGACAGTCCTAAAACAGGGGGACCAGGCTGAGGACGGTCCTAAAACATGGGGACCAGGCTGGGGACAGTCCTAAAACAGGGGGACCAGGCTGGGGACAGTCCTAAAACATGGGGACCAGGCTGGGGACAGTCCTAAAACATGGGGACCAGAATGGGGACATTACTACAAGAGGGGGACCAGGATGGGGCATTACTACAAGATGAGGACATATCTACAATATGGGGACCGGTATGTGACATTACGACAATATGGGGCCCAGGATGGGAGACTTTACAACAAGATGGGGACCAGTATGGAATATTACGACAAGATGGGGACAAAGATGGGGGACATTACAAGATGCAGACCAGGGTGGGGCACATTGCTACAAGATTTTGGCAGAAAAACTTCAAAATAAAGCATGAAAAAATATTTTGCCACTAAAAATGCTGCTTTATATCTAAACTAAAGTAAACAAAAAAAAGTGCATGTTTTATTATCGCCACATCCATAACGACCCAAGCTATAAAAAATAAAACAGAGAAAATGTTCAAAAGGTGTATAGAAAAAAAAATGGTATCACTAAAAATGTCACTTTGTCCTGCAAAGAATGCGGCCCCCCAAATTAATTTTTTTTCCGTGTGCGGCCCTTTTACCCAGCCGAGTTTGAGACCCCTGCTATAGAGCATATATTAGCCATTTGAGTATCAGAATATTTCCTATATCAGTCTATGTAAATATAGTATAAATTGTATAATACTCCATTCAGGACAATAGTAAAAGGTTATACACCATCATGACATCTCTCATAAGAAAACTTTGTAGAAAATAAACACATGATTTCTAACGCTATAATAAAATGAATTTTTATTGAAAATAATTAAAAAATACAGGAATAGTCAGCCAATGGTTGCCATCAGCGGCCAGCTAAGGTAAAGTATCAGTAATAAAGCCCAGTTTTAGGTAATGTAAATGAATCGAGAACAAGGTTTCCATATATAATAAATAATATGGGGATCTTGGCATCATACTCCAGCTTGGGTAATATAATCTATGATGCACTTACTATGTATTTATATATGTCATATGTTTTAGTGTGTCTTTCATAAATGCCCCATTGATAGTTTGTCTCCATATAAGTTACTATTGATTACTGATTGCATGAGGTAATCTGTGTCACTCTACCTTACTATTTTTATGATTACACATCTTGAATTTTAATATATGATTAATTTTATTATAGGTTTAGAGATCGTGTGTTTTTTTCTACACTGTTTTCTTATATGAGAGATATATTTAGCCTATATAGAATATGGATGAATGCTATTGGTCAGTTATTAGTCACATGACCAGTGCCACCCGTGTGGCCAGGCAATTTGATTGGTCGTTGGCAGTTGAAAGTGACAGTTGGAGTTGACTTGCGACGGTGGAGGAGATGTCTGCCAACCCTAAACTGAATGCGAATATGGAGATGAATGAAGATGGTGGACGACGGAGTAAGAGAAAGAGGAGGACAGATGTCATCTTGATCTCATCAGATGAAGAAAAGAAGACATCTAAGAAGAGGAGCCAAGGGAGGAAGAAGAGAAAGATAACATCAGGATCAGCAGGGAAGATGTCTTCCAATCTCAAGGTGGATCAAATGGATGAAGAAAAGAGAAAATGTGCCATGAAGAGAAGACACATCCTGAAGTCTTCAGGAGAAAAAGAGCCATTGCCTAAGAGAGCTAAAGGTGTCCAGAAGACCGAAGACCTGCAGGATGACCACAGTGCCTCAGGTACAGTATGTATTCATATACATATATGGATTACACAAATGGATTACGATTTTTTCCTAAGCCATGTGGTTTTCTTCCCGCTTTTATAACTGTGTCCCAAGATTTACATTCTTTAGTCAACATAGCCATGTTTCTTTGCTGATTAGGTTGAGCTGTAATTTTGATAATATCATTTTGGGATATATATGCAGCCTGACTCATCATGTCGTTTTTGCCATTATTAGGTCATGAAATTGAATGAAATGTTGTGAACATTTTACAGAACTCATAGGGTCTAATGGGAGGACTCAGATGGGAAACATGGGGCCATTGATAGGGGCCCAGATTAGCATTCTCACCAATCCTCACCATTTTAGGAGTAAGACTTTGCATATTAGTCGGGTTACTGCAGCTGATGATACACAGTCAGTACCTGCACAATCAATAGGGTGAATACATCTGTCACAACAGAAACTTTGCATGATGATCAGTATGGACTAATGATATTTTATAAAACCTGTGTAAAAAATACTGTACATCATTTGTTCAATCCTGTAAAATAATGTTTCTTATAAAATCAATTAAAATGTCACCTTGAAGAAGATCTGTCACCAGTTCAACAGTCTCCAGTTTTTGCTCTTATTTTATTCTCACTAATCCCCTGAGTATTCAAGTTTTAGGGTTTTTTATGTTTAAATCTGCCATTCCAGAGAAATGGGACTTTTCATTTAGTGCTAATTGTCATGTTTTTTATTCTAGTTTTATTTTTTTACAAAGGGGCGTGGCTCACAGGATTCTCTGTGGGCGTGTCTTTAGGCTGCTTTGCATTATTCCCTGTGTGGACCGCCCTTTTGATAAAGAACATAAACATTAGAACGGAATAAAAAAGCTCATTTCTCTGGAACCGTACGGCAGAATTAAAAAAAAAATCCCAGAATACTCAGGGAAGAAGTAGGAATAAGATAAGAGCAAAAACTTGTCACTTTTGACCTGGTGCTCGGTTCCCTTTAAAGGGTTTTTCCCACAATGGCAATATTTTTTACAAAGCAGAGTATCTGCATAACGATTGTTATTATAGAGTACTAGCCCAAAATAAAGTTTCTTTCTTATACCTTTGTGTCTTTTATTGTGTCTTTCTGACCCTCAATGTATCCAGTTTCACAGAGCTGAATGTTTGATCCTATTCATATCTGCTAAAACTACATTTCCAGCAGCACCCTGCCTCTCCTCAGTGCTGCAGGCCTCTACCTCAGCTCTTATCGGTATTTCCTGATAGAGACAGCTAGATCTCAACATGGACAATTTTTATTTATATAGATGAGATAACCATTGATAGATTTCATTGTAGTGACTGTGACCCACTATTTGACTGATATTCATTAATATTAACATGTTGGTGCACGGGTATCTTCAGAACATGATAGCAGAGCTGAGCATAGAACAGCTGAGCTGTGCTACAACACGGCTGTCAGGGCAATGAGAATATTGTGTCTGGGGGATGTCTTATTAGACTGGGTTCAGGTGCATCTGTTTTTATGAATTACACAGGTTCATTAGGTGCAAAAGCTGCTCATGACAGTGGGATCTCCAGCATAACATAGCTGAACTGTGGTACAACCCGGCTGTATAATTTTTCTTAGACAGATTCATTTGGTGCATTTGAGCATGCTCGACCGACAGCTTTAGAGCTACTGAAGGACAGATCCAATGACAACTGAGGGTAAACAGCCTGAGGTCATCATTAGAGGGTAATAGCTGCAAATCATTGCAAATTTAAATACAGATAAAATCTGTAAGGAAACAGCGCACGAGACCATAGGGTGATACTTTAATAAAAAGATGCAATAGATCTAGGTAATATGCTCTCCTGAGCGAGTTGTGTAGGCACAACTCCTGTAAAAGCTCAATAATGGTCACTGCTGCCCGTGTCTGGAGGATAAACTCCACCAGGATGCTTGACAAGAAGAGACAATTTACAGTTTTAGGCTGCACTACCGAAATAAGAATCCCTGGTCCAATGATATGAATAAGCAGTTTTTATTCCACAACGTGTTTCGACGCTGGACTGGCGTCTTTATCAAGTATAAAAAACACATTTTTTTTTACACTTGATAAAGACACCGCTTATTCATATCATTGGATCAAGGATCTTTACCTTGGTAGTGCAGCCTAAGGCTATGTGCCCACGATGCAGAAATGCTCCGGATTTTTTCCTGAGCGTTTCTGCATCTCCCTGGCAGAAAAAATGTATGCGGATTGTACATGCGGATTGTACATGCGGATTGTACATGCGGATTGTACATGCGGATTGTACATGCAGATTGTACATGCGGATTGTACATGCGGATTGTACATGCGGATTGTACATGCGGATTGTACATGCAGATTGTACATGCGGATTGTACATGCGGATTGTACATGCGGATTGTACATGCGGATTGTACATGCGTTTTTTCTGCCAGGGACATGCGGATGTGAAGCGTTCTTCACTTGCATTTCCGCATGCGGGTTGACAAGCGCTTTCCAATCGATTTTAGCATCACTTGGAAACTGCTTGACAACTTGGTCACACTATATAAATCCATGCAACCGGAATGGATTTATATAGTGTGACCAAAAGAATGGTAAAAAATAAATATTATACTTACCTTCTGATGGCCCCCGGAGTCCTTGTCTCGGCTTGCCGCCAGCTCGCGATAGACTAAAGGACCTGCCGACGTCAGCGGTCGCGTGACCCGACACATGACAAAATGACGTCAGCGCAGGTCCTTTAGTCTACCGCAAGCTGCCGGAAAGCCAAGACAAGGACTCCGGGGGCCATCAGAAGGTAAGTATAATATTTATTTTTCACTTTATTTTTTTTACACGTTCTATGGTCCCCAGGTCCGGAGGAGAGTCTCCTCTTCTCCAAACCCGGGTACCATCCGCACATTGAAACGCATGGAATGCACATCTGCAGATGCAGTGATGCGGCTTCCATGCGTTCCAATGCAAGTCAATGGTGGCGAAAACGCCGCGTTTATGCAAAATAATTGGTAGTGCTGCGGATTTTTCCGCAATGATAATCCGCAGCGGAAATTTCCACAGCATGTGCACAGCACATGCGGATTATCATTGGGGAACATGGCAGACCTTCTACCAAGCGTTTTTTAAGCATTTCTGCAGCGGAATTGCCGCTCCGGAAACGCTTAAAAAACGCATAGTGGGCACACAGCCTAAAACTGTGAATTGTCTCTTCTTGTTAAATGTAAACATAGGTTGTATTGGCACACATGACTAATTCTGTATTTACAAAAAACTGACACCGCTTTATGATTTTGGAAAAAACCCTGGTGCCTACAGTGAAACATGGTGGAGGCAGTGACCTTATGTGGGGCTGCGTGAGTGCTGCTGATGTCGAGGAGCTACTTTTCATTGATGTTATCATGAATTCAGAGATGTAGTGCTCCAAATTGAAAGAGAGGATACTGACATCACTCCGTGCCCTTGGTAAACATGCATTTTTCCAACATGACGATGATCCAAAATACACATATAAGGACACTGTTGCATGAAGAGAAACTGGGTGAAAGCGATTCAGTGGCCAAATATTTCCCCTTATCTGAACCCAACTGAAACCCCTATGGGGAATTCTGGAGAGACAAGATGAGCATCACTCACCACCCAACATCCAGGCTCTAAAAGAGGTTGTTCTTGAAGAATAGAACAAGATAGTTGTTGCAAGTTCCAACTTGTTCATTCCATGCGTAGAAGACTTGGTCCTTAAAAATCATGGAGGTCATACAAAATAGTAGATGTAGTAATTTTGAAATGGAGTGTATTCATTTTTTCATCAACTAATTTGAGCAAAACTGACATCTTTGTAATGAACCTTTTTTCATGTTATGGCTTAAAGGGGTTGTCCACTACTTTATATCCCCCCCTCCATGTATCCCTCCGGAGCCCCTAAGACTTCTTGTAAATACCTTCTGTTGCTAATAATGCCTGTCACTGGCCGCTCACAGGCATCACGTGACCCCCGGATGCAGCCGGCTCTAACATCCGCTGATGTCACGACAAGTGCTGGCAGCAGCTGGGGGTCTCTCTCTTCCGTGTTCTACGGTGGATGCCAGGTTGTGGGCGGGGTTACCCCGCACGTCACACCCGGCATCCACTGCGCACTCTGCCTCTCCCCATTCATTGGGAAAGTGCGCGGTGGATGCTGGGTGTGATGTGCTGGATGACCCCGCCCACAACCCAGCAGCCACCGCGGGGACCCCAGCGCTGAGTCACGCCTCACTTGTCGTGACATCAGCGCAGGGTCACGTGATGCCTGTGAGCGCCCACCGATAGCGCCTCTCACAGGCAGTATCAGCAACAGAAGGTATTTACAATAAGTCTTAAGGGCCCCGGGGGGATACATTGGGGGAGGGAAAAAAGTAGTGGACAACTTCTTTAAACAAATGTTCTATGAGACTCAGTAGTGTCAAAATTTTGGAAACTGTTGTTATGTTCAGTGAGATATTGATTACAATCATACCTTTCAAAGGGGATGTACTAATTTATGCTGAGCACCGTAACTGGGAGCAAAGCACTTGTGTACAGATATGTTTAATTTAGCCATAAGAAGAGTAAGAACTCATACTCACTTGTGAGTAAAACGGACGAGTGCAATCTGATAAAACACCGGATTGCACTTGGACCAATGTTAATCAATGAGTGACATCTCATCTGCGATTTTTTTTCTCTGCTGAAATCGGGCAGAGAAAAAAATCGCAGCATGCTGAGTATTGCCGCATATCTCGAACGAAACTCGCTAATGCAACTCAATGGTTGCGTGAAAAAAATCACACGGCACTCGGACCATGCGAGTCCCGTCCGATTTTCACACACCCGTCTCTTTAAAAAAGCTGGCAATACATCAGCCGCATACAGTTACAATACATTGGTACCCGACAATTTAGAACAGAAAGAATAGATCTACACACATAGAATAGATAGATAGAAAGATGTTAGTCACATATATAATTAGTACAGTGACTGTGCTGGTTACTGTACTTGTCATTTATTGTTAAATTAAAGAATTTATTAAAAAAAAAATTGGCGTTGGGTCCCCCGTAATTTTACACTCTAGCAGAGGTTAAGCAGACAGCTGGGGAAGATGTTTGAAGCCTGGGAAGGGGGTAATACCCATGTAGCTTTGCAGGCTACTAATATCAGCCCCCAGCTGAATACTTAGCCTTTACTGGATATTAAAATAGGGTCCTCCAAAACATGACGTGGTGTCTCTCTATTTTAACAACTATCAAAGTCTAGGCAGACAGCTGGGGACTGATATCAATAGCCTAGGAAGGGGCCATGAATATTGCCCCCCCCCCCTGAGGCTAGAAACAGGAGCCCTCAGCTGCCCAAGAAATAGCGCATCCATAGGATGCACCAATTCTGGCACTTAGCCTCGCTCTGCCCATTGCCCTGTGGTGGTGGCAAGTGGGGTTATAGGTCTGGGGTTGATGTCAACTTATAATGCCAGCTGACATCAAGCCCAGGTTAGTAATGTAAAGACGTTTATAAAACGCCCCCATTATTAACCCCATAGTGGAAGTGATATGTGAAAAAAAGACACCCACACCGTGAATAAAATATTTTAATTGAAATAAACACAGACACGCTTTATTTCTTCTAAATTAAACTCTACTTACCATCACGCCCATTCCATCTAAATCCCATGTCTCCTGTAATAAAAGTAAAATAATTAACCAACCTCATCCTTACCTTTCCGACGTGAAGAACAGAATCCAAGTGTCCCGAGACGGCTCCAGCATTGCTACATCTAGATGGCAGGCTGGATAATAGCGGGACGCGACCATCCAGCCTGCCATCCTGCAGGAACACTGATGCATGCGTGTGCTCCTCAGAGTCTCTGCGGAATGGCAGGCTGGATGGCCGCGTCAAGCTATTCTGCAGGCTGCCATCTAGATGTAGCAGTGCTGGAGCCGTCTCTGGACACTTGGATTCTGTTCTTCACGTCGGAAACGGAAGGATAAGGTTGGTTAATTATTTTACTTTTATTACAGGAGACATGGGATTCAGATGGAATGGGCGTGATGGTACGCAGGTGTTTAATTTAGAGGATTAAAGGGTGTCTGTGTTTATTTCAAATAAAATATTTTATTCACGGTGTGGGTGTCTTTTTTTCACATATCACTTCCACTATGGGGTTAGTAATGGGGGTGTCTTATAGACGCCTCTCCATTACTAACCTGGGCGTGATGTCAGCTGGCATTATGAGCTGACATCAACCCCAGCCCTATAACCCAACTTACTACCACCACATCACGTTTTTTTTTTACACATATGGGTATGAGCCCTTAGGGTCAGGGCTAGGGAGTAAAAAACTAGTGATTTCTATGGATTTGATATTGCATCGATTCTGTGATATAAATGTAATTTTACGTGAATTCAGGAGGATAAGGTAAAATACAACCATTTCACAAAAAATACCATAGTACAGAGTGCAAACTTCCAAAAAGAGATTCTGCAAATCCTCAATCCTGCAGATCAGCTTTGTTAGCATCTATCTAGTCAGTGTCAACAGAGTTCAGTAAATGTTAAGCATCTTCTCATTTTCCCCGATAGGACACATTGCTCGGCCAACCTGCTCTAGGAGCACAATCTCACCCAACATCAGAGAGAGATTGGTTTTCCATCACATGCTCGGGCAGGGAGGTTTTGGGAAGGTAGTGCTGGCAGAGGATGCTTCTAACCATCAGAAGTATGCTGTTAAGATCATCAGCAAGAGATCCCTGCTCGCCTCTGGCAATGAGGAATATGTGATGGTGGAGCGCCGAGTTTTACAGCTGGCAACTGGGAGCCCCTTCCTTGTCCATGCAGACTTCGCATTCCAGACCAAGGTACAGCGATGGCTGCTTTCTGAAATGTCCCTATATTAAGAAGAATAGCCTGGGAGCTTAATGGGAAATTTGCCCCTGCTACTGGCAGATTAAAAGTGTGCCTACAAGCCAATTTGTAGTTGTCTGGCTATTTCGATACAGAACTAGGGAAGGGGAGCGAATCCTCAGGTGAAGGAAAGCCTAGCTATGACCATACATTACGCAAACTCAACCCCTGTGTATACAGTAACTGCCTTATATACAGCAAGACCTCATGTACAGTGCGGTACAATGGCTCCAGTTTATATGGATCCATAATAAGGAATCCATAGAAGTTTATGGGTCCTTTAATGCATTGTACCTCCATATTCCTCATAATTTATACATCGGCGTGGAAAGCTTCTAGGGAAGAATAGATACATATATACAGGTGCATCTCACTAAATTAGAATATCATCAAAAAGTTTATTTCAGTTCTTCAATACAAAAAGTGAAACTCATATATTATATAGAGCCATTACAAACAGAGTGATCTATTTCAAATGTTTACTTCTGTTAATGTTGATGATTATGACTTACAGCCAATGAAGATACAAAAGTCATTATCTCAGTAAATTAAAATAATTAACAAAAAAATACCTGCAAAGGCTTCCTAAGCATTTAAAAAGGTCCCTTAGTCTGTTTCAGAAGGCTCCACAATCATAGGGAAGACTGCTGACGTGACTGATGTCCAGAAGGCAGTCATTGACACACTCCACAAGGTCCCAGAGTTCCAATTTTCATTTGGAAATCAAGGTCCCAGAGTGTGGAGGAAGAGTGGAGAAGCACACAATCCAAGCTGCTTGAGGTCTAGTGTGAAGTTTCCACAATCAGTGATGGTTTGGGGAGCCATGTCATCTGGTGTAGGTCCACTGTGTTTTATCAAGACCAAATTCAGCGCAGCCGTCTACCAGGACATTTTACAGCACTTCATGCTTCCCTCTGCCGACAAGCTTTTTGGAGATGTAAATTTCATTCTCCAGCAGGACTTGGCACCTGTCCACACTGCCAAAAGTACCAATACCTGGTTTATAAACAGTATCACTGTGCTTGATTTACCAGCAAACTCTCCTGACCTTAACCCCATCTATGGGGTATTGTCAAGAGGAAGATGAGAGACACCAGACCCAACAATGCAGACGAGCTGAAGGCTGCTATCAAAGCCACCTGGGCTTCCATAACACCTCAGCTGTGCCGCAGGCTGATCACCTCCATGCCACGCCGCATTGATACAGTAATTGATGGAAAAGGAGCCCCGACCAAGTATTGAGTGCATTTACTGAACATACATTTCAATAGGCCAACATTTTTAAAACATTTTTCAGGCTGTTGTTATAAAGTATTCTAATTTACTGAGATAATGACGTTTGTGTTTTCATTGGCTGTAAGCCATAATCATCAAGATTAACAGAAATAAACACTTGAAATAGATCACTGTGTTTGTAATGACTCTATATAATATATGAGTTTCACTTTTTGTATTGAAGAAATTAACTTTTTGATGATATTCTAATTTAGTGAGATGCACCTGTATATGCCACCTGTCATGGTATTTTATGGCAAGTCTATATGTAGATGTTGTCAGGATTTGGTAACTCTGTCTTCTCTCCACTTGTTTCTACTATGTAACAGATGCTTGTTCTTCTCGGGCTGGAATACATGAGCTGCGGGGACTTCTTTGATTTCTTAGATGTGAAGGGGCGGCTTGACATCCCCAGTACAAGGTAAAATGTTATCTAAAACCCTGATCTGCATTATTAGTAAATGACACTGGACAGGTTACAGGGTTAGTTGAACATACATTCTGACATACAGTAATTTAGTTACATTTGTATTAGAAATAACCATTATCATCTCAGTTAATTATACATGGTGTCCATTATCACTGAAGGGCTCTCCCACTAATGTCACGTATCACATTATCACCTATCCATAAGACTGTCAGTTACTCTTCTGTCCAAAGCTGGTCCATCAATGAGCAGTTCCTCCACATTATCATGTCCGCGGTGAGGAGATGTATGGAATGGTTATCAAACATGCATGCTGTGTCTCCATACAACCCTGTGGGAGATGATTGAACAGCGCATGGCTATTTCCATATGTCCCACCATAACTACCATGAGTGGCAGTGCACATGACCAATTGTAGACATGCTGGTGAGGAAAAATGGGAATGGAGCATGCTGATGGATGGGGACCTCACAGTCTGACAATTATCTCCTGTAAATCTATGGTTATGTGTGATATACAGCATTTCACCTATAAGTCTATAGACTGATAGTATAAGTACTACTACTAGTGTAAGAGCCTCCTGGCACCTCCACCACATGTTACATTTACTCATTTTCTCTTGTGCCAGATTCTATGCCGCTGAGCTCGTGTGTGGCATCCAGTTTCTCCATACTAAGGGCATCGTACACAGGTAATTACTCGTCATGTAACATCTCTAACTATCACAATGGAGCAGAATATTTACATATCTTATTACATAACAAACAGCAACTTATTATCTTATGTTCTTTCTTATATTTTAGAGACCTCAAGCCCGAGAACATCTTGGTGGCTGAAACGGGCCATATTAAAATCACGGATTTCGGTCTCGCTCTTGAGAACATCTTTGGAGACCGAACAACCACCAAACGTGCTGGGACCAAAGAATATATGGCTCCTGAGGTGAGCAGAAGACTTCTCTACTACTGCATATCTGGTGCATTAATGATTCTGCTCCAGGCTGAAGTTCCCAGTAGTTTTTCTGGGTGCACTGAGCATTACTCTAATGACATAAAACATGTAGAAGGTTTTGACCTTTTTAGTAACTGTTCTCTCCTTTATGGCAGATGCTGGCTGGGGAGAAGTATGGCGCCGGAGTGGACTGGTATGCGTTTGGTGTCATCTTAAACGAAATGATTACCGGTGAGTGCAAATACCATCGTGCACTATTTGATGAAACGCACTCCGGCGCGAAGAACATCATTAAGAAGGTCAGTGAGTTATTGGTATAAGATGTAATGCCACACTACACAAGTACAGGAAAAACATTTGCTAGTTCCAGGCATTATCCGCAGCACTGGTTGTATCCTAAATCTTACAAATATTACTCTTTTTTTAGCTTCTCCAGAAAGATCCTGCCAGGCGCTTAGGAGTCAAGAAAAACATCAGAGGTCATCATTTTTTCCAGCACGTTGACTGGGTCTCTGTGGAAGCCCTTCGGGTGCCCCCACCACACATCCCTGTAGTAAGTAAATGGAGTCAACTTCGGCCCAGTTCTGAATTAACTTTTTTTATAGCATATAATATAATAAATAATGATCATCATTACATAATTATTTTCTGCTGTTTTCTTCTAGCCATCTAATCCTCATTGTGAACCAGAAACATTCAGGCTGGACGAAATCGAGGCAGAAGAGGCCAGAAATTCATCAATACCCCCAAACAGACAGGCCGCTTTTAGAGGGTTTTCATTCGTCACCTAGAAAACCCCTAAAACACCAGCTCAATTGTCATCAGATCAAGATGTCCTCCTGAGTTCTGGAAGAAGATCTCCAGAAGAACATGAAGACCATCTGGATTCATGAGGAACACCCATTATGAAGAGCGAAGAATGGATCCTTGTGATTGGCACTGGCTGAAGAAATTCTCGGCACAAAGATTTCTCCTGTATTCATCCATGACCTTGAGAAATATCCCGGCTGGGAAGAAGACTAACAATGGACCTGCGAAGATGGAGAAGCCAGACGACAAGCTGGTGGTAAGTAGAAGTGCAAGAACACCTGCACTTCCTCACTGTCATAGGCATTTGTAACCGGTGACTGGTTTTCCTGTAGCCCACAATAGCAGCAGAACATGGTGCTGTCTTGGGTTAAGAGAAAATAACTCGGTGAGTGCTGGCCGGCTATTTAGGGGACGGAGGAGGCCGGAATTTTTTTTTTTTAATGCCTATGACAATTTTTACATATACCGGTATTTTATATTCCTCATGTTCATGACACTACTGTCACGAGCTATGGGGAATAAGGTGTGAGTTGGCTGGCTATTAAGGGGTGGAAGGAGGCCGGATTTTTTTTTATTTATTTATTTATTTATTTTTTTTATGCCAATTATTGTATTTTACCTGTAATGGGTTCTCAAGGTCATGACAGTACTGCTATGACCAATGAGAAATAGGATGTGACTTGGCCATCGATTTAGCCATAGATGTGCTTTTATTGAAAACCTACACAAAAGCATGGTCTTACTCCGTGACAACAAGTTAAAACTACTTTTGGCATATCTACCAGTCTAATATCTTACCATTCATTCTTTTTTTGGGTAGGTGGCTCATTTTAATCAGCATGCTGCTAGCACTATATGTGCAGGAACCCCCTTGCCCCCTCACTTCTTAGTGTGCATTGCATCTGTACCTGCCATTGTCTACCTTCAATTTGCCCTTCTTTTATACCTTAACCCCTTAAGCCCCGTGGGTGGTTTGCACGTTAATGACCGGGCCAATTTTTACAATTCTGACCACTGTCACTTTATGAGGTAATTACTCTGGAACGCTTCAACGGATTCCCCTGATTCTGAGATTGTTTTTTCGTGACATATTGTACTTCATGACTGTGGAAAAATTTCTTCGATATCACTTGCGTTTATTTGTGAAAAAAACGGAAATTTGGCGAAAATTTTGAAAATTTTGCAATTTTCAGAATTTGAATTTTTAAGCCCTGAAATCAGAGCGATATATCACATAAAAGAGTTAATAAATAACATTTCCCACATGTCTACTTTACATCAGCACAATTTTGGAACCAAAATTTTTTTTTGTTATGGAGCTATAAGGGTTAAAAGTTGACCAGCGATTTCTCATTTTTCCAACAAAATTTACAAAACCATTTTTTTAGGGACCACATCACATTTGAAGTCACTTTGAGAGGTCTGTATGACAGAAAATACCCAAAAGTGACACCATTCTAAAAACTGCACCCCTCAAGGTGCTCAAAACCACATTCAAGAACTTTATTAACCCTTCAGGTGCTTCACAGGAATTTTTTGAATGTGGAAGAAAAAAATGAACATTTAACTTTTTTCACAAAAATGTTACTTTAGACCCAATTTTTTTTATTTTCACAGGGGTAACAAGAAAAAATGGACCCCAAAATTTGTTGTGCAATTTCCCCTGGGCACGCAGATACCCAATATTTGGGGAAAAAACACTGTTTAGGCGCACGGCAGGGCTCGGAAGGGAAGGAGCGCCATTTGACTTTTTGATTGTAAAATTTGCTTGAATAATTAGCGGACGCCATGTTGTGTTTGGAGAGCCCATGTGTGCCCAAACTTTGGAGCTCCCCCACAAGTGACCCCATTTTGGAAACTAGACCCCCCAAGGCACCTTTCTAGATGCATAGTGAGCACTTGGAACCCCCAGGTGCTTCACAAATTGATTCGTAACAATGAAAAAGTGAAAAAAAAAAACACTTTTTCATTTTTATGAATCAATTTGTGAAGCACCTGAGGGTTCCAAGTGCTCACAATGCATCTAGATAGGTGCCTTGGGGGGTCTAGTTTCCAAAATGGGGTCACTTGTGGGGGAGATCCAATGTTTGGGCACACAGCGGCTCTCCAAACGCAACATGGTGTCACTAACAATTTGAGCCGATTTTCCGTTAAATTTGTTAGAGGACACCATGTTGCATTTAGAGAGTCCCTGTGTGCCCAAACATTGGATCTCCCCCACAAGTGACCCCATTTTGGAAACTAGACCCCCCAAGGCACCTATCTAGATGCATAGTGAGCACTTGGAACCCCCAGGTGCTTCACAAATTGATTCGTAACAATGAAAAAGTGAAAAAAAAACACTTTTTCATTTTTATGAATCAATTTGTGAAGCACCTGAGGGTTCCAAGTGCTCACTATGCATCTAGATAGGTGCCTTGGGTGGTCTAGTTTCCAAAATGGGGTCACTTGTGGGGGAGCTCCAATATTTGGGCACACAGCGGCTCTCTAAATGCAACATGGTGTCCGCTAACAAATTTAACGCAAAATTGGCTCAAATTGTTAGCGACACCATGTTGCGTTTGGAGAGCCGCTGTGTGCCCAAACATTGGAGCTCCCCCACAAGTGACCCCATTTTGGAAACTAGACCCCCCAAGGCACCTATCTAGATGCATCGTGAGCACTTGGAACCCCCAGGTGCTTCACAAATTGATTCGTAACAATGAAAAAGTGAAAAAAAAAACACTTTTTCATTTTTATGAATCAATTTGTGAAGCACCTGGGGGTTCCAACTGCTCACTATGCATCTAGATAGGTGCCTTGGGGGGTCTAGTTTCCAAAATGGGGTCACTTGTGGGGGAGCTCCAATGTTTGGGCACACAGGGACTCTCTAAATGCAACATGGTATCCGCTAACAAATTGAATGGAAAATCGGCTCAAATTGTTAGCGGACACCACATTGCGTTTGGAGAGCCCCTCTGTGCCCAAACTTTGGAGCTCCCCCACAAGTGACCCCATTTTGGAAACTAGACCCCCCAAGGCACCTTTCTAGATGCATAGTGAGCACTTGGAACCCCCAGGTGCTTCACAAATTGATTCGTAATAATGAAAAAGTGAAAAAAAAAAACACTTTTTCATTTTTACGAATCAATTTGTGAAGCACCTAGGGGTTCCAAGTGCTCACTATGCATCTAGATAGGTGTCTTGGGGGGTCTAGTTTCCAAAATTGGGTCACTTGTGGGGGAGCTCCAAAGTTTGGGCACACAGGGACTCTCTAAATGCAACATGGTATCCGCTAACAAATTGAATGGAAAATCGGCTCAAATTGTTAGCGGACACCACATTGCGTTTGGAGAGCCCCTCTGTGCCCAAACTTTGGAGCTCCCCCACAAGTGACCCCATTTTGGAAACTAGACCCCCCAAGGCACCTTTCTAGATGCATAGTGAGCACTTGGAACCCCCAGGTGCTTCACAAATTGATTCGTAATAATGAAAAAGTGAAAAAAAAAACACTTTTTCATTTTTACGAATCAATTTGTGAAGCACCTAGGGGTTCCAAGTGCTCACTATGCATCTAGATAGGTGTCTTGGGGGGTCTAGTTTCCAAAATTGGGTCACTTGTGGGGGAGCTCCAAAGTTTGGGCACACAGGGACTCTCTAAATGCAACATGGTATCCGCTAACAAATTGAATGGAAAATCGGCTCAAATTGTTAGCGGACACCACATTGCGTTTGGAGAGCCCCTCTGTGCCCAAACTTTGGAGCTCCCCCACAAGTGACCCCATTTTGGAAACTAGACCCCCCAAGGCACCTTTCTAGATGCATAGTGAGCACTTGGAACCCCCAGGTGCTTCACAAATTGATTCGTAATAATGAAAAAGTGAAAAAAAAAACACTTTTTCATTTTTACGAATCAATTTGTGAAGCACCTAGGGGTTCCAAGTGCTCACTATGCATCTAGATAGGTGCCTTGGGGGGTCTAGTTTCCAAAATGGGGTCACTTGTGGGGGAGCTCCAATGTTTGGGCACACAGGGACTCTCCAAATGGAACATGATATCCGCTAACAATTTGAGCCAACAATTTGTTAGCAGATATCATGTTGCATTTGGAGAGTCACTGTGTGCCCAAACATTGGAGCTCCCCCACAAGTGACCCCATTTTGGAAACTAGACCCCCCAAGGCACCTATCTAGATTCATAGTGAGCACTTGGAACCCCAGGTGCTTCACAAATTGATTCATAAAAATGTAAAAGTGTTTTTTTTTTCACTTTTTCATTTTTACGAATCAATTTGTGAAGCACCTGGGGGTTCCAAGTGCTCACTATGCATCTAGATAGGTGCCTTGGGGGGTCTAGTTTCCAAAATGGGGTCACTTGTGGGGAGCTCCAATGTTTGGGAACACAGGGACTCTCCAAATACAACATGATATCCGCTAACAATTTGAGCCAACAATTTGTTAGCGGATATCATGTTGCATTTGGAGAGTCCCTGTGTGCCCAAACATTGGAGCTCCCCCACAAGTGACCCCATTTTGGAAACTAGACCCCCCAAGGCACCTATCTAGATTCATAATGAGCACTTGGAACCCCAGGTGCTTCACAAATTGATTCATAAAAATGAAAAAGTATTTTTTTTTTCACTTTTTCATTTTTACGAATCAATTTGTGAAGCACCTGGGGGTTCCAAGTGCTCACTATGCATCTAGAAAGGTGCCTTGGGGGGTCTAGTTTCCAAAATGGGGTCACTTGTGGGGGAGCTCCAAAGTTTGTGCACAGAGGGGCTCTCCAAACGCAATGTGGTATCCGCTAACAATTTGAGCCGATTTTCCATTCAATTTGTTAGCGGATACCATGTTGCATTTAGAGAGTCCCTGTGTGCCCAAACATTGGAGCTCCCCCACAAGTGACCCCATTTTGGAAACTAGACCCCCCAAGGCACCTATCTAGATTCATAGTGAGCACTTGGAACCCCAGGTGCTTCACAAATTGATTCATAAAAATGAAAAAGTGTTTTTTTTTCACTTTTTCATTTTTACGAATCAATTTGTGAAGCACCTGGGGGTTCCAAGTGCTCACTATGCATCTAGATAGGTGCTTTGGGGGGTCTAGTTTCCAAAATGGGGTCACTTGTGGGGGAGCTCCAATGTTTTGGCACACAGGGGCTCTCCAAACGCAACATGGCGTCCGCTAACAATTTGAGCCGATTTTCCATTCAATTTGTTAGCGGACACCATGTCGCGTTTGGAGAGCCCGTGATGTGCCTAAACAGTGGAGCTCCCCCACAAGTGTCCCCATTTTGGAAACTATACCCCTCAAGGATTTTATTAAGGTGTATAGTGAACATTTTGAACCCAGAGGTACGGCACATTATTTGTTTACATTAGGTCATCATATTGAATAAGTTGTCATTATTCTTGAGCGCAAGTGCTCGCTACTTGAGTTTGCATCGGGTACTCAGGTATGCACCATGTACAGCGTGTGCTCGAGTGACATGCTCGAGTCCCTGCTCCGCATGTTTCACTGTTATTAGACACCCAAAAAAAAACATGCGGGGATCGCTCGTGCATGGCAGGCAATCCCCGTAAAGTTTTTTGGCCGCGAAGCATATGGGGCAGAGACTCGAGCATGTCACTCAAATACCCACGATACTCAATGCATACCAGAGCACCCGATGCAAACTCAAGTAGCGAGCACTTGCTCTCAACACTAGTCGCCATATCGTCATCTTTTTTTCTTACTTTTGAAAAAAATCCCAACCCCAGCCCTAACCCTAGCACAACCCTAGCCCCAGCACAACCCTAGCCCCAGCACAACCCTAGCCCCAGCACAACCCTAGCCCCAGCACAACCCTAGCCCCAAACCCAGCCCTAACCCTAGCCCAATCCTAACCCAAGAGTTTATTTTTGACGCCGTTCCTTGTGCGGTATAATTGATTAGACGACTTTATTCTTCGGGTCGGTGTGATTACAGCAATGCCAGAATCATATGGGGTTTTTATGACTGACAGCTGTCACACACTAAAAGACGCATTTTTTGTAAAATCTAATTTTTGCATCGCCATATTTTGAGAGCTATAATTTTTCAAGATTTTGGCAGACAGTCATGTGACGGCTCGTTTTTTGCGGGATTACTTGACGTTGTTATTGGTGCCATTTTCAGGCACGTGACATTTTTTGATCGCTTTCTATTCCGATTTTTGGGAGGCAGAATAAACAAAAACCAACAATTCAGGAATTGTTTTTTTTTTTTTTTTTTTTTATTCTGTTCCGCGTGTGGTAAAATTGATGAGGTAGCTTTATTCTTCGGGTCAGTACGTTTACAGCGGTACCACATTTGTATCATTTTTCTATGTTTTGGCGCTTATACACAATAAAAGCTATTTTATAGAAAAAAATATTTTTTAGTATCGCTTTATTCTGAGAGCTATAACTTTTTTATTTTTCGGCTGATGGAGCTGTATGGTGGCTTGTTTTTTGCGGGACGAGATGACGTTTTCAGCGGTATCATTTTTATTTATATGCGTCATTTTGATCGCGTGTTATTCCACTTTTTGTTTGGCGGTATGGTGATAAAGCATTGTTTTTTGCTTCGTTTTTTTTTTTTTTTTTTACCGTGTTCACTGAAGGGGTTAACTAGTGGGACAGTTTTATAGGTCAGGTTGTTCCGGACGCGGCGATACCAAATATGTGTACCTTTATTGTTTTTTTTTTATTTTTTTTATAATAATATTTATTGATGGGTACATTATATTTTTATTTTTGGTGTATTATTTTTTTATTTTTTTATAATATTTTTGCACATTTTTTTTTTTTTTCCACTTTCACACAGTTTATACACTTTATTACTTTGTCCCTCTCTGGGACTTTCACTTTTTTTTTTCTGATCGCCTGCATGGCACAGGAATGGAGCACCATCCCTATGCCATGAAGGCTGTCAGAAGTGCACAGTGTGAAGATTGCTTGGAGATGCACTGCGCATGTCCAAGCAATCTTCCTGCTCTCTGGTGACCCGGATGTTGTCATGACGACATCGGGTCGTCATGGCAACACCCGGGAAGCCTTTGCAGACTGCGCTGGAAGCCGGAAGAGGAGGTGAGTATCGCCAATCACCTCCCCTTGCCCCCGCAATGCCGCGATCGACTTCGATCGACTTCGATCGCAGCATCGCGCGGGTTAATGTGCTGGGAGCGGTGCAGGACCGCTCCCTGCACATAGTACCGGGTGTCAGCTGTGACAATCAGCTGACACCCGGCGGCGATCGCGCCCGCACAGCCTGTGTGCGCGCGCGATCGCCATGACGTACTAATACGGGTCTGGGTATTAAGTCCCAGGGCACAGACACGTATTAGTACGTCAGATGTCAGTAAGGGGTTAATCAGTTTGACAGATAGGAGACCAGAAGAATAGAAAAAAGACCTACCCCACTTCTTGTAATCTGTCTTGGCATCTCTGCTGCTAGATATGGACTGGACTTGACAACAGGCAGTAGGCAACAAGTTAGACAGAAGTGAAGCACCTAGTTCCCCACACTTTGCAGTAATTTTTCAGGTGCGGAATATAAACTTTAAAGCGGTTATCAGCTACTTTGCATTTTTTTGCCTATTGATCTAAGGACTACCAGCAGGAACTCCTGCAGACAATTCTGAGACACTAGCGGTAAGTAGAAGTGCAAGAACACCTGCACTTCCTCACTGTCATAGGCATTTGTAACCGGTGACTGGTTTTCCTGTAGCCCACAATAGCAGCAGAACATGGTGCTCTCATGGGTTAAGAGAAAATAACTCGGTGAGTGCTGGCCGGATATTTAGGGGACGGAGGAGGCCGTAATTTTTTTTTTTTAATGCCTATGACAATTTTTACATATACCGGTATTTGATATTCCTCTTGTTCATGACACTGCTGTCACGAGCTATGGGGAATAAGGTGTGAGTTGGCCGGCTATTAAGGGGTGGAAGGAGGCCAAATTTTTTTTTTTTAATGCCAGTTCTTTTATTTTACCTGTAACGGGTTCTCAAGGTCATGACAATATTGCTATGACCAATGAGAAATAAGATGTGAGCTGGCCATTGATTTAGCCATACATGTGCTTTTAGTGAAAACCTACACAAGAGAATGGTCTTGCTCCCTGACAAGTTAAAACTACTTTTGGCATATCTACCAGTCTAATATCTTGCCATTCGCTCTTTTGTGGGTAGGCGGTTCATTTTCGTCAGCATTCTGCTAGCACTATATGTGCAGGAACCTCCTTGCCCCCTCACCTCTTAGTGTGCATTGCATCTGCCATTGGCGACCTTCAATTTTCCCCTATTTTATAACTTAAGCAGTTTGACAGATAGGAGACCAGAAGAAGAGAAAAAAGACCCACCCCACTTCTTGTAATCCATCTTGGCATCTCTGCTGTTAGGTATGGATTAGACTTGACAACAGGCAGTAGGCAACAAGTTAGACAGAAGGGAGACACCTAGTTCCCCACACTTTGCAGTGATCTTTCAGGTGTGGGACATAAATTTTAAAGGGGTTATCAGGTACTTTGCGTTTTTTTGGCTATGGATTTAAGAACTGCCAGCAGGAACTCCCGCAGACAATTCTGAGACACTGGCGGTAAGTAGAAGTGCAAAAACACCTGCACTTCCTCACTGACATAGGCATTTGGTAACCGGTGACTGCTTTTCCTGTAGCCCACAATAGTAGTAGATCATGGTGCAGTCTTGGGTTAAGAGAAAATAGTGGGTGAGTGCTGGCCGGCTGTTTAGGAGATGGAGGAGTCAGGAATTTTTTTTTTAAATGCCTTTTATTAATGCCTATAAATTTTTACATTTATTGGTATTTCATATTCCTCATGTTCATGATACTTGTGACGACACAGCTTTTAATCTTAATTGTACAGATGTGTAAATTCAGTATGCCAGGAGCCATACACCTTTATCTTTATGTTAACTTTTGAATTTGTGCTCTTCTTTGGTTGATCAACACAGACTATTGTTTTAATAAGCCTGGATGTTGATCACTTGAGTTGATATTTGTTAATTGATGAATGGCTGTTACATCAGCTCCTACAACGTATTGTCTGTTAGTTTTGCAAGACAGAGACAATAATGTTTGCTAATATGCTAATTACATATTTTACTAAGCCAGCTAGTTTGTTGATCTGCAGAGGAGTGGAATACAAAGTATGCAAATTGATTAAATGCTCAAACAAGGAGCCCCAGCCACCTTCCCCCATGACCTGTGAATGATAACCTGAGTCACAGATGTAAATATAAAAAGGGATTTCTATCGTGCTGCAAGTAGAATCAGAGAGACTCTTCAGGACAGCAACCAAGACACATAGCTCCATCATGAGGGATACAGATGTGACTCTACAGGATATCAGCTTAGGAGACCCCAGCCCCAGCTGAAGGGATACAGATCTGCTCCATTGACTATCACAGAACCCATGGATACATTTGCGGAAACCAGGTTGGGACCCTCCAGTCACATGGTTCCATGGAGATGTTTGGGGTAGCCAGGTAGGGACCCTCCGGTCACCTGGAACCCATGGATACGCTCGGCGAAAGCCAGGTTGGGACCATCCATTCACCTTGTTCCATAGATATGTTTGGAGAAGCCAGGGTGGGACCCTCGGGTCTCCTGGTCTCGTACCTCAATGGACTGTCAGCTTCCTAAGCTTGCCACTACCTCCTCTCTGTGGGTGTCCACCCAAAGTGCGGTGCCACTGGTTGAGGTAGTTGGCCCTGGAAGTCCCAAAGTTGCAGCTGCTTTATTCCCGGCGGCCAGCGGGAGGGTGAGACTGTGTAATTTTGCACCATCTTGGCTATTTGCTGGGACTGTTCGATATGTTTATTGTCTGTTTGGTGTTTCAATAAAGCATTGCCACACTGTTTTACCCTTACCCTGTGTTGTCTGAGTAGTATTATGCCCACGGAAGACCCCGTGTCTTCACAACGTTACTGTCACATGCTATGGGGAATAAGGTGTGAGTTGGTCGTCCATTAAGGGGTGGAGGAGACCAGTTTTTTTCTTTTTTTTAATGCCATCTATTGTATTTTACCTGTAACGGATTCTCAAGTTCATGACAGTACTGATATGACCAATGAGAAATAAGATGTGAGCTGGCCATCGATTTAGGCATACATGTTTTTTATTGAAAACCTACACAAAAGCAAGCATGGTCTTGCCAGTGCAAGATGTCAGAAGAACAATCCATACACTAGTAGAATTAGGTTTTAAAACTGATTTTTTTTCACCATGGATTCTGTTATAAATCTGCAACTGTGTTACATACACATTTTGTCTAGAATTTTCCTGCAGCAAAAACCACAGTGTGGGTAGGAAAACGCTAAGGTTTTGATACAGCTTTTTCCTTGCATTTTTTCTCATTCATTTTAATGAGTGAAAAACTGCAAAAAAAAAGTTGAAAGTATAGACATACTGCAGATATGTTAAAAAAAAAAAAAAACACTTTGATGTTTCAAATCTCCAAAGAAAAAATAAGCAGCATATGCACGAGATTTCAGAAATCTCATTCACTTTGCTGGTACTGTAAAATGCAGGGTTTTTTTCTGCAGCAAAAACGCAGCTTGTGAACATGCCTTATATTGCAAATGAGTAAAACCATCAGTTTTGAGTAAATTTGCAGCATGCCTATTATGTTGCAGCATGGATAAATGATGTACTGATGTTTGAAAATCCATTTTCATGAACTGCTATTTGTTGCAGACTTTTAATGCTGATGTCTCAATAGAAATCTGTGATAAATCTGACACATCTGAACATAAGCTCAAAAGTCACTAGAAATATTAGATGGAAATTACACATAAATGAAGTTTACATCCTCTCATCAGCGGTACATGTTGGGTGCATCGTCTAATGTATACCTCTGACAGGGGCTGTCACCTCTGAATGGCTGTCTCGGATGCCTATGATGGATGCCATGGTACTTACATTTTTTTTGCATTTCATGAAAGGTAAAAGGGTTAATAAAGGGCCTTGAAGGGGTCGTCCAGGGAAAATAAAACTTTGGCCAGGGGACTGGACATGTAAAACATGACAAACTCATTCATATTCACCTACCGGCACTTATCTGAATCCAGCGCAGGCAGTTCAGTAGTCGGCACAGAAACAGGAAGAGGTGATGTTACCTTTCCACCAGCCATTGGACTGGTGCAGACTGTGATTGACTGCAGCGGTCAGGTAACTTGAGAACTGCATTATTGGATGCATCAGAATGACAGTCTGCTGAAAGTTACCTAACCGCTGCTGCACCACAGACCGCAATGGTCCGGCGGCTGGTGGAGCAAGTATGACAGAGTTTATTATGTTTTACATATCCAGTTTCCCATGGTCAAAGTTTTGCTTTGCCTAGACAACCTCTATAATAAAATTTTTACCCTGGACAGTCATGTCTGAAAGGAGTAGTCCATTACTCGGACAACCCCTTCTCAATCCGCATGTTTCCTCCTTTTAAAATAACACCACTTATACACACTTCCGATACTGGTGGCTTTCCAGCGGTGTCGGCACTGTCTGTCCCAGCGATCGCGTAACAGTGTGACATCAAGTGAACTTTGGCCAACCATGGGCTCCTTCACTCTCCCGCCTTCTGACAAATCACTTACATCCGGAGAAAGTGAGCGCTGTTGCTCTCTCTTTAATTGGACGTATGTGATATGTCTGAGGGTGAGGAGAGTAAAGAGGCCGCTAATTGGCCGCAGGGTTCGCGTGACGTCACACTGTTACGCGATCACCGGAAGAGACAGTGCCGGCTCTGGAGGGGAGTATAAGTGTTGTTATTTTAAAAGGGGGAAACATATGGATTGAGAAGGGGATGTCCAAGTAGTGGAAATAAAATAACAAACAGAGACATACCCACCTACTGTTTCCCCCCGTGGATCCAGAGAAGGCCGCTCTGATGGTCTGCACCAGCACCAGAAGACATAAGGTCACCTTATTTCTTCACTGTATCACCAAGGTCTGTAATTTGCTATATTTGACCTTGAGAGATACCACAAATGGAAAGAAGAACGATGATGGACCGACACGATGGAGGAACAAGTGGATCTAATGGTAACAGGTTAAGCATGTAAATGCAAAAGTGTGAAAACACCTGCACTCCGCCACAGTCATAGGCATTTAGAACCGGTAATTGCCTTTCTTGTAGCCCAAAATAGCAGCAGATTATGGTGCTGTCTTTGGCTAAGAAGAAATAAATAGGTAAGTGTTGGCAGGCTATTTCTGGGTTGAGGAGACCGGATATTTTTTTGTAACGCCTATCACAATTTTTACAAGTACCGGTAATTTTAATTACGCATGTTCATGACACTACTGTGGAATAAGGTGTGAGTTGGCCAGATATTAAGGGGTGGAGGAAGCTGCATTTTTTTAAATCCCTATTATAATTTTATCTATAACTGGATCTCAGGGTCATGATAGTACTGTTATGGCAATGAGAAATAACATGCATTATACTTATTTATATAGTGCCATTAATCCCCAAGAAATTCTCATCACTGTCCCCACTGGGGCTTTCAATCTAAATTCCCTGTCAGTATGTCTATGGAGTGTGGGAGGAAACTACTCGTTTGTCAGTTGATTTGGTCATTCATGCCAACATAAAAATCATAGTTATTGGCAGCACATTTATCACGCAAACTAAAGACAACAAGGGAGACAAACAAAGGGGATAACTTAGCTTGAGCAGACACCAGAGGGGAAACGCCAACTGTCCTCCAAGTGCACCAGAGAAGAAGCTAGCCGACTGCTAGAGCTCCAAGCCAAAGCCAAGGAACATAGAAATATCACCGGCGGTTCCCTGCATAAAACTGAGGGTTTTTAACTCCCTTGAAAGGGTGTGTCAATTGACAGCAGGAGGGAGGTCGCCCCTGGGTCTTAAAGTAAGAAAGATTACGAAGGCGTCTACAATGCCAAACGTAGTGACCTTCTGCAGCCAAAACCAGAGTGACTGTCTATAACACCGGACACACCCGTGACAACATTGCCCTCTGATACAAATACAAATACAAAATACAGGATACAAATCTCCTACTGGAAATGGACCTTTGGCCACATTCAGTATTTGGTCAGTATTTTACGACCCGTATTTGTTAACCAAAACCAGGAGTGGATCAGAGGAAAAGTATAATAGAAACACGTCACCACTTCTGTATTTATCACTCACTCTTGGTTTTGGCTTACAAATACTGATGTAAAATACTGACCAAATACTGAACGTGTATATAGTCGATCAATGTTTGTTATCGGCATAAATCTTACCATACACATGCATCTATAGTTATTATCGGCAATGACACTCAGCTCTACCTTTCTGGCCCACACTTCACCTCTCTGCTGTCCAGAATCCTGGAGTGTCTATCTGCCATATCCTCCTTCTTCTCCGCTCCCTTCCTAAAGCTCAATGAGGACAAATCTGAACTCATTATCTTTCCTTCATCTCACGTATTTTCCCCACCTGATTTATCTATCACAATAAATTACATCATGACCGGAAATCAGCTGCCTCGGAGTAACCCTTGACTTTGCCCTGTACTTTGAACTACACATCAAAGCTCTCACCACCTTCTGCCGCCTCCAGATTAAAAATATTTAAAAATCCGCCCTTCCCTAAACCCTTAAACTACTAAAATGCTTGAGCATGTGACGCGCCCCCTGGGACATATTCCTTTTTGAGGGGAATACCCGGCACCGGATCAGATGGGGGGGGTTGTAGTCTCCGAGCGGCTGTGACCCGGTCCCGTGCCCAGGGCGTCAAGCTCAGTGTGATGTGGCAGTTCTACAGATGTTACTAAAGTTCTTTTGTGTCGACTACGCCACCCGTTGTGATGCGGTCACTGTGGCCGCCGCTGCAGCAGGGTCCGCTGAGGCTGATGGTGGGTGCGCAGCTTGGTGGGATAACCCCCAACGGGAGGGGTATAGCCTCAGAGGGGACAGGCGCAGAGGATGGGGGTTGTGGTGGTGTAGTGCAGACGGCAGTGAAGACAGAGTCGGGTTGTGCAGTTAAGGGTGTTTACTTACTGCAGATGTTGTACTGGTCACTCCAGCTGCTAGTGACCACCCGAGCCGTGCTGCGTCCACCAGGTCCTGGATCCAGCCAACCCCCAAACAAGTCCGGAGCGTGGCCCTGAGCTCTCCTTCTGTCCCGTTCTTCAGCCGTCCCCACCAGTGATCCACCTAGGTCCAGCTCCCTCGGGCCTTCTGTTGGGACACCCTTGGCCCTGGGTTCCCTGACCCTTCATGTGGTGTGCCTTCGGGGTGAATGTGGTGGGTGACCGTGACAGACACTGCCCACGGTCTCCGGTCTCTGGCTGGGGATTGTTTTTACCCCCACCAGCTTGGGTTCCGGTACCCTGATGCTGACTCCTCACCCGGTGCTCTGATTTGGGTTCTTGGGTCCCTTCTCTTCTGTGCTCTGGGTCTTTCTCTTTTCTCCTCTCTCACTCTGGGTCTTGGTCTTTCTTCTCTCCTCTCCCAACTTGTTTTCTGCAGCTGATCCTCTCTGCATCTGACTCTCTGCGTCTGACCCTGATCTTAGTTGGTGCCCACCTTATATACACCCTCTATGTGTGAGCTCAGGTGACCAGCACCCAATGAGCTCCTAACTTTACCCAGGCTGCTCCCCCTATCTGCCCCTACACTACATGGGATGTACCACCCCCCTCCCACTCCAGCCAGGAACAGACTCGGTCGTACCTGCACATTTCTAAGTGGGAGTACCGTCGGCCTGTTCCTCGGAAATGGGATGTGTGTAGTGCATGCAGCCTACCGAGCTCAGTTCCACTCTCCATCCTTACCCGGGAGTGGAATATCACACCTCTGGGTTGAGGTGCAATACCCCTGTAGCAGCCGAATCCTCAGGGTGCTACATTCCCCCCTGGTAAATCACAGCACGTCCTCGGGCTGTAAAGACAAAAACACCAAAACATACAAAATTTTTTTTTTTTTTTCATATAAACATATAAAACATATAAAAAACATTATATAAATAACATATCTTAGCAGATAAAACTTTCTCGTCGTCTCCTGTTTCCGGTTCCTCCTCCGGACACTGTGCACCGTGTGTCCGGGAAAAGTGCGACAGTCTCTTAGAAAATCTGGTTTTCTATAAAACCGGTAGGGGGCGCTTTAGGACGCGCAACTATTTACAGGGGAAGTTGGCCGCTCTCAGTCCTCGGCCAGGTAGAGGGAAGGGAATGGCTGCTCACAGTCCTCAGCCTGTAGGATGAAGGGGTTAACGGGTAAACAGTTCACTGGTCCCAACGGGGACTATTTTAGCAGCAACGGTTCACTGTGCCCCGACGGGCAACTATATACAGTCTCTATTCCCGTCCTCAACGACGGCTCCCTCCTGCTCTTTCTTAGTGATACGGTGTTGCTTCAGACCCGTCCGGGTCCTCTGGCTCCTCCTCCCCGTACCGCAACTCCTCCTCCGTCAAGCGGTGTACGTGAAGGGCGTAAGGTCCTTTGGCACACTTGTGCCGGGTGAAAGTGACCTCATCTCCGACGTAGAGGTCACGGCCTTTGTGACCTTCCGGCAGGTGGGACTCGACGTCTCTGCGGGTCACAAAAACGTCACCGCGGTTGTTACGGTCCCGAATAAAGCCCCACCCATGCTGCGGGTTGAACTTTATCACCGTCCCGATGGTGCGGGGACAGTGCGCTGCACGGGGGTCCCTCCTAGTCCGGCTCTTCTGCTCCGCGCTCCGGATTTGGGCCTGTTGTTCTCTGACCCGCCTCTCCTCCCGTTCTCTCGTAAACTCTGCTAGCTGCTGACGACAACACTCAGTACGCTCAGCGGCGACTGCCCGAGTTTCCTGAGTGAACCCCATTAAATCTTCTCCGGTGGGGTCCCACTCAAACTGTGCTTCCGCTAGCGGGGGCGAGATCCGTGCCACGGGCTTCGGAGCCGGAATCAGGGGTTCATCCAGGGGTCTTAGTCTCTGCTGCCGTTCCAGCTCATGGTATCCTTCGGGCCAGATGAAGGGCCGCCCGTCCGGCCATGTGAGCTGGCTGAACAAGTCCTCCCCCAGGTGTGGCACCCTTGGTATTGCGGGCGCGGGCGCGGTGGTGGTGGCGCCCGGGTTGCCCAGGCCTTGCGGCCAGGCCTGGGGCACCTGGAAGGTGAAGGGCACCGTTAATACGGCGGCGCCCTGGGCTACCTGGCCTTGCGGCCAGGCCGGAGGCTCCGCGGAGGTAGGGGGCGCTGTTGGTGAAGCGGCGCCCGGGGGTACTAGGCCTTGCGACCAGGCTGGTGGTATTTCCTGCTTTGTCACGCTCCGGGTCAAGGCGCGTGACGTCACAGGGGTCGCTGCGGCGGCTTCCGGTCGGGGCCTAGTCCATAGCGGTGACATGGCGGCTACGGGCACAGCAGGGGGACTTTCGGGCTCTGCGACGGGGAGCTGGGGCAGGTGAGCGGTGTCACGGCTTGGGGTATAGGCGTCCCCTTTACCTGCCTCCATGCGTTCGGCTCCCTTCTCGGCGCCGTCTCCGGCCTTGGGTCCTCCCGCGCCATCCTCAGAGGCGGTCTGCTTCCTCTTCCAGGGTAGCGTGCTCCGTTGACTGGTCTCAGCTTGCTGGGTCATCTCCCGGCTCCACTCCGCCAGTATCTCGCGCTGCACCCGGGCCATCCTCCTTGCGAGGCCCTCCAAGGCAGTTTGTGCACACTCCCGGTCTCGGGGGAGCTGCGCTAAGATCTCCGCTAGACCTAGCGGGGTTGTGGACTCTAGCAGGCTCCTGACCATCGGGTCGGTGCTGCTCTGCTCTGCCTCCGGCAGGCTCCTGGCCAGCGGGCCGGTGCTGCTCTGCCCTCCTTCCTCGGTCTCTAGCAGACTCCTGGCCAGCGGGCCGGTGCTGTTCTGCTTTCTCTCCATCTCCGGGTGAGCTCCTCCGCTACTCCTCGTTAGACCTCTTGCCTCCGGGTGCGCTCGCTCCAGACTGCTCCAAGCGACACCCATCTTCGCTCTTTTCTTTCGTCTCCTCCCACTTCGAGGGCGGTCCCGGGGCAACTCGGTGACTGTCAGCTCCAGGGGTAGTTCTTTCACGCTGACAGACACCTCCAGCATCACAGTCTCTGTTGGTGGGGGCGGTTTCCACTTTTGGCGCCATTTTCTGTCCCGGCCCACGATGGGAGGTGGCCTCTTGCCCTCCTTTGGCACGCCCATAATGGCGTCCGCTGCTCTTCCAAGGCGGGAAATCTGCGGTTTTGGCGGGAAGCGTCGCCCAGTGGCGGGAAACTCTGCAGATGGCGGGAACAAGTTGGAAATGGCGGACAATCGGCGGGAAACGACTGGTGATGGAGTCCGATGGCGTGGACCCTCCGGAACCGGCGGGAGACTTCTTTCTGAGGTAAACTTGCACTTTTCTTCAGGCACGCAGTACCCGGGTGTTGCGGGCACGTAATCCTGCCGACTACGCCAAAGTTGACGCGCCCCCTGGGACATATTCCTTTTTGAGGGGAATACCCGGCACCGGATCAGATGGGGGGGGTTGTAGTCTCCGAGCGGCTGTGACCCGGTCCCGTGCCCAGGGCGTCAAGCTCAGTGTGATGTGGCAGTTCTACAGATGTTACTAAAGTTCTTTTGTGTCGACTACGCCACCCGTTGTGATGCGGTCACTGTGGCCGCCGCTGCAGCAGGGTCCGCTGAGGCTGATGGTGGGTGCGCAGCTTGGTGGGATAACCCCCAACGGGAGGGGTATAGCCTCAGAGGGGACAGGCGCAGAGGATGGGGGTTGTGGTGGTGTAGTGCAGACGGCAGTGAAGACAGAGTCGGGTTGTGCAGTTAAGGGTGTTTACTTACTGCAGATGTTGTACTGGTCACTCCAGCTGCTAGTGACCACCCGAGCCGTGCTGCGTCCACCAGGTCCTGGATCCAGCCAACCCCCAAACAAGTCCGGAGCGTGGCCCTGAGCTCTCCTTCTGTCCCGTTCTTCAGCCGTCCCCACCAGTGATCCACCTAGGTCCAGCTCCCTCGGGCCTTCTGTTGGGACACCCTTGGCCCTGGGTTCCCTGACCCTTCATGTGGTGTGCCTTCGGGGTGAATGTGGTGGGTGACCGTGACAGACACTGCCCACGGTCTCCGGTCTCTGGCTGGGGATTGTTTTTACCCCCACCAGCTTGGGTTCCGGTACCCTGATGCTGACTCCTCACCCGGTGCTCTGATTTGGGTTCTTGGGTCCCTTCTCTTCTGTGCTCTGGGTCTTTCTCTTTTCTCCTCTCTCACTCTGGGTCTTGGTCTTTCTTCTCTCCTCTCCCAACTTGTTTTCTGCAGCTGATCCTCTCTGCATCTGACTCTCTGCGTCTGACCCTGATCTTAGTTGGTGCCCACCTTATATACACCCTCTATGTGTGAGCTCAGGTGACCAGCACCCAATGAGCTCCTAACTTTACCCAGGCTGCTCCCCCTATCTGCCCCTACACTACATGGGATGTACCACCCCCCTCCCACTCCAGCCAGGAACAGACTCGGTCGTACCTGCACATTTCTAAGTGGGAGTACCGTCGGCCTGTTCCTCGGAAATGGGATGTGTGTAGTGCATGCAGCCTACCGAGCTCAGTTCCACTCTCCATCCTTACCCGGGAGTGGAATATCACACCTCTGGGTTGAGGTGCAATACCCCTGTAGCAGCCGAATCCTCAGGGTGCTACACATGCCCTCATCATCTTCCGCCTCGACCACTGCAACATCCTCCTCTGTGACCTACCTGATGCCTCACTAATTGATTTTTCTCCTCGCTATTCCTTCGCTTCCCACCTTTGCAAATCCTTTCATTGGCTCCCAATTCCCCAGCGTATCCAGTTCAAACTACTAACAGTGACCTACAAAGCCATGCATAATCTGTCTCCTCCGTACAGCTCCAAACTAATCTACCGATATCTTTCCTCACGTAATCTCTGGTCCTCACAAGACCTCCTTCTCTCCTCCACACTTATTCCTTCCTCACCCAATTGTCCCCAGGACTTCTTCTGAATGTCCCACATCCTCTGGAATTCTGGCCTCAATACATCCGATTATCCACCACATTCGGATCCTTCAGACGGAACCTGAAAACCCAACTCTTCAAGAAAGTTTACAACCTGCAATGACCACGCTGCCACCTCAACACCACCGGAGCTACTGCAACCCCCCAACCTACTGTCTCCTGCCCCATCATCCTGTAGAATGTAAGCCCGCAAGGGCAGGGTCCTCTTCCCTCTATACCAGTCTATCATTGTTAGTTTGTTTACTGTAAGGCTATGTGCACACTGTTCGTTTTTGATGCGTTTTTTTCCACGCGGAAATGCACCAAAAACGCTAGGTAATCCGTGTGCCAGCTAATGCAATGGCAATCCTGAAGTGCTGTGCACATGATCAGGAATTTTCCTGTCAGGATTGTCATTGCATTTAAATCTGCAGCACGTCAATTCTTTGTGCGTTTCTGCAGCGTTTTTCACCCATAGACTTGAACTGAGTCAGTCAAATCTGCAGCAAAAACGCAGGTATAAATATATTTACAGATTTGCTGCGGATGTTTGCTGCGTGTTTGACTGACTCAATTCCAGTCAATGAGTCAAAAACGCCGCAAAAACGCACAAAGAATGGTACCTGGGGAAGACTACTCCTCCCATCATCTGACAGCCGCTCTCGCTGATAACAGCGGGAGCAGGCGTGGCTGAGGGGAGAAGTAGTCTCCACAGTCAGCGTCTGTGTGGTGTTCAAAAAAAAAAAAGTAAAAATCTATATTAAAATAAATTTTATCACCTGACCGCCCTCCTCCCGATGTTCCACGGCGACCCGATCACCCGGCAGCTGGCAATATATTGACAGGAGAGCGACCTCTCCCGGCAGTGTACATCACTGCGCTGCTGGGACTGAGTTCACTGGAGTTCATCAGCTGAAGATCAGCTGACAAGCTCAAGGACTTCACTTATGGCATTGGGGCAACACTGATGCAGAAAGTGAGGACACTGGAGATTATCAGCTGATCTTCAGATGATGAATTCCGGTGAACTCAGCCCCAGCAGCGAAGCAATGTACACTGAAAGGAGTGATTACACTCCTGTCAGTGCATAGTGCTGTCTTCTACACCAGTCACATCAGTGATTGCTGGTGTGACTGCTGTGGAAGTGACCCAGATCGTCATGGGACACTGGGATTACTTCTTGACAGTGGACAGGTAAGAAATCTGGTTGTTTTTTATTTTAGTTTTTTTCTTACAGGAGACAAGGGCTTCGAGGATTGGGCGCTAAGTGAGTATATGGTGTTTTTTATTTTTGAATAAAAGATTAAAACCGTGTGGAAATTTAATAAACAACATACTTTATTCTGCCCGTATCTTTATTTGAAAAAATGTCAAAAACCTTACTACGTGGTGAGTAATGGGGGCGCCCCTCCATTACTAACCTGGACTTCATGTCAGCCAATACAAGGCTGATATGAACCCCAACCTTATTACCCCACTCGCCACCGCTACACGGCAGTGGGAAGAGCGGAGGTTAACCACCAGATTTGGCGCATCTTATGAATGTGCCATTTCTGGTGCTGCTGAGAGCTGATATTATTAGCCTATTATTAGCCATGGAGGGGGCCAGGATCCATGGTCCCTTTCCAGGTTATTAATATCAGTCCGCAGCTGTCTGTTTAGCCTTTGCTGGTTAGATTTTATAGGGGGACCCTACGTAATTTTTTTCTGTAATCTAGCCAGTAAAGGCTAAGCAAACAGCTGTGGGCTGTTACTAATAGCCAGGGAACATTTATGGCTAATGGCCCCTTCCCCGGCTACTAATATCAGCTCCCAGCGGTTGGCTTACCCTCTACTGGTTATGAAAATGACACGGGACCCCACGCCATTTTTATTTTCAATTTTAGGCAATGTGCCCACAATCCATTCATAGTAGCGCTTTGGACGCAGCATATTTTGGATAAATCAAAAAACGCATAAAAAAAAGCATCAAAATCATGGCAAAACGTGCGTTGTTTCTGCGTTTTTCCGGCCTAGAGATACAGAAACCTTAAGGAATTTTCTGCATTCAAATCTTGAACATGCGTACATAGCCTAAGTGATATCTGTATTTTGTATGTAACCCCTTCTCATGTACAGCACCATGGAATCCATGGTGCTATATAAATAAATAATAATAATAATCCATAAAATAGTACAGTTTGTGTGGGTTACAGACATATATAGCATTTATTAAATGTTATTATGTGGTTGACAGCTATCTCTCCTGAATTGCTAATACACAGTAAGCAAAACCTACAAACGAATGGAAGTCAAAACGCTATCAACTTCTAAAAGATAATACATTCTTTATTAACATCAATAAATTAAAATCACTTAAAAAATGGGGAAATAACTAGTAGACAGAAAAATCCAAACACTGGTTATATCACAGTGCTCCACATAGGGGCGCCATAATGGTATCCCACAAGAGAAGGGATTCAAAATTCTCAATTAGATATATATATATATATATATATATATATACAGTGCCTACAAGTAGTATTCAACCCCCTGCAGATTTAGCTGATTGACACATGCGGAATTAACTTGGCATTGTGACATTTGTACTGTAGATCAGCCTGGAAGTGGGAAATGCACTGCAACAAATTTTTTTTTATTTTTTTATTTTTTTTTTTAAAAAGGAGTCCTGAGGAGATAATTTGCATATTCCCACTGCATTTTGGGGTAAGTGAAGAGTCTCCGCGAGCTCAAAGAACACTGGATTTTGGCTGTTGGAGCTGAAAAGAGGACATCGGTAAACCAGGGGAGGAGTCCTGAGGAGATAATTTGCATATTCCCACTGCATTTTGGGGTAAGTGAAGAGTCTCCGCGAGCTCAAAGAACACTGGATTTTGGCTGTTGGAGCTGAAAAGAGGACATCGGTAAACAAGGGGAGGAGTCCTGAGGAGATAATTTGCATATTCCCACTGCATTTTGGGGTAAGTGAAGAGTCTCCGCGAGCTCAAAGAACACTGGATTTTGGCTGTTGGAGCTGAAAAGAGGACATCGGTAAACCAGGGGAGGAGTCCTGAGGAGATAATTTGCATATTCCCACTGCATTTTGGGGTAAGTGAAGAGTCTCCGCGAGCTCAAAGAACACTGGATTTTGGCTGTTGGAGCTGAAAAGAGGACATCGGTAAACCAGGGGAGGAGTCCTGAGGAGATAATTTGCATATTCCCACTGCATTTTGGGGTAAGTGAAGAGTCTCCGCGAGCTCAAAGAACACTGGATTTTGGCTGTTGGAGCTGAAAAGAGGACATCGGTAAACCAGGGGAGGAGTCCTGAGGAGATAATTTGCATATTCCCACTGCATTTTGGGGTAAGTGAAGAGTCTCCGCGAGCTCAAAGAACACTGGATTTTGGCTGTTGGAGCTGAAAAGAGGACATCGGTAAACCAGGGGAGGAGTCCTGAGGAGATAATTTGCATATTCCCACTGCATTTTGGGGTAAGTGAAGAGTCTCCGCGAGCTCAAAGAACACTGGATTTTGGCTGTTGGAGCTGAAAAGAGGACATCGGTAAACCAGGGGAGGAGTCCTGAGGAGATAATTTGCATATTCCCACTGCATTTTGGGGTAAGTGAAGAGTCTCCGCGAGCTCAAAGAACACTGGATTTTGGCTGTTGGAGCTGAAAAGAGGACATCGGTAAACCGCGCGCCTGCCGGCGCGCGCATTTTGAAGCTTTTTTTTTAAGCTTTTTTCACTGTTTTCAGAACATTAACAATAAGAACATGGAAGAGTCCAGGAGCCATTTGGTGAACTGCATATCCTGCTACATGTTCACAGACTTGCCAGTGGAAAAGCCAAACTTCACATGCCAGAAATGCAAGCTTGTGTCCCTGTTGGAGGAAAAGTTGCGAAATCTAGAAGAGAGGTTAACTACCTTGAAAATCATTAAGGAAGGTGAAGAGTTCTTAGACAGAGCAGAATTATCTCTTCATGATTCAGAAAGAGAAGAAATTCGAACTGCACCTGAGGAAACAGAGGAATGGAAGCATGTGACCCACAGAAGCAGGAGGATCGAGAGGCAGTCAGCACCCATACTGCTCAGGAACCAGTACCAGGCTCTCACGCAGGAGAACCATGAAGAAATACAGCAAAATAAGACTTTGCCAGCAATGAATAACCTTGTAAGCCCTCAGAATCCTCCTGGATGGAGAAAGAAGAATGTTGTGAAGAAAAAACGGAGAGTGGTGGTCATGGGGGATTCCCTGTTAAGAGGAACAGAGGCCGCTATCTGCAGACCAGACAAAACCTCAAGAGAAATGTGCTGTCTTCCAGGAGCAAAAATTAAAGATGTGTCTGACAGGATATCAAGACTCTTCAGACCTACAGATCACTACCCATTCCTGCTAATACATGTGGGGACAAATGACACCGCAAGAAAGGACCTGGAAACCATCTGCAGTGACTTTGAAGACTTAGGCAAGAAAGTGAAAGAATTGGGAGCGCAGGTGGTCTTCTCATCCATCCTCCCAGTGGATGGCCATGGAACAATGAGGTGGAATAAGATTCTACAGGTGAACAACTGGCTACGTCGATGGTGCCGTCAACAAGGATTTGGATTTCTGGATCACGGAATGAATTACCTATACGATGGACTACTTGCTAGAGATGGGGTGCACCTTACGAAGACTGGAAAACATGTATTTGGAAGTCGCCTTGCTACACTCATCAGAAGAGCTTTAAACTAGAACAATGTGGGAAGGGAAGCAAAAGGCCAGAAAAAGCCATACAGCTGACAAATACTATTGAGATCTCTGCTACTGGAAGTGGAAAGGAAGAACAAAGACAAAACAATTTAAATAATAAAAATATGGGAGGAAGAGAAACCAATCACAAACTAAAATGTTTTTATACAAATGCACAAAGCATGGGCAACAAACAAGGAGAATTGGAACTACTAATGCAGGAAAAGGAATATGATGTCATTGGAATCACTGAAACTTGGTGGGACGATACACATGATTGGAATAAAAGGCTAAAAGGATACAACTTATTTGCAAGAAACAGACTTGATAAACGAGGAGGAGGTGTTGCATTGTATGTTAGAAAAGCGTATATCTGCACAGAGATTGAAGCTTCAGAGACTGGGAGTTCTGTGGAAACTGTTTGGGTAAGAATACAAGGAGAGAACAACGGAAAGGACACCATTGTAGGCATTTACTACAGGCCACCTGGGCAAGCTGAAGATATGGATGAACTCTTTATGTATCAAATGACCAAGTTCTCCAAAAAATATGACGTAGTGGTCATGGGAGATTTCAACTATCCAGACATTTGTTGGGAATCTCTCTCAAGTAAAACTAACAGGTCAAGCAAATTCTTATCCTTTCTTGCTGACAACTTTATCTTCCAAAAGGTAGGGGAGAAAACAAGGGGATCTGCTACTTTGGATCTAATCCTTATAAACAGGGAGGAAATGGTTGAGGAGGTAAAGGTGGCTGGGACCCTAGGAGGCAGCGATCATGCTATTATAGAATTTTGTATAACTAGAGGAGGAAGACATGTGAAGACTCAAACTTCAAGGTTAGATTTTAGAAAGGCAGATTTTAAGAGACTCAGAAAGAGAATAGGAGGGATCCAATGGCTGGATGTCCTTAAGGACAAAAATGTCCAGGAAGGATGGGAAATTTTTAAAAATGAGATTCTCAAAGCACAATCGTTAACAATCCCGAAAAGTAGGAAGAATGGGAAGCATTTAAGGAAACCAGGATGGATGAACACAGAACTTAAACACATGCTAAAAAGAAAGAAAGAAATGTTTATTAAATGGAAAGAGGGAGGCATATCTAAAGAAGATTATAATGCAGTCTGCAGATCCTGCAGGGCACGTATCAGGTTAGCTAAAGCTGACAATGAATTAAGGCTTGCAAGAGATGTCAAAAGCAATAAAAAAGGATTTTGGGGGTATGTCAAAAGTAAAAGAAAAGTCAAAGATGCTATAGGATTTTTACAGGATGAAAATGGAGAAATGGTAAGAGAGGATGTTGAGAAGGCCGAACTTTTTAATTCCTATTTTGCATCTGTTTTCTCTCAGAAACAAAATGTAACATCAACTGATCTTCACTGTCCTTTTAAAGGAATAGAGGAATCCAAGTTATCTGTAAACAGAAAGATTGTGAGGGAATATTTAGCTAACATAAATGAGTTCAAGTCTCCAGGTCCAGATGAATTACACCCCAGAGTACTGAAGGAGATCGTAGAAGAAATTTTAGAACCACTCTCCATAATCTTTGAAAATTCTTGGAGAACAGGAGAAGTCCCAGAAGACTGGAGAAGAGCAAATGTTGTTCCTATCTTCAAAAAGGGGAAGAAGGTGGACCCAGGGAACTATAGGCCGGTGAGTCTGACTTCTATACCAGGAAAGATCTTTGAACAAATTATTAAACAACATGTATGTAAGTACATGGATAAGAATGAAGTGATTAACCAGAGTCAGCATGGGTTTGTAACTAACAAGTCATGTCAGACTAACCTAATTTCCTTCTATGACAGAATCACTGACTGGGTGGATCAGGGAAATGCTGTAGATATAGTATATCTTGACTTCAGCAAAGCATTTGACAAAGTATCTCACACCATCCTTATTGAAAAAATGACCAAGTATGCAATGGACCAGGCAACTGTTAGGTGGATTCATAACTGGCTTAGTGATCGGACTCAAAGGGTGGTTGTAAATGGCTTCACATCCAGCTGGATGAATGTCTCAAGTGGGGTACCACAGGGCTCCGTCCTGGGACCTGTATTGTTCAACATCTTTATCAATGATTTAGATGAAGGTATTGAGGGTAAACTGATTAAATTTGCTGATGACACAAAGCTAGGAGGGATAGCTAATACTAGAGAAGAGAGAGAGAGGATTCAAAAAGACCTAAATAAACTGGAGCAGTGGGCAGCAACCAACAGAATGGTTTTTAACAGGGAAAAATGCAAAGTACTACATCTGGGCAATAAAAATGAAAAAAGCATATACAGAATGGGAGGAATAGAGCTAAGCAACAGTACATGTGAAAAAGACTTAGGTATACTAATAGATCATAGACTGAACATGAGTCAACAGTGTGATGCAGCAGCAAAAAAGGCAAATACAATTCTGGGATGTATTAACAGAAGCATACAGTCTAGATCACGTGAAGTCATTATCGGTCTTTACTCCTCTTTGGTCAGACCTCATCTGGAATACTGTGTACAGTTTTGGGCACCACATTTTAAAAAAGACATAGACAAACTGGAGCAAGTTCAGAGAAGAGCGACCAGAATGGTGACTGGTCTGCAAACCATGTCCTATGAGGAACGGTTGCAGGATTTGGGAATGTTTAGCTTGCAAAAAAGAAGACTGAGAGGAGACTTAATAGCTGTCTACAAATATGTCAAGGGCTGTCACATTGTAGAAGGATCATCTTTATTCTCATTTGCACAAGGAAAGACTAGAAGCAATGGGATGAAACTAAATGGGAGGAGACACAGATTAGATATTAGAAAAAACTTTTTGACAGTTAGGGTGATTAATGAGTGGAACAGGCTGCCACGAGAGGTGGTGAGTTCCCCTTCAATGGACGTCTTCAAACAGAGGCTGGACAGACATCTGTCTGAGATGATCTAGTGAATCCTGCTTTGAGCAGGGGGTTGGACCAGATGACCCAGGAGGTCCCTTCCAACTCTACCATTCTATGATTCTATGATTCTATGATAATTCAGAGTGTCATTTATTATTCAACCCCTCAAACCACAAGAATTCTGTTTGGTCCCCCTAAAGTATTAAGAAGTAGTTCAGGCACCAAGAATAATGAGCTTCACATGTGTGGATTAAAGATCTCTTTTGCCAGCCTTTTCTGACTATTTAAGGCCCTCCCCAAACTTGTGAACAGCACTCAGACATGGTCAACATGGGAAAGACAAAGGAGCATTCCAAGGCCATCAGAGACAAGATCGTGGAGGGTCACAAGGCTGGCAAGGGGTACAAAACCCTTTCCAAGGAGTTGGGCCTACCTGTCTCCACTGTTGGGAGCATCATCCGTAAGTGGAAGGCTTATGGAACTACTGTTAGCCTTCCACGGCCTGGACAGCCTTTGAAAGTGTCCTCCCGTGCTGAGGCCAGGCTTGTCCGAAGAGTCAAGGCTAACCGAAGGACAACAAGGAAGGAGCTCCGGGAAGATCTCATGGCAGTGGGGACATTGGTTTCAGTCAATACCATAAGTAACGTACTCCACCGCAATGGTCTCCATTCCAGACGAGCCCGTAAGGTACCTTTACTTTCAAAGCGTCATGTCAAGGCTCGTCTACAGTTTGCTCATGATCACTTGGAGGACTCTCAGACAGACTGGTTCAAGGTTCTATGGTCTGATGAGACCAAGATCGAGATCTTTGGTGCCAACCACACACGTGACGTTTGGAGACTGGATGGCACTGCATACGACCCAAAGAATACCATCCCTACAGTCAAGCATGGTGGTGGCAGCATCATGCTGTGGGGCTGTTTCTCAGCCAAGGGGCCTGGCCATCTGGTCCGCATCCATGGGAAGATGGATAGCACGGCCTACCTGGAGATTTTGGCCAAGAACCTCCGCTCCTCCATCAAGGATCTTAAGATGGGTCGTAATTTCATCTTCCAACAAGACAACGACCCAAAGCACACAGCCAAGAAAATCAAGGCCTGGTTCAAGAGGGAAAAAGTCAAGGTGTTGGAGTGGCCTAGTCAGTCTCCTGACCTTAACCCAATTGAAAACTTGTGGAAGGAGCTCAAGAATAAAGTCCACATGAGACACCCAAAGAACCTAGATAACTTGGAGAAGATCTGCATGGAGGAGTGGGCCAAGATAACTCCACAGACCTGTGCCGGCCTGATCAGGTCTTATAAAAGACGATTATTAGCTGTAATTGCAAACAAGGGTTATTCCACAAAATATTAAACATAGGGGTTGTATAATATTTGACCCACACTTTAATGTTTAAAATTTAATAAAATTCAAGTGAGCAACATAACTTTTTGGTTTGTAAGATTTATGCTTCTGTTCATAAAACCTACTCTCGTTTGCAGTTTGAAGGCTCTAACTTATTTGCATCTTATCAAACCAGCTAAATCTGCAGGGGGTTGAATACTACTTGTAGGCACTATATATATATATATATATATATATATATATATATATATATATATATATATACTGTATACATATATATATCAAAAATTGATCTAGCCTGGTGAAATATGTAAAGTGTTGCTGTGCTGAATGTCAAGGGGAAATATAAACCATGTGGATAAGATGATAAGTATCCATTTTTAACTATTCTAAGGCTGTGTGTCCACGATGCGTTTTTTAAGCGTTTCCGCAGAAGCAAAAATGCTGCAGAAACGCTTAAAAAACGCATGGTAGAAGGCCTGCCATGTTCCCCAGTGATAATCCGCATGTGCTGTGCACATGCTGCGGAAATTTCCGCTGCGGAAATTATCATTGCGGAAAAAAACGCAGCACTACCAATTATTTTGCGGAAGCGCTGCATTTTTGCCACCATTGACTTGCATTAGACCGCATGGTTTACGCATCACTGTATATGTAGATGCGCATTCCATGCGTTCTAATGTGCGGATGGTACCCAGGTCTAGAGGAGAGGAGACTCTCCTCCGGACCCGGGTACCATAGAACCTGTAAAAACAAAGAATAAAATAAATATATACTTACCTTCTGGTGGCCCACGGTGCGCTCCTCCTTGCTTGCCGGCAGTTCGCGATGGAATGAAGGACCTGCGCTGACGTCAGAGTCATGTGACGGGTCACGCAACGCTGACGTCGGCAGGTCCTTCAGTCTACCGCTGCCGGCAGCCGGGACGGTGAAGCAAGACAGCGCGGGCCATCGGAGGGTAAATATATATTTATTTTTTTATTTTTTGACATTCTCTCAGGTCACACTATATAAATCCATGCTGTTTGCATGGATTTATATAGTGTGACCAAGTTGGCAAGCACTTTCCAAGTGATGCTAAAATCGCTTGGAAAGCGCTTATCAACCCGCATGCGGAAATGCATGTGAAGAACACTTCACATCCGCATGTCCCTGTCAGGAAAACGCATGTACAATCCGCATGTACAATCCGCATGCATTTTTTTTTGCCAGGGAGATGCAGAAACGCTCAGGAAAAAATCCTGAGCATTTCTGCATCATGGGCACATAGCCTAAGTATATTGCACACACCCCTAGGCCTGAAAGAATAAATATATATATATATATATATATATATATATATAAGGTGCAACAGTGTAGAATTATATCCTGAGAGTCACAGTGGACAAATCAATTTATTGCATTTATTGCACAAACACCTAAGGCCTAGCTAAGAGTAAAGTGCAACTATGCTCATTGGATTCACCAGTGAATACAAATTCCAATTCCAATGGGTGTTATACTCCACTAGGGCACATAGCATCACTTATTGTACTCAGAAACAGTTTTAACAATACGAGGTGGCAAGAAAGCCTAAAACTATATTAAAGAGTACCTAAGTCATGAAGAGTCATGGAATATAAAGATAGAGTAACATAGTATGCAGGTGGATAAGGCACACAGCAGATATCATGAATAAATCACCAGAGTTAGATAGAGTATAGATAGGAGCAAAGTGTACGACCTGAGAGCTGGTTTATCCCCGACGTGCGTTTCGCGGTAGCTTCTTCCGGAGGGAGGGGCGTTTTCCGGTCCCCGAAAGAAGCTACCGCGAAACGCGGTAAATAGAAGTTTGTTATTCTTTCAGACCTAGGGGTGTGTGCAATATGCTTACAAAAGATAAAAATAGATACTTTGTGTGACTCACGCGCGCCCTCTGTAAGCCCTTACCCTGGGAGATGGGGGACTCGGAGTCGGGTCCTGCGATGTAGAGATGGGGTGCAGCCGTGGCCCGGACCCGCTCCGTGCCCAGGGTCGTCACATTAAAACAAAGAGATGGTACGGGCTTATCCGGGTTGAGTGACTGATCTCGACTACACCACCTGTGGCACCTGGTGAAGGCCACCAGCGCTGCTGCAGTCCGTCGAGGCATGGTGTTATAGCAGCCGACGTTGTTACTACTCCCCACAGGCAGAGCAGGGCCTCGGGGCAGAAGGACAGGATGAAGGGGGTAGTAGTCTAGGAGGCCTGGTGCTGCGTAGCGCGGTGGGATGCAGAATAAAGAGTCCGGAGGCCATAGGGGTGAACTTCCAAGGCTTTACTCACGAAAGAGATGGCAGTAGGAAGGCGACTCCCTGCTCCTCGCGGAGTTCTGCGGTCACCAGAGACGAGAGTCCGACAACCTCCGAGTAAGTCCTGCGTTCAATCAGGACCCCGCACCAGAGTGTTCCTAGACTTCAGACCGGTTCCTTTCCTGTCTGTCTGTGTGTAGATAGGCCGGGTCTCCCTCTGAACTTCTCTCAGAAAAAGGGTACGGGTGGCAGCTCCGCTCCTTCCGATACCCGGTGGGATCCTCAGGGCCTACCGCGCTTTCCCGACCAGGACGTGGAGTAGCAAGGTCGGGTGTCGGGTGCCGGTACCCCTCTTGCAGCCGGAGTCCCTCTGAATATATCAGGTTGGCGAGGACAGGTGGCGTATACCGCTCCGTCTGCATCCTCCCTGGGATACATTTGCGGTGGAGCTACACTCTTAAGCTCCGGGCCTTCTTGGTCATGGTCCTTGACCGGGCTGAGACATACATTATTTGCAGCCTGCCCCTTGACCCAAGGCCGGGGTATGAGGGCCGTGTCCCCGTCCTCTGCAGGTCCACACAGGATCCACGCTCAGGGAGGAGAGATCACGATGAGGAACAGTCAAAGAACCATAAAAGACATCAAAAGGACCATGAACCAAGATGGCTGTGTATTAAATATCAAATATTAAGTGTCACTAAAATGTGAGTCCTCCACCCTCACCCACTAAATGGTTCCCCCATCTCTTGGTTCCCTAGTCTCCCTGTAACCAGGAGGGCAGCACCTAGTGCATTCTAGCCCCCTCTGGTGGGAGAAGTGTGGTGTTGGATGTGGAGGTGGGGTCCTGACCATCACACTGTTCTTACCTCAGAGGAGGAACACTACACTCCATTAAAGAAGTGCAGCATTCCTGTGGCGGTCGAACCCTCAGGGGCGCCACATACCTATCTCATCCACCTGTTTTATGTTTCCCCTTGACATTCAGCACAGCAACACTTTACTTATTTCACAAGGCTAGATCAATTTTTGCTATATATATATATGTATATATTTAATTGAGGATTTTGAATCCCTTCTCTTCTCTTATGGGATACCATTATAGCGCCGCTTTGTGGAGCAATGAAATATAACCAGCATTTGGATTTTTCTGTCTTCTAGTTATTTCCCCATTTTTTAAGTGATTTTAATTTATTGATGTTAATAAAGAATGTATTGTCTTTTAGATGTTGATGGTGTTTTGACTTCCGTTCGTTTATAGGTTTTGGTTATACATGGAAGTGCCTTACAAATTTTTGACTTTCGATAGGTTGAATAATACACAGTAAGGCCTGGCAGCGCTCCAGTGTTCTCCATAAAAGAGCCGCTGTCAGACTCCTCTGGTGGCGGATTACCTCCCGGACAACAAGAGGATGAACTGTTGGAAATCTGACGCCAAGCAGGTTCGGCTGACTTTAGTCTGTTTTCCCTCTGCTTTAAGGAGGAGTCACAGCTGATTTTAACATCAAGATGAACATACTTTACATTAATATATTACATAATCATATTGCCCTGAGTCATCAACGTGCAAGGTCATCTTTAGAGCACAACGAACGCTATAAAAACTAAACCCAAAAAACACTGGCAAAATTGCGGTTAATTTCAACATTTCACCTAATTTGGATTTGTTTTACCATTTTTTAGCACATTATATGGAAAAGTAAATAGTATCTATCAAAACTACATCCTGTCCTGCAAAACACAAGCTGTCATATGGCTATGTCAATGGAAAAATATAAAAAAGAAAGGAGAAAAGAAGGAAAGAAAGAAATCATAAGAATTGCCTACGTTTTGATTGTGTCATCATTTTAAAAAGTAACATCAAAACTTACAAATTCACTCCACTCACCAGGTGGCGTAAAAACCAGAAACATCACTAAACATGAGGCTACATTCAGGGCCGTATTAGCCACTAGGCACTGGAGGGGGGTGCCTAGGGAGGCAGGTTAAAGGGACGGCGCCATCTTGAAGGAAACATTTTTTTTTCTTTTTTTAAAGCCCCAAACCCTTGGCTGGATCAAGTAGGAAAACTGGTGTTTTTTTTAAGGGGGAGGGGGAATATGCGAGTGCACAGCCGGGGCAGAGCAGCACTAAACAGTTTCCCGCCTAAACGGAAGAAAATATATCTGAATGGTATAGGACTTGCGATGACGTCACGATCATATGACTCGAGGTGGGGAGCCATAAAGTTTTGCCGGCTGGAAGCTGCAGGAGAAGCTGGAGGAGATGGGAAAACTGAGACGTAATGAGAGAACAGGGTACATGAGGAGTCCAAAGTGTATGTGATAGAGGGGTGCAAACTCTGTTGGCTATGGGGGTGCAGGGAGTGAGAGATAGAGGGGTGCAAGGTGTATGTGATAAGGTGAGAGAAAGGTGCAAGGGGGTGCAGGGTGTGTGAGATAGAGAGCTGCAAGGGGGTGCAGGGTGTGTGAGATAGAGGGTTGCAAGGGGGTGCAGGGTGCTTGAGATAGAGGGTTGCAAGGGGGTGCAGGGTGCTTGAGATAGAGGTGTGCAAGGGGTGGTAGGGTGTGTGAGATAGAGGTGTGCTAGGGGTGGTAGGGTGTGTGAGATAGAGGTGTGCAAGGGTGTGTAGGGTGTGTGAGATAGAGGTGTTCAAGAGGGAGCAGGGTGTGTGAGATAGAGGTGTGCAAGGGGGAGCAGGGTGTGTGAGATAGAGGTGTGCAAAGTGTATGAGATAAGGTGAGAGAAAGGTGCAAGGGGGTGCAGTGTGTGTGAGATAGAGAGCTGCAAGGGGGTGCAGTGTGTGTGAGATAGAGAGCTGCAAGGGGGTGCAGTGTGTGTGAGATAGAGAGCTGCAAGGGGGTGCAGTGTGTGTGAGATAGAGAGCTGCAAGGGGGTGCAGGGTGCTTGAGATAGAGGTGTGCTAGGGGTGGTAGGGTGTGTGAGATAGAGGTGTGCAAGGGTGTGCAGGGTGTGTGAGATAGAGGTGTGCAAGGGGGTGCAGGGTGTGTGAGATAGAGGTGTGCAAGGGGGAGCAGCGTGTGTGAGATAGAGGGGTGAAGGGGGTGAAGGGTGCGTGATATAGGGGGTGCAGGGTGCGTGAGAGAAGGGTGCAAGGGGGTGCAGGGTGTGTAAGAAAAGGGGGTGATGGGTAAGTGAGATAGAGGCGTGCAAGGGGGTGCAGGGTGCGTGGGATAGGAGGGTGCAGGGGGCATGAGAGAGAGGTGCATGATGCGTGAGAGCGGTGCTGTGAGATAGAGTGGTGCAGGGTGTGTGGGTAATGGGGGTGCAGGGTGTGTGAGATAGAGGGGTGCAGGCTGTGTGTGATAGAGCACCACAAAGGAGGTGAAGACGAGGGAGAAGGTAAGTGCTCCATAGTGTAGCTGAAGATGCGAGGAACTTTTACTGTGGACTGTGTCTGGGGGAATAGCGGAATTCACTCAGTATACAAAGTGAGGGCACAGTATGAGAGACAGTATACAAAAGTAAGGACAGTTTAAGGACCGAGTATGGGGGGAGCAGTATACGAGGGACACCGTGAGGGCACATTATGGAGGCTGTATGGTGTAAAAAGGGGACCTGAAGATGTGGACAGTGTGGAGGCCATAGTTCATATCACAGGTACAGTACAAACCAAAAGTTTGGACACAACTTCTCATTTAAAGATTTTTCTGTATTTTCATGACTATGAAAATTCTGCATTCACACTGAAGGCATCAAAACTATGAATTAACACATGTAGAATTATATACTTAACAAAAAAGTGTGAAACAACTGAAAATATGTCTTATATTCTAGGTTCTTCAAAGTAGCCACCTTTTGCTTTGATGACTGCTTTGCACACTCTTGGCATTCTCTTGATGAGCTTCAAGAGGTAGTCACGGGAAGTGGTCTTCCAACAATCTTGAAGGAGTTCCCAGAGATGCTTAGCACTTGTTGGCCCTTTTGCCTTCACTCTGCGGTACAGCTCACCCCAAACCATCTCGATTGGGTTCAGGTCTGGTGACTGTGGAGGTCAGGTCATCTGGCGCAGCACCCGATCACTCTCCTTCTTGGTCATATAGCCCTTACACAGCCTGGAGGTGTGTTTGGGGACATTGTCCTGTTGAAAAATAAATGATGGTCCAACTAAACGCAAACCGGATGGAATAGCATGCCGCTGCAAGATGCTGTGGTAGCCATGCTGGTTCAGTATGCCTTCAATTTTGAATAAATCCCCAACAGTGTCACCAGCAAAGCACCCCCACACCATCACACCTCCTCCTCCATGCTTCATGGTGGGAACCAGGCATGTAGAGTCCATCCATTCACCTTTTCTGTGTCGCACAAAGACATGGTGGATGGAACCAAAGATCTCAAATTTGGACTCATCAGACCAAAGCACAGATTTCCACTGGTCTAATGTCCATTCCTTGTGTTCTTTAGCCCAAACAAGTCTCTTCTGCTTGTTGCCTGTCCTTAGCAGTGGTTTCCTAGCATCTATGGGCCTGCAGTACAAAGTCTCCTCTTAACAGTTGTTGAAGAGATGTGTCTGCTGCTAGAACTCTGTGTGGCATTGACCTGGTCTCTAATCTGAGCTGCTGTTAACCTGTGATTTCTGAGGCTGGTGACTCGGATAAACTTATCCTCAGAAGCAGAGGTGACTCTTGGTCTTCCTTTCCTGGGGCGGTCCTCATGTGAGCCAGTTTCTTTGTAGCGCTTGATGGTTTTTGCAACTGCACTTGGGGACACTTTCAAAGTTTTCCCAATTTTTCGGACTGACTGACCTTCATTTCTTAAAGTAATGATGGCCACTCGTTTTTCTTTGCTTAGCTGCTTTTTTCTTGCCATAATACAAATTCTAACAGTCTATTCAGTAGGGCTATCAGCTGTGTATCTACCATACTTATGCACAACACAACTGATGGTCCCAACCCCAATTATAAGGAAAGAAACCCCACTTATTAAACCTGACAGGGCACACCTGTGAAGTGAAAACCATTTCCGGTGACTACCTCTTGAAGCTCATCAAGAAAATGCCAAGTGTGTGCAAAGCAGTCATCAAAGCAAAAGGTGGCTACTTTGAAGAACCTAGAATATAAGACATATTTTCAGTTGTTTCACACTTTTTTGTTAAGTATATAATTCCAAATGTGTTAATTCATAGTTTTGATGCCTTCAGTGTGAATGTACAATTTTCATAGTCATGAAAATACAGAAAAATCTTTAAATGAGAAGGTGTGTCCAAACTTTTGGTCTGTACTGTATATTGTGTAGTTTGGAGAGCGTATAAGCCATACTTGTTAAGGGGAGATGGTTTGACGGATATTATTCATAAGGAAAGCCAGTGTAGTGGCCATAGTTAATGTGGGAGGAATGGTGGGTATAGTATATAAGAGGGACAGTGTGGAGGCCATGTATCATAAGGGGGACAGTGTGGGGGTCAGATTTTGGCAGGGAGCACACTGGGGCAATTATTTATTCAGGTGCACATCATAAGGCTTATTTAGTGCACATCATGTGTGGATATTTTTTATTTCGGCGTAATTATGAGACTGTTATTTTTAAGGGCAATGTGTTGGAATGTGCTGTAGAAGACCACAGAAGAGGGAAGTCTGCAGAGACGATCTGTAGATGTCCAAAGTCACCCTGGGGTCTGGACCAAATGAAGAAGAAAGGGATGAGAACATTTCCAATCAGGACTATCCACTGCCTATTGGATCAGGTACGTATTATTACGCGCACTGCGATCGTGACCGCACACAAGCGGTGCGGGGTGACTACCGCCAGGTGTCAGCTGATTCTCAAAGCTGACACCAGGTGCCATGTGCCAGGAGTGGTCAAACACCGCTCCCGGCACATTAACTCCCGCAATGCTGCTATCGAAGTTGATCGCAGCGTTCCGGGAGCAAGGTGAGGTAAGCGCGGCTTACTTACCTCCTCTCCGGGGTCCCGCGCTGTCTGTGCCGGGTCCCGGTAGTTGTCATGGTGTCCCGATGTCGTCATGATGACATCCGGGTCACCAGGCAGCAGGAAGTCACTTTAATCATGCGCAGTGCGCGATCAAAGTAACTTCTGAGTGTGCAGCGCTGACATGCAGCATAACATAGAGATGGTGCTGCATCTCTATGCTATGCAAGTGATCAGCCTGCAAAAAATGAAAGTCCCATAGTGGGACACAGTGTAAAAGTAAAAAAAAGTATCAGAAAGTGAAAAAAAAAAAAATTGTAAAAAAATGAAAAAAATAATCAAAAAAAAATATATATATATACTGTCCCCATAAATATTATTATGAAAAAAAAACAAAACAAACAAATAAAAGTACACATATTTGGTATTGCCGTATCTGGAAAGACCTGACCTATAAAACTGTCCCACTAGTTAACCCCTTTAATGAACACGGTAAAAAACGAAATAAAAAATGAAGCAAAAAACGATGCTTTATCATCATACCACCAAACAAAAAATGGAATAAAACGCAGTTAAAAAGACGAATATAAATAACAATGGTACAGCTAAAAACATCATCTTGTCCCGCAAAAAACAAGCTGACATACAGCTCCATCAGCCAAAAAATTTTGGAGGAAAGTGGGGGGTGCGTCTTATAGTCCGATGTACATAAATATTGTGGCTGTGGGTGGTGGGTGAAGCGGCAGCGGCTGAGTAGTGGGGCACAGGAGGCAGCAGCCTACACTGTGCCCGCTACTAAAGAAAATTAATATTCACTGCTCCCCACGCCCATGGGGAGCAGTGAATATTCATTTTCCTTAATAGCTGGCACACTGCCTGCAGCGCGGCTCCTGGTATGTATGGTACCCTTCATCCATGTATGTATGGCTCCCCTCATCCCTCATCCTGGTATGTATGGCACCCTTCATCTCTGTATGTATGGCCCCCCACATCATGGTATGCTTTGCATCCCGTGATGCCCATCACGCTGCACAGAAAAAAAATAAACACTCATACTCACCTCCTCTCTCCTTCAGCGCTGTGTCTCGCTCTATGTCGGAATAGTCACTGCTCCCCACACCGGGACTGCGTGCGTGGGGAGCAGTGACCATCCATTCTCCCTAATAGTGAGCACTCTGTACCCACAGCACGGCTCCTACTGCGCTCAGCTGTCAGTGTGCCCACTATTAAAGCCCATGAATATTCACCACTCCCATGGGTGTTGTGAATATTCATGGAGTTTAATAGTGGGCACGCTGACAGCCTAGCGCAGCAGTAGTCGCGCTGCGGCTACAGTGTACGCGCTATTAGGGAGAATGAGTGGTCACTGCTCCCCACGCATGCAGTTCCGGCGTGGGGAGCAGTGACTCTTCTGGAACAGCATTTCGCTGTGTGAGAACCCTGTCGGCAACAGAGCAAGATGCAGCGATGGAGGAGAGAGGAGGTGAGTATGATTGTTTATTTTTTTTCTGTGCAGCGTGATGGGGATCAGGGGGTGCCAAGCATACCAGGATGAGGGATGAGGGGGGTCAAATATATTGGGATGAGGGGGGCCATACATACAGGGATGAATGGGGCCATGCATACAAGGATGAAGGGGGCCATGCATACAGGGATGAGGCATGAAGGGGGCCATACATACCGGGATGAAGGGTGCCATACATCCCAGGAAGAGGGATGAGGGGGGCCATGCATACCAGGATGGGGGATTGGGGTGCCATGCATACCAGGATGGTGGATTGGGGTGCCATGAATATCAGCATGCGGATGAGGGCCACATATAACAGGAAGGAGGGGGCCATATATACCAGGATGGGGAATATTAACAGAATTGGGGGACATTACTCCTATAACAGTGTCAGCAGCAGACCCCCTCCCCCTTAACAAGGCATCATGACCACATTTTTAGCTTACATTTTTTTTGTATTTTCCTCCTCTAAAACCTAGGTGCGTCTTATGGTCCGATGCATCTTATAGTCTGAAAAATACAGTATTTTTTTCTATAAAATAGTTTTTATAGTGTAAAAGCACCAAAACATAAAAAAATATATAAATGTGGTACCGCTGTAAACGTACTGACCCGAAGAATAAAGCTACCTTATCAATTTTACCATGCGAAACGGCATGAAAAAAAACAGAAAAAAAACAATTCCTGAATTGTTGGTTTTTGTTTATTCTGCCTCCCAAAAATTGGAATAGAAAGCAATCAAAAAATGTCAAGCGCATTGGGTGGTCATGCCCAACTATTCAGAGTTTTTGTCTCAAAATATTTGACCTATTTAACAAACTTTCCATATATAGGGCGCGACCTTCTTTGGCGTTTGCCTTACTATCATTAAGTGACATTTCAATGTCAGGTTTCAAAAAAGGCCTACTGAAACATTTCCTCACAGCTGCCAGGAATCGAATTCCTCAATACTGGAAACAAGAAAAAACGCCGTCACGCTCCGAATTTGTATCTGAGCTCAACAACATATTCAGAATTGAACATTTAATAGGCCAGATTACAGGAACCTCAGATAAGATTTACAATACTTGGGCCCCTTGGATCGCGTTCAGAGAAACCCCAGACTTGGATTCCTGGTTAAATTAGATTCATCTTCACTTATCTCGATTTATGATACCCTATAATGAGCACCCTGTTACAGTATCAACTCGCCACGAGAGTTCTCAAGAGTTGCGATACCTCAGGAGAGAGACCTACCCCCTTCCCTATTGCTCTCTTGCCCCACACCCCCCCTCTTTTCTTTCCCTTCTCCCTCTGTCTTGATTCTTTTCCTTCTCCCCTGTCACTATATTCTAATATTTCCTTTTGCCTACATAATTTTTATCATGTTACTGTTATTCATTTATTAATGTGGGTCATATCTAATACAATTAAACACTAATCAATTATACACAATCCTGTTAAGTAATATGATCGTAAAGTTAAATTGTACCATTTTGACAATTTGTTGCTGTGCAAACACTGTACCATTTATTACTGTTTGTATTTGTTATACTTCACATTCAATACATTTCTAATTTACAAAAAAAAAATGGCAAGTGACCGAAAATGGTACCAATAGAAACATTAACTTGTCCCGCAAAAAACAAGCCATCACATGACTCTGTCGGCCGAAATATAGAAAAATTATAGCTCTCAAAATATGGCGATGCAAAATCTAGTCTTTGCAAAAAAAGGGCCTTTTAGTGTGTGACAGCTGTCAATCATAAAAACCCGATATCTGGTATCGCTGTAATCGCACCGACCCGAAGAATAAAGTCATCTAATCACTTATACGGCACGAGGAAAGGCGTAAAAATAAACTCTAGGGTTAGAGTTGTGCTAGGGTTAGGGTTGTGCTAGGGTTAGGGTTGTGCTAGGGTAAGGGTTGTGCTGGGTTAGGGTTGTGCTAGGGTTAGGGTTGTGCTTGGTTAGGGTTATGCTGGGTTAGGGTTGTGCTAGGGTAAGGATTGTGCTAGGGTTAGGGTTGTGCTAGGGTTAGGGTTGTGCTGGGTTAGGGTTGTGCTAGGGTAAGGGTTGTGCTGGGTTAGGGTTGTGATAGGGTTAGGGTTGTGCTAGGGTTAGGGTTGTGCTAGGGTTAGGGTTGTGCTAGGGTTAGGGTTGTGCTAGGGTTAGGGTTAGGTTTGTGCTAGGGTTAGGGTTGTGCTATGGTTGTGCTGGGTTAGGGTTGTGCTAGGGTTAGAGTTGTGTTGGGGTTGGGATTTTTTCAAAAGTAAAGAAAAAAAATGATGACGATATGGGGACTAGTGTTGAGCACAAGTGCTCACTACTTGAGTTTGCATCGGGTGCATGGGTATGCACCGAGTATTGCGTGTGCTTGAGTGACATGCTCGAGTCTCTGCCCCATATGCTTCGCGGCCAAAAAAAACTTGCAGGGATTAACTGCCATGCACGAGTGATCCCCGCATGTTTTTTTTTTTGAGTGTCTAACAACCGTGAAACATGCAGGGCGGGGACTCGAGCATGTCACTTGAGCACCCGCGATAAATGGTACATACTCGATTACCCGATGCAAACTCAAGTAGCGAGCACTTGCAATCAAGACTAACGACAACTTATTCAATATGATAACATAATGTTATCAAATTCTGTGTCCAAAATGTTCACTATACCCCTTGATAAAATCCTTGAGGGGTCTAGTTTCCAAAATGGGGTCACTTGTGGAGGCTTTCAACTATTTAGGCACATCAGGGGCTCTCCAAACGAGACATGGCATTCGCTCTTGATTCTAGCCAATATTGCGTTCAAAAAGTCACACAGTGCTCCTTCCCTTCTGAACTCTGCAGTGCGCTCAAACAGTGTTTTTTCCACACATATGGGGTATTGGCGTACTCTGGAGAAATTGCACAACAGTTATTTTTATTTTCACGGTTCCATGTTATAAACTTCTGTGAAGCACCTGGGGGTTCAGGGTGCTCACCACACATCTAGATGAGTTCCCTGAGGGGTCTAGTGTCCAAAATGGTGTCACTTGTCGGGGTTTCCACTGTTTAGGCACATCAGGGGCTCTCCAAACGCAACAAGGCGTCCGCTAATTATTGAAGCAAATTTTACATTCAAAAAGAGAAATGACGCTCCTTCCCTTCCGAGCCCTGCCGTGCTCCCAAACAGTGGTTTTCCCCTACAAATGAGGTATCTGCGTGCTCTGGAGAAATTGCAGAACAAATTTTGTTGTCCATTTTTTCCTGTTACCCTTGCAGAAATAAAAAAATTGGGGTCTAAAGTAACATTTTTGTGAAAAAAGTTAAATGTTCATTTTTTTCTTCCACATTCCAAAAAATCCTGTGAAGCACCTGAAGGGTTAATAAACTTCTTGAATGTGGTTTTGAGCACCTTGAGGGGTGCAGTTTTTAGAATGGTGTCAATTTTGGGTATTTTCTGTCATAAAGACCCCTCAAAGTGACTTCAAATGTGATGTGATCCCTAAAAAAATGTTTTTTTTAAATTTTGTTGGAAAAATGAGAAATCGCTGGTCAACTTTTAACCCTTACAACTTCCTAACAAAAAAACATTTTGGTTCCAAAATTGTGCTGATATAAAGTAAAGATGTGGAAAATGTTATTTATTACTATTTTGTGTGACATATCGCTCTGATTTAAGGGCATGAAAAGTCAAAGTTTGAAAATTGTGAAATTTTAAACATTTTCACCAAATTTCTGATTTTTTTCACAAATAAACGCAAGTGATATCGAAGAAATGTTACCACTATCATGAAGTACAATATGTCACGAAAAAACAGTCTCAGAATCAATGAGATATGTTGAAGCGTTCCAGAGTAATTACCTCATAAAGTGCCAGTGGTCAGAATTATAAAAATTGGCCTGGTCATTAACGTGCAAACCACCTTCGGGGGTAAAGGGGTTAAAGAGGTTGTCCATTACTTTAGCACTGATGACCTATCCTTAGGATAGATCATCAGTGTCTGATCAGTGGGGGTGACATCAGCTGTACTCGGTGTCGGCGGCCAGAGCTGCTTAGTTACGGAGCTGCACAGCGCAGGGGGCAGACATGCAGTACCCGGCTGCGGCCACTTTACTGTAGACGGAGCTGTGCAGCTCCATAACTGAGCAGTCCCAGCCATCGCCGTCATCAAGAACAGTTGATCAACGGGGGTGCTGGGTGTTGCACCCCCACCGATCAGACATTGATGACCTATCCTTATTTCACTCAATGGATGAATATCTTGCTCGTGCATCGGGTGACTGACAGCCTGTTCTGTGTAAATACGTGTAAATACGCTCAGTGGCTCTGTGGGGGCTTAGATCTGAACCCCCACAAAACAGCATTCAGTGATATGCACTGATGAGACCTTTGACTATAAAGATGCAGACGGAGTCACCATGTGTTCTGTCGTGCAGCATTGTCGGCTGTATACACCTAGTTGAGGCCGGTGGCAAGACGATCAAGGAGGCGTCTGATTGACTCAAATTTATGTTGCAGCAGAACAACGAGCCCAAACATCCAGCCAATACCATTAAAGGGGTCGTCCAGACTTGGAACAAGAGTCTGGATTCTCTGTATGTGACTGCTGCAATGTGATGGCTTGTGGTGAGCACGCTATAACGATTCCCTGATGCAAGATAGCGGTCATGTGACCTCAGGCCTGCCATTTGAATACTTGCAGTCACATGCCGACTATGTATTCGGCTTCTCTCAATAAAACTGAACTGATTGCATTTGTTGCTTAGTGATGAACTTGTGACCTTCCGACCTTAGTCTAACATGTATGGGGACCTTAACATCTAAAGGGAATAGGGATCATTCACACATCCGTGTTCAAACACGTACGTGTAAAATGGTTCCGGTGTCATCAGTGTACGGTCCGTGTGTCATCAGTGTACGGTCCGTGTGTCATCAGTGTGGCGTCCGTGTGTCATCAGTGTACGGTCAGTGTGTCATCAGTGTACGGTCCGTGTGTCATCAGTGTGTGGTCCATGTGTCATTAGTGTATGGTCCGTGTGTCATTAGTGTACGGTCCGTGTGTCATCAGTGTATGGTCCGTGAGTCATTAGTGTACGGTCCGTGTGTCATCAGTGTACGGTCCGTGTGTCATCAGTGTATGGTCCGTGTGTCATCAGTGTACGGTCCGTGTGTCATCAGTGTATGGTCCGTGAGTCATTAGTGTACGGTCCGTGTGTCATCAGTGTACGGTCCGTGTGTCATCAGTGTACGGTCCGTGTGTCATTATTGTACAGTCTGTGTGTCATCAGTGTACGGTCCGTGTGTCATCAGTGTGCGGTCCGTGTGTCATCAGTGTGACCCGCCCCCTGGGCCTGTGTTGTGCAGGGGATACCCGGAGCCGGATCGCTGGGGGTTGTAGTCTCCGTGGCGCTGACCCGGTCGGTGCCCAGGGTGGTCAATTCAGTGGCAGTCTTAGTGTAATAACAAGTGTCCGACTACGCCACCCGTGGATTGCGGTCAGTGAGGACCGCCGCTGCGCTGCAGACCGCTGAGGCTGGTGTTATGTGTGCAGATAAGAATGGGATGACTCCCCACGGGAGGAGTACAGCCTCAGGGCAGTTAGCGTGGATGATGGATATAGTCCCAATACCAACAGTGCCGGAGGAGCAAGAAGTCACAGACAACGTGTTGCAATCCAATGTCCTTTACTCACAGTTTGTTTTCTCCAGGTCACTCTCGCGAAGCAGTGACCACCCAAGCCATGCAGCGTCCACCAGGCAAGGGACTCGGTCAACTCCCAGGTCTTTCTGGAGTATGTCTCAAAGCTCCCTTCCGTCCTTTCTCTGGCTCGTGTCTCACCAGTGACCAAGCTTATGTCCAGCTCCCTCGGGCCTTCTCTTGGGAGGGCTACGTGCCCACGTCCCTGACCCTCTATGGTATGCCTTCCTAGCAAGGTGTAGCGAGGGGTCGCACCAAGGGCTGGTCACGACCTCCGGTTCTTAGCTGAAGATGATTTGCTTCCACCAATTTGGGATCCGGTACCCTGTTCTGCCAACCCGTCACCCGCAATCTCCTGGGTCCTTAGGGTTCTCTCTTTCTCCTCGTTCCTGAGCCTTTCTGTTTCACTTGTTACTTCTGTTCTGGTCTTGTTCCCTTTCCCTTTCCACTGTTCCTTCTCCTCTCTCTCTCTCTCTCTGGCCCCGGCCTCTGTGCTAGGCCTGCCCAGGGAGCAGAGCCCATGCAGCAGCCCTGCTCCCTGCCTTCTCCACTTCTCCTCACAGACTGAACTTCTTCTTCTTTCTCCCAGAGCTAAGATGGTGCCCACCTTTTATACCTCCCTCTGACCATGAGCCCAGGTGACTAGCAACCAATGGGCTCCTACCTACGCTCAGGAACCGCCCCCTATCTGCCCCTACAGCACTGGGTGTTCCACCCCCCTCCCCACTTCAGCCAGGGACAGATTCTGTCGTGCCGGCATTACTGTCTAATGAGAGCACCGTTGAGCTGTCCCTCGGAAATGTGGTGAGTGTGCTGTATGCAGCTAACTGAACCCTGGTCCATACTCCATCCTTACCTGGGAGTGGAATATCACACCTCTGGATGAGGTGCAATACCCCTGTAGCGACGAAGTCCTCGGGGCGCTACAAGTGTACGGTCCGTGTGTCATCAGTGTACGGTCCGTGTGTCATTAGTGTACGGTCCATGTGTCATCAGTGCATGGTCCGTGTGTCATCAGTGTACGGTCCGTGTGTCATTAGTGTACGGTCCATGTGTCATTAGTGTATGGTCCGTGTGTCATCAGTGTATGGTCCGTGTGTCATCAGTGTACGGTCTGTGTGTCATTAGTGTATGGTCCATGTGTCATCAGTATACGGTCCATGTGTCATTAGTATATGGTCCATGTGTCATCAGTGTACGGTCCGTGTGTCATCAGTGTACGGTCCGTGAGTCATCAGTGTACGGTCCATGTGTCATTATTGTACAGTCTGTGTGTCATCAGTGTACGGTCCGTGTGTCATCAGTGTACGGTCCGTGTGTCATTAGTGTACGGTCCGTATGTAATTAGTGTACGGTCCGTGTGTCATTAGTGTATGGTCCGTGTGTCATTAGTGTATGGTCCGTGTGTCATCAGTGTACGGTCCGTGAGTCATTAGTGTACGGTCCGTGTGTCATCAGTGTACGGTCCGTGTGTCATCAGTGTACGGTCCATGTGTCAACAGTGTATGGTCCATGTGTCATTATTGTACAGTCTGTGTGTCATTAGTGTACGGTCCGTGTGTCAACAGTGTATGGTCCATGTGTCATTATTGTACAGTCTGTGTGTCATCAGTGTACGGTCCGTGTGTCATCAGTGTACGGTCCGTGTGTCATCCGTGTACGGTCCGCGTGTCATCAGTGTACGGTCCGTGTGTCATTAGTGTACGGTCCGTGTGTCATCAGTGTACGGTCCGTGTGTCATTAGTGTACGGTCCGTGTGTCATCAGTGTACGGTCCGTGTGTCATCAGTGTACGGTCAATGTGTCATCAGTGTACGGTCCGTGTGTCATTAGTGTACGGTCCGTGTGTCATCAGTGTACGGTCCGTGTGTCATCAGTGTACGGTCCGTGTGTCATCAGTGTACGGTCCGCGTGTCATCAGTGTACGGTCCGTGTGTCATTAGTGTACGGTCCGTGTGTCATTAGTGTACGGTCCGTGTGTCATCAGTGTACGGTCCGTGTGTCATCCGTGTACGGTCCGCGTGTCATCAGTGTACTGTCCGCGTGTCATCAGTGTACGGTCCGCGTGTCCATTTTCACCATCAGTCGTCAGTGGCTTTCACAGATGACTGAATAAATTACAGGGGCTGCACGGTGGCTCAGTGGTTAGCACTGCAACCTTGCAGCACTGGGGTCCTGGGTTCAAATTCCACCAAGGACAACATCTGCAAGGAGTTTGTATGTTCTCCCCATGTTTGCGGGGGTTTTCTCTGGTTTCCTCCCACACTCCAAAGACATACTGATAGGGAATGTAGATTGTGAGCCCCAATGGGGACAGTGCCGATATTGTCTGTAAAGCGCTGTGGAATTAATGGTGCTATATATGTGAGTAAATGACAAAGCTTCTCCTATACTTTACAATATTAATCACAGACAGCACACGGATGGCACACGGATCTGTAAACTGTCTCATAGACTACAATGCATATCTGTTGTAGCCATGAAAAATACAGATAGAATCTGTACATATGACACTGACGGCTGCAATGAGGCCTTTGTCTGACTCGCCATTAGGGGGCGTGACCACTTAAAGAGCCTCGGGCAGCATGAATGCCAAATGCGGCCCTGGCTACATTTATCAATACTTTTCTCACTGCTCTATGCAATGTTCAAGATGTCGTCAGATTAGTGTGGGTACAATTTAGTTACACAAGTTTTTATTAATCAATTAATTGCATTACTCAAATAGAAGCTCAGAGAAGAAATATAATCTTTTACATTCTAAATATTTTTTAATGTGTGTACTATCCATTCATTGACATTCACCACTTGGCATCCAGAATTCTGCCAGATATTCCTCACAAACTAAACATAAACTTTCAAGTTTTTATCTTTACCACTAGAAATGGGGCAGAATCCCCCAATAGATACAGCAAATCTCTAAGAGCTTCTGAAATATCAAAAGTGACATGAAAAGGAAAAGCCAATTGGAGTTTATAGAAACCAAAAATCAAGAACACAAGAAGGAGATGTTGAATGGTGTATGACAAGTATTCAATATATCCCATATATAAAAGTGATAATACATACAGAATATATTTAGCCTATAGAGCAGGGGTCTCAAACACGCGGCCCGCGGCCCTTCAGCCTGCAGGCACCATAGACCCCGATCGCGGCCCGGTCCAGGAGCTGCCGGCAGCTGCGCTTCAGTTCAGTATATTGCCACGCAGAGACCGGCTCTCTGCACAGCAATACCAGTGTCAGCCGCCGGCCTATCAGAGGCCAGCAGCGGACATCCGCGTCCCAGCGCAGCAGCGTATGACGTCACTGACACGCGCAGATGTCAGCTGCTGGCCTCTGATAGGCCGGCGGCTGACACTGGTATTGCTGTGCAGAGAGCCGGTCTCTCCGTGGCAATATACTGAACTGAAGCGCAGCTGCCGGCAGCTCCTGGACCGGGCCGCGATCGGGGTCTATGGTGCCTGCGGGCTACAGGTGCAGAAAGGACGCCGAGGGAACGGAGGACAGGTGGGAAGAATCTTTTTTTTTTTCTCTTGTATGTGTAGAACGGCAAAAGGGACAGTCCTAAAAGATGTGGACCCGGCTGGGGACAATCCTAAAAGATGTGGACCAGGCTGGGGACAGTCCTAAAAGATGTGGACCAGGCTGGGGACAGTCCTAAAACATGGGGACCAGGCTGGGGACAGTCCTAAAACATGGGGACCAGGCTGGGGACAGTCCTAAACGATGTGGACCAGGCTGGGGACAGTCCTCCAAGATGGGGACCAGGCTGGGGACAATCCTAAAAGATGGGGACCAGGCTCGGGACAGTCCTAAAAGATGGGTACCAGGCTGGGGACAGTCCTAAACGATGGGGACCAGGCTGGGGACAGTCCTTAAACATGGGGACACGGCTGGGGACAGTCCTAAAACATGGGGACACGGCTGGGGACAGTCCTAAAACATGGGGACCAGGCTGGGGACAGTGCTAAAAGATGGGTACCAGGCTGGGGACAGTCCTAAACGATGGGGACCAGGCTGGGGACAGTCCTTAAAGATGGGGACCAGGCTGGGGACAGTCCTAAAAGATGGGGACCAGGCTGGGGACAGTCCTAAAACATGGGGACCAGGCTGGGGACAGTCCTAAAACATGGGGACACGGCTGGGGACAGTCCTAAAACATGGGGACACGGCTGGGGACAGTCCTAAAACATGGGGACCAGGCTGGGGACAGTACTAAAAGATGGGTACCAGGCTGGGGACAGTCCTAAACGATGGGGACCAGGCTGGGGACAGTCCTTAAAGATGGGGACCAGGCTGGGGACAATCCTAAAAGATGGGGACCAGGCTGGGGACAGTCCTAAAACATGGGGACCAGGCTGGGGACAGTCCTAAAACAGGGGGACCAGGCTGGGGACAGTCCTAAAACATGGGGACCAGGCTGGGGACAGTCCTAAAACAGGGGGACCAGGCTGGGGACAGTCCTAAAACATGGGGACCAGGCTGGGGACAGTCCTAAAACATGGGGACCAGAATGGGGACATTACTACAAGAGGGGGACCAGGATGGGGCATTACTACAAGATGAGGACATATCTACAATATGGGGACCGGTATGTGACATTACGAGAATATGGGGCCCAGGATGGGAGACTTTACAACAAGATGGGGACCAGTATGGAATATTACGACAAGATGGGGACAAAGATGGGGGACATTACAAGATGCAGACCAGGGTGGGGCACATTGCTACAAGATTTTGGCAGAAAAACTTCAAAATAAAGCATGAAAAAATATTTTGCCACTAAAAATGCTGCTTTATATCTAAACTAAAGTAAACAAAAAAAAGTGCATGTTTTATTATCGCCACATCCATAACGACCCAAGCTATAAAAAATAAAACAGCAAAAATGTTCAAAAGGTGTATAGAAAAAAAAATGGTGTCACTAAAAATGTCACTTTGTCCTGCAAAGAATGCGGCCCCCCAAATTAATTTTTTTTCCGTGTGCGGCCCTTTTACCCAGCCGAGTTTGAGACCCCTGCTATAGAGCATATATTAGCCATGTGAGTATCAGAATATTTCCTATATCAGTCTATGTAAATATAGTATAAATTGTATAATACTCCATTCAGGACAATAGTAAAAGGTTATACACCATCATGACATCTCTCATAAGAAAACGGTGTAGAAAAAAAACACATGATTTCTAACGCTATAATAAAATGAATTTTTATTGAAAATAATTAAAAAATACCCGAATAGTCAGCCAATGGTTGCCATCAGCGGCCAGCTAAGGTAAAGTATCAGTAATAAAGCCCAGTTTTAGGTAATGTAAATGAATCGAGAACAAGGTTTCCATATATAATAAATAATATGGGGATCTTGGCATCATACTCCAGCTTGGGTAATATAATCTATGATGCACTTACTATGTAGTTATATATGTCATATGTTTTAGTGTGTCTTTCATAAATGCCCCATTGATAGTTTGTCTCCATATAAGTTACTATTGATTACTGATTGCATGAGGTAATCTGTGTCACTCTACCTTACTATTTTTATGATTACACATCTTGAATTTTAATATATGATTAATTTTATTATAGGTTTAGAGATCGTGTGTTTTTTTCTACACTGTTTTCTTATATGAGAGATATATTTAGCCTATATAGAATATGGATGAATGCTATTGGTCAGTTATTAGTCACATGACCAGTGCCACCCGTGTGGCCAGACAATTTGATTGGTCGTTGGCAGTTGAAAGTGACAGTTGGAGTTGACTTGCGACGGTGGAGGAGATGTCTGCCAACCCTAAACTGAATGCGAATATGGAGATGAATGAAGATGGTGGACGACGGAGTAAGAGAAAGAGGAGGACAGATGTCATCTTGATCTCATCAGATGAAGAAAAGAAGACATCTAAGAAGAGGAGCCAAGGGAGGAAGAAGAGAAAGATAACATCAGGATCAGCAGGGAAGATGTCTTCCAATCTCAAGGTGGATCAAATGGATGAAGAAAAGAGAAAATGTGCCATGAAGAGAAGACACATCCTGAAGTCTTCAGGAGAAAAAGAGCCATTGCCTAAGAGAGCTAAAGGTGTCCAGAAGACCGAAGACCTGCAGGATGACCACAGTGCCTCAGGTACAGTATGTATTCATATACATATATGGATTACACAAATGGATTACGATTTTTTCCTAAGCCATGTGGTTTTCTTCCCGCTTTTATAACTGTGTCCCAAGATTTACATTCTTTAGTCAACATAGCCATGTTTCTTTGCTGATTAGGTTGAGCTGTAATTTTGATAATATCATTTTGGGATATATATGCAGCCTGACTCATCATGTCGTTTTTGCCATTATTAGGTCATGAAATTGAATGAAATGTTGTGAACATTTTACAGAACTCATAGGGTCTAATGGGAGGACTCAGATGGGAAACATGGGGCCATTGATAGGGGCCCAGATTAGCATTCTCACCAATCCTCACCATTTTAGGAGTAAGACTTTGCATATTAGTCGGGTTACTGCAGCTGATGATACACAGTCAGTACCTGCACAATCAATAGGGTGAATACATCTGTCACAACAGAAACTTTGCATGATGATCAGTATGGACTAATGATATTTTATAAAACCTGTGTAAAAAATACTGTACATCATTTGTTCAATCCTGTAAAATAATGTTTCATATAAAATCAATTAAAATGTCACCTTGAAGAAGATCTGTCACCAGTTCAACAGTCTCCAGCTTTTGCTCTTATTTTATTCTCACTAATCCCCTGAGTATTCAAGTTTTAGGGTTTTTATGTTTAAATCTGCCATTCCAGAGAAATGGGACTTTTCATTTAGTGCTAATTGTCATGTTTTTTATTCTATTTTTATTTTTTTACAAAGGGGCGTGGCTCACAGGATTCTCTGTGGGCGTGTCTTTAGGCTGCTTTGCATTATTCCCTGTGTGGACCGCCCTTTTGATAAAGAACATAAACATTAGAACGGGATAAAAAAGCTCATTTCTCTGGAACCGTACGGCAGAATTAAAAAAAAAAATCTCAGAATACTCAGGGAAGCAGTAGGAATAAGATAAGAGCAAAAACTTGTCACTTTTGACCTGGTGCTCGGTTCCCTTTAAAGGGTTTTTCCCACAATGGCAATATTTTTTACAAAGCAGAGTATCTGCATAACGATTGTTAATATAGAGTACTAGCCCAAAATAAAGCTTCTTTCTTATACCTTTGTGTCTTTTATTGTGTCTTTCTGACCCTCAATGTATCCAGTTTCACAGAGCTGAATGTTTGATCCTATTCATATCTGCTAAAACTACATTTCCAGCAGCACCCTGCCTCTCCTCAGTGCTGCAGGCCTCTACCTCAGCTCTTATGGGTATTTCCTGATAGAGACAGCTAGATCTCAACATGGACAATTTTTATTTATATAGATGAGATAACCATTGATAGATTTCATTGTAGTGACTGTGACCCACTATTTGACTGATATTCATTAATATTAACATGTTGGTGCACGGGTATCTTCAGAACATGATAGCAGAGCTGAGCATAGAACAGCTGAGCTGTGCTACAACACGGCTGTCAGGGCAATGAGAATATTGTGTCTGGGGGATGTCTTATTAGACTGGGTTCAGGTGCATCTGTTTTTATGAATTACACAGGTTCATTAGGTGCAAAAGCTGCTCATGACAGTGGGATCTCCAGCATAACATAGCTGAACTGTGGTACAACCCGGCTGTATAATTTTTCTTAGACAGATTCATTTGGTGCATTTGAGCATGCTCGACCGACAGCTTTAGAGCTACTGAAGGACAGATCCAATGACAACTGAGGGTAAACAGCCTGAGGTCATCATTAGAGGGTAATAGCTGCAAATCATTGCAAATTTAAATACAGATAAAATCTGTAAGGAAACAGCACACGAGACCATAGGGTGATACTTTAATAAAAAGATGCAATAGATCTAGGTAATATGCTCTCCTGAGCGAGTTGTGTAGGCACAACTCCTGTAAAAGCTCAATAATGGTCACTGCTGCCCGTGTCTGGAGGATAAACTCCACCAGGTTAATTATTTTACTTTTATTACAGGAGACATGGGATTTAGATGGAATGGGCGTGATGGTAAGTAGAGTTTAATTTAGAAGAAATAAAGGGTGTCTGTGTTTATTTCAATTAAAATATTTTATTCACGGTGTGGGTGTCTTTTTTTCACATATCACTTCCACTATGGGGTTAGTAATGGGGGTGTCTTATAGACGCCTCTCCATTACTAACCTGGGCGTGATGTCAGCTGGCATTATGAGCTGACATCAACCCCAGCCCTATAACCCAACTTACTACCACCACATCACGTTTTTTTTTACACATATGGGTATGAGCCCTTAGGGTCAGGGCTAGGGAGTAAAAAACTAGTGATTTCTATGGATTTGATATTGCATCGATTCTGTGATATAAATGTAATTTTACGTGAATTCAGGAGGATAAGGTAAAATACAACCATTTCACAAAAAATACCATAGTACAGAGTGCAAACTTCCAAAAAGAGATTCTGCAAATCCTCAATCCTGCAGATCAGCTTTGTTAGCATCTATCTAGTCAGTGTCAACAGAGTTCAGTAAATCTTAAGCATCTTCTCATTTTCCCCGATAGGACACATTGCTCGGCCAACCTGCTCTAGGAGCACAATCTCACCCAACATCAGAGAGAGATTGGTTTTCCATCACATGCTCGGGCAGGGAGGTTTTGGGAAGGTAGTGCTGGCAGAGGATGCTTCTAACCATCAGAAGTATGCTGTTAAGATCATCAGCAAGAGATCCCTGCTCGCCTCTGGCAATGAGGAATATGTGATGGTGGAGCGCCGAGTTTTACAGCTGGCAACTGGGAGCCCCTTCCTTGTCCACGCAGACTTCGCATTCCAGACCAAGGTACAGCGATGGCTGCTTTCTGAAATGTCCCTATATTAAGAAGTATAGCCTGGGAGCTTAATGGGAAATTTGCCCCTGCTACTGGCAGATTAAAAGTGTGCCTACAAGCCAATTTGTAGTTGTCTGGCTATTTCGATACAGAACTAGGGAAGGGGAGCGAATCCTCAGGTGAAGGAAAGCCTAGCTATGACCATACATTACACAAACTCAACCCCTGTGTATACAGTAACTGCCTTATATACAGCAAGACCTCATGTACAGTGCGGTACAATGGCTCCAGTTTATATGGATCCATAATAAGGAATTCATAGAAGTTTATGGGTCCTTTAATGCATTGTACCTCCATATTCCTCATAATTTATACATCGGCGTGGAAAGCTTCTAGGGAAGAATAGATATGTAGCACCCTGAGGATTCAGCTGCTACAGGGGTATTGCACCTCAACCCAGAGGTGTGATATTCCACTCCCGGGTAAGGATGGAGTGTGGAACTGAGCTCAGAAAGCTGCATGCACTACACACATCCCATTTCCGGGGAACAGCCCAACGGTACTCCCACTTAGAAATGTGCAGGTACGACCGAGTCTGTTCCTGGCTGGAGTGGGAGGGGGGTGGTACATCCCAAGTAGTGTAGGGGCAGATAGGGGGAGCAGCCTGGGTAAAGATAGGAGCTCATTGGGTGCTGGTCACCTGAGCTCACACATAGAGGGAGTATTTAAGGTGGGCACCATCAAAGATCAGGGTCAGTCAGTCAGTCTTTGCAGAGAGGAGAGGAAGAGGAGCAGAGCAGCCCCAGGCCCAGAGAGAGTGAGAGAGGAGAGTCAGAAGGACCCAGAGAAAACAAGCAGGAACTCTGAGAACCCATATACGAACCTAGGGTGAAGAGTTGGCAAAAGGGTACCGGATCCCAAACTGGTGGGGGCTCAAGCACACCTCAGCCAGAGACCGGAGGCCGTGGGCAGGATCTGCCACGGCCACCCACCACATCCACCCTGAAGGCAAACCACGTGTAGGGTCAGGGAACCCAAGGCCAAGGGTTTCCCAACAGAAGGCCCGAGGGAGCTGGACCTAGGTGGATCCCTGGTGGGGACGGCCAGAAGACAGGACAGGAAGGAGGGCTCAGGGTCACGCTCCGGACTTGCTTGGGGGTTGGCTGAATCCAGGACCTGGTGGACGCAGCACGGCTCGGGTGGTCACTTGAAGCTGGAGTGACCGGAACATCAGCAGTAAGTAAATACCCTAAACTGCACAACCCGACTCTGTCTTTAATTACCATCTATGCTGCACCACCACAACCCCCATCCTCTGCACCTGACCCCCTGAGGCTATACCCCACCCGTTGGGGGTTATACTATCAAAAGCTGCACCAACACCATCAGCCTCAGCGGACCCTGCTGCAGCGGCGGCCGTAGTGACCGCAATACAACGGGTGGCGTAGTCGACATAAAGAACTTTATAACATCTGTAGGACTGCCACATACTCTGAGCTTGACACCCTGGGCACGGACCGGGTCACAGCCACTCGGAAGACTACAACCCCCATCTGATCCGGCTCCGGGTATTCCCCTAAAAGAATATGGCCCAGGGGGTGCGTCAGATACATATATACAGGTGCATCTCACTAAATTAGAATATCATCAAAAAGTTTATTTCAGTTCTTCAATACAAAAAGTGAAACTCATATATTATATAGAGCCATTACAAACAGAGTGATCTATTTCAAATGTTTACTTCTGTTAATGTTGATGATTATGTCTTACAGCCAATGAAGATACAAAAGTCATTATCTCAGTAAATTAAAATAATTAACAAAAAAATACCTGCAAAGGCTTCCTAAGCATTTAAAAAGGTCCCTTAGTCTGTTTCAGTAGGCTCCACAATCATGGGGAAGACTGCTGACCTGACTGATGTCCAGAAGGCAGTCATTGACACACTCCACAAGGTCCCAGAGTTCCAATTTTCATTTGGAAATCAAGGTCCCAGAGTGTGGAGGAAGAGTGGAGAAGCACACAATCCAAGTTGCTTGAGGTCTAGTGTGAAGTTTCCACAATCAGTGATGGTTTGGGGAGCCATGTCATCTGGTGTAAGTCCACTGTGTTTTATCAAGACCAAATTCAGCGCAGCCGTCTACCAGGAAATTTTAGAGCACTTCATGCTTCCCTCTGCCGACAAGCTTTTTGGAGATGTAAATTTCATTCTCCAGCAGGACTTGGCACCTGTCCACACGGCCAAAAGTACCAATACCTGGTTTATAAACAGTATCACTGTGCTTGATTTGCCAGCAAACTCTCCTGACCTTAACCCCATAGAGAATCTATTATAGAGAATCTATGGGGTATTGTCAAGAGGAAGATGAGAGACACCAGACCCAACAATGCAGACGAGCTGAAGGCTGCTATCAAAGCAACCTGGGCTTCCATAACACCTCAGCAGTGTCGCAGGCTGATCACCTCCATGCCACGCCGCATTGATGCAGTAATTGATGGAAAAGGAGCCCCGACCAAGTATTGAGTGCATTTACTGAACAGACATTTCAGTAGGCCAACATTTTTAAAACATTTTTCAGGCTGTTGTTATAAAGTATTCTAATTTACTGAGATAATAACGTTTGTGCTTTCATTGGCTGTAAGCCATAATCATCAACATTAACAGAAATAAACACTTGAAATAGATCACTCTGTTTGTAATGACTAGAGATGAGCGTTGTTCTACTCGAACTGTTCGCCAATCTCAAATTCGAGCTGTTTTGGGCGGTGTTCGAGCCGATCGGCGAACACGAACAATTTGAGAAAAATTCGGCTGTTCGAGGTTATGTTCGATAACTGTTCGTGCACCAAAATCATAACTGGATTTTTTCTCAGTAATGATGAAAATTAATGTTAATACGCAGTTTGAGTGTACAGCGGGGCGGGGGGAGGGGCAGGGGATGGATCTCTGCAGGAACAATGAAGATCTCCATTTTTTTTTCTCTTTCCCGCATTTGCAGTGGGGAGGTGCAATCTGTCAGCCTATCAGCAGCGCACACACGGAGCGAAGTGCTTTTTTTCACACAAGCAAGGGCATGTGTCATTGGCAGTGTATGTCACATGTCCTTGCCCTATAAGACCAAGCCATTTTCCCCGTCGCCACCATTTTCTCACTGCTGCAGCTGCGTGTTAGACGGCACCGCTGTTGCTGTGTGCGCTATACCTTGTTAATTTCAAGCCAATTTTCGCACAAATATACAGATAGCTTGGGAGTAGGGAATAGTTGTGATTGCAGTCCTTTTAAGGACTAGGTTACAGCATTTCCTACGACTTTTATCAGGCAGGTCTGTGCTCTTAAATAGATAGATTGTGGGAGTAAAGACTAATTGTAATTGGAGTCCTTTTCAGGACTAGGTTACATCAGTTCCTATCAGTTTTTGCCAGGCAGGTCTGTGCCAGTGCTGTGCAAGTTTTTTTCACAGCATTTGGCTGAATCTAGCAAAGCTAATCCTTTTTGGCCTATTGCACAGTGTGTTAGTCAGTGGAGTAGCCTATCTGTGTTGCAAGATATACCACCTGTGTATAGAATACCAATTTTTTTACTGCACCTATTGAAGTAAAATCTTTTGGGCATAGCATCATTCTATTAGTCCATCTATACTGACCTCCATCAGGTTGCAAACTGAATATAATTTTTTTCTGCATCTAGCTCTGAAAAAATATTTGGGCTTCTAGCAGTGTGTGGGACTTGGTCTATTAGTCCATCTATACTGACCTCCATCAGGTTGCAAATTAAAAATAATTTTTTTCTGCATCTAGCTCTGAAAAAATATTTGGGCTTCTAGCGGTGTGTGGGACTTGGTCTATTAGTCCATCTATACTGACCTCCATCAGGTTGCAAATTAAAAATAATTTTTTTCTGCATCTAGCTCTGAAAAAATATTTGGGCTTCTAGCAGTGTGTGGGACTTGGTCTATTAGTCCATCTATACTGACCTCCATCAGGTAGCAAATTAAAAATAATTTTTTTCTTCATTTATCTCTGAAAAAATATTTGGGCTTCTAGCAGCGTGTGGGACTTGTTCTATTAGTCCATCTATACTGACCTCCATCAGGTTGCAAATTAAAAATAATTTTTTTCTGCATCTAGCTCTGAAAAAATATTTGGGCTTCTAGCAGTGTGTGGGACTTGGTCTATTAGTCCATCTATACTGACCTCCATCAGGTTGCAAATTAAAAATAATTTTTTTCTTCATTTAGCTCTGAAAAAATATTTGGGCTTCTAGCAGTGTGTGGGACTTGTTCTATTAGTCCTTCTATACTGACCTCCAGCAGGTTGCAAATTGAATATAATTTTTTTCTGCATCTAGCTCTGAATAAATATTTGGGCTTCTAGCGGTGTGTGGGACTTGGTCTATTAGTCCATCTATACTGACCTCCATCAGGTTGCAAATTAAAAATAATTTTTTTCTGCATCTAGCTCTGAAAAAATATTTGGGCTTCTAGCAGTGTGTGGGACTTGGTCTATTAGTCCATCTATACTGACCTCCATCAGGTTGCAAATTAAAAATAATTTTTTTCTTCATTTATCTCTGAAAAAATATTTGGGCTTCTAGCAGCGTGTGGGACTTGTTCTATTAGTCCATCTATACTGACCTCCAGCAGGTTGCAAATTAAAAATAATTTTTTTCTGCATCTAGCTCTGAAAAAATATTTGGGCTTCTAGCAGTGTGTGGGACTTGGTCTATTAGTCCATCTATACTGACCTCCATCAGGTTGCAAATTGAATAAAAAAAATTTCTGCATCTAGCTCTGAAAAAATATTTGGGCTTCTAGCGGTTTGTGGGACTTGGTCTATTAGTCCATCTATACTGACCTCCATCAGGTTGCAAATTAAAAATAATTTTTTTCTGCATCTAGCTCTGAAAAAATATTTGGGCTTCTAGCAGTGTGTGGGACTTGGTCTATTAGTCCATCTATACTGACCTCCATCAGGTTGCAAATTGAATAAAAAAAAATTCTGCATCTAGCTCTGAAAAAATATTTGGGCTTCTAGCGGTTTGTGGGACTTGGTCTATTAGTCCATCTATACTGACCTCCATCAGGTTGCAAATTAAAAATAATTTTTTTCTGCATCTAACCCAGCCAATAGTTTTGGCCTAATACCACAGTTTGGCCACTCAGCTCTGCTCGGTTACCATCCATTGTTTTTTTGTGCAAACAACTCCAGAGTTGTGAATTAGTTAACCACCAAAATGAGTGGAAAAAGGCCTGCTGCTGGTGGAAAGGGGAATAGGCGTGTTGGGAAGGGGAAAAAAGGTTGTGTCCGTGGGGTAGGTGCAGAAGAAAGACCATCTTCCAGCCAAACTAAAATGTCTACTTCTTTTAGCGGACAATGTGATAAGATCCCTTTCTTACGGCCACGCCAATCGCTACAAATTCCAGATGAGGCACAAAAACAGCAGGTGCTTCAACGGATATCAAGTGCTCCTTTAAGTGGGCTCTCCTCCACATCAACTTCAACATCACAAATACTCCAGTCCTCAAAGGTGTCACCCAAATCGCACTTGCTTCCTCACAGCTCCCAAATCTCCAGCTGCCCGTCTGAGTATGAGGTAGAACAGATGGTTGAGTCTGCAGAGCTGTTTACTCATACTATAGCCTGGGAATCAGAGGTCGACTCCAGCGCTTCTGTGAATCCAGACGAGGAAATGATCTGCACTGATGCCCAGAATCTTTATGAGTCGGATCCAGGACCAGACGCAGAAGGTTCTGACCATAATGTAGACCCTCATTCCCAAACTGTAACTCCTGTTGGTGGAGACAATGAGGAAGACGATGATAAGACTCAAATACCTGATTGGAGCGACAACTTTAGTTTTTTGTCAGGGCAGGAACAGGTTGGCTCTGAGGACGACGGGTGTGATAACGCACAGGGTGATGATGATGAGGTCGGAGATCCCACTTACTGTCAACCCACAGTCAGCCAAGAGATGAGGTCAGCAGAGGAGGTGGAGGAAGATGCTAGTGACGACGAGGTCAGGTTGCGCCTTCCTGGACAGAGACGTAGTACTGGAAGCACGTCAACAACTGCATCCTCAAACACAACTCTGCCTCTCACCACAAGTCGTGGTGGCTCTTCAGGTCGCATGGGTGCTAAGCCTTGCATAGCCTGGGCATTTTTTCAGATCGATAAAGATGACCCAACTCGTGTTATCTGTAACATTTGTCAGCAAAAGCTAAGTAGAGGCCAAAAAATACATAGTTTGAGTACTTCATGCATGAACCGGCACATGGACATGAAGCATAAGTTGCAGTGGGAAGCTCAGTGTGCTACAATGCGGTCTAGCCGGCCGGGCCAACCACCGTCTGCCATATCTTGTACATCCGCGGCCTCTTCATCCTCTGTGACTGGGGGGACAGCAGTCACACCTGTTTTGGGGCGCAGACCTGCCACCTCTTTACCCGCAACAGCCAGCGTGATTGGCAGGTCATCATTTTCTTTGGAGGTGGTAACACCAGCTGGTCTTGAGCGCTGTCCGACATCGATAGCACCACCTTTGGATCAAGGCAACCTAACATGTCCGCCTGCATCTTCCTCACAGACCGTCAGTTTGCCGGGGACACCCTTATCAACCCGTCTAAGCACAATAGCCAGCCCTCGGTCCCTCAGATGTGGACAAGTAAAAGACCATTTCCTCCTAGCCATGAGAAAGCTAAGAGGTTGAATTTCACCATCTGCAAGCTCTTGGCTACAGAAATGCTGCCTTTCCGCCTGGTGGACACAGAGGATTTTCGAGACCTTATGTCCGTCGCAGTGCCCCAGTACCAGATGCCCAGTCGGCACTACTTCTCAAAGAAAGGTGTGCCTGCGCTCCACCAGCATGTCGCACACAACATCACCGCTTCTTTGAGAAACTCTGTGTGTGACAGGGTGCATTTCACCACAGACACTTGGACGAGTAGGCATGGACAGGGGCGTTACATGTCGCTGACTGGGCACTGGGTAACTATGGTGACAGCAGGACAAGGGGCTGCTGTCCAAGTCTTGCCGTCCCCACGAGTTGTGCGTCAATCCTCTTTATGTCATTTTTCCTCCACTGCTTCTGCCTCCTCAACCTCCTCTCGGTCTTCCACCTGCACCCAAAGCCTGTCTGGTCATGCCACAAGCTTTCTAACTGCGCAGAAGGGATCCTGCACACCTCCTTACTATGCTGGCAGTAGGGCTCAACGTCATCAGGCGGTTTTTACATTGAAATGTCTGGGAAATGTGAGTCACACAGCTGAGGAGTTGTGGTCAGCTCTGGAGAACCAATTTCATGAATGGTTGTCTCCACTGGACCTGAAACCAGGGAAGGCCGTGTGCGACAATGCTGCAAACCTGGGTGCGGCCCTTCGCCGGGGCAATGTCACACACGTGCCTTGTATGGCTCACGTGTTGAACCTGGTTGTCCAGCAATTTTTAGCCCACTATCCCAGACTAGATGGCCTTCTGCAGAGGGCACGGTCGCTGTGTGCTCACTTCCGCCGTTCGCATCCCGCAGCTCAGCGACTTACATCTCTACAGAAGTCGTTGGGCCTGCCACTTCACCGGCTAAAATGCGATGTGCCTACCCGGTGGAATTCAACTCTGCACATGTTGCAGCGACTGTGGCAGCACCGACAAGCCCTGGTGCAATACGTTCTGACGTATAGCCTGGGCCAACGAGATTCAGAGGTGGGGCAAATCACGCTGGAGGAGTGGTCTCAGATCAGGGACCTATGCACCCTTCTGCACAGTTTTGAAATGGCGACGAAGATGTTTAGTGCTGACGATGCCATTATCAGCATGACTATTCCGGTGATTTACATGCTGGAGCACATGTTAAACAGAATTCGGAGTCAGGTGGTGGCACAAGAGGAGGTGGAGGAAGTAGAGGAGGAGGAGTTGTATGCGGAAGGGCTAACATCTGCAAGGTCCAGACGGTCGGCAGCACCAAGGCGGCAGGCATGTGAGGGTGGGGGAGATGATTTTACCAGGGCGCATGGTAGCAGCCAAACTAGTGAGGAAGGTGCAGGAGCCCAGGAAGAAGTGGAGGACGAACTGATGGAAGACTCATCAGATGAGGGAGACCTTGATCACATTTCTGTTGTGCGAGGTTGGGGGGAGAGGACAGAGGAAGGAAGCATGATTGCTACCTCGCCACCAACACAACAGGGACTTGGTGCTCCTGGATGCGCAACACACATGAGTGCCTTCTTGCTGCACTACCTGCAACATGACCCTCGAATTGTGAGAATTAGAAATAATCCTGACTACTGGGTTGCCACACTGTTAGATCCCCGGTACAAAAGTAAATTTGCAGAAATTATTCCTGCCATAGAAAGGGATGCACGCATGCAGGAGTATCAGCAGAGACTGTTGCAGAATCTTACATGTGCTTTTCCACAAAATACCAGTGGTGCACGTAGTGAATCTCACAGTTCCAACTTGCCAACCGTGGGACCGTCAAGTGTTCAGCACTCAAACCGTAACAAAACCACAGTATCTGCTGGTAACATCAATTTTGCGGAATCATTTCACCACTTTTTTAGCCCATCCTTTGCAAGGCCACAGGAGACAAGAAGTCTGACACATAGTCAACGCCTAGAGACGATGGTACAGGAGTATCTCCAAGTAAACATTGAAGCCACGACTGTGTCACTGGACCCTTGCTCTTTTTGGGCTTCCAATCTGGATAAATGGCCGGAGCTAGCCACTTACGCCTTGGAGATCTTGTCATGCCCCGCAGCCAGCGTTCTGTCTGAACGTGTGTTCAGCGCTGCTGGTGGTGTGCTGACAGATAAGCGCACGCGGCTCTCCACTGATAATGTAGACAGACTCACGTTCATAAAGATGAACAAATCATGGATCCGAAACGACTTTTCTACCCCTGTGTCATCCTGGGGAGAGTAAAAGCTTGATGATTGGTTAAAATCACCCTACCAACCGTTTTAAGCTTTCAAATTACTAATCATGTTTATCTGTATCTTGACTGGAAAATAATTTGGGCTTTGTAGCAGTGTGCAGCACTGATCCTATTAGGCCATCTATAATAAGCTTCACCAGATTTAAAATTAAAAATAATTTTTAGCTGCATCTAGCCCGGAAAATAATTTTGGGGCTCCGAGATGCGCAAGACACATAAGTGCCTTCTTGCTGCACTACCTGCAGCATGACCCTCATATTGTCAGAATTCGAAGTAATCATGACTACTGGGTTGCCACACTCTTAGATCCCCCAAACTTTTCGATCAACCTTTTCATTTTAATAAAGACCAAAAAAATGGTCATTTTTGAAATTATAAGCATTAGCAGGTTGTTAGAAACTGAAATCAAACAGTTTTCAACTCAAAACTTTATTCTAGGTGATGTTACATTTTCACATAGGACCCCTTGTTCGAAAGGAGCTTCTGAACTCTCTCGTCCATTGAATTTGTCAGGTTTTGGATGGTTTCTGCTTCAATTGTTTTGCATGAGGACAGAATACCCTCCCAGAGCTGTTGCTTAGATGTGAACTGCCTCCCGCCATCATAGACACTCCTTTTAATGATGCTCCAAAGGTTCTGAATGGGGTAGAGGTCAGGGGAGCATGGGGGTCACACCATAAGTTTGTCCCCTTTTATGCCCATATCAGCCAGAGATGCAGATGTTTTATGTGCAGCATGAGATGGTGCATTATCATGCAGAAAAATGATCTTGCTGTGAAATACACGGTTCTTCTTCTTGAACCATGGCAGGAAGTGCTGTTTGAGAAAATCCACATACATTATGGAGTTCATCTTTAGCGCCTTCAGGGATCCTAAAGGGGCCGACAATCTCTCTCCCCATGATTCCAGCCCAAAACATTACTCCACCTCCTCCTTGTTGGCGCTGTAGCCGTGTTTGCGTGGGGTGTCCATCAACCAGCCATCCTCCACTCCATTCATCTGGACCATCGAGCGCTGCACGGCACTCATCCGTGAACAAAACAGTTTTGAAATCAGTCTTCATGTAATGTTTGGCCCACTGGAGCCGTTTCTGCTTGTGTGAAGTGGATAGAGGAGGTCGACAGGATGGCATATGCACAGCTGCAAACCTCTGAAGGACCCTGCATCTTGTTGTTCGGGGGACGTTGGAGGCACAAGCAGCTTCAAAAACTTGTCTGCTGCTATGACAAGGCTTTTTTGCCGCTGCTGTTTCAACCTGACGTAATTGCCTGTAGGAAAGAGTCCTCAATTTGCCCTTATCAGCACGCACACGTGTGTACTGTGAATCAGCTACATACTTCTTGATTGCCAAGACACTTCATCCTGATCATCGCACAATGTTGATTGTAGTCATGCCTTGACCTAAACACTCCACAATTTGTTGCTTCTCAGCAGCCGACACATCCTTTTTCTTTCCCATTTTGGCAGAAAATGTAGGCTGCTTAATAATGTGAGAGAGCCTTCTTAAGTAGTCTTGCCTTTCATTGGACACACCTGCCAAACTAATTAGCACAGGTGTCTGCAATTGCTTACAGTGATATAAAGAGCCCTGACACACATCACCATCAATGAGTTTAACTGACAAACAAACAAATTCTTCCCTTATCACTCCTAAACACTTTTTGCATAATAATTTGGAACGCGGTGTACATGTGCTTTTCCACAAAACACCAGTGGTTCACGTAGTGAATCTTACAGTTCTAACTTGCCAACCGTGGTCTGTATGGAATTGTTCAATAAAGGGCCCAAAATTAAGATAACATAGATGGGAGAGGTCTCTATGAATAGGAATTCCTAAGTATTTGATACCCTGTGAGGGCCAGGCAAAGGGAAAGTTGGACTGGATGGAATCCTATATGGATTTAGGGAGGGAGACATCGAGGGCCTCAGACTTCGCTGCATTGATTTTAAAATTTTACCATGTAACAAAGTGATCTATTTCAGCCATAACAGCATGGATGGATATATGTGATTGAGTGATATATACTAGGACATCATCAGCAAATAGAGAGCACTTGTACTCGGTGCCTCCCACCTCAATCCACCTAATATTGGGGTTATGGCGAATTGATGAGAGCAGGTGCTCCGTCACTAGGATGTATAAGAGAGGGGACAGAGAACATCCCTGCCTTGTCCCATTGGTGATTGTGAAAGGTGATGAAAATGTTCTGACGCACCCCCTGGGCCTTGGGACACCCGGAGCCGGACCCTTTTTGGTGGATGCTGGTGGTTGTAGTCTTCGTGGCGGCGATCCGGTTCCGTGGCTCAGGGCGGTCAAACCAGTGGCGGAACTATTTATGTGGTTTTGATGTTTAAATGTCTGACTACGCCACCCGTGGATTGCGGTCAGAGTGAACCGCCGCTACAGGGCAGACCGCTAAGGCTGGTGTTGTGGGTGCAGCAGAGCGTAGCATAACTCCCCACGGGAGGAGTATAGCCTCAGGGCAGTGTATGCGGAGGATGGGGGTGATGGTGCAGGGCAGCAGCAGTAACGACACGGAGTCAGTGATGCAGTTCAGGGCCTTTACTCACAGTTCTTATTATCCAGACCACGTCTGCAGGTAACGGCTGCCCACGTCGTACTGTGCTCACCAGGTGAGGGGCTCAGACAACTCCCAGATAACTTTGGAGCGCTTCACAGGACCCCCTTTGTGTGTCCTTTGTCTGGCCTTTCTTACCAACACTTCTGTCCGGCTGCCTCGGGCCTCCTCTTGGTAAACTTGGCGCCAGTTTCCCTGACCCTATGTGGTGCCTTCCTAGCGGGTGGAGCAAGGGGCTGCGCCACATAAAATGTCAGAGCCTCCGGTTTCTAGCTGAGGGTCGTTTCCTGCCTCCACTAGTTCGGGGACCGGTCTCCCCCTTTGGCCTGACCCCTCCACGCAGGTGGATTCGGGCGTGCGGTGGCGACTCGCCCGTCCGCACCCCTGGGATCCCTTCATTCCTCGTTCCTGGAGCCTTCTCCGCTCCTCTTCCTTCCTTCTCCCTCTTGCAGGCCTGGGCCTCTGTTACTAGGCCCGCCTCCGGAGCAGAGCTCATGCAGAGCCCCTGCTCCCTGCCACTTCTGCTCAGACTTCTCTGCACTGAACTAAGATGGTGCCCACCTTTTATACTCCCTTCTCAATGCACCCATCAACTGCTTCCTCCCTGCTCCTGCACTGCAGGGTTCCCCTTCCTCAGTGTTCCCTCCCCCCACTCCAGCCAGGGACAGGGACTGTCGTGCCCATCTCAGGGGCATATTGGTCGCCCTGCCCCACGGCAATGTGGTGTAATGCATGCAGGTGTCGGGTCCTGATCCACACTCCATCCTTATCTGAGAGTGAGATATCACACCTCTGGGTGAGGTGCAATACGTCTGTAGCAACCGAGCCCTCGGTGCTACAGTTCCATTTATCTTCAGCCTAGGTGACGTATTGTGATACAGGGTCGTGATTTTGGCTATAAAAGGGTCCCCTAGACCCCTACCCCAAGCTTTTTAAGAGAATCATATATGGCGTGCCAGGAGACTCTATGGAATGCTTTCTCAGCATCCAACGAGAGTATCTACTTACAAATTTTTAACTGCATCTAGCCCAGGAAATACTTTGTGCCTAGTAGCAGTGTCTGCTAGTCAGCGGATTATCCCGGCTGTTAAGCAAGCTACACCACCTGTAGTTTGGACACTTAATTTTTTCAAAGGAAATGCTTCGGGACCACGGGATACTTAGTGAAGAGCATCAGGAGGCACCCCAAGGCATAGGGGCTGGGACTGGCACTAGGATGCCTTGCGGTGGACAGCCGAGCTCGATCCTTATAAAAGCTTTTTAACTGCAGCAGCTTTAGTGGACGCTACTGGAGCTGGAATTACGCGGCTGCTGGCATGAGACTTGCCCTCCAATAGATCCTTGTAAATGGATTTAAAGTGTATTCATTTAAATTAGAGGGACAATTTTAATTAAAAAGCTTAGAGCTGCCTCCACCACAGGGGGGCTCTCTCGACCCACCAGCGGACAGGCACCAGTATTGGGAGAGGGGGGCTGGCCGTCAGGGTTCACCGCGGCTCTGGCACAAACCCGGCGACACGGAGGTGGCACGGGCAGGAGCGGACTGGCCGTCTCGGCTTCTCACTTTTTGGATTTTAGAAGGGCATGACATGCCTATATCTGTGTCTCCCCCTCCTTTTACTCCTCCACCTCTTTTCTTTTCGCATGACTATATGTACTTGTCACTTTTCCATGTGTTAGTTGTGTCTTCTGAGCAGTTTGTCAGCTTTTGGACACCTTTGAAGGTGTTTTCTATGTGTTTCTATGTGTTTTTGTTTGCCTGCCATTGGTTTTAACGGTGTTCGAAGGTGTTCGACGAACAGTTCGACGAACAGTTCGGCGAACACACGGGTGTTCGACGAACCGAACCGAACTCGAACACTACGGGGGTGGCTCAACACTAGTAATGACTCTATATAATATATGAGTTTCACTTTTTGTATTGAAGAAATTAACTTTTTGATGATATTCTAATTTAGTGAGATGCACCTGTATATGCCACCTGTCATGGTATTTTATGGCAAGTCTATATGTAGATGTTGTCAGGATTTGGTAACTCTTGTCTTCTCTCCACTTGTTTCTACTATGTAACAGATGCTTGTTCTTCTCGGGCTGGAATACATGAGCTGCGGGGACTTCTTTGATTTCTTAGATGTGAAGGGGCTGCTTGACATCCCCAGTACAAGGTAAAATGTTATCTAAAACCCTGATCTGCATTATTAGTAAATGACACTGGACAGGTTACAGGGTTAGTTGAACATACATTCTGACATACAGTAATTTAGTTACATTTGTATTAGAAATAGCCATTATCATCTCAGTTAATTATACATGGTGTCCATTATCACTGAAGGGCTCTCCCACTAATGTCACGTATCACATTATCACCTATCCATAAGACTGTCAATTACTCTTCTGTCCAAAGCTGGTCCATCAATGAGCAGTTCCTCCACATTATCATGTCCGCGGTGAGGAGATGTATGGAATGGTTATCAAACATGCATGCTGTGTCTCCATACAACCCTGTGGGAGATGATTGAACAGCACATGGCTATTTCCATATGTCCCACCATAACTATCATGAGTGGCAGTGCACATGACCAATTGTAGACATGCTGGTGAGGAAAAATGGGAATGGAGCATGCTGATGGATGGGGACCTCACAGTCTGACAATTATCTCCTGTAAATCTATGGTTATGTGTGATATACAGCATTTCACCTATAAGTCTATAGACTGATAGTATAAGTTCTACTACTAGTGTAAGAGCCTCCTGTCACCTCCACCACATGTTACATTTAGTCATTTTCTCTTGTGCCAGATTCTATGCCGCTGAGCTCGTGTGTGGCATCCAGTTTCTCCATACTAAGGGCATCGTACACAGGTAATTACTCGTCATGTAACATCTCTAACTATCACAATGGAGCAGAATATTTACATATCTTATTACATAACGAACAGCAACTTATTATCTTATGTTCTTTCTTATATTTTAGAGACCTCAAGCCCGAGAACATCTTGGTGGCTGAAACGGGCCATATTAAAATCACGGATTTCGGTCTCGCTCTTGAGAACATCTTTGGAGACCGAACAGCCACCAAACGTGCTGGGACCAAAGAATATATGGCTCCTGAGGTGAGCAGAAGACTTCTCTACTACTGCATATCTGGTGCATTAATGATTCTGCTCCAGGCTGAAGTTCCCTGTAGTTTTTCTGGGTGCACTGAGCATTACTCTAATGACATAAAACATGTAGAAGGTTTTGACCTTTTTAGTAACTGTTCTCTCCTTTATGGCAGATGCTGGCTGGGGAGAAGTATGGCGCCGGAGTGGACTGGTATGCGTTTGGTGTGATCTTAAACGAAATGATTACCGGTGAGTGCAAATACCATCGTGCACTATTTGATGAAACGCACTCCGGCGCGAAGAACATCATTAAGAAGGTCAGTGAGTTATTGGTATAAGATGTAATGCCACACTACACAAGTACAGGAAAAACATTTGCTAGTTCCAGGCATTATCCGCAGCACTGGTTGTATCCTAAATCTTACAAATATTACTCTTTTTTTTAGCTTCTCCAGAAAGATCCTGCCAGGCGCTTAGGAGTCAAGAAAAACATCAGAGGTCATCATTTTTTCCAGCACGTTGACTGGGTCTCTGTGGAAGCCCTTCGGGTGCCCCCACCACACATCCCTGTAGTAAAATGGAGTCAACTTCGGCCCAGTTCTGAATTAACTTTTTTTATAGCATATAATATAATAAATAATGATCATCATTACATAATTATTTTCTGCTGTTTTCTTCTAGCCATCTAATCCTCATTGTGAACCAGAAACATTCAGGCTGGATGAAATCGAGGCAGAAGAGGCCAGAAATTCATCAATACCCCCAAACAGACAGGCCGCTTTTAGAGGGTTTTCATTCGTCACCTAGAAAACCCCTAAAACACCAGCTCAATTGTCATCAGATCAAGATGCCCTCCTGAGTTCTGGAAGAAGATCTCCAGAAGAACATGAAGACCATCTGGATTCATGAGGAACACCCATTATGAAGAGCGAAGAATGGATCCTTGTGATTGGCACTTGCTGAAGAAATTCTCGGCACAAAGATTTCTCCTGTATTCATCCATGACCTTGAGAAATATCCCGGCTGGGAAGAAGACTAACAGTGGACCTGCGAAGATGAAGAAGCCAGACGACAAACTGGTGGTAAGTAGATGTGCAAGAACACCTGCACTTCCTCAATGTCATAGGCATTTGTAACCGGTGACTGGTTTTCCTGTAGCCCACAATAGCAGCAGATCATGGTGCTGTCATGGGTTAAGAGAAAATAACTCGGTGAGTGCTGGCCGGCTATTTAGGGGACGGAGGAGGCCGGAATTTTTTTTTTTTCAATGCCTATGACAATTTTTACATATACCGGTATTTTATATTCCTCATGTTCATGACAGTACTGTCACGAGCTATGGGGAATAAGGTGTGAGTTGGCCGGCTATTAAGGGGTGGAAGGAGGCCGGATTTTTTTTTTTTTTTTTTTTTTTATACCAATTATTGTATTTTACCTGTAATGGGTTCTCAAGGTCATGACAGTACTGCTATGACCAATGAGAAATAAGATGTGACTTGGCCATCGATTTAGCCATAGATGTGCTTTTACTGAAAACCTACACAAAAGCATGGTCTTACTCCGTGACAACAAGTTAAAACTACTTTTGGCATATCTACCAGTCTAATATCTTACCATTCATTCTTTTTTGGGTAGGTGGCTCATTTTAATCAGCATGCTGCTAGCACTATATGTGCAGGAACCCCCTTCCCCCTCACTTCTTAGTGTGCATTGCATCTGCACCTGCCATTGTCGACCTTCAATTTGCCCTTCTTTTATACCTTAAGCAGTTTGACAGATAGGAGACCAGAAGCATAGAAAAAAGACCTACCCCACTTCTTGTAATCTGTCTTGGCATCTCTGCTGATAGATATGGATTGGACTTGACAACATGCAGTAGGCAACAAGTTAAATCTACTTTTGGCATATCTACCAGTCTAATATCTTGCCATTCGCTCTTTTATGGGTAGGCGGTTCATTTTCATCAGCATTCTGCTAGCACTATATGTGCAGGAACCTCCTTGCCCCCACACCTCTTAGTGTGCATTGCATCTGCCATTGTCGACCTTCAATTTGCCCCTCTTTTATACCTTAAGCAGTTTGACAGATAGGAGACCAGAAGAAGAGAAAAAAGACCCACCCCACTTCTTGTAATCCATCTTGGCACCTCTGCTGTTAGGTATGGATTAGATTTGACAACAGGCAGTAGGCAACAAGTTAGACAGAAGGGAGACACCTAATTCCCCACACTTTGCAGTGATCTTTCAGGACATAAATTTTAAAATGGTTATCAGGTATTTTGCGTTTTTTTGGCTATGGATTTAAGAACTACCAGCGGGAACTCCCGCAGACAATTCTGATACACTGGCGGTAAGTAGAAGTGCAAAAACACCTGCACTTCCTCACTGTCATAGGCATTTGGTAACCGGTGACTGTTTTTTTCCTACAGCCCACAATAGCAGCCCGACATGGTGCTGTCTTGGGTTAAATGAAAATAACTGGGTGAGTGCTGGCCGGCTATTTAGGGGATGGAGGAGGCCAGAATTTTTTTTTCATGCCTATGAAAATTTTTACATTTACCAGTACTTCATATTCCTCATGTTCATGACACTGCTGTCACAAACTATGGGGAATAAGGTGTGAGTTGGCCGGCTATTTTTTTTTAATGGCAGTTATTTTATTTTACCTGTAACTGGTTCTCAAGGTCATGACAGTACTGCTATGACCAATGAGAAATAAGATGTGAGCTGGCCATTGATTTAGCCATACTTGTGCTTTTATTGAAAACCTACACAAAAGCATGGTCTTGCTCCCTGACAAGTAAAAACCCAGTCTAATATCTTGCCATTCCCTCTTTTTTAGGTAGGCGGTTCATTTTCATCAGCATTATGCTAGCACTATATGTGCAGGATCTTCCTTTACCTCTCACTTCTTAGTGTGCATTGCATCTGCACCTGCCATTGTCCACCTTCAACTTGCCCCTCTTTTATATCTTAAGCAGTTTGACAGATAGGAGACAGAAGCAGAGAAAAAAAAGACCCACCCACTTCTTGTAATCTGTCTTGGCATCTCTGCTGCTAGATATGGATTAGACTTGACAACAGGCAGTAGAGAACAAGTGTGACAGAAGGGAGACACCTAGTTCCCCACACTTTGCAGTGATTTTTCAAGTGTAGGACGTATGTTTTAAAGGGGTTATCAGGTACTTTGCGTTTTTTTGGCTATGGTTCTAAGAACTACTAGCAGGAACTCCTGCAGATGATTCTGAGACACTGGCAGTAAGCAGAAGTGCAAAAACACCTTCACTTTCTCACTGTCATAGGCATTTGTAACCGGTGACTGCTTTTCCTGTAGCCCACAATAGCAGTAGATCATGGTGCTGTCTTGGGTTAAGAGAAAATAGTGGGTGAGTGCTGGCCGGCTGTTTAGGAGATGGAGGAGGCAGGAATTTTTTTTTTTAAATGCCTATTATTAATGCCTATAAATTTTTACATTTATCGGTATTTCATATTCCTCATGTTCATGATATTTGTGACGACACAGCTTTTAATCTTAATTGTAAAGATGTGTAAATTCAGTATGCCAGGAGCCATACACCCATAGGCGGATTATAATGAGGGCATACCGGGCTACCGCCTGGGGCCTCGGGCCTCCAGGGGGCCCGGGGCTCTGGGGTGTCTATGGCCAGATTGCCCTCATTATATGTGCGGCGCATACTGGCAGACAGTGGCGGGGGGCCCCCGGACCGCTTCCCCAGCAGCGGCGCAAGGACGCTGCTTCTTCTCCGGCCGGGCCAGCACTGCAGCTGTTAACTTCCCTGTGCTGGCCCGGCCGCATCACTGCTAGGAGACACTGCCCTGCGCGCGGCCGTGTCTCATAGCTGTGACGTCGCGCATTGCGCGCCGGGCCTGCAGTGCTGCCCCGGAGAGGAACAGGAGCCGGGGAATGGTGAGTCTGTGTGTATCTGTGTGTGAGAGTGAGTATGTGTGAGAGTGAGTGTGTGTATGTGTGAGTGAGTGAGTGAGTGTGTGAGTGTGTGTGTGTGTGTGTAGGCAGATATTGTGTGATGTCTGTTTATATGTATTTTTGTGCTTCAAATGTGTTTATGCGTGTATGTATATGTCTGTATATGTTTGTGTGTGCGTGACTGCGTGCGGCCTCCCGCTGTCTCTGGGGGGGGCGCCGTGCGGCCTCCCGCTGTGTATAGATGGCTACGTGCGGCCTCCTGCTGTGTACAGATGGCTACGTGCGGCCTCCTGCTGTGTATAGATGGCTATGTGCGGCCTCCCGCTGTGTATAGATGGCTACGTGTGGCCTCCCACCGTTTATAGATGGCTACGTGTGCTCAATATTGAGTCATACAATTAATGTAAGGCTATGTGCCCACGATGCAGAAATGCTCCGGATTTTTTTTGAGCGTTTCTGCATCTCCCTGGCAGAAAAAAACGCATGCGGATTGTACATGTGTTTTTCCTGCCAGGCACAAGCGGATGTGAAGCGTTCTTCACATGCATTTCTGCATGTGAGTTATCAAGAGCTTTTCCAAGCGATTTTAGCATCACTTGGAAAGTGCTTGACAACTTGGTCACACTATACACTGTGTTCCAAATTATTATGCAAATAATATTTTCTCAGATTTTCCCAAATTACCTATATGAATTGCAGTCATTGTAATTTTCCAGTCAAATAACTATTAGAGTACAATTGAAAGGTTTTTGTACAAACCGCCTATGATAACAGTATATTTTTTAAAAAATAAAAAACTCAAACTGCACTCAAAATGCATGTTCCAAATTATTATGCACAGCAGAGTTTTCAACCTTTTCATTTTAATAAAGAACAAAAAAATGGTCATTTTTGAAATTATAAGCATTAGCAGGTTATTACAAACTGAAATCAAACAGTCTTCAACTCCAAACTTTATTCTAGGTGATGTCGTACATTTGCACATAGGACCGCTTGTTCGCAAGGAGCTTCTGAACTCTCTCGTCGATTGAATTTGTCAGGTTTTGGATGGTTTCTGCTTTAATTGTTTTGCATGAGGACAGAATACCCTCCCAGAGCTTGTTATGTGCAGCATGAGACGGGGCATTATCATGCATGAAATGATCTCGATGGTCCAGATGGATGGAGTGGAGGATGGCTGGTTGATGGACACTCCATGCAAACACGGCTACGGTGCTAACAAGGAGGAGGTGGAGTAATGTTTTGGGCTGGAATCATGGGGAGAGAGATTGTCGGCCCTTTTAGGATCCCTGAAGGGGTAAAGATGAACTCCATAATGTATGTTGAGTTTCTCAAACAGCACTTCCTTCCATGGTTCAAGAAGAAGAACCGTGCATTCCGCAGCAAGATCATTTTCATGCATGATAATGCCCCGTCTCATGCTGCACATAACACATCTGCATCTCTGGCTGCTATGGGCTTAAAAGGGGACAAACTTATGGTGTGGCCCCCATGCTCCCCTGACCTCAACCCCATTGAGAACCTCTGGAGCATCATCAAAAGGAGTGTCTATGATGGCGGGAGGCAGTTCACATCTAAGCAACAGCTCTGGGAGGGTATTCTGTCCTCATGCAAAACAATTAAAGCAGAAACCATCCAAAACCTGACAAATTCAATGGACGAGAGAGTTCAGAAGCTCCTTTCGAACAAGTTGTCCTATGTGCAAATGTATCATCACCTAGAATAAAGTTTGGAGTTGAAAACTGTTTGATTTCAGTTTGTAATAACCTGCTAATGCTTATAATTTCAAAAATGACCATTTTTTTGTTCTTTATTAAAATGAAAAGGTTGAAAACTCTGCTGTGCATAATAATTTGGAACATGCATTTTGAGTGCAGTTTGAGTTTTTTTTTTTTTTTAAATATACTGTTATCATAGGCAGTTTGTACAGAAACCTTTCAATTGTACTCTAATAGTTATTTGACTGGAAAATTACAATGACTGCAATTCATATAGGTAATTTGGGAAAATCTGAGAAAATATTATTTGCATAATAATTTGGAACACAGTGTATAAATCCAAGCAACCGGCATGGATTTATATAGTGTGACCGTAAAAGAATGGTAAAAAATAAATATATAATTACCTTCTGATGTCCTGCCAACGTCAGCGGTCGCGTGACCCGTCACATGACTAAATGACGTCACGGCAGGTCCTTTTCAGACCATCGTGAGCTGCCGGCAAGCCAGGACTCATCGGATAAAGACACCGGGGGCCATCAGAAGGTAAGTATGATATTTATTTTTTATTTTATTCTTTTTTTTTTTACAGGTACTATGGTACCTGGGTCTGGAGGAGAGTCTCCTCTTCTCCAGACCCGGGTACCATCCACACATTAAAACACATGGAATCCGCATGTACAGATGCAGTGATGCGGATTCCATGCGTTCCAATGCAAGTCAATGGCGGCGAAAACGCCGAGCTTCCGCAAAATAATTGGTAATGCTGCGGATTTTTCCACAATGATAATCCGCAGCGGAAATTTCTGCAGCATGTGCACAGCACATGGGATTATCATTGGGGAACATGGCAGGCCTTCTACCAAGCGTTTTTTAAGCGTTTCTGCAGCGGAATTGCCGCTGCGGAAACGCTTAAAAAGCGCATAGTGGGCACACAGCCTAAAAAAAAATATTATAATTAATATTGTGCCAAATTAATTTCTATCACAGGGGATCATGTGACATGTCACGTGATAAATCAGGTGTGTGGGGGGGGGCCCGCGCCTTCTAAACTGCCAGGGGCCCTTGCTACTCTTAATCCACCCCTGATTGCACTAGAAAGCTCTGAGATATTAGATCCACTATGGGATATCTCCTGTGTATTAATATGCAATGTGAAGTTCAATTCATCTATATCTGCTACTTGTGTGGAAATAATAGGCGGATTAGCAATAAATTCTACATCTGCTGCTTGTGTGGATAAAATAGGTGGATCAGCAATCAATATGGAGGGAGGAGTAATTTCCATACACATTCCCTCTATTATAAGGTCATTATTTTTTTCCAAATTAGAATTAGATCCAGTATTTTTCATGTAATTATTGTTAATGGATAACTTCTTCCTATGGGTCTCATATATTGCTTGTTGTTTTTTATTCATAAAAAACGGTTGTTGGGAATTATTCACATGTTTTGTATGGTTATCAGTATCATTGCTTAGAATAGGGGATGATGGATTGTTCCTAGTTGTTCTCTGCATAGAGATGATGGGAACAGGTGAAATTTGAGGTAGTGATTGAATTTTTTCTTTTTTAGAGTCTTTTATATCTCTTTCATATTTTTTTGCTTTTTTATTTATTAAATCATTTTCAAATTTAGCCAGTCTTAGTTTTACCTCATTATCCATGGCATAATATTCCATAGATGAGGAAAAGAACTCCAAATCCCCTTTAATTTTAGCTATAGTTTCTAAAGCATACATAGCCAGAGTATTCCTTATATCAATCAACAATCTGATCAGTGTTGTCGAGCAATCAGAAATACACCTGTCCCATCTTTCAGTAAAAGCAATATCCTGAGGAAAGGATGAATTAAGATTCATTCTCAATCCCTTGGGTATTGTGTTATCCTTAATGTAATGTTCCAAAAACATCGTGTCTACGTGATTAGTTATTTCTATTTTGCTATTGTTTTCTAAGTCCAAAAACAGTCCACGTAACCTTTTTTTATTTGTATCATTCAGCATAGTTGGATTCTTATATATGCATCTGTCTCCATCTTTGTTAATGGAGTCTTTACTAAGGGCTGTATTGATCAAAGATAATCTAAATTTCTCTCTATTGATCATATAAAAGTCCATAATGATCCAGCAAATTAGATTTTATAGTCTTAAACACAGTTCTTATCTGATGGCGATTCTGCAAAGTTTTCCGTCTCCCGATGTGTAGAATAATCTGGGTCGCCCAATGTGCAGCTCCTGGTCTTGAGGCTAAGCCCCCAGCAATAGCAGACTCAATATGTAAAGAGAGGAGAGAACAAGGCGCAATGGGTGACTCAGTATTGCAATTGTTAGAGGGGTGTGGGAATGGCTACTAACCTTATGAAGTTGTGCACCTCTGCACAACCCCAGTGTAAAGCTCCACAAGCTCTGCTCTGTTGGTGGCTGTCATCTGCTTTCAGCGGCGTTCACAGATCCTGATCTCACGGTGGTGGGTCACGTGGTCAGGTTAGTTGCGCATACCGCTGAGATGGACGCCCAGCTTCACCAACACTCATGGCCGTGTTCCAGAGGGGTTAGGGCAGCGCAGCTTGGAAACCAGGGTAGTAACTCTTAGTTAACTTCATCCCACGGGTGGTTGACCAAGTAAATAAAGGCAGCTCTACTGCACCCCAGCAGGGGGAGAAAGACAATCAGTGAATGTGAATAGCGGTATCAGAGCGCCAATAACAGGGCAAAAATTAATTAAAATGACTGATTTATTAATACACACAACGCGTTTCGGTGGACAAGGCCACCTTCATCAGGTGTGACAAGCAGCAAACAAATGATCCTTATATACATTTAACCAGGTATACAATTACTTCAGAGGGGCGGAGCTAAATACAGAGTGATATCTCTGCATTAACCCCTTGAGTTCATTTATGCCCAATAGAGTAAACAGGATTTTTATAAATAAGTACGGGAAGCAAAATGTCCCCACAATATGCTAACCTATTTATGGCTAAACTAGAGGAGGAGTTTTTGTCAACTTGCTCTATTAAACCTCTAGCATACTTCCGCTACATTGATGATCTGCTAATAGTCTGGACAGGCTCAAAAGATGATCTGCTGACCTTCCACGATAACTTCAACAGGTTCCACCCAACCATCAAGCTCACCCTCAACTTCTCAAAATTCCAAATACATTTTCTTGACATGACCATATACATCAAAGACAACACCATACAAACATCAATTTACCATAAGCCCACAGGACGTCCAGCATATCTTAGATGGAACAGCTTTCATCCAAGACACACAAAAAAATCCATCATCTACAGTCAAGCTCTGAGGTACATTCGAATCTGTTCAGACAGCAAGGACAGAAAACTGCAGCTACTATCCCTGAGGAATACATTCCTACAACAAGGATCCCATCCACTGGTAATAGATGAACAAATTCACAGAGCTACAAGGATACCAAGAAGTAGCCTCCTGGATTACAGACAAAGGGAGGACAACAACAGGGTACCTCTTGTGGTCACATACAACCCCCACATGAACATCCTACGGAAAATTGGTGCTGATCTCCAACCCATATTCCACAGAGACCACAAACTGAAAGAAATATTCCCAGAACAACCACTTCTCTCCTACAAACAGCCCCCTAACTTAAGGAATCTCCTGGTCAGAAGTGTCCTCTCATCACCATCAGTGACGGGCACATTCCCATGTAAAAACAAAAAATGCTAAACTTGTACCCACATATTACCATCAAATACAGTCTGCATACCTAACACAAATCAGGACAACGAAATCATGGATGTCTTTTCATGTACATCCTCCAATGTGGTGTACATGATACAATGTATAAGGTGCCCAGAAGGAGTTTATATTGGGGAAACTATGCAAAGGCTGCAAACGAGAATGAATTTACACAGACACACAATTAAGAATGAACTGGACACACCTGTGGGAAAACATTTCTCTGGCCGGGGACACTGTATGAAAGATCGAAAAGTTTTAATACTAAAAGGTCACTTCAAGGGCAACAGAGAAAGAAAAATTTGGGAATTCAAATTGATAAGGATGTTCAATTCACTGACAACAGGACTAAATATAACACCTGGCTTTATGACTCACTACATGGACACAATTAACACCTCCAGATAATTAAACATTCCCAAGGCCTCTCATTTTGCAACAAAAAAAAAACAAAAAAAACTAATTTGCTCTCCCTAAATTATCTGTAGGAGGCATCACAACTCACACCTCATGAACAAATGTCTTGTTGTAACATCTCTCAAATGCTGTGCCTTTTGTCTTATGGATTCATTTGTAATCTTGCCTGAAGAAGGAGCCTGTGTGCTCTGAAAGCTGCATATAGATATATTTTCTGGTTAGCCAATAAAGGTATCACCCCAAGAATACTTTTGTCATTTTTGGCATAAAAGTATTTACATCGACATATAAATTAGTACCTAATGAAACATATAGGGTTCTCATAAATAGAATTCGCAGTATAAGAACTTGCAAATCCTATAATCATAATACTTAATAGGATATATTGTTATCTAACACCCTATATTTTATATTATAAAAAATTACATACAACATAGAACAATATGTGAATATAAAAATTACAATCACCAGATATAGGTAGGGGAAAAGGGGTAGGAGAGGGACCAAAAGCTCCCTTACTGTTTCTATCTTTACAATTAGGGAAATATAATAACGAGGAAAAAAAAAAAAAAAAAAAAAAAATTAAAAAAATTAAAAAAATAAAAAATTTTTTTTTGTAAAAATGATATAATGAAATTGCTAAAACATAAAAACAATTGTTTAAAAAGTTGTCTTTTCTATATTAAGATTCAAACCCTCAGGACACAAAGTTCCCATTTTGAAAATCCAATAATTTTCGCGTGTAATAAGGCGATTTAATCTATCATGATGTGTATCAACTATATGATCAATGATAGTTAGTTTCAGATTATTAGGATTTTTCTGATGTTCTTTTAAGAAATGATTAGAAACGCTATGTAAATGAAAGGCGTTTCTAATATTTTGGCGCGGTTTCTTTAGTCTGGAGTGCATTTCCTGGATAGTGCGGCCAATGTATTGCAGGAGCAGATATATCACATATGAGGACTGACATGTAAGTCTAAAGCAGATGGGATATATCTCTCCAGTGACCGCAGAGACGAATGTTTTAGCTCCGTTATCAATGGAATGACAGCATAAGCATTTAGGAACATTACATTTATAACATCCATTGCTACTACTAGGAGCTAAATTTGAATGGTTCGGTCTTCTACCAATAGTTGTGTTGCTGGGGGCTATATAGTTTCCTAGTTTTACTCCTCCGATATATGACATGGGGAAATTCTGGTAAATGACCAGTCAATACCGGATCGTTCCTTAAAATGAACCAGTATGTTTTTAATAAACTGGATAACACTTGTGTAGGTTTACCATAGGTAGTAATCAGATTTAAACTAAAGTCATCACTTGGTTCTTGACTGGTATTCTTAGATTTATTGATACACAAGTTCTGTGATAAGGATCTAGTTTTGGAGAAAGCATCCTTTAATAATTTCTGGGGGTATCCCTTAGCTCTAAAGCGTTTTTGTAAAACCTTAGATTCCAGAAAAAAATCCGAATCATGTGTACAATTTTTTCTGACACGCCAATATTGACCGTATGGAATATTTCTAATCCAACTGGGCAAATGGCCAGTGTCAAATTCAAGATAGCTATTTCCATCCACTTCCTTGAAGTGGGTAGATGTGGATATTTTGCCCGAATTGTCTATATTTATCTGAAGATCAAGATATTGGATATTACTCTCGGATATGGTAGAGGTAAAGGAAAGACCCCAGTCATTGGTATTTAATTCATCAATAAATTTGACAGCCTCTATAGCAGGGGTCTCAAACACGCGGCCCGCGGGCCGCATGCGGCCCCTCCGGCTGCTTCTTGCAGCCCTTAGGCACAGACTCCGCAACGATCGCAGCTCTCTCCAGCCGCTGCCGACATCAGCGCTGTAATGCAGAGTATTGCCGCGCAGAGACCGGCTCTCTGCACAGCAATACCAGTGTCAGCCGCCGGCCTATCAGAGGCTAGCAGCTGACCTCTGCGCTTGGCAGTCACGTCATACGCCGCTGCGCTGGGATGCAGATGTCAGCTGCTGGCCTCTTATAGGCCGGCGGCTGGCACTGGCATTGCTGTGCAGAGAGCCGGTCTCTGCGCGGCAATACACTGTGCTACAGCGCAGATGTCAGTGGCTGCTGGAGAGAGCTGCGATCGTTACGGGGTCTGTGCCTGCGGGCCACAGGTGCATAAAGGACGCCGAGGGAACGGAGGACAGGTGAGAATCTTTTTCTTTTTTTTTTCTCTGTCATGTGAAATACAGCACAGGGGGGCACTGTGCGCCGTATGGGGGGATGGGGACCCTGACCGCCGTGTGGGGGGACGGGGACCCTGACCGCCGTGTGGGGGGACGGGGACCCTGACCGCCGTGTGGGGGGACGGGGACCTTGACCGCCGTGTGGGGGGACGGGGACCCTGACCGCAGTGTGGGGGGATGGGGACCCTGACCGCAGTATGGGGGGACGGGGACTCTGACCGCAGTATGAGGGATGGGGACCCTGACCGCAGTATGGGGGGACGGGGACCCTGACCACAGTATGGGGGGACGGGAACCCTGACCGCAGTATGGGGGGAACCTGGATGGGGGACATGTCTGCAAGATAAGGACCAGGATGGGGGACCATGGCTGTAATATGGGGGACCTGGATGGGGGACCATGTCTTCAATATGGGGCACCATGTCTGCAATATGGGGGACCTGGATGGGGACCATGTCTGCAATATGGGGGACCTGGATGGGAGACCATGTCTGCAGTATGGGGGACCATGTCCGCAGGATGGGAGACCATGTCTGCAGTATGGGGAACCTGGATGGGAGACCATGTCTACAGTATGGGGGACCTGGATGGGAGACCATGTCTGCAGTGTGGGGGACCTGGATGGGAGACCATGTCTGCACTATGGAGGACCTGGATGGGAGACCATGTCTGCACTATGGGGGACCTGGATGGGAGACCATGTCTGCAGTATGGGGGACCTGGATGGGAGACCATGTCTGCAGTATGGGGGACCTGGATGGGAGACCATGTCTGCAGTATGGGGGACCTGGATGGGAGACCATGTCTGCAGTATGGGGGACCTGGATAGGAGACCATGTCTGCAGTATGGGGGACCTGGATGGGAGACCATGTCTGCAATATGGGGGACCTGGATGGGAGACCATGTCTGCAATATGGGGGACCTGGATGGGAGACCATGTCTGCAGTATGGGGGACCTGGATGGGAGACCATGTCTGCAGTATGGGGGACCTGGATAGGAGACCATGTCTGCAGTATGGGGGACCTGGAGGGGAGACCATGTCTGCAAGATGAGGACCAGTTCAAAAGGTGTATAGAAAATAAAATGGTATCACTAATCACTAACTTTGTCATGCAAATAATGCGGTCCCCCAAATTAAATGTTTTTCTGTGTGCGGCCCATATGCCCAGCTGAGTTTGAGACCCCAGCTCTATAGTATTCCCCCTCCATATGATAAACAAATCATCTATAAAGCGGCGGTACATGATGATGGGTTTATCGGCACCGAGGGATTGCGCGATGTGGACAGACTCGAATGCCCCCATATATAGATTTGCATAACTAGGGGCAAACCTCGTCCCCATCGTGCTGCCCCTCAGCTGCCGATACATCACCCCCTCAAAAGAGAATACATTGTTCTCAAGAATGAAAGTTACTGTATACCCCTCAATAGAAAATTTTGGGGGGGATCCTGTAAGTTTAGGTCCTCATCTAGGAATTTTTTAATTGCCTGTAAGCCCAATACATGTGTGATATTGGAATAAAGAGAGCTTATAACGAGTGTAATAAGAAGACAGCCTGGAAGAGGGGGTAATTCTCTCAATATTGTAATTAAATGTGTGGAATCTTTTAAATGAGAATCTAGGGATAAAACGTATTTCTGTAAAAAAAGATCAATATAGTGGGATAGGTTGGATGTGATGGAATTGGTTCCAGAAATAATAGAGCGTCCAGGGGGATTAAATTTATCTTTATGAATTTTGGGTAAAAAATAAAAATAAGGGAATTTTTTAATGTCTAAAAAGGATTTTTCTTTTTTATTGAGGAAACCAGCTGTAGAGGCCCCAGCTACAAGCCCTCTGTACTCCCAAAAAAATGGTTACAGGTGGGTCTGTTTCCAATTTCATATAATAGTTTGAGTCATCTAGAATTCGGAGGCACTCCTTGATGTACCAGACTCTGCTCATTATCACAGTCCCCCTCCCTTATCTGCTCTCTTTATAATTATCTCTTTATTTTCCTGAAGGGTTTTTAATGCACATTTCTCCTGGTAGCTCAAGTTATTTACTTTTTTAGAAATTGGGGGGAATGTCCTAAGGTCCCTCAAAATTAATTGTTGGAAAGTTTAAAGGTGTGAACCTTTATGATGTAATGTGTAGCATCGGTGTCTCTGCTCTCTGCCAGGCAGAGACGCCGTCCTTCTCACCTTCCCGCTCCTGGCGCGGCGTCCTCCAGCGCTCTTCTCCCCGCTGCTGCCGGCGCACGCTCCTTCCCCGGCACTGTGCTTAGGGCGCGCGTGCTCCCCCTCTCTTAAAGGGACCGCGCGCGCCGTCCTAAGGAGTCCCCGGCCAATAGTCAGAGGACCTCCCATATATAAGGCACCTCCTCCAAAATGGAGGTGCCCGAGCAAAGTTGTTGCACAAGTATACTTACCTCTGCTTCAGCCCTCAGGTCCCGTTGCCAGCCTGACTTCCTGTCTTGTCTGCCAGCTTGTCTACTCTCCAGCCTGACTGTCTTCCGCCAGTCTGTCTATGGGCAAGTCCACCTGCTTACCAGGAAGCACCTGCCAGTTACCTGCCTGCTACCTGCCGTGCTTGCTAACCAGCTCACCTGGTGAGCGCTCACCTGTTACCCGTCTGTTACCTGCTAGCCTACCTGGAGGCTCTGCCGTCACTTGCCGTGACCACCTGCCTGCTAGCCTAGAGACTTTACCCTGCTTGGCCGCCACTTGCCGTGACCACCTGATAGCCCACCTGGAGGCTCCTGCTGTCACGTACCGTGACCACCTGTCAGCTAAACCAGAGACTTCTGCCTGCTTGCTGTGTCCATCCGTCATACCGGTTAGTCCCAGCCATCTGACCCGTGGGAGCCACCTGCTCTCTTACAAGGTCATCCCCAGAGTGGCATCTGGTCCCTCTGCCCGGATCCTCCCTGGTCACGGAGTCATTAGCCGCCGTCCGACCAGGGTCGGTTCGGGTTGATACTTAGTTACGCCCCTCTGGGTCCTTCCTTGCACCGTGGCACAGAGGTTCCACCACCCGGACCCGTAACAGTTTGCTCGGGCCATGGAACCCGGTGGCCCCCAGATCTCCGATCTGCACCAGGAAGTCTTACGTCAGAGAACCCAGCAGAAAGTGGTGCTGTCCTATCTACGGTCCGTTAACTCTCGTCTAGGCGCATTGTTTGACTCGTCTATGTCTTGCTCTGGCCCAGCCGTGCCTATTCCTGTGGCACCACAATCCAGTCCCATTATGGCACCCGGCTATGGACCTCGGCTCCTGGCACCTCCACGCTTTGCCGGCGACCCCGCTTTAGCTTGGGGTTTCATAAACCAGTGTACCCTGCACTTTGAGCTCTTGGCATACCAGTTCATCTCCGACCGGGCCAAGGTGGTCTTCATCATGTCCCATCTCACTGGGGAGGCACTGGCATGGCTAAATCCCCTGTGAGAGAGAGGGGACCCCCTGGTGTCCGACCTGTCGTCTTTCCTCGCTGCTTTCCGGAAAGTCTTCGATGAACCTGGACGGAAAACCTCTTCTGCCTCCTCTCTGCTACGTCTCCGACAAGAGAGTCTCACCGTGGGCTAATATGCCATGCGGTTCCGTACCCTCGCTTCTGAGCTTGCCTGGGATAACGAGGCCCTGGTGTCTGTCTTCTGGGAGGGCCTTTCCGGTCGGATTAAAGACGAACTTGCCGGTCGGGACATTCCAACCACCCTGGATGACTTGGTGACACTAGCTACCCGGATTGACATCTGGTTCCAGGAACGTACCAAAGAGACCACCCGTGAGAGGAGGTTTCCCAGCCTTGCTCCTACTTTCCAGAGGCCCGTCTCTTCATCAGTCACTCCCCGGGCGCACTCACCCGAGCCCATGCAGATCGACCAGACTAAGATGGTCAAATCTCGCCATGAGTCACGCCGAGCCGAGGGGAGCTGTTTCTATTGTGGCAGTAAGGAGCACCAGATCCGTTCCTGCCCGGAGAAGCCGGGAAACTCCAGTGTCTAGGTCTGCTCGGAGAGGTCGTCCTAGACAAAAGTAAGCCCTCTCCATCCCTGACTCTGTCTGTCTCTATCTCCTGGGGAGAGAACCGTCACTTTGAACTCGCTCAGCTAGATTCTGGAGCTGCAGGAAATCTCATTTCCCAGTCCCTGGTAGAGAAATACCGCATTCCCACCAAATTTCTGGCTGAACCATTGTCTGTCGCCTCTGTGGATGGAAGACTCCTACCGGTGACCATCTTGCTCGTCACTGAACCCATAACCCTGCAGGTGGGAATTCTGCACTCTGAAAAAATCTCCTTCCATGTGCTACCCGGACTCTCTCACTCCCTATTGCTAGGCCTACCTTGGCTCCAGAAGCATGAACCCGTGTTGAACTGGCAATCCGGTGAAGTACTCCGGTGGGGGCCGGGCTGCCATAGGACCTGCCTAGTTCCGGTCCACCCGGTTCGTCCACTACTTACTCCAGCTAATTTACCCGGTCTTCCGGCTCCTTACTGGCCCTATGCAGACGTCTTCAGTAAAAAGGAAGCAGAGACTTTACCACCTCATAGGCCATATGATTGCCCGATCGACTTGGTACCTGGCGCCACTCCACCCCGTGGGGGTATTTATCTGTTGTCTGCGGCTGAAACCCGGGCCATGTCTGAGTACATAGAGGAGAATCTGGCTAGGGGATTCATCCGGAAGTCTACCTCTCTGGCTGGGGCCAGATTCTTCTTTGTCAAAAAAAAGGATGGCTCGCTACGCCCCTGTATTGACTATAGAGGACTCAATCAGATCACGGTTAAAAATAAATACCCCCTGCCGCTCATCTCCGAGTTATTTGATCGCCTTAAAGGCGCCAGGATCTTTTCCAAGCTGGATCTACGTGGAGCGTATAACCTGGTCCGTATCCGTCAAGGAGAAGAGTGGAAAACGGCATTTAATACCCGGGACGGACACTATGAGTACCGTGTGATGCCCTTCGGCCTCTGCAATGCTCCCGCCGTCTTCCAAGAACTGGTCAACGACATCTTCCGTGACCTTCTTTACTCCTGCGTGGTGGTATACCTGGACGATATCTTGGTCTTCTCTCCGGATCTTCCCACACACCGGAGGGATGTTCGTCACGTCCTGCTTAGGCTCAGGCAGAACCACCTCTATGCTAAATACGAGAAGTGCCTTTTCGAGCAGACCTCTCTTCCATTCCTTGGCTATGTTATCTCCCAGACAGGCTTGCGAATGGATCCCGAGAAGCTCTCTGCTGTCCTAAAGTGGCCCCGTCCGGAGGGGTTGAAGTCGATACAGCGATTCCTGGGCTTCGCCAATTACTATCGTCTCTTCATTCCACACTTCTCATCTCGGACTGCTCCCATATCTGCGCTCACCCGTAAGGGGGCAAATCCCAAGTTATGGTCGCCCGAGGCCGAGGAGGCCTTCCTTTCCTTAAAGCAAGCCTTCTCCTCTGCCCCAGTTCTGCACCGTCCAGACTGCAATAAACAATTCTACCTGGAGGTTGATGCCTCCTCTTCCGGAGCTGGAGCAGTACTTACCCAAAAATCTTCTTCCGGGAGAATGGTAACCTGCGGCTTTTTCTCCAAAATCTTCTCCTCTTCTGAGCGCAACTACTCCATAGGAGACCGAGAATTGCTAGCCGTCAAATTGGCGCTGGAGGAGTGGCGCTATCTGCTTGAAGGGGCTCTATACCCGGTGATCATCTACACAGATCACAAAAATCTGGCATATCTCCAAAATGCTCAGAGACTTAATCCACGTCAGGCCCGGTGGTCTTTGTTTTTTTCCCGCTTCGATTTCATCCTTCATTTCCACCCGGCGGACAAGAATGTCAAAGCTGATGCCTTGTCCCAATCCTTCCTGTCCTCCGATCAAGAGGAGGAGCCTATGCACATCATCGACCCCTCCAAGGTGATGAATGTGGCCCACTTGGATTTGACTCGTCTTCCACCCGGCAAGACGTTTGTAGCGGTTCCAGACCGTGAGAAGGTTCTTCCGAAGAACCTAATTAAGAATGTGTCCACAGTTTTTTTTTTCTTGTAAAGGCCAAAATGGCTTGAGTCTAGAGGACCAGGCAATCACTCACCCCGATTGGCAGACGTTTTGCTCCCTCATGTTTGGTCCTCAAGTTAGCTGCTCCGTTTGAAGGTTGATAGGAACAAGGGAAAGAATCCCCTACATGCTTGGCTGTGTAGTGATGCTCGCTGAGCTTCTCTTAACTCCCATTATAGACTCTGTCTTCTCCCTCTCCTCCTCTGTAGTCTACATCTTCTTCTCTCAGACCACCACTGTTCACTTGGCAACCTGCCTTGGTGAAGAGGATATTAACTGTTTCTGTACAAACTAGTATTAAAAGTGCTAAATCCCTATGACATTAATATACATTTAATGTATACAGAGTTTTCTAGGAATAATAATAATAATAATTTTTATTTATATAACACCAACATATTCTGCAGCACTTTACAATTAAGCGGGGACATGTACAGACAATAAATTCAATACAAGGTGAGACAGTTTAAACAGTTAAATTAGGAGTGAGGTCCCTGCTCGCAAGCTTACATTCTACAAGGAAATGGGGGGGACACAATAGGTGGAAAGTGCTTGTTATTTCAGGTCTGGCAATTATAATAAGTCAGGATTGTCATATAAAGCTGTATGATCCGGTCATCAGCACGTATGTTCAAGTGCAATACTCAATTACCGAGTGCAGTTATCGTGTGCATGGAGGGTGTGGAGACAGATGAAGAGAAGGGAACAGATTCTGAATAGTATTTAGGAGGGAACAGGGGAAAGTTAGCTTACTGAGTATTTGAGGTGGTAGGCTTGTTTAAAGAGATGGGTTTTTAAGGCGCGCTTGAAGACATCAGGGCTAGGCATCAATCGGATCGTCTGGGGTAGAGCATTCCAGAGAACTGGCGCAGCACGAGAGAAGTCTTGGAGACGGAGGTGCGAGGTTCGGATTATGGGGGATGTTAGTCTTAGGTCATTTGTGGAACGGAGGGCATGTGTAGGACGATAGACTGAGATGAGAGAGTTGATATAAGGTGGTGCTGAACTGTGGAGAGCTTTGTGGGTGAGAGCAATGAGTTTATAGTGGACCCTGTAGCGAATGGATAACCAGTAGTGTTGAGCGAACATGCTCGACACTGCTCGGTACTCGCCCGAGCATCACGCTACTCGGGATGTTCGGCGAGCACCGAGCATTTCCGGGTTACTCGGGCAGGAGCTCGGGTCTCCGCCCTGCATGTTTGGTGCTCTTTACAGAGCCAATGAACATGCAGGGATTGCCAGCCAGTCACTGTAATGCCGCAGCCATGTTGTTTGTGGGCATTACAGTGATTGGCTGGCCGCACAGCGTCACCTCGAGTATTTAAAACCGGGCGCCGCCATCTTGGACACAGTCGCTCCGGATCAGACAGTGTAGGGACAGCGCTGCTGATTTAGGGAGAGATATATCCTGCAAAATAGTTAGTGTAGGGTCTGTAAAGGCTGCCAGATCAAACAAACAGTCCTTCTCAGGACTAATATCCATCCCAGGTATATCAGGCAGGCAGGCAGGCAGGCTGTATAGGAGACGCAGTGGTTATACCAGCAAACGCTGCATTACAGTCCTGTGTGCTGCTCCTGCTGCTGAAATTGCTGGACTTAGCTCCAGGTCCCGGGGGCCAGGAAAAATCCTTTTTTTTAATCTAAATCCTCTTTTTTTTTTCCTCCTTCACAATGTACAAATACCCATCTTATTAACCTTTTGGTGTCCCCCCCCCCCCAAAAAAAAAAAAGTGTGCCTCTGATTTTTCAGACACAAATATATCTGTTGAAAATAGTCTGGTGTAGGCCAGAGAAATAGAAGTGTGGTTTTGCAGTTCTATGGGCCATTTGTATCTAAAAAAAACAGGTTGAGTGTGTCGCTCACTGTTCAGCCGCAAATATATATATTTAAAAAAGTCTGGTATACACCAGTAAATTATTATTGTGGTTTTGATGTTCCACGGTAAAACATCTCTATTATCCTGTTTTTGGCATTTTTTGATGTATAAAAATAATAATAGTGTCTCCCTGATTTTTCAGACACAAATATATCTGTTGAAAATAGTCTGGTGTAGGCCAGAGAGACAGAAGTGTGCTTTTGCTGTTCCACGGTAAAAAATCTCTATTATCCTGCTTTTTGCATTTTTTGCTGTAAAAAAAAAAATAATAGTGTCTCCCTGATTTTTCAGACACAACTATATCTGTTGAAAATAGTCTGGTGTAGGCCCGAGAAATACAAGTGTGGTTTTGCAGTTCCACGGTACAAACCTCTGTATTATCCACTTTTGGGCCATTTGTATCTAAAAAAAACAGTTTGAGTGTGTCGCTCACTGTTCAGCCGCAAATATATATATATTTTAAAAAGCCTGGTATACACCAGTAAATTATAACTGTGGTTTTGCTGTTCCACAGTAAAAAATCTCTATTATCCTGCTTTTGGCATTTTTTGCTGTAAAAAATAAATAGTGTCTCCTGATTGTTCAGACACAAATATATCTGTTGAAAATAGTCTGGTGTAGGCCCGAGAAATACAAGTGTGGTTTTGCAGTTCCACGGTTCAAACCTCTGTATTTTCCACTTTTGGGCCATTTGTATCTAAAAAAAACAGTTTGAGTGTGTCGCTTACTGTTCAGCCACAAATATATATATATTCAAAAAAGTCTGGTATACACCAGTAAATTATAACTGTGGTTTTGCTGTTCCACGGTAAAACATCTCTATTATCCTGCTTTTGGCATTTTTTGCCGTAAAAAATAAATAGTGTCTCCTGATTGTTCAGACACAAATATATCTGTTGAAAATAGTCTGGTGTAGGCCCGAGAAATACAAGTGTGGCTTTGCAGTTTCACGGTTCAAACCTCTGTATTATCCACTTTTGGGCCATTTGTATCTAAAAAAAACAGTTTGAGTGTGTCGCTCACTGTTCAGCCGCAAATATATATATATTCAAAAAAGTCTGGTATACACCAGTAAATTATAACTGTGGTTTTGCTGTTCCACGGCAAAACATCTCTATTTTCCTGCTTTTGGCATTTTTTGCCGTAAAAAATAAATAGTGTCTCCTGATTGTTCAGACACAAATATATCTGTTGAAAATAGTCTGGTGTAGGCCAGAGAGACAGAAGTGTGCTTTTGCTGTTCCACGGTAAAAAATCTCTATTATCCTGCTTTTTGCATTTTTTGCTGTAAAAAAAAAAATAATAGTGTCTCCCTGATTTTTCAGACACAAATATATCTGTTGAAAATAGTCTGGTGTAGGCCCGAGAAATACAAGTGTGGTTTTGCAGTTCCACGGTACAAACCTCTGTATTATCCACTTTTGGGCCATTTGTATCTAAAAAAAACAGTTTGAGTGTGTCGCTCACTGTTCAGCCGCAAATATATATATATTTTAAAAAGCCTGGTATACACCAGTAAATTATAACTGTGGTTTTGCTGTTCCACAGTAAAAAATCTCTATTATCCTGCTTTTGGCATTTTTTGCCGTAAAAAATAAATAGTGTCTCCTGATTGTTCAGACACAAATATATCTGTTGAAAATGGTCTGGTGTAGGCCCGAGAAATACAAGTGTGGCTTTGCAGTTTCACGGTTCAAACCTCTGTATTATCCACTTTTGGGCCATTTGTATCTAAAAAAAAACAGTTTGAGTGTGTCGCTCACTGTTCAGCCGCAAATACAGTGCCTACAAGTAGTATTCAACCCCCTGCAGATTTAGCTGGTTTGATAAGATGCAAATAAGTTAGAGCCTTCAAACTGCAAACGAGAGTAGGTTTTATAAACAGAAGCATAAATCTTACAAACCAAAAAGTTATGTTGCTCAGTTGAATTTTATTAAATTTTAAACAGAAAAGTGTGGGTCAATTATTATACAACCCCTATGTTTAATATTTTGTGGAATAACCCTTGTTTGCAATTACAGCTAATAATCGTCTTTTATAAGACCTGATCAGGCCGGCACAGGTCTGTGGAGTTATCTTGGCCCACTCCTCCATGCAGATCTTCTCCGAGTTATCTAGGTTCTTTGGGTGTCTCATGTGGACTTTATTCTTGAGCTCCTTCCACAAGTTTTCAATTGGGTTAAGGTCAGGAGACTGACTAGGCCACTCCAACACCTTGTCTTTTTCCCTCTTGAACCAGGCCTTGGTTTTCTTGGCTGTGTGCTTTGGGTCGTTGTCTTGTTGGAAGATGAAATTACGACCCATCTTAAGATCCTTGATGGAGGAGCGGAGGTTCTTGGCCAAAATCTCCAGGTAGGCCGTGCTATCCATCTTCCCATGGATGCGGACCAGATGGCCAGGCCCCTTGGCTGAGAAACAGCCCCACAGCATGATGCTGCCACCACCATGCTTGACTGTAGGGATGGTATTCTTGGGGTCGTATGCAGTGCCATCCAGTCTCCAAACGTCACGTGTGTGGTTGGCACCAAAGATCTCGATCTTGGTCTCATCAGACCATAGAACCTTGAACCAGTCTGTCTCAGAGTCCTCCAAGTGATCATGAGCAAACTGTAGACGAGCCTTGACATGACGCTTTGAAAGTAAAGGTACCATACAGGCTCGTCTGGAACGGAGACCATTGCGGCGGAGTACGTTACTTATGGTATTGACTGAAACCAATGTCCCCACTGCCATGAGATCTTCCCGGAGCTCCTTCCTTGTTGTCCTTGGGTTAGCCTTGACTCTTCGGACAAGCCTGGCCTCGGCACGGGAGGATACTTTCAAAGGCTGTCCAGGCCGTGGAAGGCTAACAGTAGTTCCATAAGCCTTCCACTTACGGATGATGCTCCCAACAGTGGAGACAGGTAGGCCCAACTCCTTGGAAAGGGTTTTGTACCCCTTGCCAGCCTTGTGACCCTCCACGATCTTGTCTCTGATGGCCTTGGAATGCTCCTTTGTCTTTCCCATGTTGACCATGTCTGAGTGCTGTTCACAAGTTTGGGGAGGGTCTTAAATAGTCAGAAAAGGCTGGCAAAAGAGATCTTTAATCCACACATGTGAAGCTCATTATTCTTGGTGCCTGAACTACTTCTTAATACTTTAGGGGGACCAAACAGAATTCTTGTGGTTTGAGGGGTTGAATAATAAATGACACTCTGAATTAACTTTTAACGTTTTTAAAAAAAAATAAAAAATTTGCTGCAGTGCATTTCCCACTTCCAGGCTGATCTACAGTACAAATGTCACAATGCCAAGTTAATTCCGCATGTGTCAACCAGCTAAATCTGCAGGGGGTTGAATACTACTTGTAGGCACTGTATATATATATTAAAAAAAGTCTGGTATACACCAGTAAATTATAACTGTGGTTTTGCTGTTCCACGGTAAAACATCTCTATTATCCTGCTTTTGGCATTTTTTGCCGTAAAAAATAAATAGTGTCTCCTGATTGTTCAGACACAAATATATCTGTTGAAAATAGACTGGTGTAGACCCGAGAAATACAAGTGTGGCTTTGCAGTTTCACGGTTCAAACCTCTGTATTATTCACTTTTGGGCCATTTGTATCTAAAAAAAACAGTTTGAGTGTGTCACTCACTGTTCAGCCGCAAATATATATATATTTTAAAAAGCCTGGTATACACCAGTAAATTATAACTGTGGTTTTGCTGTTCCACAGTAAAAAATCTCTATTATCCTGCTTTTGGCATTTTTTGCCGTAAAAAATAAATAGTGTCTCCTGATTGTTCAGACACAAATATATCTGTTGAAAATAGTCTGGTGTAGGCCTGAGAAATGCAAGTGTGGCTTTGCAGTTTCACGGTTCAAACCTCTGTATTATCCACTTTTGGGCCATTTGTATCTAAAAAAAACAGTTTGAGTGTGTCGCTTACTGTTCAGCCACAAATATATATATATTCAAAAAAGTCTGGTATACACCAGTAAATTATAACTGTGGTTTTGCTGTTCCACGGTAAAACATCTCTATTATCCTGCTTTTGGCATTTTTTGCTGTAAAAAATAAATAGTGTCTCCTGATTGTTCAGACACAAATATATCTGTTGAAAATAGTCTGGTGTAGGCCCGAGAAATACAAGTGTGGCTTTGCAGTTTCATGGTTCAAACCTCTGTATTATCCACTTTTGGGCCATTTGTATCTAAAAAAAACAGTTTGAGTGTGTCGCTCACTGTTCAGCCGCAAATATATATATATTCAAAAAAGTCTGGTATACACCTGTAAATTATAACTGTGGTTTTTCTGTTCCACGGTAAAACATCTCTATTATCCTGCTTTTGGCATTTTTTGCCGTAAAAAATAAATAGTGTCTCCTGATTGTTCAGACACAAATATATCTGTTGAAAATAGTCTGGTGTAGGCCCGAGAAATACAAGTGTGGCTTTGCAGTTTCACGGTTCAAACCTCTGTATTATCCACTTTTGGGCCAATTGTATCTAAAAAAACAGTTTGAGTGTGTCGCTCACTGTTCAGCCGCAAATATATATATATTCAAAAAAGTCTGGTATACACCAGTAAATTATAACTGTGGTTCTGCTGTTCCACGGTAAAACATCTCTATTATCCTGCTTTTGTCATTTTTTGCCGTAAAAAATAAATAGTGTCTCCTGATTGTTCAGACACAAATATATCTGTTGAAAATAGTCTGGTGTAGGCCCGAGAAATACAAGTGTGGTTTCGCAGTTTCACGGTTCAAACCTCTGTATTATCCACTTTTGGGCCATTTGTATCTAAAAAAAACAGTTTGAGTGTGTCGCTCACTGTTCAGCCGCAAATATCTCTATTTAAAAAAGTGTGGTATACCCCAGTAAACAATAACTGTGGTTTTGCCATCCCACGGTAAAAAATCTCTATTATTCAGATTTTGGTAGTTTTTTCCGTAAAGAAAAACAGTAGTGTCTCCTGACTGTTGTGACACAAAAATATATCTGTTGAAAATAGTCTTGTGTAGGCCCGACATCCCAGTGTGGTTTCGCAGTTCCACGGGTCAAATCGCTGTACTATCCAGTTTTGGGCCTTTGGTATCTAAAAAAAAAGCAGTTTGAGTGTGTCGCTCACTGTTCAGACGCAAATATCTCTATTTAAAAAAGTGTGGTATACCCCAGTAAACAATAACTGTGGTTTTGCCATCCCACGGTAAAAAATCTCTATTATTCAGGTTTTGGTAGTTTTTTCCGTAAAGAAAAACAGTAGTGTCTCCTGACTGTTGTGACACAAAAATATATCTGTTGAAAATAGTCTTGTGTAGGCCCGACATCCCAGTGTGGTTTCGCAGTTCCACGGGTCAAATCGCTGTACTATCCAGTTTTGGGCCTTTGGTATCTAAAAAAAAAGCAGTTTGAGTGTGTCGCTCACTGTTCAGCCGCAAATATCTCTATTTAAAAAAGTGTGGTATACCCCAGTAAACAATAACTGTAGTTTTCCTCTTCCACGGTTCTAATCTACTCTTTATTACCCTTTTTCCATTGATAGTGCAAGTGTAAGCTATTTTACTTCATTTACAATGGGCAAGGCGCGTGGCAAGGGACGTGGAAGTGGACGTTCTGGTGATGGTTCGTGCAGAGGACGGGGCCGTGGCCAAGGTGAAAATGTGCCACAACCAACAGCCACATCTTCTCGCTCCCACTTCTTGACCGAATTACTAGGGAAGCACAGAACAACACCAGTATTGAGAACTGATCAGTGTGAACAGGTTATTAACTGGATAGCAGACAATACTTCCAGTTACCTGGGCACCACCACCTCCGGTCTGTCTTCCACACGGTCAACTCTTAGTAGCCGTGAGTCTCGACCGCATACTCCTCCTCACCCTGATGCTCCTTCCTCCCACCATGCCGAGTGTCGTCAGACAGCAAGTGATCCCACACTTGGACACTCTGAAGAGCTGTTCACTGGTCCATTTCCATATTTGGGCCCCTCGCCTGATACGCTTGAAGTGGTGGAAGAGGAGATCCCATGTTGCGATGCCCAAATATTTGAACAGCCACGGCCACAGGAAGTCGACGTTGGCAATCTGTCACAAGAGGTGGTTGATGACGAGACACAATTGCCAGGAAGTGAGGAGGAGGATCGTGGTGCGCAAGTGGAAGAGGAGGAGGTGGTGGATGATCTAGTAACTGACCCAACGTGGAAGGAGGACATGCAGAGTGAGGCCAGCAGCACACAGGGAGAGGGAGGCAGAGTACCCCAACAGGCAGGAAGAAGCAGTGTGGTGGCCGCAGACAGAAGGCAGGCAACCGTTCCCCGTAACACCAACACGAGGGACGTTGCCAGTACAAGCGGTAGGTCTTCCAGAGTCTGGAATTTTTTTAAAGACTCTGCTGATAACCCCAAAAAGGCCATATGTTCCACCTGCCATGCCAGCATCAGCAGGGGTGACAAAACTACCAGCCTGACCACCACCAGCATGATCAGGCACATGGCAGCAAAGCACCCGACTTTGTGGGGCGAAACCCAGGGTCCACGACCAGTGTCAGCGGGTGTCACCACTGCTTCTTCCACTGTTGTGCGTGCAATAGAACCCCCTGTTGTGTGTGCAAGGCAATCCCCTGTCCATACTGCATGTAAAGATGCCCCCTCCTCTCAGTCTTCACTTGTTATGGCAGTTTCTCAAGAAACAGCATCAACATCCACGTCCACGTCCCACCGCAGCGTTCAATTGTCCATATCCCAGACCTTTGAACGAAAGCGGAAATTCGCAGCTAACGCCCCACAGGCCACAGTCCTAAATTCGCACATTTCACGACTGCTTGCATTGGAAATGCTGCCTTTTAGGCTGGTGGAGACGGAATCCTTCCGCAATCTTATGGCGGTGGCCGTCCGTCGGTACTCGGTCCCCAGCCGACACTATTTTGCCCGGTGTGCCATCCCCGCACTACACAAGCACGTGTCCCAAAGCATCTGCCGTGCCCTCAACAACGCAGTTACTAGGAGAGTCCACCTGACAACGGACACGTGGACAAGTGCTTGTGGCCAGGGACGGTACATCTCTCTGACGGCACACTGGGTAAACATAGTGGAAGCCGGGTCCCAGTCGGACCTTGGGACGTAACACATCCTCCCCACACCGAGGATTACGGGCCCTATGTCAGTCAGAGTTGCCCCCACAGTGTACAGCTCCTGCGCATCCTCCTCCTCCTCCTCCTCCTCATGTTCAGCCTCCATCTCAGATATCACCACATCAGTTACAAGCTGGAAGCATTGCAGTACTGCCTCCGCCAAGCGGCAACAGGCTGTGCTGAAACTCATAAGCTTAGGTGATAAACCTCACACTGCTTGTGAGTTGTGGACAGCTGTGAAAGAGCAGGCAGATCTGTTGCTGAGACGGCTGAACCTACATCCCGGCATGGTAGTGTGTGACAATGGCCGTAACCTGGTGGCGGCTCTGAGGCGAGGTGAGATCACACACGTACCATGCCTGGCTCATGTGCTTAACCTCGTGGTTCAGCGGTTCATTAAATCGTACCCCGAGTTGCCAGATCTGCTCGTGAAAGTACGCCGCCTGTCAGCTCATTTTCGCAAGTCGGCTACAGCTTCCGCCGCCCTTGCTGTGTTGCAGCAGCGTTTGCAGCTTCCGGCACACCGACTGGTGTGTGATGTCCCCACACGTTGGAACTCTACCCTCCACATGTTGCAAAGGATTTGTGAGCAGAAGAGAGCAGTTGTGGAGTACCAGCTGCAACAAGGCCGTCGATATTCAGGTCAGACTCCACACATAAGACCTCAGGAGTGGACCTGGATGTCTGACATTTGTACCATCCTGACAAACTTTGAGGAAGCCACCAAGATGGTGAGTGGCGATGACGCCATCATTAGTGTCAGCATCCCACTCGTCTGTCTTTTGCAACGCTCTCTGCAGAGAATTAAAGAGGATGCATTGCAGCCAGAGTATGATGAGATGGATCAAGAAGCCGTAGCAGGCGATTACACACAGCCCAGCCTCATCTCATCCCAACGTGCATTGGGGGACAATGAGGGAGAGGAGGAGGAGGAGGAGGAAGAACAGGAGCTGCTATCATGCGTTGTAGACGGTAGTACCTGTACAAGTGTCATACTGTCGGTTCAGCGTGGGTGGCCTGAGGACAGGGGGGAGGAGAAAGAGGAGGAGGAGGAGGAGGAGGAGAGCATGGTCAGTCGTCATCTTGGTGAGGACACGGAAATCTTGCCCATTACCAGTCTGGCACGCATGGTTGACTTTATGTTACGCTGCCTTAACCGTGACCCTCGCGTTGTCAAAATGTTGGGTGACAGTCATTACTGGTTGGTGACACTTGTAGACCCCCGCTACAAGGAGAACTTTCACTCTCTTATTCCTGAGGTGGAGAGGTCTACAAAAATGGGGCAATACCAGAAGGCCCTTGCTGCAGAACTCTTAAAAAAATTCCCATCTGAACACGCTAGCGGCAGAGGTCACAGTTCGTTGCCCAACCAAGGCGTACAGGCGAGAGAGATGCAACTCCAATCCAGCAGAGGTAGGGGAACACTGTCAACGTTCTGGGACAGTTTTCTGACACCCGCCCAGCTTACAGGCCCTGAGGCGCGGGGTACTCTCACAAGGAGTGGAAAGTTTCAAAAGATGGTGAGGGAGTATCTTGCCGATCGTACCAGCGTCCTCCGTGATTCCTCTGTGCCTTTTAATTATTGGGTATCCAAGCTGGACACTTGGAATAAACTTGCTCTGTACGCCTTGGAGGTCCTGGCCTGCCCTGCCGCTAGCGTGTTATCGGAGCGTGTTTTTAGTGCCGCTGGGGGAATTATAACTGATAAGCGCACTTGCCTGTCAACTGACAATGCTGACAAGCTGACCCTTATCAAAATGAACAAGGGCTGGATTGGGCCAGACTTCTCATCACCACCAAATGACAGCAGAGTAACATAAAGTCAAATCCACTGTGTTATTTCTGCAGGTGTATTCACATGCACCGCTTCACACCCACACATGGGTATACGCTTCCTCGTTTCGGCTGTTTAATCTTCTTCTCCTTATCCTCAGCCTCCACCACCACTATACCACCAGGGTGCCAGCATTGCAAGTTCCTCCGTCCTAATTTTTGGCAGCTTTTGCTGGGAAAGCATAAGCAAATACTATGGGAGACCCACTCCCCAATAATGAGACTTATGTTTGTAATATGCTGTACTGCATGGCTCTTGTAAGGGGCATTGCAAGTTGCTCCGTCCTAATTTTTGGCAGCTTTTGCTGGGAAAGCATAAGCAAATACTATGGGAGACCCACTCCCCAATAATGGGACTTATGTTTGTAATATGCTGTACTGCATGGCTCTTGTAAGGGGCATTGCAAGTTGCTCCGTCCTAATTTTTGGTAGCTTTTGCTTGCAAGGCATAAGCAAATACTATGGGACATCCACTCCCCAATAATGGGACTTATGTTTGTAATATGCTGTACTGCATGGCTCTTGTAAGGGGCATTGCAAGTTGCTCCGTCCTAATTTTTGGCAGATTTTGCTGGGAAAGCATAAGAAAATACTATGGGAGACCCACTCCCCAATAATGGGACTTATGTTTGTAATATGCTGTACTGCATGGCTCTTGTAAGGGGCATTGCAAGTTGCTCCGTCCTAATTTTTGGCAGCTTTTGCTTGCAAGGCATAAGCAAATACTATGGGACACCCACTCCCCAATAATGAGACTTATGTTTGTAATATGCTGTACTGCATGTGACGCGCCCCCTGGGCCGTGTGTACACGTGTGTGGGATACCCGGTGCCGGGTCTCTGGGGTCTGTAGTCTCCGTGGCGGTGACCCAGTCCCGTGGCTCAGGCTGGTCAAACCAGTGGCAGTCTTTCTTAGGTTTTGAGGTTAATTGTCCGACTGCGCCACCCGTGGATTGCGGTCAGGGAGTACCACCGCTGCGAGGCAGACCTCTGAGGCTGGTGTTGTGAGCGCAGCATAGAATGGGATAACTCCCCTCGGGAGGAGTATAGCCTCAGGGCAGTGAGTGTGGATGATGGGGGTGATGGTGCACGAGCGCAGCAGGAACGACTCAGAGTCTTTGCAGTGCAGTTCAGGGTCTTTACTGATGATTATAAGGTAGACCCTCCCGGGAGTACTGGCTAGCATAAGAGGCCTGGTCAGTCTGTGAGCAAGCAGGAGTTCCCCTGGCCAGGTGGAGTTGTAGGCCTCCGCGTCTGTCTGCACTCTTCCTGGCTACCTTGCTGTAAGCGGGTAGAAGTAGCCCACGTCCCTGAGTGTACCGTGTAGTGCTCACCCGTATGGCTGGTGACTTGGGGCCTTCTGTTAGCCTCCGCTCCATGACGGCGGTGCTGGTCCCTTGCTTGTGACTGAGCCTCCGGGCTTCTATGGCCAGAGGACCTGAAATCCCCTGCCGGCTGGTTTCTGCTGCTGGATATATAAGTCCTCACAGCTTCGGACTCCTGTGTCCGGTTCCTATTGTCTTCTGCCAGGGCGAGCTCTGCTCAGCTTCCAGCCCCTGGTCTTTAGCTCCTAGCTCCTACAGAGCTCCTTGCTGTTACTTTCCCTTGCTCTCACTCTGACTCTGACTGTTCTCTGACTCACTCAACCCCGCTCCAGATCCAGTTTATAAGGGCAGAATTCTCCCCTCCCAGGACTGGCGCAGGAGGATGTTGCATGTTTAAGGGATCCTGACCAGGAAACCTCCCACTTGCTCTCCGACGTAATATCTCTATTACTGTGGTGACCAGACCCCTGGGGTGCCACACATGGCTCTTGTAAGGGGCATTGCAGTTCCTCATAATTTTTGGAAAGCCTTCCATTCACTGCTTAGGCCAACAGTGCACGGGAGACCCAGTTGCTATAAATCGAAAAAAAGGTTTAGTTAACGCCCTCTGACCTCCATGTCATTTCCAAGGGGCATTGGAGTGGCTCGAAATTTTTGGTAGGCATTGCACTCACTGTATGCCCTATAACTGTGTAGCCGAACCGCTCCTTTTGTTAGAGAAACATATCCTACAAGACATATCTGGTTGACTGGCCTGATATTGATGTGAATGGTCCCTGTTCCTCCTGCTCTTTCTCCTTTGCCACCACCTCATCCATCATTTATCACCTGAAGCTTTGTTTTATCGGGAGTCATAGAACTGGGATAGTAGCAGGAAAACATCCAGCAATCCTCAGAGGAGGTAGGATATGCGCCAAAACGCGGACCACCTCAGGCCTAGCCGCTACTACATACATGCGCTTGCATTCCAAGAAAACAAAGCAGATGCTAACTTCTATCATCATCATCATGCTCCTCACCTAGGCACTCTCAACTCCCCTGATGGAGAAGCCAGGGCCCACCGGAGGAGTCTGGTTCTCTGGTGGGCTCGTCCAATGCTGCCCTAAAGCAGGCCAGGCTAAGAAAAGTGTGGGGGAAGGTGACAGGAGAAATCAGGGCGGCTGGGGACCGAGTATGGACACCTGGCCGCCACCTGGCGGCTGGGGACCGAGCGTGGACACCCGGCCGCCGGGTGGCTGGGGACAGAGTATGGATACCTCGCTGCCGAAGCGGCCATGAGGTAGTGGCCAGCTTCGGCCTCCTCCAAACTAAAAGGCCCCATTTCAAGTGAAAGCTAGCAGTATGGTATTGCAGCCTGCGGGTGGGTGGTTGGCTGCATACTTGCGCTTGCATTGCAAAGAATGGGGGAGGTACAATTGAACACTGCCCTGGGACAAGGACTTGCACGGGGATAGTTGCAAGTCTGCATCTTCTGATGCGGCAAGGATCACTTCTGATGGGCACACTTTTAGACAGTGACCTGGGGGTCAGAGATGCTTCCAGGGGTCTTCCCCATGCTGATCCCTTGTCTTTTCAGCACTGTATGCATGTGTCACACAGCACATGGCCAGATAAGGTTGTAAAATGTTAAAATGACATTTCCCGGTGAACGCATTTGTCACGGTTGAAAGCAATACAAAAGTGCAAAAATGCATGAAAAGTGCTACTTGTGAACATAGCCCAAGGTGTGGAGGAGTATTTTTGTTTTTGGTTATTTATTTTACCTTATACACAAGTTTTTACCCTGGAAAGGAAATTCCTTAACATATTTCACAGGAAATCCGTTTCAGTTTCGTTTTTGAACGTTTTATTGTGAGCCCGCAAAAGTGGCTTAATACCTCTGACCACATTGTTGACAGCAGTGACCTGGGGGTCAGAAATGCTTCCAGGGGCGATCCCCATGCTGCCCCCATGTCTTTTGAGCACTGTCACTATAGTTTTGGGCACTTTTTATGCTTTCTACAGACTGCCGGGGGTGCTGCCGCAAAAATGCTCGGGTCTCTCATAGACTAACATTGGGCTCGTTGCTCGGGTCGAGCACCCGAGTATCACGGTAAGCTCAGCCCGAGCTTCGAGCACCCGAGCATTTTAGTGATCGCTCAACACTATCAGTCGTCATCTTGGTGAGGACACGGAAGTCTTGCCCGTTACCAGTCTGGCACCCATGGCTGACTTTATGTTACGCTGCCTTAACCGTGACCCTCGCATTGTCAAAATGTTGGGTGACAGTCATTACTGGTTGATGACACTTTTAGACCCCCTCTACAAGGAGAACTTTCACTCTCTTATTCCTGAGTTGGAGAGGTCTACAAAAATGGGGCAGTACCAGAAGGCCCTTGCTGCAGAACTATTAAAAAAATTCCCATCTTAACACGGTAGCGGCAGAGGTCACAGTTCGCTGCCCAACTAAGGCATACAGGTGAGAGAGACGCAACTCCAATCCAGCAGAGGCAGGGGAACACTGTCAATGTTCTAGGACAGTTTTCTGAGACCTGCCCAGCTTACAGGCCCTGAGGCGCAGGGTACTCTCACAAGGAGTGGAAAGTTTCAAAAGATGGTGAGGGAGTACCAGCGTCCTCCGTGATTCCTCTGTGCCTTTTAATTATTGGGTATCCAAGCTGGACACTTGGAATGAACTCACTCTGTATGCCTTGGAGGTCCTGGCCTGCCCTGCCGCTAGCGTGTTATTGGAGCGTGTTTTTAGTGCCGCTGGGGGAATTATAACTGATAAGCGCACACGCCTGTCAACTGACAATGCTGACAAGCTGACCCTTATCAAAATGAACAAGGGCTGGATTGGGCCAGACTTCTCATCACCACCAAATGACAGCAGAGTAACATAAAGTCAAATCCACTGTGTTATTTCGGGAGGTGTATTCCCATGCATCTCTTCACACCCACACATGGGTATACGCTTCCTCATTTCGGCTGTTTTTTGCTCTTCTCCTTATCCTCAGCCTCCACGACCACTATACCACCAGGGGGGTGACCGTGGTCCATGTTGCCAGCATTGCAAGTTCCTCTGTCCTAATTTTTGGCAGCTTTTGCTTGGAAGGCATAGGCAAAGACTATAGGAGACCCACTCCCCAATAATGGGAATAATGTTTTTAATATGCTGTACTGCATGGCTCTTGTAAGGGACATTGCAAGCTCCCCCTTCCTAATTTTTGGCAGCTTTTGCTTGGAAGGCATAGGCAAAGACTATGGGAGACCCACTCCCCAATAATGGGAATAATGTTTTCAATATGCTGTACTGCATGGCTCTTGTAAGGGGCATTAAAATCATCTTGTTAAGCTACTGTGACCTCCACGTCTCTTCCAAGGGTCGTTAATATTGTCTTTTTATTCCACTGCGACCTCCACCACTCTTCCAAGGGGAATTAAAAGCGTCTTGTTAAGCTACTGTGACCTCCACGTCTCTTCCACAGGGCGTTGATATTGTCTTTTTATTCCACTGTAACCTCCACCACTCTTCCAAGGGGCATTGATATTGTCTTTTTATTCCACTGCGACCTCCACCACTCTTCCAAGGGGCATTAAAACCATCTTGTTAAGCTACTGCGACCTCCACATCTCTTCCAAGGGGCAATAAAACTGTCTTGTTAAACCACTCTGAACTCCACGTCTCTTCTAAGGGGCATTAAAACCGTCTTGTTAAACCACTCTGAACTCCACAGCTCTTCCAAGGGGCATTGACATGTTGTTTTTAATTACCTCTAACCTCCACGACTCTTGCAACGGGCATTGCATTTCCTCCTAATTTTTATCAGCTTTTGCTTTTCAATGCATAGGCGAACACTAAGGGAGACCCACTCCCCAATAATGGGTAGAAGGTTTTTAATACGCTGTAATCCACGTCTGTTTCAAGGGGCATTGCAGTGCCTAATAATTTTTGGAAAGCCTTCCATTCCCTGCTTAGGCCAACAGTGTACAGGAGACCCAGTTGCTATAAATGGAAAAAACGGTTTAGTTAAGGCCCTCTGACCTCCATGTCACTTCCAAGGGGCATTGGAGTGCCTCAAAATTTTTGGTAGGCATTGCATTCACTGTATGCCTTATAACTGTGTAGCTGAACCGCTCCTTTTGGTACAGAAACATATCCTACAAGACATGTGTGGTTGGCTGGCCTGATATTGATGTGAATGGTCCCTGTTCCTCCTGCTCTTTCTCCTTTGCCACCACCTCATCCATCATTCATCACCTGAAGCTTTGTTTTAACGGGGGTCATAGAACTGGGATAGTAGCAGGAAAACATCCAGCAATCCTCGAATGAGGTAGAATATGCGCCAAAACGCTGACCACCTCAGGCCTAGCTGCTACTACATACATGCACTTGCATTCCAAGGAACAGAAAGCTAAGGAGGTGGATGGCCTCATGATCATGAATAATTTACTTGTTGTGTAGGAGGCCGACCACTGCTGCTGTCTACCTTCTGAACTTTGTGTTGAAGCCTGATTGACCCAGGACCCGCAATCCTCTATGTCTGGAGGACGTGTTGCATCCCAGTATCCAACTGTGTCCCGGCTTCCACAATATTAACCCAGTGTGAAGGCGTCAGTGAGGTGGACCATTCCTGGCCACATTCACTTGTCCACGTGTCTGTGGTTAGGCTGTCCTTCCCACTAAATGCACTGGGGAGGGCACAGGTAATGTTTTGGTATGCGCGCTTGTGTATAAGGAGCACCGGGACAAATAGGGGCGGCTGGGGACCGTTTATGGACACCCGGCCACCCCCACGCGGCTGGGGACTGTGTGTGGGCACCCGGCCGCGGGGCGGCTGGGGACTGAGTATGGACACCCGGCCGCCCCCTGGCGGCTGGGGACCAAGCGTGGACACCCGGCCGCTGGGCGGCTGGGGACTGAGTATGAATACCAGGCTACCGACGCAGCCATGACGTGGTGGCCAGATTCCACCTCCACATGCCTAAAAGGCCCAATTTCAAGTGCAAGCAAGCTAGCAGTATGGTATTGCAGCCTGGGGGTGGGTGGGTGGCAGGCTGCATACTTGCGCTTGTATTGCAAGTTATGGGGGAGGTACAATTGAACACTGCCCTGGGACAAGGACTTGCACGGGGATAGTTGCAAGTCTGCATCTTCTGATGCGGCAAGGATCACTTCTGATGGGCACACTTTTAGGCAGTGACCTGGGGGTCAGAGATGCTTCCAGGGGTCTTCCCCATGATGTTCCCATGTCTTTTTAGCACTGTATGCATGTGTCACACAGCACATGGCCAGATAAGGTTGTAAAATGTTAAAATGACATTTCTCGGTGAATGCATTTGTCACGGTTGAAAGCAATACAAACGTGCAAAAACGCATAAAAAATGCTACTTGTGAACATAGCCCAAGGTGTGGAGGAGTATTTTTGTTTTTGGTTATTTATTTTACCTTATACACAAGTCTTTACCCTGGAAAGGATGTTCCTTAACCCCTTTCCGACCTGGTCAGTAATAGTACGCACCAGGTCGGGAAGGCCGGTTCAGCGGGGGCTCCGGTGGTGAGCCCGCACTGAAGCAAGCACATGTCAGCTGATTATTGGAATCGCAATCCACCCGCGGCTGTTAACATGTTAAATCTCTGACAGTGGCATTTAACTCGCGCTTCCAGGAGTCCTAAGCCCCGCCCATCAGTGACCCCGTCACGTGATCGCGGGTCACCAATGGGTGGGCATGACAACTCAGGGTCTGCAGCAGACGCCTGTGGTTGTCATGTCTCAATTGCTATGAGCGCCACCTAGTGGTCAGCGCTCATAGCAAGTGAGCATTTCTGACTGCATACAAGCGATCTGCTCATCGCTTGTATGCAGTAGAAGCAATCAGACAACTGCTGCTTCTAGTCTCCTCTGGAGACTATAGAAGCAAGCAGAAAGTGTAAAAAAAAAGTTTTTAAAAAATAAAAAAAATAAAAAATATATAAAAGTTTAAGTCACCCCCCTTTCGCCCCATTCAAAATAAAATATATATACAGTACAGACCAAAAGTTTGGACACACCTTCTCATTTAAAGATTTTTCTGTATTTTCATGACTTTGAAAATTGTACATTCACACTGAAGGCATCAAACTATGAATTAACACATGTGGAATTATATACTTAACAAAAAAGTGTGAAACAACTGAAAATATGTCTTATATTCTAGGTTCTTCAAAGTAGCCACCTTTTGCTTTCATGACTGCTTTGCACACTCTTGGCATTCTCTTGATGAGCTTCAAGAGATAGTCACCGGAAATGGTTTTCACTTCACAGGTGTGCCCTGTCAGATTTAATAAGTGGGATTTCTTGCCTTATAAATGAGGTTGGAACCATCAGTTGTGTTGTGCAGAAGTCAGGTGGATACACAGCTGATAATCTTACTGAATAGACTGTTAGAATTTCTATTATGGCAAGAAAAAAGCAGATAAGTAAAGAAAAACGAGTGGCCATCATTACTTTAAGAAATGAAGGTCAGTCAGTCCGAAAAATTGGGCAAACTTTGAAAGTGTCCCCAAGTGCAGTTGCAAAAACCATCAAGCGCTACAAAGAAACTGGCTCACATGAGGACCGCCGCAGGAAAGGAAGACTAAGAGTCACCTCTGCTTCTGAGGATAAGTTTATCTGAGTAACCAGCCTCAGAAATCGCAGGTTAACAGCAGCTCAGATTAGAGACCAGGTCAATGCCCCACAGAGTTCTAGCAGCAGACACATCTCTTCAACAACTGTTAAGAGGAGACTTTGTGCAGCAGGCCTTCATGGTAAAATAGCTGCTAGGAAACCACTGCTAAGGACAGGCAACAAGCAGAAGAGACTTGTGTGGGCTAAAGAACACAAGGAATGGACATTAGACCAGTGGAAATCTGTGCTTTGGTCTGATGAGTCCAAATTTGAGATCTTTGGTTTCAACCACCGTGTCTTTGTGCAACGCAGGAAATGTGAACGGATGGACTCTACATGCCTGGTTCCCACCGTAAAGCATGGAGGAGGAGGTGTGATGGTGTGGGGGTGCTTTGCTGGTGACACTGTTGGGGATTTATTCAAAATTGAAGGCATACTGAACCAGCATGGCTACCACAGTATCTTGCAGCGGCATGCTTTTCCATTCGGTTTGCGTTTAGTTGGACCATCATTTATTTTTCAACAGGACAATGACCCCAAACACACCTCAAGGCTGTGTAAGGGCTATTTGACCAAGAGCGAGAGTGATGGGGTGCTACGCCAGATGACCTGGCCTCCACAGTCACCAGACCTGAACCCAATCGAGATGGTTTGGGGTGAGCTGGACCGCAGAGTGAAGGCAAAAGGGCCAACAAGTGCTAAGCATCTCTGGGAACTCCTTCAAGATTGTTGGAAGACCATTTCCGGTGACTACCTCTTGAAGCTCATGAAGAGAATGCCAAGAGTGTGCAAAGCAGTCATCAAAGCAAAAGGTGGCTACTTTGAAGAACCTAGAATATAAGACATATTTTCAGTTGTTTCACACTTTTTTGTTAAGTATATAATTCCACATGTGTTAATTCATAGTTTTGATGCCTCCAGTGTGAATGTACAATTTTCAAAGTCATGAAAATACAGAAAAATCTTTAAATGAGAAGGAGTGTCCAAACTTTTGGTCTGTACTGTATATAAAAAAAAACCAACATACACATATTTGGTATCGCCGCGTTCAGAATCGCCCGATCTATCAATATAAAAGAAGAATTAATACAATCAGTAAACGGCGTAACGAGAAAAAATTTTAAACGCCAGAATTAAGTTTATTTGGTCGCTACAACTTTGCAATAAAATGCAATAACGGGCGATCAAAACATCGGATCTACCCCAAAATGGTATCAATAAAAACGTCAGCCCGGCACGCAAAAAATAATCCCTCACCTGGCCCCAGATCCCGAAAAATGGAGAAGCTAAGGGTCTCGGAAAATGGCGTCATTTTTTTTGTTTTTTTTAGCAAGCTTTGGATTTTTTTTTCACCACTTAAATAAAAAAGAACCTATACATGTTTGGTGTCTATGAACTCGTAACGACCTGGAAAATAATGATGGCAGGTCAGTTTTAGCAATCTGTGAACGTGGTAAAAAAAGGACCCAAAAAACAACTATGGAATTGCATTTTTTTTTGCAGTTTCACTGCACTTGGAATTTTTTTCCCATTTTCCAGCACACGATATGGTAAAACCAGTGATGGTGTTTAAAAGTACAACTCGTCCCGCAAAAAATAAGCCCTCACATGGCCATATTGAACAAAAATTAAAAAAGTTCTGGCTCTGGGAAGAAGGGGAGCAAAAAAGGAAAACTCAAAAACAGAAAGACCCATGGTCGTTAAGGGGTTAACATATTTCACAGGAAAGCACTTTCACTTTCATTTTTGTTTTATTGTGAGCCTGTAAAAGTGGCTTAATACCTCTGACCACGTTGTTGACAGCAGTGACCTGGGGGTCAGAAATGCTTCCAGGGGCGATCCCCATGCTGTCCCCATGTCATTTGAGCACTGTCACTATCGTTTTGGGCACTTTTTAGGCTTTCTACAGACTGCCGGGGGAGCCGCCGCAAAAATGTTCGGGTCTCCCATAGACTAACATTGGGCTCGTTGCTCGGGTCGAGCACCCGAGTATCACAGTGAGCTCGGCCCGAGCTTCGAGCACCCGAGCATTTTAGTGCTCGCTCAACACTAGTAACCAGTGTAATGACTGGCACAAGGTGGAGGCATCAGTGAAGCGGCTGGACAGAAATACAACCCTGGCTGCCGCATTCAGGACAGAAGAGAGTTGCAGTAGTCCAGACGAGAGTGAATAAGAGCGACAGTAAGAGTTTTAACAGTTTCAAAAGTGAGAAAAGATCGGATTCTGGAGATGTTTTTAAGATGCAGGTGACAAGAGCGAGTGAGTGATCGGATATAGGGATCAAAGGAGAGGTTAGTGTCGAATATGACCCCAAGGCAGCGGGCGTGCTGCTTGAGAGTTATGGTTGAACCCTCCAAGGTAATTTCGATGTTAGGTAGAGTTAGGTTAGTTGAGGGGGAAAACACCTGAAGTTCAGTTTTGGAGAGATTCAGTTTAAGATAGAGGGAGGACATTATGTTAGACACAGCAGACAAACAATCCTTGGTATTTTGTATTAGGGTAGGGGTGATGTCAGGGGAAGAAGTGTATAATTGGGTGTCGTCAGCGTAGAGATGATACTGGAACCCAAATCACCTAACTCGGGGTTAAGTTGTCTCTCTGTTTCCGGATAAATAGACCCCATGTCATGATACACTCAGGTGGGACAATGTTGACTGTACTGAAGGTTTTGCTCTGATCCCACACCTATTCCAACACATTTGGTTACCTTACTTTCTGTTACCTCAGCGAAAACCCTTCAAGAGAATAGATGTGGAATCAGACTGTACATTAGCAGAATAATTGGCTAAGATAACAACACTCAAATAAGTCTCTACCCCTAATTTTTTCTCAGGAGAACTGCTACCGAAACCTGAGGTTGTGAAACGTGCTGACTGGGTCCTTGTGAAGGTGATAAAGAAGAAACACTGGCACCAGCCTAAGTGGGAAGGTCCTTACCAAGTCCTATTGACCACTCCCACTGCTGTCAAAATTGCTGAACGTACATCACGGATACATCTGTCCCACTATTAAAAGGGTTGACGGAAGTCTAGGGAAAGTTAGGCAGGGAACAAACCCAGTCTCCTGAAGCATAAACCAGGCTACAAAGGGGGGTTCTCCAAAAGGGAGAATTCATCTCAAACCGGTGAAGACACCCACTTCCCTTTTCCCGGTGGACGGAGACAGGGTAGGCTGTAGAAGAAAAAAAAGATGTACTAGGGACAGTTATTTTGGGAATCCTACACATGGTTATGGGAAATTGGAAGGTAATAGATCCAGCAGGGTGGGAAAGTCCAGAGGGTTGGAGAGGTTTTGGATTTAATAATTTAAATCTCACTTTTGAAGTAGGTCAGACGGTCACCTTTTTGATGGACTTCTGCCTGTTATATAAAGGACGTGAAGATGGAGAACAAGCTGCCAAACTAACTGGGTCAGAAAAATATGTTTGTGTTATAAACCAAAATAACAGGGGAGTCCGAATGTTTACTAGTTGGTCCCTTGCTGGATGGACAACCAAGACTATGGGTATAAAATTTATGGCCACACAGATTTGAAATCCAGGTTCCTCATTAGGAAAAAATAAACTTCCCGTTGCACAAAAAAGGATGATTGTAGCAAAATTAGTATTAATCTTAAAAAAAAACTAAGATGAGAGACCAAAGGTTATATGGTATTGGATCTGATGCATCAGGAACAGACCCAATAGGACATTTCTACATAGAAGTTCAGAATAATACCAAAACACGCCCCTAGGAAAGTATGTCAGAAAGAACCATAATGGAGTCCATGGGTCCCACAGTTGGGTTCACTAACTTAATCTATGAAGATAAAATAGCTCTAGAGACAATCTATGAGGAGAAAAATGAATGGTTAGAATTGCTTAGATATACTGCAAAAAGCCTTAACAAACTCAACTGTGTAGCTTGAGCAACAGCCAGACCACAGCTAGGTACTGTCCCTTTTCCCCTACATGATCAGGAGGACCCAGAAGGGTTACAGTACATAATTAAACTATATGGAAAACTTCCTGTCCCCTCAGATAAGGAAAGAAAATGCAAAACATTATCACTTTTATTTCCCCCACTTAAAAAAAACAGATATCCAACAACAGGTGATTGCTTATCCTGGTAACTATACTTGTTTCAGTCTTCCTGGGAACGGACATGACGAACTCCAGGACGACTTTTGTAGAGAACTAATCAATGTTTCCCACAACACCAACTACTCAGTCATATGGTCAAAACGGACCACCCTGAGAGAGGACATATGGTGGTCATGTGGTGACAAAAGAATACCAGCCAGATTGCTGTCTGGTTCTAAAAGGGATTGTGCGGTTATCCAGCTAGTCATGCCCTTCCACCTATTGTCAACAGGAACGTGGTCAAAGGTATGTGGTGGGAGTAGACAGAAGTGTGACACCCCCCCGAGAATCCTTAGATTTTAGTGTATACATAGATGACATTGGAGTTCCCAGAGGAGTGCCCAAGGAATACAAGGCTAGGAACCAGGTAGCAGCTGGGTGGGAGTCCATCATATGGTGGGTGACAATAAATAAAAATGTAGACTGGATAAACTACATATACTACAACCAACAGAGATTTGTTAATTACACTCGAGATGCAGCTAAAGGGATAGCTGAGCAGCTAGGACCAACTTCCCTCATGGCTTGGCAGAACAGAATGGCATTAGGCATCCTCTTAGCAGAAAGAGAAGATGTATGTAGTATGTTGGAGGATTTTGTTGCAATTTCATCCCTAATAATACTACAGCTCCTGATGGTAGCATCACCAATGCCCTTGATGGACTGACTGCCCTATCTAATAAACTGGCTGAGAACTCTGGATATGTTGACAATTTTTCTTCCTGGATTGAAGGATGGTTTGGGAAATGGTCTGGCCAGGTCACTTCCGCGCTGATATCTCTGGCCATTGTGGCCAGTGTACTCCCTGTTTGTGGCTGTTGTGCTATACTGTGCATTAGAGGACTCGCACAAAGACTTATTGACTCTGCCATAACAAAGACTATGTATGGAGGAATGGAGACTATGGAACCTGATGATAATGATTCTGAACATTATACCTTCCCCGAAAATAACCAAGACTCTGAAATCCGATGGGTCCTGTGAAAACCGTAATAAGAGAACAAAAGCCCTGATGGGTACAGAGATGTGATATTGACATTTACAAAAGGGGGGAATGTTATAATCATTTTTGTAATAACTATATAATGTGTGTATATATATGTGTGTGTATATATATATATATATACAGTATATATAGTATATATATAGCTTTACTGAAAGGTCCTAGAATGAGTGGAAAGTAGACAGATGTTCTCTTTGCGGTCAGAAACAACTGACTCTGAGATGTGTAGAGACACTAATCATTTCTTTGGAGAAACAGGATGCTTAGAATATAATCTATAGTCTGCTGCAAGAATTCATTTTCGTTGCCTCTTATCTGATTTTGCATTATATATATACTAGAAATTGGCCGGATGCTATTGCATGGGGAGTGCGGTGAAATGAACCTCTGTGTGCCCTTAGTGGTGCTAACAGGAGCAGTGGCCATGTGTCCCACCATTTGCGCTTTCCATCATCCTTGTTCTATATCATCCTTCCGCATTTGTGTCTTGTATTTGTTGCATCATTTGACGTCGTTCACACCTGTGCACTGTCTCTTCCTTGTTGTGTGCTGTATTTTGGGATCTGGTGTTGTGTTTCTTGAGTGATGGTCACTATGTGGTGTCTCCTGTGTGCGGTTTACACTATATGGTCTCTTGGAAGCTGTTGTGACTATAATTGGATGTGGTCCATTGTTTTGTGTAGTTTGATGTGTGTGTGATTGTCCGTTTCCAAGGTGGAGCAAAAAAACAGAAAGGAAGTGAAAGGAAACAATTTATTATCATGTCACAAATAATGGCAAAGCTTCATACTTTACATAATAGGAACAGAAAGACAATCCATAGAAATGTTATTAGATTCTATTTTTATGTATTAGATAGATAGATGGAACTATGAAACTTGAAAGACATACTGATAGGATGTTTAGATTGTGAGCCCCAATGGGGACAGTGCTGCAAATGTATGTAAAGCACTATGGAATTAATAGTGCTATATAAATGAATCAATATTATTATATTATATAAATATATTATTCATGTATATATGGTGAAACTATGTAAGTATGTATCTATAATGTCTCCTCAAGCTATATATATATATATATATATATATATATATATATATATATATATATATATATATATATATATATATATATATATATATATATATATATATATATATATATATATGATATGTCTAAGGGGCAGCGTTTCTCCTTATGGAGAGTGACACACCGGCTCTGGCACGTCAAGGTAAGGAGGCTTATTCGCCATGCAATGCTTCTCTGGGAAATTGAATATGCAAATTGCCTCTTCAGAGAAAAAGACCTCAGTCCAGAGCCTCTCACCTCGCCAAATCAGTTCTCATACTTTGCACTGACGAGGGCCAACAGCCCGAAACGCCGTGTCTGCAAATTGAGATTCTGATTAGGCTTTTATCCTAAGTCATATTGCACGACTCGTTAAAGGGTTGATTGTGACTTGTAGGATTGCTGCTTCCAATAGGTGGCGCTATAGAGTACAAGTCCTCTTTTTCTCTGAAGAGGCAATTTGCATATATATATATAACAACATTAACAAACATATATATGTATGTGCTTAGCTATGATGTATGTACTGTATGTACTAAAAATATAGAATTATTTAAAGTATATAATATCTATCATATATCTATGTATAATATATGTCTAAAATCTACAATTTTTTAAGATATAAATAGAGATATATATGAATATATATCTATGTAGCGATGTCTCTATCCACATGAATTAGAGCCAGAGGATGAGATATGGTGAACAGCCATCCCACCCATCTCTTCAGCTGTTCACAAAAAACCCAGCCCAGTGAAAAGACAAATAAGTCTCTCAGCATCTTTGACACTGTAGTTACAAATATGGGTTTCCATCACCAACTGTTTAAAAGTTGATGATACATATCTCCTTTGTGATGACCTTAAATACTTCTATATATATGTATTTACAACAAAATTAATGGTGCAAAATATATGTTATCTATATACAGTACAGACCAAAAGTTTGGACACACCTTCTCATTTAAAGATTTTTCTGTATTTTCATGACTTTGAAAATTGTACATTCACACTGAAGGCATCAAAACTATGAATTAACACATGTGGAATTATATACTTAACAAAAAAGTGTGAAACAACTGAAAATATGTCTTATATTCTAGGTTCTTCAAAGTAGCCACCTTTTTCTTTGATAACTGCTTTGCACACTCTTTGCATTCTCTTGATGAGCTTCAAGAGGTAGTCACCGGAAATGGTTTTCACTTCACAGGTGTGCCCTGTCAGGTTTAATAAGTGGGATTGGGACCGTCAGTTGTGTTGTGCAGAAGTCTGGTGGATACACAGTTGATAGTCCTCCTGAATAGACTGTTAGAATTTGTATTATGGCAAGAAAAAAGCAGCTAAGTAAAGAAAAATGAGAGGCCATCATTACTTTAAGAAATGAAGGTCAGTCAATGCGAGAAATTGGGAAAACTTTGAAAGTGTCCCCAAGTGCAGTTGCAAAAACCATAAATCGCTACAAAGAAACTGGCTCACTTGAGGACCGCCCCAGGAAAAGAGGACCAAGAGTCACCTCTGCTTCTGAGGATAAGATTATCCGAGTCACCAGCCTCAGAAATCGCAGGTTAAGCGCAGCTCAGATTAGAGACCAGGTCAATGCCACACAGAGTTCTAGCAGCAGACACATCTCTTCAACAGCTGTTAAGAGGAGACTTTGTGCAGCAGGCCTTCATGGTAAAATAGCTGCTAGGAAACCACTGCTAAGGACAGTCAACAAGCAGAAGAGACTTGTTTGGGATAAAGAACAGAAGGAATGGACATTAGACCAGTGGAAATCTGTGCTTTGGTCTGATGAGTCCAAATTTGAAATCTTTGGTTTCAACCACCATGTCTTTGTGCGATGCAGAAAAGGTGAACGGATGGACTCTACATGCCTGGTTTCCATCGTGAAGCATGGAGGAGCAGGTGTGATGGTGTGGGGGTGCTTTGCTGGTGACACTGTTGGGGATTTATTCAAAATTGAAGGCATACTGAACCAGCATGGCTACCACAGCATCTTGCAGCGGCATGCTATTCCATCCGGTTTGCATTTAGTTGGACCATCATTTATTTTTCAACAGGACAATGACCCCAAACACACCTCCAGGCTGTGTAAGGGCTATTTGACCAAGAAGGAGAGTGATGGGGTGCTACGCCAAATTACCTGGCCTCCACAGTCACAAGACCTGAACCCAATTGAGATGGTTTGGGGTGAGCTGGACCGCAGAGTGAAGGCAAAAGGGCCAACAAGTGCTAAGCATCTCTGGGAACTCCTTCAAGATTGTTGGATGACCATTTCCGGTGACTACCTCTTGAAGCTCATCAAGAGAATGCCAAGAGTGTGCAAAGCAGTCATCAAAGCAAAAGGTGGCTACTTTGAAGAACCTAGATTCTAAGACATATTTTCAGTTGTTTCACATTTTTTTGTTAACTATATAATTCCACATGTGTTAATTCATAGTTTTGCTGCCTTCAGTGTGAATGTACAATTTTCATAGTCATGAAAATACAGAAAAATCTTTAAATGAGAAGGTGTGTCCAAACTTTTGGTCTGTACGTGTATATTCCATGCATTATAATCAGAGGTGTATATACCATGTTTTTTTTTTTTATATATAATATTATACATTATAACCTTTTCTTTTTCTTTTGTTATTTTAATCTCAATTTTTCAATATTATTTGTTTTTATTCTGTTATTTTGACAACCTATAATTTCTTTACTTTGAAAAATTGGGCGTGAGGAACTATCAACACGCCCATATGATGGGGCAGTCGAACATGTAAATTGTAACTCCCTACATGTATTTGTATACTAGGATTAAGAACTTTTGGTGTTCGATACGCGTAGGTTTCACAGTGTCTCTTTTTCGTTGAAGAGAAGGTGACTCTTACAGGATGAGATAGAAAAATGCAATGTGCCTAAGAACTATCAGGCAGGTAATTGCTTACTATCTGCCTGTTCTACCCTGTGGCGGCTCTGATCACACCTGAACTGCTCCTAACAGCGATTCTGCTGCTTCACGTCAACAGAACAGCTCTTCCTCTTCCCAGCTGCTCTGTCAATGAGGCGAGACTGCCAACTTCATTCTCATTGACAGATGGCTCCCTGCAGTTAGACAGCAGGGAGCTAGCTGTCAAGTCAGCATGACATCGGCAGTCACACCCCATCAACAGAGCAGAGAGGGAGCTGCAAAATCACTGGCAGGAGCGATCCGTGACCTCTCTGAAATGGCAGAGATCGGCACCGGGCCCAACAGGCAAATAGTTAGCAAATACTTACCTTTTAGTTCTTAGGCCCATGGTAGAAAAAAAATAAAATAGTCGCGGACAACCCCTTTTAATAATTAGGAGCAGGAATTCTCTGAATGATGCTATAATCAAGAAAACATGAAATTCTCTCCTGTCCAGTCAGTCTGCTCGGTCTGTTACACCATGATTACCGAAACCTCGACTCAGTCCACCACCCATTTGTATTACCACATACCCGGCTCTGCTTGGCCTCTGTTACCAGGCCATTGGCTTGTCTGACTACACTTACGTTTCGCCCTGGTACCACTTATCTGCATCTCCAGAAGTTTCCCATTTCTCTGTTATACTTTTCAAATTACATTTTGAGACTTTCTCCTCCTGTTGTTGCACATATTTTTTTTCCCTTCATCTGCACAGGTATCATTAATCTATCAACTATAATGGCCGTACCAGGTCCTGCAGGTCCTGTATCCCGTACACATGACATGGGCAGTGCACGGCATGCCGCTAGTTTATATTCTGAGTGCTCTTATATACTGTGTTAGTTTTACACAATGTTGAGCCTGTGATCTGCAGAGTGAAATGTCTGACTGCTAGAACAGAAGTATACGGCAGATTCTACAGCATGGATACATAAAGGACGTCCTGGGGGAATATACCTCCCTCCAACACTCGTCCAGTCCCTGCCTCACACTAGAGACATTTATAATAACTCCAGGACTATGGAGCTGGTCATTTTCTCATAATCTGTGGCCATTATTAGTGATCTCGCATTGTACGGTAATATCTCCCTGGAGGTTGTGATGTATTTAGTGTAATAGCGCCATCTAGAATATACAGTATATATCAGGCGATACCATGCTTTCTATAGTTAGTCGTCTTATGTGCCCTCTATAGCTATATATTATAATTTATATTTCTTTATAATAAATTGCTCGATAATTTTACAGCTTTATGATGTTTATTAATCTGCTGTAATTATAAAAGAAAGTCCAACGTTATAGTGGACACAGGTGGAAGTGTCCTCCATGATGGTATTGGGTGAGGTGGAGCAAGTATATAGTCAGTGGGGGATCAGGATGACCAATATTCCCCAGGGTTCCTTGTTATCAGGGAGGGATCCGGTGTATGCAATCAAAAGATCTTATCCTTTGTCCGGCTGTGTGCCATAAACACATAATGATCCTCTGGCCAGCTGTATGCCATCAACAGGTAATGACCCTCTGACTGTGGCCAACAATAGGTAATGACTCTCCAGCTTTGGACCATTAATAGGCAATCACCCTCCGGCTGTGTGCCATCATCAGGTAATGACCATCTGGCAGTGCGCCATCAACAGGTAATGACTCTCTGGCTATGGCCATCAATAGGCCATCACCCTCCGGCTGTGTGCCATCAACAGGTAATGACCATCTGGCAGTGCGCCATCAACAGGTAATGACTCTCTGGCTATGGCCATCAATAGGTCATCACCTTCCGGCTGTGTACCGTCAAATGTTTTTATTTTCTGTCCTGCTGTGTGCCATCAACAGGTAATGACCCTCTGGCTATAGACCATCAATAGGTCATCACCTTCCGGCTGTGTGCCATCAAGAGGTAATGACCATCCGGCAGTGCGCCATGAACAGGTAATGACCCTCTGTCTATGGCCATCAATAGTTCATCACCCTCCGGCTGTGTGCCATCAACAGGTAATGACCCTCTGGCTGGAGGCCATCACCTTTTGGCATTTAGACTTCTCGTCTTCTGTAAGATGCAATCCTCGAGCTTCCTTATGAATAAAGAGTAAAAAAAAATCACCAATTAAACTAATAATCTATCTAGTACATAAGCATCAAAATTTATAATCTATCTAGTACATACCATATTTACTCGTGTATAAGCCGACTTTTTCAGCACATTTTTTATACTGAAAAAAAAAACCTCGGCTTATACTCGAGTGTATACTTACATTCCGGCAGTGAAAGGTGGTGGGGGTGTTTTGGCGGCAGAGGAGCGAGGCACAGGCAAGTAGCCCGCTGCTAAAAAAAATGAATGTTCACTCTTCTCCATGCCCATGGAAGTGGAGAGAAGTGAATATTCATTTTCTTTAATAGCGCGCAGTATCAGTCGCTGCCGCCTGCTTCCTGCTGCAGCTCAGCGATCCTCTGTGCCCGTTATTAGAGAGTATAAATATTCACTCTTCTCCACTGCCATGGGCGTGGACGAGAGTGAATATTCATCATTTTTAGTAGTGGGCATACAGGATCGCTGAGCCTCAGCAGGAGCTGTGGCTGCTGCTGACACTGCACTATTGAAGAAAATGAATATTCACTCCCCTCCAAGCCCATAGTCTCGGAGTGCTGAAGAGTGAATATCCCTGCAGCTCACCTTAGCGTCTGAGGGCGCATGGCAGTGATGTCATGCGCTGCTCAGATGCTGAGATCAGCTGCTGGCAGAACAGCATTCAGCGCTGAAGCAGATCGGAGGAAGGTGAGTAGAAGTGTTTATTTTTTTCATGTGTGCAGTGATTGGGGACCATGTATACCAGGACAGGGGCGCCATGCATCCCAGGATTGGGAATGAGGGGGGGCCATGCATCCCAGGATTGGGGATGAGGGGAGCCATGCATACGAGGATTGGTGATGAGTAGGCAATGCTTACCATGATGGGGAAATTTACCAGTAGCTGCTGCATTTCCCACCCTAGGCTTATACTCCAGTCAATAAGTAATCCAAATTTTTTTGTGGCAAAATTAGGTGCCTCGGCTTATATTTGGGTCGGCTTATGCTCGAGTATAAACGGTAAGTATGACAATTTAGCTCACAGAACATACACTACTCTTAAACATTACTTCACATAAACCTGTAACCACATTAGATAAGAAATAGGGGACAAAGCTCATAGTCAGTTATCAACAATTCGGCATGGGGCATCCCACCAGAGACATTATAATATCTAGTAGATTATAGATGGCAATAGAATTTACCAACAAGCATATAGTACGCCAAACTCAAGTACATAGTATGCCAAACCTCGACACGTTTTCCTAAAATAGGTTCATCAGAAGCACATACTAGACAGTGATACTTAGCAAAGCGTTCATAGATATATGTGCCATATGATAAGGTGCTAAAGTGCAAGTGTGTGACAAAATATCCATTCGATTTCAGGTGCAATGCTGCATTGTATGTAGTAAGATGGTGCCCATCAGACAGCATGTATAGGACTAACCTGTGATGAAAACACGAGCAATGGGAAAGTTCAAGCAGTTGCCTTCTCAATCTTCCTCGCCTCTAAGACATCTAAGGAAACATCTTCTCCTCTTGATTTTGGGTGGAGGTGTTGTAGGCATTTCAGGCTCTGGCATTCTAGGTTCTGACATACTAGGTTCTGACATGGTAGGTTCTGGTGTTCTAGGTTCTGGTGCTCTTGGCTCTGGAATTCTGGGTTGTTGGTTTCTCTGAAAAATCAGTAACCTCTCTTTATGTTCCGTGGAACTTCGAGCTCTTCTTCCTATATTGTTGTGAGGGATCGTTCTGACCCAGACAATATCACTGAACGCCACTTTATAGTTGCAGCTAGGAACCTTTTTCGCATCCTGCGGTGCAGGAGCCATGGATGGAGTAGAACATTTGCCATTGGGCAGGACAGGTGTTCTCCTGGAATCTTGCTCCTGAATCTGAGGGATGCAAATCGGCTCCTTACAAGCACTTTGTCCCTTCAGAATGGTTTTGTTCTCAGGAGTTTTCTGATTGTTTCACCAGGTTCAGACATTGCCCACTTGCTCAGGACAAGACTTAAGGCCAAATACTCTAGTATTGTCAGTAGTGTCATCACCGCAACAAAAACTGCGTCACGGAAGAGCCAAAGAGGAAGATTGATGGAAGCTTGATAGGTGCTTCTCCTGAGATCCACGGGTAGTGGGTCATCCTATAATAAAGAAAAAAAACATAATAAAGTCCTGTATATTTTATACCCAATCCAGTCAAACAGAGAGCCCTTGTTATTATACAGTGATGGATACATTATCAAGCAACTTTCAGAAATATCCCATTGAAAAGATCAGGAAGAAGTTTGGGATTCACCTCCAGGGTCCATGGAATATTATTTACAGTTGGACTTTCATATGACGGACGGTCACGTGTCCAGTATGAGAAGTCCTGCAAGAGGCGATATTCTCATTAGCTGATCCTTGTGACCTCCATATTGATGAGAACATACTCGCCCTCAGTGTACTGTAATGTGGGGGGTAGAGCAACGTAAAGCACAGAAATGATAGGATGATACTCATCATCTCCAGAGGTCTCTCAGCACCAAGGTATGGTCAATGAGATACAAGCTGCAGATGGGCCGAGGCTTCTAATATACCCAGGGGTGACATCACAAAGCCCTCTGTGACATCATTGCACAGTTCTATCCATCATGTCACTGATACTTTGGACCTAACTAAATGTCTAAAAGAGAACCCTTCCACATGATTTCCAATCACGGAGCAGCTTCAGTTTTTCAAGAAAAGTTTAAAAAATATAATCTGTGCTGTGATTGGTCACAGTGGCACATGAAGCAGAACGTCTTTAGATCTTTTAAAGGGAAAGTGTCAGCAATTTTTTTACAATTGTAAAATTGTAAAGTATTTATATATAAATACACATATATATTTAAAAAGGTTTTAATGGTATAAAATCTGAAAAAATATTTTAACTGTTTTGATGTTTTCATCTTGTAAACACTAGGGGGAGCAGCTGCTGACATTTCAATGAAAACAGAATGCAGCTAGCTCGCATTACGACTGCAGTAAAAGTGGGCGGGATCTGCTCACATGGGTGTGATGTCACTCCTCCCCTTCTGGGCGTTTGCAAAAAGGTAAATGAGACTGTAGTTTAGGATCACAGTGCGGAGCGATCACTGGTGACTGCAAAGTGATATATAAGGGACAACACCAAAGTCATTAATCACTACAAGGACAAGGCAGGAATGTGGGAGTCAGAGGGGTCACCCCACACTTATATCCCCTCTGACTGTCACTTCCTAAGCTCCTTTCCCTGCCATAACCTCTTATTCCCGCAGGTAAATTCTTACAGGACCCCCCTCCCCATCCCCTTCCCCTGCCGCAGCTGATTCTAAACGTCCTCCATATGTAATAATAGACAGGTACTCACCGGCAGCCTATGGTAATTCACAGGGTAGAACAGGGTACAGCACAGAAACAATATGGCGATCCTCATTGTCTCCAGGGGGTATCTCAGCACCAAGATATGGCCAATGAGAAATGAGCTCCAGGTGGATGGAGCCCCCTTATATACCCCAAGGGTGACATCACAACGCCCTCTGTGACATCATCACCCACAACATTCCGTCACATGACATCACCCAGCACCAGCATCATGCGTCCCAGCGAAAATAGAAACGGTCCCTGTTGCCTATAGCAACTATTCAAAACTAAATTTAAACTTTTCCAACAGCTAAAGGCGGCTCTGTGATGGCAGTTTCTTCTTGTGGACGGTTGTGATAAATCTGCAGAACATCTACATAACGCGACATGTAGAAAATCCTGTCTTTTCCCCTCTGTTCTTCCTCTGGTGCTACAGAGACCGATAGAAGGAGCTTTTCCAGACCTTACAGTGCACAATATGGGACCTAATCACTGATATCCCAGATCTCCTCAGTACAAGCATACCGCCAACCTATGAGGACTAGAAAGAGGGCGAAACCATGCGGCACGCGTAGTCTGACCACGCCCCTATCCACACCCCAAGCCACGCCCATTTACCATGTCTTTCTCCCCCGGCAGGAAGAGTTATCAGAGGGGCGGTGGCAGTGAGGGACATTCAGCAGAAACTCGGGACTGCAGGGCATAGACCTAAATCCGGGACTGTCTGCTGTATCCAGGACGGCTGGGACTAGAGATGAGAGGATCGACTCATGGGACTCAGGTCCAGCATTCAGGTCAGTGGTAATTGGTGGCTGGACGGGAGGCCCTGTCGCGGCTTTAGATTAGCCCAGGCTGCTGCAATATCATCTGTGCGTCCTGCTCTTCTCTAGTTGGGACCTGTGGATTATTTTTTGTTCCCTCATTCACAGTCGGACCCTTCAGAACTTTCTCATCTCTGTGTAGTTTCACTATATGACATCTGGCTTTTTTGTGTCTGTAAGGCCGTGTTCACACATAGCATAAATACTGTGCACCAATCTACCCAATAACAATCTCCTCTGGTTATTGCATCTTTGGTGCACTATTTTAGGCTTTTTCCCCCTTATTTGTTGCATTTTGGTGCAGATGTGAAACCGTGTTTTTAATTGTTTTTTACAGTACAGAAAAGCTTTGATTCTGCACTTAAAAAAGTATCTGCAGTTTCTTACAGACGTTTTTTTATGCTCCACATAGAAGTCTATAGAGGAAAAAAATCACCAAAACCGCACAGGGTGGGGGCAGGGTGAGGGACACTGAGGGCAGAATGGAGGCATGGGGGGGTCGAATGGAGATGGGGCAGAATGGGAAACATGGAGGCAGAATGGGAGACATGGGGGGCAGAATGGAGATGGGGCAGAATGGAGACAGGGGGGAAGAATGGAGACTGGGGGGGCAGAATGGAGACGGGGCAGAATAGAGACCAGGGGGCAGAATGGAGATAGGGGGCAGAATGGAGACATGGGGACAGTATGGAGACATTGGGGGCAGAATAGAAACCAAAGGGCGGTATGGATGGAGACAAGGGTGGCAGAATGGAGACAGGGGGGAAGAATGGAGACAGGGGGGCAGAATGAAGACGGGGCAGAATAGAGACCGGGGGGCAGAATGGAGATAGGGGGCAGAATGGAGACAGGGGGCAGAATGGAGACAGGGGGGCAGAATGGAGACGGGGCAGAATAGAGACCGGGGGGCAGAATGGAGATAGGGGACAGAATGGAGACAGGGGGCAGAATGGAGATAGGGGGCAGAATGGAGACGGGGCAGAATGGAGATAGGGGGCAGAATGGGGACAGTATGGAGACATTGGGGGCAGAATAGAAACCAGAGGGCAGTATGGATGGAGACAAGGGTGGCAGAATAGAAACATGGGGGAAGAATGGAGACAGGGGGGCAGAATGGAGACGGGGCAGAATAGAGACCGGGGGGCAGAATGGAGATAGGGGGCAGAATGGAGACAGGGGGCAGAATGGAGATAGGGGGCAGAATGGAGACGGGGAAGAATAGAGACCGGGGGGCAGAATGGAGATAGGGGGCAGAATGGAGACATGGGGACAGTATGGAGACATTGGGAGCAGAATAGAAACCAGAGGGCAGTATGGAAAGAGACAAGGGTGGCATAATAGAAACATGGGGGCAGAATGGAGACAAGGGGGACAGAATGGAGACATGGAGGGAAGAATAGAAACATGGGGGGCAGAATGGAGACGGGGGCAGAATGGAGACATTGGGGGCAGAATAGAAACCAGGGGGTAGTATGGAGACAAGGGGGGCAGAATGGAGACAGGGGGGCAGAATGGAGTCACATTGGGGGAGAATGGAGTCATATTGGAGGCAGAATGGAAACACATTGAGGGCAGAATGGAGACATGGGGGGCAGAATGGAGACGGGGCAGAATGGAGACATGGGAGAAGAATGGAGACAGGGGGGCAGAATGGAGACGGGGCAGAATAGAGACCAGGGGGCAGAATGGAGATAGGGGGCAGAATGGAGACAGGGGGCAGAATGGAGACAGGGCGCAGAATGGAGACAGGGCAGAATAGAGACCGGGGGGCAGAATGGAGATAGGGGGCAGATTGGAGACATGGGGACAGTATGGAGACATTGGGGGCAGAATAGAAACCAAAGGGCAGTATGGATGGAGACAAGGGTGGCAGAATAGAAACATGGGGGAAGAATGGAGACAGGGGGGCAGAATGGAGACGGGGCAGAATAGAGACCGGGGCGCAGAATGGAGATAGGGGGCAGAATGGAGATAGGGGGCAGAATGGAGACGGGGCAGAATAGAGACCGGGGGGCAGAATGGAGATAGGGGGCAGAATGGAGACATGGGGACAGTATGGAGACATTGGGGGCAGAATAGAAACCAGAGGGCAGTATGGATGGAGACAAGGGTGGCAGAATAGAAACATGGGGGCAGAATGGAGACAAGGGGGTCAGAATGGAGACATGGAGGGAAGAATAGAAACATGGGGGGCAGAATGGAGATGGGGGCAGAATGGAGACATTGGGGGCAGAATAGAAACCAGGGGGTAGTATGGAGACAAGGGGGGGCAGAATGGAGACAGGGGGGCAGAATGGAGACAGGGAGGGCGGAATGGAGACAAGGGGGAAGAATGGAGACATTGGGGCAGAATAGAAACATTGGGGCAGAATGGAGGCAAGGGGGGCAGAATGGAGAAAGGGGAGCAAAATGGAGACATTGGATGCATAATAGAATCATGGAGGCAGAATAGAAACATGCTGGCAGAATGGAGACGGGGCAGAATGGATAGACATTGGGGGCAGAATGGAGACGGGGCAGAATTGAGACGGGGCAGAATGGAGACATTGGAGGCAGAATGGAGAGACATTGGGGGCAGAATGGAGACATGGGGCAAAATAGACACATGGAGGCAGAATGGAGACGTGGGCAGAATGGAGAGACATTGGCAGAATGAAAAGAAATGGGGGCAGAATGGAGAGACATTGGGGCAGAATGGAAAGACATTGGGGCAGAATGGAGAGACATTGGGGGCAGGATGGAGAGACATTGGGGGCAGAATGGAGAGACATTGGGGGCAGAATGGAGACATGTGGCAAAATAGACACATGGAGGCAGAATGGAGACGTGGGCAGAATGGAGAGACATTGGCAGAATGGAAAGAAATGGGGGCAGAATGGAGAGACATTGGGGCAGAATGGAAAGACATTGGGGCAGAATGGAGAGACATTGGGGGCAGGATGGAGACAAATGGAAATATGGGGGCAGGATGGAGACATTGGGGGCAGGATGGAGACAATGGGGGCAGGTTGAAGACAATGGGAGTAGGATGTGGGACATTATTACTGTAGGGGCTAATTAAAGGATATTATTACTGCTGTAATGTATTTTATTTTTGAGGATACTGTTTTCTGTGGGGGGTTCATGTTACTGTGCAGGGCGGCACTATATCACTTTTTTTCTTCATCTGGTGTAGTGTAGAAGTTGGGGAAATATTGGGGAATGTGCTCTGTAAGCTGCTCTAAATAACTGTGTTATTTTATGCAGAGACGAGTACTGGTGAGAAGAAGTGATGGCGGTCTGCGATGGATGAAGAGGAAAAGTGGAGATGAAGGACTTCAACTAGAGACATCACCAGTGAGTCAGTGTGTTATCTGTACACTGACACTATACACTGTATACTATACACAGAGCTCCTGTGAATAATGGCACTATTAGTAATGGTAATATTAGTATTCTGTTTTTGTATTAATGCTCAGTATGGTAGTATTCGGTCACTATGTGGTGGTAATATGTGATCTGGTCATGGTGTGGCGGTATTTGTCCCTTGTCCACTACAGGATATTGGCCCCTCATGCCGTCCACATGGAGTTTGTTTCCGTCCTCTTGAGACTGTGCTGCGAGATATAGCAAACCTTCTTGTGACGGCACGTATGGATGCCGTCCTGGCAGAGCCAGACCACCTGTACAACCTGAATGGGCCACCTCATGTTACCCACAATTACCAAGACACAACAGAAATGGAAAACAAGAGAAGTCAGGGAGGAGGAAGAGAGAGGAATTGTCTGTAGCAATGTCATGCTCCAGGATTTGATCCCTTCAGTTTGTGTTCTGTGGTCGGCTTCTCTTTCTGCCGAGTCACAGGACACACACCTTTTCACTGGGTGTTTGGGTTCTGCTTTTCTGGCTGCAGCCTGCTTAGCTTTACACATTTGTATTTTTATTTGGATGCCTATCACATTTTGGGTGCAGCTTTATAGTCTGCGTTTCCTGCTGGTGATAGATTCATTTGGATATTCTGACATTCTGTTGTTATTTGGAGCTAGGGTTTTTCGCTTTGCTGTTTATTTGCTATACTTTGCACTTTTCTTCTTTTTATCATTTGAAAATAGGCAGTATATTTGTTAACAGTACTTGCTGTATTCTTTGTTTGGTATTTTGTTTCTTACTTTACTTGCTTTGGAATTATTCCTTTGTTCAGCACACTTCTCTTCTTTTAGATAAGTCACACTCTGCTCTGCCCTCTGGTTCTTTAGGTGGAACGTGAAGCAACTTGTCTGCCTTTTAGGCAGTTTAGACCATAGTTGCCATCTCCTAGTCTGTGGTTAGGTCTATCTCTTCACCCGCAGGTACCGCTGGGGACTGTGTAGTCAAGTATGTAGTCTGTACTGGAGCAAGCAGGGTCAGTTGTAGTTTTTAGTGTTTAACCTATTTTCCCAAGTAAGTTGCTACACAAGCATAGATAAACTAGGAGTTGTTAGGAGCATTCAGGGTGAGCCACCATTGATAGGGGGCGCCATTGCGTTATCTTAGGGTGCCAACCTCCACCATCATGTAGGGAATTTGGATTTGGATCCACCAGGTTCAGGTATTTGTTCCCCTTGTTTGTACGCTACCAATGTACATGGGCTTGTGCAGTCATAATAGGCCACTATCTGCACCATTCCCTCTTTCGGGGTGTCTCGCTGTTCCTCTCCCGGGCTCCTGTTGTCACTTTCATCTGCACCAGAAGAGGTGACATTGATTCACAATCACTTCTGCCCCTAACTAGACAGATCGATGTCCCTGACATTTAAGTGACTCGTGGTTATACAGTAAAAGTGTGTGAAGATGTCGGACACCGTCCCAGAAGACTTTTACAGTTTGTGTCATTATAACATGTATAATGGTTGAGCAATGTTAAATGCTGAATTTAATGTAATATCTCCCATCAGAGCTGTAGTAGATTGGACAACTGGGTAAGGAAGACTTAACAGTCAGCTGGCCCTACAGATGGGAGGAGTGTTTGGAAGTAAGAAGAGAGTTTCTTCCTGCTTAGAGAAGTCAGCACTGGAATGAGTAGTGAGGTGACGCCAAATACAGAGAGTGTGACAGATGAGGCCGCATAGTGAGGAGTGTGAGACTGGAAGGAAGCAGAACAGAGATAGCAAGATTCTGTAACTGGATCCAGTGGCAGAGTAATATGGCCAGAGCAGCCTGTACCCTGTGTGGTGAAGTGGACTATAGACAGAAAGAGGTCAGCTGCACTGGATACGACCAGGAGCTTAAGGAGGTAGAGCTGTGGGTTAGCGGGTAACCCTGAGACAGCACAGGCAAAGTAACATAGTAACATAGTTTTTAAGGTTAAAGGAAGACTAAGTCCATCTAGTTCAACCCATAGCCTAACATGTTGATCCAGAGCAAGGCAAAAAAAACCATGTGGCAAACACTAAGCTCCACATTGGGGAAAAAAATTCCTTCCCGACTCCATACGACAATCAGAATAGTTCCCTGGATCAACGCCCTATCAAGGAATCTAGTATATATAACCTGTAATATTATGCTTTTCAAGAAAGGAATCCATGCCCTTTTTAAATGTTATTAGTGAATCACTCATTACAACATCATGCGGTAGAGAGCTCCATAGTCTCACTGCTCTTACAGTAAAGAATCCCCGTCTGTGATTATGATTAAACCTTCTTTCCTCCAGACGTAGAAGATGCCCCTTGTCCCCGTCTCTGGCCTCAGAGTAAAAAGATCAGTAGACAGGTCTTTGTACTGTCCCCTCATATACTTGTGTGGCACCCCAGGGGTCTGGTTTCCACAGTAACAGCAATGTTATGTCTGAGAGCAGGTGGGAAGTCTCTTGGTCAGGAATCCTATGCATGCCACACCTCCTGCCCAGTCCTGGGAGGGGAAGAACTTCCCCTATATAAACCTGGGGCTGAGGCAGGGTTAGTGAGTAGAGAAGAAGTAGAGACAGAGAAAAGAAGCAAATATAGGAACAGAACATCAGGAGCTCTGTGGGAGCAGTGTTACAAGGAGTCAGGGGCTGGCAGCTGCAGAGCTCGCCCTGACTGAGAAGATTTCTTACCGGACCCGGAGTCCGAGGCTGTGGGGACTAACTCCTACCCAGCAGCAGAATCCGTCAGGCAGGGGATTCCAGGTCCTCTGGCCAAGAAACCCGAAGGCACGGTCACACGCATGGGACCAGCACCGCCGTCGTGGAGCGGAAGCTACTAGAAGGCCCCGAGTCACCGGCCATACGGGTGAGCACCACACGGCACACTCAGGGACGTGGGCTACTTTTACCCGCCTCTAGCAAGGTAGCCAGAAGAGTACAGTTAGTTTGGGAGGCCTACAACTCCGCCTGGCCAGGGGAGATCCCATCTGCTCAAGGACTGACCAGGCCCCAATCGCTAGCCAGTACTCCGGGAGGGTCTATCTTTGTCACCAGTAAAGACCCTGAACTACACCGTACCGTCTCCGAGTGGTTCCTGCTACCCCCATCGTCCACGTCGGCTGCCCTGAGGCCATACCCCTCCCGTTGGGGGTTATACTATCACGCTGCACAATCCTACCACCGGCCTCAGCGGTCTGCCCTGCAGCGGCAGCTCCATAGCTGCATTCAACGGGTGGCGTAGTCGTCCAACATCTACCGCTAATACAGCGCCACTTAGTCTGACTCCCTGGGCACGGACCGGGTCACCGCCACGAGACTACTACCCTCAACAGATCCGGCTCCGGGTAAGCTCCCGCGTGCGCAACGCTGCGCGACACAGGCCCAGGGGTGCGTCAACTTTTGGCGTAGTCGGCAGGATCTCGTGCCCGCAACCACCGGGTACTGCGTGCCTGAAAAAAAAGACTGTTCAAACTTACCAGTGGTGAAGATTCCCGCCATCCGGCGCCATTTTCAGCCTTCTTCCCGCCTTCCGTGGAGTTTTCCCGCCGTTGGACGCCATCTTGAAGACGCCGCGCGGGAAGAAGAGGGGCGTGGACTCCAAAAGCGCGCGAGAACTGAAGCCCCGCCTCACGTCCGGACGTTGCGTAAGGTCCTGGAAGGAGCCCAGCAGACGCCGACGTCACAGGAGCACGACGGAAGGTCCTCAACCCTGACGATTCACTGCGGAGCCGCGGCCTACGGAAGAGGATCATCGCAAGGTAGGCCACGGTCCACTAGGGGGGAGAAGGATGCCGGATACGGAGGAGAGCTTCACCGCTTCAACCCCCGCCAGCGCCACCGCTGTTGCGGTCATGCCTTTCACCATGCCCTATATCCCGGGGGCAGCCTGGCTACCCCAGTACTCAGGGGAATCGCATACCCTGCATGACTTTAGAGAAAAGCTGGATAGCCTCTTCCAGGTGTACCCCCTTACAGAAGAGCCATTAAGCAGACCGACCCTGACGGCGTGGGAGACGAGGACAGGCTGTTGACTGAACAATTTATAGAGGGTTTATATTGCAATGCCCACCGAACCCAGTTGCGGGCAATGGCCTTACAGGACCCTCATCTGGGATTTGCACAGTTCAAGGACAGAGCCATCCGGGTGCTCCGAGAACCGGCACCAGGTGGCGTTGTGACCCACAGACGCCCCACTACCACTTACCACCAGGAGGCGGCGCCCTTGTCGGCAGGGCCTGTGGGAGCTGATGCGCAGGCTTTGAGCAATGACCCGGCTCCAGACCTGCACCATCAGGTCCAAGAGCTAGCTAAAAGCGTTGCCGCGCTAACCCGAACTGTGCAGTCTTTACAGGTTTCTACTCCAGGGAAGATCCAGCTGGCATCCGGACCGGAGGACATCCCGTGGCGTCGACCAAGGAGGACCCCACCGGCCAGAGGAAGACCCAGCGACCGATACAACGAGGACGGACGACCCATCTGCCGCCGCTGTAATCAACCCGGACATATGGCAAGGTACTGTCCTTTAAACTGGCACAACCTAGGGTAGAGGGCCAACCCCTAGGAAAAAGATCATCAGGCCCATCGAACTGGCGCGACAAATATGAGGGAGGACGTCCAGTCTTGCCTGTGGTACTGGATGGCATTCCTATGAGTGCCCTACTGGACACCGGGTCACAGGTCACCACCATCCCGTACGTGCTCTTCAAGCAGTACTGGAATGACTCGGATATTACCCGCTACCCTGACGACGACTTGAGTATCATCGCCAGCAATGGTCAGCCCGTGCCACAGATCGGATTTAAAGAGGTGACCATTAAAATTGGTAGAGTTGAACTGGCAGCACAGGGACTGATCATTGTAGACATTGACAAACACGAGAGTCACCCAAAGATAACTCTAGGAACTAATGTAATTGAAAATTGTCTTGCAGAGGTGATTTTCCTTTTACAGCAGGTTGCCAAGAACGCCAGCTCCGGCGAGCAGCGAGTGCTCCAAAAAGAGATCCGGGCACTGATGCGACGGCAACAGGTGGAACTCTCCGGCGGTGAGATTGGTAGCGTGAGAATGTGTGACCCTTTCCCTATTGCCATGCCCCCAAAAAGTGAAATGATGATTTGGTGCCGGGCAGCTATTGGTCTGAGAGGTAGAGATTACCAGGCAATGGTAGAACCAGTTTACTCAGACAGTAGGCCCACCATCTTGACAGCACGGGGGGTGGTTAATGTACGCCATGGGAGGGTGCCCGTTCGCATAATCAATATCGGGAAGAGGGAAGTGTACCTGCCCCGGTATGCCACGCTAGCCAAATTATATACCATTAACCAAAATGCTATACAATCTGTGGAACCCTTGCCTCCATCTCACCCGGAGGAAGGTAACGGCTCTAAGAAAACAATGGAGGACTGGTGTCAGCAACTACATTTGGGTACTGACTCCACTCCCTCACACCAGAAACAGGGAGTCTATCGGGTGGTTCAAGAGTACGAGAGAGTGTTTAGTAAACACCCGTTAGACTTCGGGCGAGTCAAGGGGGTAGAACACCACATCCCCACGGGAGACCATCCTCCCAAAAAAGAGAGGTATCGACCCGTACCCCCTGCACACTACCAACACGCCAAGGGGATGCTTAGAGACATGAAGGAGGCTGGGGTGATCAGGGATAGCTGTAGCCCCTGGGCAGCTCCACTAGTCTTAGTCAAAAAGAAAGACAACACCATGAGGATGTGTGTAGATTACCGGAAAATCAACCGTATCACACACAAGGATGCGTACCCCTTACCAAGGATAGAGGAGTCTTTGGCTGCTTTAAGATCTGCTAACTTCTTCTCTACCTTGGATCTCACTAGTGGGTACTGGCAGGTTCCTGTAGCAGAGGCGGACCGGGAGAAGACCGCATTCACCACCCCGATGGGACTTAGCGAGTTTACCTGCATGCCGTTCGGACTCTGCAACGCGCCAGGAACCTTCCAACGATTAATGGAGTGTTGTCTGGGCCACAGAAACTTCGAGACGGTCCTGTTGTACCTGGACGATGTCATCGTATATTCCAAGACGTATGAGGACCACCTGAAACACCTGGCGGAAGTGTTCGAAGCTCTGGCAAGCTACGGCCTAAAGGTGAAACCCTCCAAGTGTCACCTCCTGAAACCAAAGGTGCAGTACCTGGGACACGTGGTGAGCGCTGATGGAGTGGCTCCCTACCCTGATAAGGTCACCGCAATTAAGGAATGGCCAAGTCCCTCCAGTGTAAAGGAAGTGCGGCAGTTCCTCGGGTTGGTAGGCTATTACCGCAGATTCATCCCCGGTTTCACCAAAAAGGCAGCTCCTATGCAGGATCTCCTGATAGGCCAGTACCGGAAGGCCAAGAACCAAAAGCCACCCTTCAGATGGGAGAAGTTAGAAGAAGAGTCCTTCCGCAAGCTGAAGATGGCCCTCACGGGGGATGAAATCCTGGCGTACCCTGATTACAGCCAGCCCTTTATCCTCTACACCGACGCAAGTAACATCGGGCTAGGAGCCGTGCTGTCCCAGATCCAGCAGGGGAAAGAACGAGTAATCGCTTACGCCAGCCGAAAACTGCGACCCACCGAAAGAAACCCTGAGAATTACAGCTCATTTAAGCTAGAGTTCCTGGCAGTGGTGTGGGCAGTCACCGAACGCTTTAAGCACTACCTCGCTTCTTCCCGGTTCACCGTGTACACGGATAACAACCCGTTGACACACCTGGACACGGCAAGACTCGGTGCCCTAGAGCAGAGATGGATGGCCCGTCTGTCCAACTACGAGTTCACAATCAAATACCGGGCAGGACGCTCCAATACCAACGCGGACGCCCTGTCCAGGATGCCAAACCTACCGGACGTAGGAGAAGATCCAGAGGGACTGGAAGAAGTCGAACTCCCCGCGTTCCACCGTCATGGGACTATCCAGTATTCCCATCGGGTAAGGAGTAAGCAAGCCGCTACGTTTAACCCCTTGCCTCACTACAACTGGGAGGAAACGCAAGACAGTGACCCTGCCGTCCGGCTGGTGAAGGAGATGCTGACTCGGCCAGAGGCTCGCCTTGACCCAGACGCTCCGGAGGAAGCCAAGCAACTGTGGGCTGAGAAGAGTCGACTGTTCCTTTACAAGGGGAAGTTGTGCCGCAGAATGGTTAACTCCCGGACGCATGAATTAATCTGGCAAGTAGTGGTGCCACGGAGAGACGCAGCCATGGTGATGGAGGCATACCACGACGGGGCTGGACACTTCGGATGGAAGAAGCTGGAGTTCCTGCTGCGTGGGCGGTTCCACTGGGTAGGCATGAGGGGAACCATCGAGAGGTGGTGCAGAGACTGTGGCCCGTGCAACCTAAGAAGGAAGGACCGTGCCAGCCAGAAGACTCCCCTGCAGTCCATCGTCACCCGGCAGCCGTTGGAACTGGTAGCCTTGGATCATGTAAAACTGACCCCAAGCAGAAGTGGCTACGTCTACGCGTTAACCATTGTGGATCATTACTCCCGGTTCTTGGTTGTCGTCCCCGTTAAGGACTTAACGGCTCAAACAGCAGCTAGAGCCTTCCAGCAGCACTTCTGCCATCCACACGGGTACCCGGACCAAGTGCTGACGGACCAGGGACCTGCCTTTGAAGCGGAGGTCTTCCAGGAATTCTGCAATCTGTATGGCTGCCGGAAGATAAGGACGACACCCTATCATCCGCAAACTAATGGATTTGGGAGAAAATGAACCAGGTGGTAATGGATCTCCTGAAAACGTTGCCCCTGGAAGAACGCAGTCTGTGGCCTGAGAAGCTGCCCGATCTAGTGGACCTATACAACCACATCCCGGTAGGTTCCACCAACTGTACCCCGGCTTACCTAATGAGGGCGAGACCTGGTAAGTTACCTGTTGACCTGGAAATGGGAGTCCTGACACCCGAGGACACTTCACCAGAAGCAGACTGGGACACAGAGAGGCAGCAGCAGTACCGGAAAGTACAAGAGAGCGTGGAGCGAAGTCTCTGTCAGGCTAGGGAAAGACAAGAGAAAACTTACAACCAGTATGCTCCCGCTGTTCCCCTGGTACCCGGAGAGCAGGTCTTGAAGAGGAAAAGACGGCTCCACAAGTTGGACGACCAGTGGGAGAAGGACCCGTACACCGTACTGCCCTCAAGCCACGAGAACCCGAAAGTCTGTACCATCAGTAAAGACGGAGGGGAGACCATAGCCATTGTATCCCGGGATCACCTGAAGAAGTGTCCTGAACAGCTACGGAACCCTGAAGAGGAACAAGAAGACCATCGACCCGTAGAGGAAAGGGAAGATATGGTTAGTACTGTGCTCGGAGACTTCCCTCGGTCCTGGACTCAAGTCAATGGTGCAGTTGTGGTACCCGTCCTCACGTTCCTCCAACCAGCATCCCAAGTGCCTACGGAGCAACAGGTAGAGCTGGAAGAGCAGCCGGTCCAGGAGGCAGAAGACTCCACACAAGCAGAACAGGAGGATCAACCCTCTGCTTATAGTGAGCCTGCCGTACCCCTAGTGAGCCAAAGAGCCGGTAGACAGCTGCCCAGTTTACCCTTGACAGCTCCTACACCCTGTAGTTCAGGGCTAGACAGTCAGCTCCGTAGGTCCACTAGGGCCACTAGAGGCCAGTTACCCGCACGTTGGAGGATTTGAAGTGTTTAAATTGTTTTATTTGTGGTTACCTGTTTTTCTTGTTGCTTGTGTATAATTATGTGTTTCTAGTTATTTATAGGAGTCCTTGGTGGATTTACCGGGAATCCTTGTACATGGTTGGAGCGTAACCTAGGAATGGACTAAAGACTGTTAAGGACTCGGGGCAGGACAGACCCCTACCTGGTTACGTCTCCCTGTTTTGGTGAAATGGACACCTTGCTTTTCTTCAAAAACTGCACCCGGTTGCGGACACGCCGTGACCATCTTTATATGTTTTTCTTATTGTACTATTATTGTTTATACCTTGTTATGTTTAAAAATATGTTTAGTCCCGGAGTACTAAATTTCACTAGGGGGGAATGTGGCACCCCAGGGGTCTGGTTTCCACAGTAACAGCAATGTTATGTCTGAGAGCAGGTGGGAGGTCTCTTGGTCAGGAATCCTATGCATGCCACACCTCCTGCCCAGTCCTGGGAGGGGAAGAACTTCCCCTATATAAACCTGGGGCTGAGGCAGGGTTAGTGAGTAGAGAAGAAGTAGAGACAGAGAAAAGAAGCAAATATAGGAACAGAACATCAGGAGCTCTGTGGGAGCAGTGTTACAAGGAGTCAAGGGCTGGCAGCTGCAGAGCTCGCCCTGACTGAGAAGATTTCTTACCGGACCCGGAGTCCGAGGCTGTGGGGACTAACTCCTACCCAGCAGCAGAATCCGTCAGGCAGGGGATTCCAGGTCCTCTGGCCAAGAAACCCGAAGGCACGGTCACACGCATGGGACCAGCACCGCCGTCGTGGAGCGGAAGCTACTAGAAGGCCCCGAGTCACCGGCCATACGGGTGAGCACCACACGGCACACTCAGGGACGTGGGCTACTTTTACCCGCCTCTAGCAAGGTAGCCAGAAGAGTACAGTTAGTTTGGGAGGCCTACAACTCCGCCTGGCCAGGGGAGATCCCATCTGCTCAAGGACTGACCAGGCCCCAATCGCTAGCCAGTACTCCGGGAGGGTCTATCTTTGTCACCAGTAAAGACCCTGAACTACACCGTACCGTCTCCGAGTGGTTCCTGCTACCCCCATCGTCCACGTCGGCTGCCCTGAGGCCATACCCCTCCCGTTGGGGGTTATACTATCACGCTGCACAATCTTACCACCGGCCTCAGCGGTCTGCCCTGCAGCGGCAGCTCCATAGCTGCATTCAACGGGTGGCGTAGTCGTCCAACATCTACCGCTAATACAGCGCCACTTAGTCTGACTCCCTGGGCACGGACCGGGTCACCGCCACGAGACTACTACCCTCAACAGATCCGGCTCCGGGTAAGCTCCCGCGTGCGCAACGCTGCGCGACACAGGCCCAGGGGTGCGTCACTTGTACATAGTAATAAGATCACCCCTAAGCCTTCATTTTTCCACAGTAAATAACCCCAAGTGTAATAACCTGTCTTGGTATTGCAGACCCCCCAGTCCTCTAATAAGCTTTGTCGCTCTTCTCTGCACCCTCTCTAGTTCAGCTATATCTTTCTTATACGCCGGAGACCAGAACTGAACACAGTATTCTAAGTGTGGTTGCACTAGTGACTTGTATAAGGTAAAATTATGTTCTCCTCGTGAGCATCTATGCTTCTTTTAATGCATCCCATTATTTTATTTGTCTTTGCAGCAGCTGCCTGACACTGGCCACTAAACGTGAGCTTGTCGTCCACCAATACACCCAGGTCTTTTTCAGTTACAGTTTTGCCCAGTGTTTTACAATGAAGCATATAATTATACATTTTATTTCCTCTGCCCAAGTGCATTACCTTACATTTATCCCCATTAAAGTTCATTTGCCATTTATCAGCCCAAGCTTCTGGTTTACATAGATCCTCCTGTAATATAAAATTGTCCTCCTCTGTATTGATTACCCTGCAGAGTTTAGTGTCATCTGCAAATATTGAAATATTACTCTGTATGCCCCCTACAAGGTCATTAATAAATATGTTAAAAAGAAGGGGGCCCAATACTGACCCCTGTGGTACCCCACTGTTAACTGAGACCCAGTCTGAGTGTTTTCCATTAATAACCATCCTTTGTTTCCTATCACTGAGCCAATTCTTAACCCACATACATATATTTTCCCCTATCCCCATTGTTCTCATTTTATGTATCAACCTTTTGTGTGGAACCGTATCAAAAGCTTTTGAAAAGTCCATATACACAACATCCACTACATTTCCTCGGTCCAGTCCGGACCTTGCCTCCTCATAAAAGCTGATCAGATTAGTTTGACAGAAACGGTCCCTCGTAAACCCATGTTGATATTGGGTCATGAGGTTATTCTTCTTCAGATACTCTAGTATAGCATCTCTTAGGAAACCCTCCAGGATTTTACCCACAGTAGAGGTTAAGCTTACTAGCCTATAATTTCCAATTTCAGTTTTTGTCCCCTTTTTGAATATTGGCACCACATTTGCTATACGCCAGTCCTATGGTACAGACCGTGTTATTATGGAATCTTTAAAGATTAAAAATAATGGTCTATTTATGACGTTACTTAATTCCTGCAGTACTCGCGGGTGTATCCCATTGGGGCCCGGGGATTTGTCAACTTTACTGATTTTTAGACGCTGCCGTACTTCCTGCTGGGTTAAGCAAGTGACATTTAATGGAGAATTTTTGTTATCACTGATCATGTTTTCTGTCATGCGATTTTCTTGTGTAAATACGGTTGAAAAAAAATGATTTATCATATTGGCTTTTTCCTCATCCTCATCCACCATTTCCCCCAGACTATTTTTAAGTGGGCCAACACTATCATTTTTTCGTTTTTTACTATTTATGTAGCTAAAGAATATTTTGGGGTTATTTTTACTTTCTCTGGCAATGATTCTCTCTGCCTCAATCTTTGCTGCCTTGATTTGGTTTTTTACAGAATTTATTTAATTTTCTATATTTATTTAATGCCTCATCACTACCTGCTTGCTTTAGTTCTCTAAATGCTTTCTTTTTGTCACATATTGCGCCCCTTACAGCTCTATTTACCCATAGTGGTTTCCTCCTATTTCTAGCATGTTTATTCCCATAGGGTATATATTGTGCACAGGTCCTATTCGGGATGCTAATAAATGTCTCCCATTTGCTTTGTGTAGCTTTATGTCTCAGGATATCGTCCCAGTTTATTGCACTAAGATCATCTCTCAACCTTTGGAAATTTGCCTTACTGAAGTTTAGTGTCCTTGAAACCTCTCTACTACACATCTTATTAAAGGTTACATGAAAATGTATTATTTTGTGACCACTATTACCCAAGTGACCCCCAACTCGTATATTTGATATGCGGTCTGGCCTGTTGGTTAATATTAGGTCTTGCAGTGCCCCCCTTCTTGTTGGGTCCTGAACCAGTTGTGAAAGGTAATTGTCTCTCATAGTTGTCAAAAACCTATTACCTTTGCTTGAACTACAGGTTTCTGTCCCCCAATGTATTTCAGGGTAGTTGAAGTCCCCCATAATAATGACTTCTCCTTGAGTCGCTGCTTCATCTATTTGCTTTACGAGGATATTCTCCGCTGCTTCCATTATTTTTGGAGACTTATAACAAACCCCTATCAGTAATTTATCACATATATCCTCCCGCAAGATGGGTTTTAAGGATGATTTTACATATAAACACCCCCCCCCCTCGATTGTTTGTACGGTTATTTCTGAACAGACTATAGCCCTGTAAATTAACTGCCCAGTCATGGTTCTCGTCCAGCCACGTCTCAGATATCCCCACCATGTCATAATTATTTTCCAACAAAATTAATTCTAATTCCTCCATTTTGTTGGTGAGGCTTCTGGCATTAGTGTACATGCATTTTATGTATCTCTCTGTACCTCTATTCCTTCTTACTTTATTGACTGTTCTAACCGCACCCCCAATTTCTTTATTTGTGCCCAGGTCACTATCTGCACTATCTTCCCCACCTATAAAATGAATAACCTCCCCCCAATCCCTAGTTTAAACACTCCTCCAACCTTCTAGCCATTTTCTCCACCAGCAACCATTGAGGTGCAGCCGGTCCCTAGCGTAGAGTCTGTAGCCAACTGAGAAGTCAGCCCAGTTCTCCAGGAACCCAAATCCCTTCTTCCTACAACAGTTCTTGAGCCACTTATTTATCTTCCTAATCTCCGGTTGCCTCTCTGGCGTGGCACGTGGTACCGGTAGTATTTCAGAGAATACCACCTTGGAGGTCCTTGCTTTCAGCTTGCAGCCTAATTCCCTGAAATCATCTTCAAGGACCTTCCAGCTACTTCTAACTTTGTCATTTGTTCCAATGTGCACCATGACCGCTGGGTCCTCACCAGCCCCTCCCAGTAATCTGTCAACCCGATCAGCGATGTGCCGGACTCGAGCGCCAGGTAGGCAGCACACTGTTCGACGATCCCTGTCTTTGTGACAGATTGCCCTATCTGTTCCCCTAATAATTGAGTCCCCCACTACCAGCACCTGCCTGGCCTGCCCTGGTCTCCTATTTCCCTCCTTACTGGAGCTGACACTCCTCTGGCTTTCAGGGGACATGTCTTGCTGCAGCAGTGCTACCCCTGTACCGTCACCCCCCTCATATGCCAACTTTGCAAACTTATTGGGGTGTGCCAGATCAGGACTAGCCTCCCTGGTACTCTTCCCTCTACCCCCCCTCACTGTCCTGCAGCTCCCTACTACCACCCTCCCCCACATCTACCCCAGTGAGCAGCTGCTCAGTGAGCAGCAGACTCCTTTCCATATTGTCAATGGACAGTACGACTGAAGAGAAGGTAACGTGTAGGCTACACCTGGGAGTCATAGTGAGTAAATACTGGACTTTCCAGGCTGGGGCAAGGGAATTACTGGAAGAGCAGTGGTCAGTGAAGGGCAGAAAAAAAGGAATGGAGTTTTCAGGCCCAGCAACTGTACTGCTTTAAAGTCATTTACAAGTGAAGCACCACCACCAGGATATAAAATGATTCTGCCTCTATGTAAAACAGATGAAGATGTGAGTAATAAGTGTTATGGCTGCTATCTCTTGTACAGGCGTTACACCAGTTTTATCAGTGTGAGGAGCTGGCCACGGACTAAAGACTATTGGACCAATGGACGTAGAGCAGAGTGCACGTCTCTAAGGGATACAGACTTTTTCCAGCACGGAGCACTGGTTATGTCGGTGTTATTGTTGTGTTTTATTGGAGATTTGCTTGCTCATGAGATTGAGGTGCACGGGTCTCTCCTGGAGAGCGTTCAGCATCGGGAATCACTGTTTCCATTCAGTAATAGTAAGCAGAGAAAGACATGCAAGCTGGATCTTATGTATCCATAAGGCCAGACACAAAATTGGTAATCAGGTAAATCAATCATTCCATTACTCTTGTTAGTCTCTCAGAGGCCTCAATTGAGTCATTGTTTCATATGAGACTGCACGTTCACTCTTGTGGTATGTTCATTTGTAAGTGCCTGCTGAGTATATATTGCATCAGCCCACTGCAGTTTACTAATTACACAATTTAGGACAAATATGCTGGTTAGTTGAACAGTGAAGTATCACCTCCCCCCAACTTCTCCAATCCTGTGGAGGAATGTCTTGAATGGGAACTGTGGGTATGAAGTCTCTGACTCCCACTCCAGAGGGTCTCTTCAGTAACAGTCCAAAACACCATGGCTCCATCTGGTGGAATACAGGTCTGCTCCTCTGCCCAACACTGAACCCACAAATAAGTTTGGAGAACCCCAGTTGAGACTGTACTATATGTTGCTGGAGTTAGATAGATGTTCTACGGTCATGGTATCCATCGTCTGTATGTGATGAACTATGTATGTGAAGACTGTAGTTGCTGACTGGATACATGTGCAATGGACGTGATATCTATTGTCTGGACTAGCATGAACTGTAACCAGGGCCGGACTGGAGCAATGGGACATCGGACAACTCTTCGGTGGGCCCAGATCTTTGGCGTGTACCCGAGCAGGACATAGAGTGGGCCCACTGGTTTCAACTGAATGTACATCCGAGGACACACATTCAATTGAAATGTATTGGTGTTCCATGGGGGAAACAAAAGGGAGGTCCTGTTACTGTGCAGGGCTGCACTACATCGCCTTTTTTCTTCATCTGGCGTAGTGTATAAGTCAGGGAATAAGTGGAGACCATGCCACCTGATGAAGGCTGGTTCGAAATGCGCGTCAGGGGCGGACGCACTAATAGTTAGAGCTCCTGCATCATTGGTGTCCAAAGTATTTCATAATGCTTCTTGTTTGGTGCATTAGCATAGTTCTAGTGGGATCATTTGTCACATATACCTTGATAACGCTATTTATTGGTATAACGGCAGGATTTCTTTTTTATGACATAGTATTCCTTTATATCTGTTATGATAGTACATATGATAATGTATATGATATTTGATATATACTATTATTAATGTTCCTATATTGCGTGCCCCTTTTTTCCACAGTTTGTCTTCACACGTGGATGTGTGTCCTATTCCCCCCTGCCCTGTTCATGTATATTTTTATCCATCAATAAATTTTCTACTTTTGAACATTGAAACAAAAGAGGAAAAAAAAGTCAGCTCAACTTACTCAGACATCAGGTGCATGGAACAGCCGGCAGTGCCCCGGGAGATTAGCAGGGTAAAACAAGGAGTGATCCGGCATCCAAAAGTCTTCTTTAACATCAATAATCCTATATTAGAAAACTATTTTAAAAATCATATGCAGAGAAGTCACAGCCCCCACAGGAGGAGGTGATGTACAGACGAGTTTCAGACCTTATGGTCCTTAATCATTGTATGATGTGACTTTTCTGCATATGATTTTTAAAATAGTTTTCCAATATAGGATTATTGATTTTAAAGAAGACTTTTGGATGCTGGATCACTCCTTGTTTTTTTCCTACTTTTGTACATTACCCTGAACTATTGCTCGTCATTTTTTGTCTCCGTATATATGTATTTCATGACGAGTTGTCCACCTGAGTCCTTCAATACCTGCATGTGTATTATGCCATTATATAACCTTTGATTTTTTTATACTGGCTTTAACATGCTACTATTTCCTATGAGTTATTACTAAGAACTAACAGGCAGGTAATTGCTAACTACCTGCCTGTTTTAGCCGGTGGCGACTCAGATCGCTCCTGAACTGCTCCTAACAGCAATTCTGGTGTTTCACGTCAACAGGACAGCTCTTCCTTTTCCTATCTGCTCTGTCATGGAGGCATGACTGCCAACTTCATGCTGATTGGCAGCCGGCTCCCTGCTGTTAGGCAGCGGGGAGCCAGCTGTCAGTCAGCATGACACCAGCAGTCATGCCCCATCAACAGAGCAGAGCGGGAGCTGGAGAATCACCAGCAGGAGCAGGCTGTGACCGCTGTTAGCAGGCAAAGATCGGCCTGTAAGTTCTTAGGTCCACGGTAAAAAAAAAAATAATAATCCCGGACAACCCCTTTAAATATTAAGGAGCAGGAATTCTCCGAATGATTCTATAATCAAAAGAACATAAAATTCTCTCCTGCCCAGTCAGTCTGCCCGGTCTGTTACACCATGATTACCAAAACTTCGACTCATTTCCCTGCCCATTTATTATTACCACATACCCGGCTCTGCTTGACCCGTTTCCAGGTCATTGTGTTGTCTGACTACACTTACGTTTCTCCCTGGTACCACATATCTGCATCTCATACTCTTCAAATTACATTTTGAGACTTTCTCCTCCTGTTGTTGCACATATTTTTTTTCCCTTCATCTGCACAGGTATCATTAATCTATCAACTATAATGGCCGTACCAGGTCCTGCAGGTCCTGTATCCCGTACACATGACGTGGGCAGTGCACGGCATGCCGCTAGTTTTTATTCTGAGTGCTCTTATATACGGTGGTAGTTTTACACAATGTTGAGCCTGTGATTTGCAGAGTGAAATGTCTGACTGCTAGAACAGAAGTATACGGCAGATTCTACAGCATGGATACATAAAGGACGTCCTGGGGGAATATACCTCCCTCCAACACTCGTCCAGTCCCTGCCTCACACTAGAGACATTTATAATAACTCCAGGACTATGGAGCTGGTCATTTTCTCATAATCTGTGGCCATTATTAGTGATCTCGCATTGTACGGTAATATCACCCTGGAGGTTGTGATGTATTTAGTGTAATAGCGCCATCTAGAATATACAGTATATATCAGGCGATACCATGCTTTCTATAGTTAGTCGTCTTATGTGCCCTCTATAGCTATATATTATAATTTATATTTCTTTATAATAAATTACTCGATAATTTTACAGCTTTATGATGTTTATTAATCTGCTGTAATTCTGTAATCCTGTCTGGATTCAAGCACAAAATATGCAGCATCCTGGACATGTATTCTATGACGGGCAAACAAAGAGCTGCAGTTGTTGTGGGACAATTGACTGGTGCTGCGGACAGAGAAGTAGAGACCTGGCCGGCCGCAGACCAGGAGTCAGTGTCTGCAATTTTCAAAAAATTACAGACTGCCTTTGAGGACCGCACTGAAGCAGACCTCCAGATGAGGTTCTACCAATGCTCTCAGAAACCGGAGGACAGCGTTCGGGACTATGCCTGCCGTTTACAAAGGGCCCTGCGAGCTCTAAAACAGGTTAGTCCAATTAGCATAACAAATGAGAGTAAAATGCTAAAAGAACAATTTGTCCGGGGTCTGAGGTCCCAAGCGGAGAGCAGAACTGTGCGTTGGTGGTCCTTGGATCATCCAGATGCTACCTTTGACACCCTTAAGGATATGGCTATAAAGGGACTGCAACCCCTGGAGACAGCAGATACTGCAATCCAATGTTACCAGGGTAGGGCCACTCCAACGCCAGCAGCACCCACCTTTTCCCCACTGGCTGCTGAAGCCAAAGTGCAGGTAGCGCCCCCTACTGAGCTGGACTGTCTGCGCTCAAAAGTGTGCCAGCTCACCAAAAACCTGGCCACTGTAATGAGTGCCCTGCAACTACGGACGGAGCCAGAGACGGAGGGAAATATCCTGCTAGCCGACTGCCCTGAGGATGTCCCCTGGATGAACCGGAGGAGAAGGAGAATGTCGCCACCCCGGAGGAGGACATCGCCAACCCGGAGGAGGACAACGCCGCCCCCAGGAAGGACCAACAACCAGCACCATCCTCACCAAGAGTTCGTCTGCCACCGCATCCAGAAGGCAGTTCACACAGTGCACCAGTGTCCTTTAAACAAGCAAACCCTGGGTCCGAGGGCCAACACCCAGGAATAGACTCAGCAGGCCCCTCAGACTGGCACCACAGGTTCATGGGAGGAAGACCTTTCCTATCCATCATACTGGACGGCATTGCGATACCTGCCCTGCTGGACACCGGATCCCAGGTAACAATCATACCTGATATCCTCTATAGCAAATACTGGTCCATGGACAGTCTCCAACCCCCAAATCCAGACTTTACAGTATATGCCTTTAACGGCCTCCCTCTTGACCTACGTGGGGTTAAGAATGTAGCAGTAAAAGTGGGGAGAGTGGAGTTAAAGGACCAGGGGCTCATTGTAGTGAAGACTGTCAATGAGGAAAATGGACTGAATGTAGTACTAGGCACTAACATTGTGGGTAACTGTTTGGAGGAGGTTGAGTTTTTACTCCAACAGCTTACTGACACCGCCAGACCGGGCCAGCGGAGAGCACTCCAGAGGGAGATTCGATCCCTGATGTACCAGCAACAAGTAAAGCTAACCGGTGGTGCGGGTAACAGACCCCGTACCCATTGTGATTCCCCCAATGAGTGAAATGCTTATCTGGTGTAGAGCAGCAATAGGTCTTAAAGGACATAGCTACCAGGCTGTAGTAGAACCCCTTAGCTCAGAACACAGACCTACACTCTTAACTGCCAGGGGGGTAGTAGATGTACGCAATGGGAGGTCCTTCGCATGACGCCGGCATCGCGGGTTGCCGAGGCAGCAGAGACGCCGGGCGCGTCATTAGATGTCCGCCCACACCTTCCTATTGGCCAGCGATAGCTTCTTAAGGACACACCCCCGGTTTGTAACCACGCTCCCTGAAGAAGGTAACGCCGAAACGCGCGTCGGGGTGGACGCGCGGTCCACATGTGAGCATTCCTGCCGCCAGCCCTCTGTCCAGGTAGACTTTACTTTTATATTATATGGTCACTGACATGGGTATCTTGCTTACAGTTGGGCAGCACTAGCTGACCACCAATGATATACTACTTGGACATATACAGTAGAGATCCGTTGATCAGGAGCATTAGTGTCTATACTATATTTTGGTGGGTGTCTCACATGTGGACTTTTGTGTCCATTGAGCATGATGGTATTTTAAGATATTCTTTGTTATGTATGTTGTGCACTGTTTCTGCCATACTTTGTGATGTATTCTTTTTATATCATATATTTAATAAAAACTATATTTTATGATTAACTACCTGCTGTGTAGCTTTGATCGCATTGTTCCCTTCGTTGTATATGTATGATTAGCGATTTGCCTACAATAAATGTCATTAGGTGCTAGCCATGGAGCTCTAACTATTAGTTAATATGCACCTGCTGAGAAACTTTGATTATACGGCTTGCCTCTACGCCTAGCACGTCTGGACTGCCTCTTGAGGTTGGGAGAAGTATTCCGGAGAGCGCAGTCATCCTGTGTGGATTCTGGATGGGCAGTAGTCTCTTCTGGCAGGAGGGCTAGTGCGCTACCCACACACATTACCCATCGGGGCTGCTCCGGGATATTGGGAGTGAAGCTTCAGCAGGAGCCTCCGGGTTAGGATCATCGAAGACCATTAGAAAGGCCACCAGGAAGGCCATTATGTCCAGGACGATAGGATCCTGTGCGTCCCATAAGGGGGTGATCCATTTCAAGGCATCACCCGCTAGGTAAGACATCATGAATCCCACCTTAGCCCGATCGGTGGGAAAACAAAGAGGGTAGAACATGAAGTGTAGCATGCATTGCTCCACAAATGCACGACTTTGTCTTGGATCCCCATAGTACCGTGGCGGATCCGCAGGAACGAGTGCAGAAAGATCCATCTGGACGGGTGCGTAATTCGCCTGGAACTCAGCTAAAGAAAAATATATATATATTTTTTTTTAATTTATTTTTAATGCACGTATTCGCTGGAAAACGTCTCAGAGAGCGAAGGCCGTGGGGCTCAACGGGAACCATGGCCTGAGCATGCTGTAATGCACACGCCCGGGCTGCGCGGCGTGTGCGTGTGATTCCACTGGACCGTGCTGGAGAGTGAATGCCTGGAGGGGCGTAACTAGGTATTTACCCGATCCGACCAGGGTCGCACGACGGCATACGACGCCAGTGGACCAAGAAGGAACCGAGCAGAGGGACCAGGTGCTACTCCAGGACAGACCCCGGACACGGCTGTTGACCCACACAGGGGAATACAGGAACAGACAGGTTAGGCTGGCACACAGACTGGTGGGTATAGGCAGGCACGACTGGTATGCAGGCAGGCGGGTATGCAGGCAGGGGGGTACAGGCAAGCACGGCTAGAGTGCAGACAGGGAGGCACTAGCAGGTAGGAACACAGGCGGGATAGGACCCAGTACACACTGGGACTCAGGAACAGAACTACAGATGTGGCGGACAAACACAGCAGAGTAAGGCAGAGTGGTGAACGAGAGCAGGGCAAGACGAGACCGCCAAGAGCGGTGAGCGAGAGTAGAGCAGGACGAGGCCGCCTGGAGCGGTGAGCGAGAGTAGAGCAGGACGAGGCCGCCTGGAGCGGTGAGCAAGAGTAGAGCAGGACGAGGCCGCCTGGAGTGGTGAGCAAGAGTAGAGCAGGACGAGGCCGCCTGGAGGGGTGAGCAAAGGGTCAGAGCTGAGCGAGACTGCCGGAGCAGTGAGCAAAGGAGTCAGAGCAGAGCGAGACTGCCGGAGCAGTGAGCAAAGGAGTCAGAGCGGAGCGAGACTGCCGGAGCAGTGAGCAAAGGGTCAGAGCGGAGCGAGACTGCCGGAGCAGTGAGCAAAGGGTCAAAGCGGAGCGAGACTGCCGGAGCAATGAGCAAAGGGTCAGAGCGGAGCGAGACTGCCGGAGCAATGAGCAAAGGGTCAGAGTGGAGCGAGACTACCGGAGCAGTGAGCAAAGGGTCAGAGCGGAGCGAGACTGCCGGAGCAGTGAGCAAAGGGTCAGAGCGGAGCGAGACTGCCGGAGCAGTGAGCAAAGGGTCAGAGCGGAGAGAGACTGCCAGAGCAGTGAGCAAAGGGTCAGAGCGGAGCGAGACTGCCGGAGCAGTGAGCAAAGGGTCAGAGCGGAGCGAGACTGCCGGAGCAGTGAGCAAAGGGTCAGAGCAGGCCAGAACCGCCGGAGCGGTGAGCAAAGGCAGAGCAGGCTAGAACCGCCGGAGCGGTGAGCAAGGCAGAGCAGGCTAGAACCGCCGGAGCGGTGAGCAAGGCAGAGCAGGCTAGAACCGCCGGAGCGGTGAGCAAGGCAGAGCAGGCTAGAACCGCCGGAGCGGTGAGCAAGGCAGAGCAGGGGGGATAGGGCTCTGTACACATGGAACAGGCAGGAAGGGAAAGGCAGAACCAGATACCCACAGGGTACTTGCAGTGAAGTAGCGAGTGGACCACAAACTCACAAACGGAAGTACAGAGACAACGAGCAGGAGTTAGGTATGAGTTCAGACTCTGCAGAAAAAGGAAAGGTACGGACATAGAGAAACACAGGAAACAGGCTAGAAGAGTATACAGACAAGAACAGACACAGTAGCAAGATACAGGAGCGGGTCCAGATATGCAGCCCCTAGAAGGCGGGAGGAACAGGCTAGGAGCGTGTTCAGACAGGACAGACAAGATACAGGAGCGGGTCTAGGTATGCAGCCCCTAGAAGGCGGGAGGAACAGGCTAGGAGCGTGTTCAGACAGGCCTGGAAATACAGCCTCCAGGAAAGGCAGACAAGCAAACACAGAAAGAGACCTGGCACATTCAGAGTGAAAGAGCACACTGAATGAAACACAATGCTCAGGCAGGGATTCATTGGAGCAGCTGGGTTAAATACCAGGTGACAGACAGCAATAGGCTGAGGACGCACAAGGGGTGTGCCCGCAGCAGGTACAAGAAACAGGACGTGATCGGGTGCTGCCCTTAAGCAGCAGAAACAGAGGTAAGCAGACAGCATGGAGGGAAGCCAGGCTAGCAGACTGGACTGGAGATCAAGTGCGTGCTCTTGCACAGTGGAAGATGGACCACTATGCACGGACGCCGCCAGGTATGTTACAATTGGTGTCAACAGCTCCATGTTGGGACAGACACCACTTCTGCCCACCAGAAACAGGGAGTACACCGGGTGGTTCAGGAATACGCGCAGGTATTCAGCAAACACCCACTTGACTTTGGCAGGATTAAGGGGGTACAACATCACATCCCCACAGGCAACCATCCCCCCATCAAGGAAAGGTACAGGCCTATACCTCCAGCACACTACCAGAAAGCCAAGGAGATGTTGCATGACATGAAGAAGGCAGGGGTAGTAAGGGATACTTGTAGTCCCTGGGCAGCTCCCCTAGTTCTAGTCAGGAAGAAGGATGGAAGCATGAGAATGTGTGTAGATTACAGACAAGTAAATCGCATTACACATAAAGATGCATACCCTTTACCCCATATTGAGGAATCCCTGGCTGCCTTAATGTCTGCAAATTACTTTTCCACCCTTGACCTTACTAGTGGGTACTGGCAAGTAGCTGTGGCTGAGGAGGATCGGGAGAAGATGGCCTTCACCACCCCAATGGGACTCTGCGAGTTCAACAGTATGCCATTTGGACTCTGCAACGCCCCTGGAACGTTCCAGAGATTGATGGAGAGCTGCCTGGGACACCGCAACTTCGAGACTGTGTTGCTATACCTGGATGACGTGATAGTGTACTCCAAGACGTATGAGGACCACTTGAAGCACCTGGCAGAGGTATTTGAGTCACTGTCCCAGTATGGGATGAAGTTGAAACCCTCAAAGTGCCACCTGCTCAAGAGAAAGGTACAATAACTGGGGCACATTGTCAGCCCAGAAGGGGTAGCACCAGACCCGGAGAAGGTCACTGCCATACAGAAATGGCTGGAGCCGAAGAACCTCAAAGAGGTGCGTCAGTTCTTGGGACTGATAGGATACTACCGGAGGTTTGTACAAGACTACACTAAGAAAGCAGCGCCTCTGCAAGACCTCCTGGTAGTACAGTCCCCCAAGGGCAGAAATCCCCCATTCCACTGGAGTAAAGAACAGGCTGAATCATTTCAAGAAATGAAGGAGATCCTGACAGGTGATGAGATCCTAGCCTACCCTGACTACAGCCAACCGTTCCTGCTGTATACTGATGCCAGCAATGAAGGATTGGGAGCTGTCCTAAGTCAGAAGCAGAATGGCCAGGAGAAAGTCATCACATATGCAAGCAGGAAGCACCGCTCGACTGAGAGGAACCCAGAGAACTATAGCAGCTTTAAGTTAGAGTTCCTGGCCTTGGTCTGGGCCATCACAGAAAGGTTCAAGCACTACTTAGCCTCCAGCAAGTTCACTGCCTACACTGACAATAACCCCTTAACTCATCTTGAAACAGCCAAGCTGGGAGCCATGGAACAACGATGAATGGCTCGGTTGTCAAACTACCAATTCACAATAAAGTACTGGGCGGGCCGCAAGAACGCCAACGCCGATGCCTTGTCCAGGATGCCTCACAAGTCAGACACAGAAGAAGAAGTGGATGACCTGGAAGAGATTGAGCTACCTGCCTTTCATCGGAATGGGATGATCCACGAGCAACTAGCCTCCAGGAGGCAGCGTGGTAAGACGTTAAACCCTTTGCCTCACCACAGCTGGAAAGAGACCCAGGACAGTGACCCGGTTGTCAGCCATATCAAAGAGCTGATAACCCAAGAAGGTTCCTCCCTGGAGAAGGATGCGTCTCTCCAAGCAAAACAGCTGTGGAATGAGAGAAGCCGGCTGTTTATCTACCGTGAGAAGCTGTGCCGGAGGTACGTCAATCCAAAAACCCATGAGATGGTATGGCAGATAATGGTCCCCAAGACTGACATCCAGATGGTGTTGGAGGCCTACCACGATCAGGCGGGGCATTTGGCTGGAAAAAGCTAGAGACCCTGTTGAAGTGTCGATTCTACTGGGTGGGAATGCGCAGCTCCATTGAGAGGTTCCCCAGAAGAAGGATCCCCGGCAGAAGCAGAGCAAGAAGGCCCAGCCAATGGTGAACTTGCCAGCCCATTAGCGAGGTTAAGGCAGTTTTTCAATACCATCACTAGTAGAACAAACAGGGTAGCTGAGAGAAACACTGACACTATGTTATGTTCTGCTACCAGAGCTAAGGAAAGAGAGGAGATCTGTCCCTACGATAGAACTCAGCTTTATCCCTACGATGTAACAGGGGACCTGATCCTGCGATCAGACCTGCTAAAGTCCTAAGCTAGTCTGTACGGAGACCTATAGATGTGGGGAAGGAATCCCTACAAGTACTAAGGACTGGGAGGAAAATGGGATACCTCCTAACAGAAATAGTAGCAGACAGATAAACAAACAAAATATATAGAACACTGAGGTCCGTAGACCAAGCAAACTAACAGAGTTAGATACAGAGCACAGGCTAGCTAGAAAGTAGTTATACAATGAAGTCCAGCAAAGAAAGAAGGGCGGAGCAGGATTAAATAGGCCAACAAGGTCATGTGACCAGCAAAGGAAAAAACCTAAGAGCAAGGTTCTAACAGTACCCCCCATTCTAAGAGGATCCTCCGGATCCCCTAGGACCAGGCTTATCAGGAAATCTCCTGTGAAACGCTCTGATAAGTCTGGACGCGGAAACATCATCTGACCTCACCCAAGAGTTATCCTCGGGTCCGAAACCTTTCCAGGTCACAAGATACTGCAAACTACCTCTATACCGTCTAGAGTTAAGGATGCGAGAAATTTCATATTCCCCGTCCTCCACCACCGGAGGAACAGAGGCAGAGGCGTCACAATCCGACACAACAGCTTTTTTTAGCAGAGAGACATGAAACACCGGATTAATTCTCCAGGAGGTAGGAACCTCCAACCTAACAGCAGATTGGTTGACAACCTGAAGCACCTTAAAGGGCCCTACAAACTTGGGACCCAATTTCTTAGAAGGAATCCTCAACCACAGATTCCTAGAGGACAACCAAACCATGTCACCAACAGCGAACAAAACCTCCTGTCGTTTCCTATCAAAGTAGTCTTTAGATTTTCTGTTGGCCTCCTGAAGATTACCACGCACATCCGTCCAAACTCTCTCCAAATCACCGGAAAAATTCTCCTCCTCAGGCACGGCAGATCCCAACTTGGAGAACGACCCAAACGACGGATGTCTCCCAGAACAACAAAAAAAAGGCGAACAACCAGCAGAAGAAGATGTATGATTGTTCAGAGCAAATTCAGCAAGTGGCAGAAACTCAGACCACACCTCTTGATTGTCTGCCACAAAACAACGCAAGAACTGCTCAACATCCTGGTTTTTCCTTTCTGTCTGGCCATTAGATTCAGGATGATATCCGGACGAGAACGATAAATGAACTCCCAACCTGTCACAAAAGGCACGCCAAAAACGAGCCACGAACTGAGGACCCCTATCAGAAACAATGTCAGTAGGAACGCCATGAAGTCTGACAATTTCCTTGACAAAGGTCTTAGCGAGAGTTTTAGCGCAGGGCAGTTTGACGAAGGGAACCAAGTGACACATCTTGCTAAAACGGTCCACGACCACCCAGATGACAGTAAAACCCTCAGAGGGGGGAAGGTCAGTTATAAAGTCCATAGCCAAATATGTCCAAGGAGCACTGGGAACCTCCAAAGGACAAAGCAACCCCGCAGCAGGAGTATGTGAGGACTTAGATCTAGCACATATAGTACATTGACGCACCTACTTAATGACTTCCTTCTGCCATCCAGGCCACCAAAAACTGCGACCCACCAGTCTCTTGGTCTCAGAGATTCCGGGATGACCTGCCAACCGAGATTCGTGACACTCAACAAACAAATCTCTCCTAAAGGTCCCAGGCACAAACAACCTCCCATGAGGAGTGTTAGATGGGGCATTCTCCTGTGCTTTAAGAATCTCATCTTCCAAAACGGAGTCCAAAGCAGCTATCACAACACCTTCTTGTAAAATGTTCTCCTCTTTCTCAGCACCGACTATGGGAGAAAAACTGCGAGACAAGGCATCCGCCTTAACATTCTTAGTACCAGGGATGTAAGTAACGGAGAAATTAAACCGCGAGAAAAACAGTGCCCACCTAGCCTGACGGGCATTCAGGCGCTTGGCAGCATCAAGATATATCAGATTTTTATGATCCGTAAGAACCTGAACGGGAAATTCCGCACCTTCCAAGAAGTGGCGCCAGTGTTCAAATGCGAGTTTAATAGCCAATAATTCCCGATTACCAATATCGTAATTCAGTTCAGTCTCCGAAAATTTTTTTGAAAAAAAGGCACAGGGATGTAATCCATCCCCGTTATCCTGAGACAATACTGCGCCAACCCCCACAGAGGAAGCATCAACCTCAACCAAAAACGGCTTAGTCACATCAGGCTGCATAAGGATGGGAGCAGAGGTGAACCTCTCCTTGAGATACACAAAAGCTTCAATAGCCTCAGAAGACCACTGAACCGCATCAGCACCTTTCCTGGTGAGATCGGTCAGAGGTTTGACAATACTAGAAAAATTTTTTATGAATTTTCTGTAATAATTGGCGAAACCTAAAAACCTCTGTATCGATTTCAAACCAATAGGCCTAGGCCATTCCTGTACAGCTTGAACTTTAACCGGGTCCATCTCAAAACCTTCGCTGGAGATAATGTAACCCAAAAAACTAATTCTCTGTACAGCGAACTCACATTTCTCCAGCTTAGCAAAAAGCGAATTGTCCATTAACAACTGTAATACCTCACGTACGCTCCGCCAATGAGACTCCAGATCCGGCGAATAAATCAAAATGTCATCCAAATACACAACCACATTTTTGCCGATCAAAGGTCTAAGGATGTCATTAATAAGATTCTGAAAAAATGCAGGAGCATTAGTAAGACCAAAAGGCATAACCAGATTCTCAAAATGACCCACAGGAGTGTTAAAAGCAGTCTTCCATTCGTCACCCTCCTTCATGCGCAACAGATTGTATGCCCCCTTAAGGTCAATTTTAGAGAACCACTTGGCCCCCATTAACTGGTTAAATAAATCAGGAATCAATGGCAGTGGGTAAGGATTGCGTACAGTAATTTTGTTAATCTCACGAAAATCCAGACAAGGACGTAAACCGCCGTCCTTTTTTTTTACAAAAAAAAATCCAACCGCCACAGGAGACTTAGAAGGCCTAATGTGACCGGCGGCCAAACTTGTCTGTATGTATTCCTCCAAAGCCTTCCTCTCAGGAATAGTAAGGTTAAATAAACGACTTTTAGGAAGAGTCGCTCCAGGGACAAATTCAATAGAACAATCATAGTCTCTATGGGGAGGCAAAACCTGCGATTCCTTCTCAGAAAAAACTCTCCAAAAATCCTGAATAGGAACAGGCAATTCTCCCCTATCCAAAGCTGCAATACGCCCGTTACAACACTTGTCATAACATTTATGGCTCCAGGATTTAATTTCACTGGTAGACCAATCCAGTACAGGATTGTGAAATTTTAACCAGGGCAATCCCAATATTACTGGAGAAGGCAAGTTATTCAAAACTACCAAATCCAATTTCTCATGGTGAACACCATTAATAGTGAGAGGAAATTCACAGACCTTGAGAGTAATATTCTTCAAAGGGGAACCATCCACAGAAACCACAGCAATGGGGGATGATAAAGGTTCGGGTTTTAAATTCAGTCTTTCCAAGAATCCCCCATCAATTACATTCAGAGTAGACCCACAATCGACAAACACCCGAAATTCCATTAATTTTTCCTGAGCAATCGTGGAAGCAGCTAAAAATACACCCTTGGAATTTAAACAGGCAATACGGGCATGACTGACCATTTTTTTTTCTTTCTTCATACGAAGCTCACAGCCTTTAATCAAATGACCAGATTTTCCGCAATAGAAACACAAGCCTTCAAAAAATCTACGGTCTTTTTCTTGAGAGCGAGGTGCCACCGATCCAATCTCCTTCGGTTCACCACTGTTAGTACACACATTCTCATAACCAGAAACTGACATAGCAGAGGATTTGCTCTCATTAACCCTTGCACGCAGTCTCCTATCCACCCGTATAGCTAATTGCATAGCCTGTTGCAAATCTTCAGGTGTAGGATAAGCAATTAGCAGGTCTTTAACCCTTTCATTGAGCCCAGCAAGAAATAGACTTTTCAGAGCAGAATCGTTCCACCCTGTTTGAGTAGACCATCGACGGAAATGAGTACAATATTTTTCCACATTACCTGATCCCTGTCTCAAACGTCTTAACTCAGTCTCAGCTGATGCGACACGGTCAGGATCATCATATAATAGCCCCAAAGCAGAAAAAAAACTATCCACTGATCTGAAGCATGTATCACTAGGTTGCAAAGAAAAGGCCCACTCCTGAGGCTCTTTGCGCAAAAGTGACATTATGAACCCTATGCGTTGGGATTCATCCCCAGAGGACTTGGGTCTCAAACGAAAATACAATAAGCAAGCATTTTTAAATGAAAAAAATTCTCGGTGTTCACCAAAAAATAAATCCGGCAAACATACCTTAGGCTCCAAGAAATGTGCTCCAGGACAGTTACTCACGTGCTGACGGAGCTCGGCCACCTCCAGAGAGAGTCCCTGCAGGTGATGAGCCAAATCCTGAACCGACACCATGATGGAACAGAAAAATCTTTCCTTAGAGAATTTGCAGGCTGGACTTACTGTTATGTTCTGCTACCAGAGCTAAGGAAAGAGAGGAGATCTGTCCCTACGATAGAACTCAGCTTTATCCCTACGATGTAACAGGGGACCTGATCCTGCGATCAGACCTGCTAAAGTCCTAAGCTAGTCTGTACGGAGACCTATAGATGTGGGGAAGGAATCCCTACAAGTACTAAGGACTGGGAGGAAAATGGGACACCTCCTAACAGAAATAGTAGCAGACAGATAAACAAACAAAATATATAGAACACTGAGGTCCGTAGACCAAGCAAACTAACAGAGTTAGATACAGAGCACAGGCTAGCTAGAAAGTAGTTATACAATGAAGTCCAGCAAAGCCAGAAGGGCGGAGCAGGATTAAATAGGCCAACAAGGTCATGTGACCAGCAAAGGAAAAAACCTAAGAGCAAGGTTCTAACACACTACACAGACCACCGCACTACGCAGATCTACACGTAGCATGAAAGGTCAACTCCCTGTCAGGTACACTAAGTAAAATAGTTAAACCCCGACAGATGTAGATAGTTATCCCTGGGGTAAGGTATTGTATTGTATAATACTGTATATTATTGCATTATCCTGTGTATGTATTGCTATGTATTTATTGCCTTTTACAGGCCTTTAACTTATATTTTGCCCCTCTAATGGACAATCCAAGTGAAACGGACACTTTACTTATTTGCTTCCCATTACCCGCTTGGGTATCTAAGAACTCTGTGGCTGAGGACTATGTGCAGCCCAAAGACTTTATTTGTACATATTTGCACTCCCTGAGTGCCCCTTTGCGCAACCTCTCCGGAAGTGACTTGGACTTTCTGGTTGCTCATTGCCTACTGTTTATTGAACTATATATGTATATTTATCCATGTTCTGGTTATGCAACGTTCAAGTGTCCTAACCTCCCATAAAGGGAAGCTTGTTATTGTTGTTACAAAATGTGCTTCAGCCCGGGAGTGCTGAGTTCAACTAGGGGGGAATGTGACGCCCTGCTGTGCATGGAGCCACAGATCCTGGAGGGGTGTATTAAAGGATTTCTCCACAAGAGGCCCTCGGAGCATACATACACCTCTACCCTACCTTAGTCCACCAGAGGGAGTCCGGATAGGGATATAAATACGGAGGGTGGAGCTAGGCAGAGGCGGTCTGTGAGTTAGTTCTCCTCAGGAAGTGAGTGGAGACAGAACAGTCTGGAGTCCACAGCCAGTTCCTGCAGATTGAGACACAGAGAAACAGGTCTGTCTGCAGTGGAGCTCAGTCAGACTCAAGCATCTCGAGTTAAGTGAGCTAGGAGCGTTGCTGACACTCAGAGAGCAGTAGAAGAGGCAGCAAGCTAACTGCCAGTGTGTATAGCCTAGTGAGGGCCCGAGTAGGCCGAAGGCTAGAGCAGCGAGTAGCATTGGGGGCAGAGGGGCTTTACCAGCTCACCCCAGAAACCATATACCAGACAACGGGTCCGAGTCTGCAGGGATTCTTTACACCCAGCAGAGGACAACCAGAACACCTGGTTAACTACATGTCTCAGGAATACCAAACGCTGACTGTTATACCAGGGTCAGGAGTTACCAAGGCCCCATATACCAGGGGGTGTGTACTCTAACAGAAGGCCCTACCACAGGATAAGCCGATGCAGGACAGAAAATAAGTTAGGCCTAGCTCCAGGCAGGTCAGAAACTTACAGAGAGGTAAGAAACAGGAGGCCGTACACCCGCTCACTGGGGAGAATCCGGACGTGCACCCCTCACCCTACAGCGCTCCGGAGTGTTCCTGAACTATTTCCAGTAAAGGTACAGAAGTGACTTTTGTGTGTGCTTCCCCTTCTTGCTCTGACCTGGCTGGGTCCCCTCTGTCCTGCATTCCCAACTCCTACGCTGCCCTGAAGCCCCAATCCGCCTGTGGGGAGTGATTCCATCTAAGCTGCCACAACACCGGCCTCAGTGGAAGGTCGCAGCGCTGGTGATCCTCACCAGACACCATAGGTGGCGTCACGAACTTTGACATTTCATTTTCCCCTTTTTAAGAGAGACCTCAGTGTACGGGCCCGGGAGCCGACCACCGCGACATCCCCCAAGAACAGGCATTAAGGCCCGGGCGCCAAGTAGTCCCCATCCCCTGGGTGCCACAGGGTTCAGCACACTCCAAGTACTTCAGGTGCACTTGACAGGTCCCCATGCTCTAGTGTGTTCCTCTCTTCTCTTAATTCTCCTCCCTCCTTGTGTTTCCCACTGAGTCCCATACGGGTACTGCGATGCCCTTTACGGGTGGCGTGTAGCCCCCGGACCGACTGGGTGCCCTTATTGGTGACTGGTGGTGAGAACTTGGTGTAAGGGCGGGTCCCTCTGGATAAACGCAGATTAGAGGATACAGGTGGCGACTCCGCTCCGTCCGTATCCCCCTGGGATCCACATAAGCCTCCGGACTTTTCTGACAGAGACGTGAAGTGCAAGGTCAGATAATCGGGGACCGATACCCCCTCTTGCGGCAGGGTCTCTCTAAGCCAGAATGAGGCATGCAGGTGGCGACTCCGCTCCGTCTGCACCCCCTGAGATCCTTTCGCCTGTGGAGCCTATCTCCTCTGCTCCCCTCTTTTGCCTTCTTGTGTGGACTAAGACCAGGAACAGAGCGGGCTATAACTCAACTCTGCCCCAATCCCCAGTCTCGAGGCCTGAGACCGGGAATCACAGAATCCTAGAACAGCTGCAGCTTGTACTGACTAACCACTCCAGGGAACTGCAACCAAAGACCCGGTACTAAAGATGGCCTCTGTTTATATATGATTCTATTAAGGTGTGTTATAAAGTGCTTCCTCCACCCTCACTCACTACTTGGTTCCCCCTTACTTTGGTTCCCCCCAACTCCTCCATTCAGACCCAGGGCTGCACTATGGTGCTTTAGATCCCCGTCCTGAACTGGAGTGGTGTAGTGATGAGTCCGTGGCAGGGGTCCTGTGTAGTACTCCATTCTTACCTTGGAGAGGAGATACCACACCTCGGTCTGAGGTGCAGTACCCCTGTGGCGACTGAACCCTCAGGGGCGCCACATTATTCTGTATGGAGCACTGTGTGGGGCCAATTATACTGTATGGAGCACTGTGTGGGGCCCATTATACTGTATGGAGGATTATGTGGGGCCATTATACTGAAGGGGCACTATGTGGGGCCAGTATACTGTATGGAGTACTATGTGGGGCCCATTATACTGTATGGAGCACTATGTGGGGCCCACTATACTGTGTGGAACACTATGTGGGGCCCATTATACTGTATGGAGAACTATGTGGGACCCATTATTCTGATATGGAGGGCTATGTGGGGCCCATTATTCAGTATGGAGGACTATGTGGGGCCATTATTCTGTATGGAGGACTATGTGGGGCCATTATACTGTATGGAGGACTATGTGGGGCCATTATTCTGCATGGAGGACTATGTGGGCCATTATTCTGCATGGAGGACTATGTTGGACCCATTATATTGTATGGAGGAATATGTGGGGCCATTATTCTGCATGGAGGACTATGTGGGGCCATTATTATGCATGGAGGACTATGTGGGGCCATTTTTCTGCATGGAGGACTATGTGGGACCCATTATACTGTATGGAGTACTATGTGGGGCCATTATTCTGCATGGAGGTCTATGTGGGACACATTATACTGTATGGAGGACTATGTGGGGCCATTATACTGTATGGAGGACTATGTAGGGCCATTATACTGTATGGATGACTATGTGGGCTATTATTCTGCATGGAGGACTATGCGGGGCCATTATACTGTATGAAGGACTATGCGGGGCCATTATACTGTATGGAGGACTATGTTGGACCCATTATATTGTATGGAGGACTATGTGGGGCCATTATTCTGCATGGAGGACTATGTGGGGCCATTATTCTGCATGGAGGACTATGACGGGCCATTATTCTGCATGGAGGACTATGTGGGACCCATTATACTGTATGGAGTACTATGTGGGGCCATTATTCTGCATGGAGGTCTATGTGGGACACATTATACTGTATGGGGGACTATGTGAGGCCATTATACTGTATGGAGGACTATGTAGGGCCATTATACTGTATGGATGACTATGTGGGCCATTATTCTGCATGGAGGACTATGCAGGGCCATTATATTGTATGACGGACTATGCGGGGCCATTATACTGTATGGAGGACTATTCAATGTTATATTTGATAAGGGAAAACTTCCTCAATTGTAGACATTTTTTAAATAAATATCACGGTTGTCTTGCAACTTTGTCCAAGCTTTTCATTTTGGCCCTCCGGGTATTTGAGTTTGACAAAATATAAAGGGATAAAACCTACAAAAGACAAAAATATATCTCATACCCTACCATCATTATATATAAATGTAAAGCAAAGTTGCATAATAAATATAGGGTACTTAGTGAACTATTTTTGATCAAAAAAAGTATACAAGCCGTCCCACCAGCGGCAAGGTGACCCTAAATTGGGACGGTACCTATACTGCCTATATTAAAAACCTTACTGTATATCAAAGTTGAAGCAATGCATATAAAAGGGTAGACAAATAGGACCGGGTCCCAACTCCAGACCACCCAGGCCCGTGGTAAGCTACATATATACCAGTCAGCTCAACAAAGGGGATGCCACACCCTTAAATTGCACAGAATGCAAACAAGACAAAAAACCAGGCAATGTGAACTGAGGTCTAAGATGGTAGACATGCAAGAAATAGGAGCATGTTCACACTAGCAATAAAGAAACAAAACCTACAAAAGACAAAAATATATCTCATACCCTACCATCATTATATATAAATGTAAAGCAAAGTTGCATAATAAATATAGGGTACTTAGTGAACTATTTTTGATCAAAAAAAGTATACAAGCCGTCCCACCAGCGGCAAGGTGACCCTAAATTGGGACGGTACCTATACTGCCTATATTAAAAACCTTACTGTATATCAAAGTTGAAGCAATGCATATAAAAGGGTAGACAAATAGGACCGGGTCCCAACTCCAGACCACCCAGGCCCGTGGTAAGCTACATATATACCAGTCAGCTCAACAAAGGGGATGCCACACCCTTAAATTGCACAGAATGCAAACAAGACAAAAAACCAGGCAATGTGAACTGAGGTCTACGATGGTAGACATGCAAGAAATAGGAGCATGTTCACACTAGCAATAAAGAAACAAAACCTACAAAAGACAAAAATATATCTCATACCCTACCATCATTATATATAAATGTAAAGCAAAGTTGCATAATAAATATAGGGTACTTAGTGAACTATTTTTGATCAAAAAAAGTATACAAGCCGTCCCACCAGCGGCAAGGTGACCCTAAATTGGGACGGTACCTATACTGCCTATATTAAAAACCTTACTGTATATCAAAGTTGAAGCAATGCATATAAAAGGGTAGACAAATAGGACCGGGTCCCAACTCCAGACCACCCAGGCCCGTGGTAAGCTACATATATACCAGTCAGCTCAACAAAGGGGATGCCACACCCTTAAATTGCACAGAATGCAAACAAGACAAAAAACCAGGCAATGTGAACTGAGGTCTAAGATGGTAGACATGCAAGAAATAGGAGCATGTTCACACTAGCAATAAAGAAACAAAACCTACAAAAGACAAAAATATATCTCATACCCTACCATCATTATATATAAATGTAAAGCAAAGTTGCATAATAAATATAGGGTACTTAGTGAACTATTTTTGATCAAAAAAAGTATACAAGCCGTCCCACCAGCGGCAAGGTGACCCTAAATTGGGACGGTACCTATACTGCCTATATTAAAAACCTTACTGTATATCAAAGTTGAAGCAATGCATATAAAAGGGTAGACAAATAGGACCGGGTCCCAACTCCAGACCACCCAGGCCCGTGGTAAGCTACATATATACCAGTCAGCTCAACAAAGGGGATGCCACACCCTTAAATTGCACAGAATGCAAACAAGACAAAAAACCAGGCAATGTGAACTGAGGTCTAAGATGGTAGACATGCAAGAAATAGGAGCATGTTCACACTAGCAATAAAGAAACAAAACCTACAAAAGACAAAAATATATCTCATACCCTACCATCATTATATATAAATGTAAAGCAAAGTTGCATAATAAATATAGGGTACTTAGTGAACTATTTTTGATCAAAAAAAGTATACAAGCCGTCCCACCAGCGGCAAGGTGACCCTAAATTGGGACGGTACCTATACTGCCTATATTAAAAACCTTACTGTATATCAAAGTTGAAGCAATGCATATAAAAGGGTAGACAAATAGGACCGGGTCCCAACTCCAGACCACCCAGGCCCGTGGTAAGCTACATATATACCAGTCAGCTCAACAAAGGGGATGCCACACCCTTAAGTTGCACAGAATGCAAACAAGACAAAAAACCAGGCTATGTGGGGCCATTATACTGTATGGAGGACTATGTAGGGCCATTATACTGTATGGATGACTATGTGGACTATTATTCTGCATGGAGGACTATGCGGGGCCATTATACTGTATGAAGGACTATGCGGGGCCATTATACTGTATGGAGGACTATGTTGGACCCATTATATTGTATGGAGGACTATGTGGGGCCATTATTCTGCATGGAGGACTATGTGGGGCCATTATTCTGCATGGAGGACTATGACGGGCCATTATTCTGCATGGAGGACTATGTGGGACCCATTATACTGTATGGAGTACTATGTGGGGCCATTATTCTGCATGGAGGTCTATGTGGGACACATTATACTGTATGGGGGACTATGTGAGGCCATTATACTGTATGGAGGACTATGTAGGGCCATTATACTGTATGGATGACTATGTGGGCCATTATTCTGCATGGAGGACTATGCAGGGCCATTATATTGTATGACGGACTATGCGGGGCCATTATACTGTATGGAGGACTATTCAATGTTATATTTGATAAGGGAAAACTTCCTCAATTGTAGACATTTTTTAAATAAATATCACGGTTGTCTTGCAACTTTGTCCAAGCTTTTCATTTTGGCCCTCCGGGTATTTGAGTTTGACAAAATATAAAGGGATGTCTGGGCATACAGTATTGCCATATCGCACTGCGTCATAATTCAGCTGTCACAGAGAGAGACTGCAGACTTTTCTTTTGCAAGCAGAAAACCCTATAAGATATAAAGGGATGTCCGGGCATACAGTATTGATGACCTATCTACATCTACAGGATAGGTCATCAATAGCAGATCAGTGGGGGTCCGACACCTGGCGCCCCCAAGAGCAGCTGTTTGCTCAGGCGGCATTACTGAGCGACTGCTGCTGGTTCTGCAGCTCAGCTCCTGTTCATTTGAATAGTAGTGACTACAGTACCAGCAGCGACTGGCAGAGGCCACTACACTCTGGATAGAGCTGCGCTTGCTCCGGAGCTTGTAACAGCTGACCGATGGGGGCACCAGCTGTCAGACCCCACCTATCTGCTTTTCATGACCTATCCTGTATATGTAAAGGGGTCATCAATCCCATATGCCCGGAAATATCCTTTACTCTCTTATAGTTGTTTTCTGGTCACAAGAGAAAAGTCTGCAGTTACTCTGACTGCAGACAGCTGAATTATCACACTGTCACGATTTGCGCACACTGTCTCGATTTTCCTGTATTTTAATGCGGGAGGGCGGTCACTTGACCTCATGTATGCAATTTACATACTTGCAGTCACATGCCGACTAGTCTCATCCAGATTCTTTCAATTCTCTTATATTGAGTGGAGCAAGATGAGTCTCGTCCGCACATGACTGCAAGTATGTAAATTACATACATTTAAAGGAAAATTCCTTTAAAGAGAATTTCCAACCTTCTTGAAAATTTTACAGGGGACAGGGTTTGTTTTAAGAAAAAGAAAAACAACCTTAAAGGGGTTGTCCAGCTTTAGGCTACAAGCCTGCAATTTCTCTGTGCGCGCTGTGAGGATTCTCAGGTGTCGGTGCCCGATGTGAATTGAGTGCAGCCGAACACAGTCTAGTCAGAATGTGGCCAGAAGTAGAAGTATGCGTATCACATGCTTGTGGTCACACACCCGACACCTGAAAATCCTCACAGCGAGCAGGGCGTGCAATGTGAGGATTCACAAGTCTGCAGTCACATAAAGTGACTGCAGTCTTGTAGCTTAAGGCAGCTTGCACCTGTTCACACTTGCTTTATTCTGTTCGGAGGTGCTGGTCAAGTTTTTTTTATAGTTTACTTTTGTAGGTTGTGACAGCCTCCTTTTCTGACTGTGCACTCCTCTGATCAGCCTAAGGCCCCCTTCACATGTACGTGTCTGCGTTACGTGTGGCATCCGTTTTTTCCATGGATACCACACGTGCCCATTATAACCTACAAGCTATTCAACCCGTTCTACGCCCGGGTGGCAAGCATTTTTATTGGTATATGGACTCCCATGCTGGTATGTGCTGCCCCCCTCCTGGTATTTGTGCTGCCCCCATCCTGTCCCCACCATCCCATCCTGGTATGCATGGCACCTCTCACCCCCAATCCTGGTATGCAAGGCACCCCTCACCCCCAATCCTGGTATGCATGGCACCCCTCACCCCCAATCCTGGTATGCATCGCACCCCTCACCCCCAATCTTGGTATGCATGGCACCCCTCACCCCCAATCCTGGTATGTGTGGTACCCCATCCCTCATCCCTATCCTGGTATGTATGGTATCCCAGAACCTGGTATGCATGGGCCGCTCACCCTCATCCTGGTATGCATGGCACCCCTCATCCCCATCCTGGTATGCATGGCACTCCTCATCCCTATCCTGGTATGCATGGGCCCGTCATCCCCAATCCTGGTATACATAGTACCCCTCATCCCCAATCCTGGCATACATGGTACCCCTCATCCCTATCATGGTATGTATGGTACGCCTCATCCTGGTATGCATGGTACCCCTCATCCCTATTCTGGTATGCATGGCACCCCTCACATCCCTATTCTGTTATACATGGCACCCCTCACACCCCAATCCTGGTATGCATGGTCCCCTCACCCCCCAATCCTGGTATGCATGGTCGCCTCACCCCCCAATCCTGGTATGCATGGTCCCCTCACCCCCCAATCCTAGTATGCATGGTCCCCTCACCCCTTAACCCTGGTATGCATGGTCCCCTCACCCCCCAATCCTGGTATGCATGGTCCCCTCACCCCCCAATCCTGTCATGTGTGGTACCCCTCACCCCCCAATCTGGTTATGTGTGGTACCCCTCACCCCCCAATCCTGGTATGCGTGGTATCCCTCATCCTGGTATGCTTGATCCCCTCACCCCACAATCCTGGTATGCATGGTCCCCTCACCCCACAATTCTGGTATGTGTGGCCCCCTCATCCCTTTCACACTGTACACACATACAAAAAAATAAACAGTTTTACTCACCTTTCTTCTCTGTGTTCAAGCGCTGCTGCGTCGTATTCTGCCGGAGGCCGGGGGAGGAGTGTGGCGACGGAGCACCGCGCTGTCCGGCGCCATTTTGCTGAAGACACACTGCAAATGTGTCTTCAGTAAAATGGCGCAAGATAGCGCTATGTGCATGCGCCAATCCGGCGCCCCACTCCTGCCCCAGTCTCCGGCGAAGAGAGGCGCTGCGGCAAAGCTCCTCCCGGTCAGGTAAGTATGTAAGTATGGCGTCGGAGATCGCGGTATGCGTTCAGTGCCTACGCATACCGCGATCTCCGGCGCCATACACTCCTCTTACCTGTAACGGCTGGATGGGTGATTCTGTCTGGAGCCAGACTGCGCGTCGCGCATGCGCAGTCTATCGAGGCTTCAGACAGAGACAGGCTTGCAGTGTTATATTATAGCTGGTGTTTTTCCGGTAACGGTTTTATATGAATTTATGAAGGTGCCTAAGGCTTTTAATTAATGCTGGATCCTACCTGCCCTTTACATTTTTACGCTTATAGCCCGGGAGAGGCATGACTGATAAATATTAGGATTAGGATCCCATCAAAGAAAGGTCACCTTGTCACGGCTAGTGGGCTCTCCTGAATTTGCCAATTTATGTGCTAAATACTGTAATTTTTATAAGTAAATTCTATATAGCAGTAATGCGGTTCAAATGTCATATATTCAATGTTTGCAGCACTTACAGGGGCGGCTGTATTCTCCTGTATCTATCTATACTGAGGAGAGGGTGGACATGCCTTGGTGTTTGGGACCTGATCTTTTAAGACCCTAACAACGCCCCCGCTGCTATCCGTCCTTGGTGACACTGTTCACCTCTTGGTATCACTTTGCAGCAGCCAACAGAATGTCTCCGCACTGTGACCCTAAACTACATTCTCACTTATCTTTTTGCAAAGGACCAGAAAAAGAGGGGAGGAGACATCCCACCATGTGAGCACATCCCACCCACTTTTACTGCAGTCTTAATGCAATCTAACACTACACTAGATTCATGGGAAATGTCTGCAGCTGCTCCCCCTAGTGTTTAAAAGTTGAAAATATCAAAACTTTTACAATTTTTATATTTTTTTACCATTAAAAGATTTTTTTTTTAATTAAAACTTTAGTGCTTTACATTTTTTCAATTGTTGCTGCGAGACCTCTGAAGATGATGAGTATTATACTATCCATTTCTGAGCTTTACGTTGCTTTACTCCCTACTTCACAGTACACTGACGTTGAGTATGGTCTCATCCATATGGGGTCACAAAGGTTCAGCTAATGTTATGGCCTTTTGCAGGGCTTTTCATACTGGATACATCACCGTCCATCATATGAAAGTCCAACCATAAACAATATTCCATGGACCCTCAAGGTAAATCCCAAACTTCTCCCTGATCTTCTCTATGGGATATTCATGAAGCTGCTTTATATTTTATCCATGACTGTATAATAACAAGGGCTCTCTGGTTGATTAGATTATGTATAAGAGAATTTCTAAATGTTTTTTTTTTATTACAGGATGACCCACTACGTGTGGTTCCCTGGAAAAATTCCTCTGAAGATTCCATCAAGCTTCCTCTTTGGATCTTCCGTGCCACAGTTTTTGTTGCGCTGATGACACTTGTGACAATACTAGAGAACTTGGCTTTAAAGCGCACCTGTCAGCAGGATTGTGCTTAGTAAACCACATACACTGACCGGTGGGCGCCATGACACTGAGTAAAATGATAGCTTTGTTGATGAAATCCGTCCAGAGGTTCTTTTATAATCTTTAGTTTCAGTTTTGCCATAATGAGATACTCGTGCTCTGGGGCGGGACTTTAGGGAGGTGCTGTAGCTGGTGCTCTCATTATGTATGCCTATCTCTGACAGGTCACTGTGCTTTCAGTCGCCGGCCTAATATTTTAAATATTGCCTTTGTAATTTCTCTGCCAATTTGAAATTTACATCCCCAAAATGGCCGCAAAGGCCCGCACATGCGCAGTAGCATCTTTCGGTTGCCGAAAGATGCTACTGCACACGCGCGGTCGCCATTTTGCTAAAGGAAAAAGAAACTTCCATGCAGCAATATGGCACCCAGCAACCGAAAGATGCTACTGCGCATGCGCGGGCCCCGGCGGCCATTTTGGGGGATGTAAATTTCAAATTGACAGAGAAATTACAAAGGCAATATTTAAAATATAAGCAGAAGCACAGTGACCTGTCAGAGGCCAGAGATAGGAATACATAATGAGAGCACCACTTACAGCCCCTCCCTAAAGTCCCACCCCAGAGCAAGAGCATATCATTATGGCAGAACTGAAAATAAAGATTACAAAAGAACCTCTGGACGGATTTCATCAACAAAGGTATCATTTTACTCAGTGTAATGGCGCCCACCGGTCAGTGTATGTAGTTTACTAAGCACAGTCCTGCTCACATGTGCGCTTTAAGGCTTGTCCTGAGCAAGAAGGCAAAGTCTAAACCTGGTGAAACAACTATAAAACCCACTCCTAAGAACAAAAACATTCTGGAAGAACAAAGTACTTGTAAGGAACCAATTTGTATCCCTCAGATTCAGGAGCAAGTTTCCAGGAGAATAACTGTTCTGCCAAATGGCAAATGTTCTGGTCCATCCATGGCTCCTGCACCATAGGATGCGAATAAAGTTCCTAGACGCAACTATAAAGAGGGTTTCAGTGATATTGTCTGGGTCCATACTGTACCATATTACAGCAGAAGAAGAGCTCGAAGTTCTACAGAGCAAAAAGAGGTTTCTGATCTTTGAATGAAACCAATAACCAATAACCTAGAATTTCAGAGCCGAGAACGCCAGAGTTGAGCACACCAGTACCAAGAATACCAGAGCCTAGAGATTCAGAACCTTGAATGCTGGAGCCTAGAAAGCCCACAATACTGCAACACAGAATCGAGAGGAGAAGATTTTTCTGTAGATGTCTAAGAGGCAAAAAAGATTGAGAAAATGCACTTCCTTTGGAAGTGCATTGAGGTGAAGGGTACATTGCTGGAAAAGGAAGAGAAAAAAAAAAAAAAAACTCTTTAAATCTCTTAGTTTGCGAGTGTGAACGAGCTGCGTGTGTCCGGAGCGTAAGTGCGAACGAAAGTAAGTGTGTGACTTGTTTTTCAGTGAAGAGGTATTTGGGAATCCTGCAGAAAATACCTGTGTGAATTGCGGTGAGTGCTGCATTGTGACCTGCTGAGTGCTTTTCTACCTGTTTAGATTTATTGGGCTTTTTAAAACCTATTTTCTCACTACAGTTTTAGTTTCTTAGTTTACTACCTGTGTATTTAAGGGTTAACTACATTGCACTAAAATCCTGAGGTGTAGATTTACTCACAAGGGGTTAATTAAGGGGAAGGGGTCATAATTAAGGGTTTATAAGGGGCAGCTGGTTGGACATCAAGTCCTTTGGAAGTGCATTGAGGTGAAGGGTACATTGCTGGAAAAGGAAGAGAAAAAAAAAAAAAAACCTCTTTAAATCTTAGTTTGCGAGTGTGAACGAGCTGCGTATGTCCGGAGCGTAAGTGCGAACGAAAGTAAGTGTGTGACTTGTTTTTCAGTGACTTTGGATTCAGGGAGTTTGGAAGGGAGGACTTAGGACTGAATTGCTGACTGTATTTCATTCTTTCTTTACTTTACTTTTTACTTAATTAATCCACCTGACCTACTTATCTGATTCCCCCGTCCATACTTGATAATTAACTGATCCCCCGCCGATATCTAATTGATACACTTGCACATCACTAATTGATCCCCGTCCATACACCTATATATAAATAATTGTGTTTTGTACTTGTATATATATACTGACTGTATCCCCATATTTAGAATGACGTCCATGTTGGCCGGAGCCGTGCAGTGTACATCTTGCGCAATGTATGCATTCCGTGAGCAACCGCTCGAGGATCCATACTGCTGCGAGAGATGTGAGCATATCGTGCACTTGGAAGCCCAAATTCTGGATCTAAGTGCTCAGATAGCGGTACTGAGGAGCATCGACAACATGGAACGGAGTTTGCTGCTCACCGAGCAGACACTCAATAGGTCAATACTGGGGGTGGAGCATAGAGGGGAAATGCAGGCTGAACAGGCATGGAGCTGGATAACAGTTAGGAGGGATAGAGGGAAGAAGTATAGGAAGGCAGGTTCAGAACCAGCATTATTGGAGCACGACAGATCCTCTGACCGCCGGGGGAGTGTATGCTCCAGTAATGAGGGGGAGGGGGGAAGTGTAGGGCAGGCAAGACAGGTTCTGGTAGTGGGTGACTCTATTATTAGGGGGACAGACAGGGCAATCTGTCACAAAGACCGGGATCGCCGAACGGTGTGCTGCCTCCCTGGCGCTCGAGTCCGGCACATCGCGGATCGGGTTGACAGGTTACTGGGTGGGGCTGGCGAAGACCCAGCGGTCATGGTCCACATCGGCACCAATGACAAAATGAGTGGTAGATAGAGGGTCCTTAAAAATGATTTCAGGGACCTAGGTAGGAAGCTTAGGGCAAGGACCTCCAAGGTAGTTTTCTCAGAAATACTACCAATCCCGCGAGCCACACAGGAGCGCCAACGGGAGGTTAGGGAGGTGAATAAGTGGCTAAAGAGTTGGTGCAAGGCAGAAGGGTTTGGGTTCATGGAGAACTGGGCCGACTTCGCTGTCGGCTACAGGCTCTACCGTAGGGACGGGCTGCACCTCAATGGGGAGGGTGCAGCGGTGCTGGGGAAGAAGATGGCTAATAGGTTGGAGGAGTTTTTAAACTAGAGACGGAGGGGGGAAACCAAGGAAATAGGTGGGATGTGAGGCAAGCAAGGGGGAAGGGGAGAAGTGAATATAATGAGGGTGGAGAGGGGGGTGGGGATAGTACAGTTAGATCGTTAGAGAAGAATAGGATGCTAAATAACCCCAAAGTTTTATCTTGCATGCTGACCAACGCAAGAAGCCTGACCAATAAGGCGGATGAGCTGCAGGCGCTTATATCGGAGGAGAGGTATGACATCGTAGGTATAACAGAGACTTGGCTAGATGATAGCTACAACTGGGCGGTAAATTTATTAGATTATAGTTTATTTAGAAGGGACTGGAAACAGGGGAAAGGCGGAGGAGTCTGCTTATATGTAAAGTCATGTCTAAAACCCAGACTAAGGGAAGATATAGGAGAGGGAGAAGAGGGGGTCGAGTCCATGTGGGTAGAGATAGAGGGAACTAAAAATAATAATAAAATATTACTGGGGGTCTGCTATAAGCCACCAAATATAACAGAGGAGAATGAGAATCTGCTATTAGGACAAATAGACAAAGTAGCAAAACATAATGAAGTGATTGTAATGGGGGATTTCAACTACCCGGATATTGACTGGGAAACAGAAACCTGTAGATCTCAGAAAGGAAAAAGGTTCTTGACAAATATTAAGGATAATTATCTCTCCCAACTAGTGCAGGAACCAACGAGAGGGAAGGCCGTGTTGGACTTAATATTGACTAATAGGCCTGATAGAATAACTGAGGTACAGATAGGGGGGCACCTAGGTAATAGCGACCATAATATTATCGACTTCAAAATGCCCTTCAGTAGGGTTATCAATAAGGGAACAACAAAAACATTAAACTTTAGGAGGGCGAAGTTTGATCAGCTGAAAGAAAGCCTTCAACTTATTGACTGGGACAAAGTTCTTAATCAAAGGAATACGAATAGTAAATGGGGAAACCTTCAAAAGAATTCTGAATACTCAGTGCGAGAGATATATACCGTATGGGAATAAAAGGGCCAGAAATAAGAGGAAACCAATATGGTTGAACAAGAACGTAAAAGGGGCGTTAAATAGCAAAAAAGAGGCATTCAAGAGATTAAAACAGGAAAACAGCAAGGAGGCACTAATGTGTTACAAGGAAAAAACGAGAACCTGCAAAAAACAAATAAAAATAGCAAAGGAGGAAACAGAGAGACGTATTGCTAGGGAAAGTAGATCAAATCCCAAACTGTTCTTTACGTATATAAATAGTAAAAGGATTAAATCGGATAATATTGGACCGATAAAAAGTGAGGAAGGCAAAATCATAGAGAAAGATGAGGATAAAGCTAATCTATTAAATAAATTTTTTTCGTCAACTTTCACAAAGGAAAAAGAACTAACAGGCGAAATGAGAAGTGACAAGCTTAATCCTCCACTAAGTATGACAAATCTAACCCAAGCTGGGGTACAGAAACGCCTCAGTAACATTAAAATAAACAAATCACCAGGACCTGATGGCATACACCCACGGGTACTAAGGGAACTAAGTAATGTGATAGACAGACCGTTATATCTTATATTTAAGGACTCTGTTGAGACTGGGTCTGTACCACTTGATTGGCGACAGGCGAATGTAGTGCCAATATTCAAAAAGGGAGCAAAAAGTAACACCGGAAACTATCGGCCGTTGAGTCTGACATCCGTTGTGGGCAAAATTTTTGAAGGCTTTATTAATGAGGCAATTATGGAGCATCTTGATGCTAATAATCTATTAACCCCGAACCAACATGGATTCATGAGGAATCGCTCCTGCCAAACTAACCTGATTGACTTCTACGAGGAGGTTAGCTCTCGAGTAGATCAGGGGGAACCAGTGGATGTCGTGTATCTCGACTTCTCAAAAGCATTCGATAGCGTGCCACATAATAGGTTGGTATACAAAATGAGAATGATGGGGCTGGGGCAAAATGTTTGCAAGTGGGTAGCTAACTGGCTAAAGGATAGAAGGCAGAGGGTGGTTATAAATGGAATATACTCAGATTGTGTAAGCGTCACTATTGGGGTACCACAGGGGTCTGTACTAGGCCCAATGTTATTTAATATCTTTATTAACGACATAGTCAACGGGATAAATAGTAAAATAGCAATATTTGCAGATGACACAAAGTTATGTAAAACAATTAATACAAAAGAGGATAGTGAAGACCTACAGAGGGATTTGGATAAGCTGGGTAGGTGGAGCATTAAATGGCAAATGAGGTTTAACGAGGAGAAATGTAAGGTCATACATATGGGAAGGAAAAATGGAAGTCACCAGTACTCACTGAATGGGAAATCATTGGGGAATTCAGAGATGGAGAAGGACTTGGGCATCTTGATTGATAGCAAACTAAATTGGAGTGCCCAAAGTCAGGCCGCTGCTGTAAGGGCAAACAGGGTAATGGGATGTATCAGAAGAGGTATAGCTGCAAAGGATGAGAACACTGTTCTTCCACTGTACAAAGCACTGGTCAGACCACACTTGGAATACTGTGCTCAGTTATGGGCCCCAATATATAGAAAGGATATAAATGAGCTGGAAAAGGTACAAAGGAGGGCAACAAAATTAATAAGGGGAATGGAGGGACTGCAATACCCAGAGAGGTTGGCAAAACTAGGACTATTCAGCCTGGAAAAGAGAAGGTTGAGGGGGGACATAATAAATGTGTACAAATATGTTAGGGGACAGTATAGAGATCTTGCCCGGGATTTGTTCAAAAAGAGGGATATTACGGTAACAAGAGGGCATTCACTAAGACTGGAAGAGAAAAGGTTTCAGCACCAGCATAGGAAGGGGTTCTTTACGGTAAGAGCAGTGAGAATATGGAATTCACTGAGTGAGGAGACGGTAATGTCGGATTCACTACACCAGTTCAAGCGGGGACTGGATGCATTTCTAGATACCAGGCAGATTTCAGCATATACTTAAAAATAGAATAAAATAGTAGGTTGATACAGGGATTTATTCTGACTGCTGGTTTCAGAGTCGGGAGGGAATTTTTCCTCAGGTGAAGATTGGCCAAATCATTTGGGGTTTTTGCCCTCCTCTGGATCAACTTTAGCAATTACAGAACTAACAGGTCGAACTTGATGGGCGCAAGTCTTTATTCGGCTTTACTAACTATGTAACATTGCTAGGCACAGCTACCTGGGAGATAAACAGTGCTTGCGGACCAGCTAGGTGTTGAGGCTGATGGTGATGCTGAGCAGCATCAGCCCTGGCTGGACTGAAATGGGAGACCACAGAAGGTCCTGGACCCATTTCAAATCCACCACCAGACTGACGCCTAACAGAGGGTATATAAAATAGATATTCAACCAGACCCAAAAAATGCCTATTAGGTATATTAGAAGATTATATGGAATTTGACCCAATTTCAATAGGGATTTCACATATTTTATTTAAAACTAGGAAACATATTGCATCCAAATGGATTAACCCCTCACCTCCAGAAATTAGTGAACGCAAAAACAGGGTAAATAATATTATCAGATTAGAAAAAGGGGTATATAAAAAATGAAACTCAATGAATAAATTTGAGAAAATATGGGGCTTATGGTTGGATACACCTGGAATGCCATCAAGGGGGTTATTGTTGGAGAGACAATGACTTATGGGAGAAGGGCAGTATTGGCGAGGTCTAATGTTTCATTGTAATGTATATTGGAATTCATTAAATGTGGTATGGGTAATATAGCACACCTATATGTGTATAGGATTATAATGTTTATTACAATATTATGGTTATATAAGAGATTTCAAGAATGTTAATTGTAAGATATAGTAATTGCAAGTTATCAGACGGTAATGGGCAAGCTGAAAGGATATATAGGAGAGATGCACGTATGTCATCCTATGGTATGTTATTTTATTATTGTATGTACTGGTTTCCTGTTTTGTAAAAAAAAAAAAACTAATGAAAAACATCTCAATAAAAATGTATTGGATTAAAAAAAAAGATTAGAAAAAAGGCTTCTCCCCTATGTGGGTTCTCTGGTGCCTAAGCAAATTGGATTTCTGGTTAAAACATTTTCCACATTCTGAACAGGAAAAAGGCTTCTCCCCTGTGTGAGTTCTCTTGTGACTATCAAGAATCATTTTACAATTAAAACATTTCCCACATTCTGGACAGGAAAAGGGCTTCTCCCCTGTGTGGGTTCTCTGGTGCTTAATCAAACCTGATTTGTGGTTAAAACATTTCCCACATTCAGAACAGGAGAAAAGCTTCTCCCCCGTGTGGGTTCTCTTGTGACTATCAAGATTCATTTTACGATTAAAACATTTCCCACATTCTGAACAGGAAAAGGGCTTCTCCCCTGTGTGGGTTCTCTGGTGCTTAATCAAACCCGATTTCTGGTTAAAACATTTCCCACATTCTGAACAGGAAAAGGGCTTCTCCCCTGTGTGGGTTCTCTGGTGCGTAATCAAACCTGATTTGTGGTTAAAACATTTCCCACATTCTGAACAGGAGAAAGGCTTCTCCCCTGTGTGGGTTCTCTGGTGCCTAATCAAATTGGATTTCAGGTTAAAACATTTTCCACATTCTGAACAGGAAAAAGGCTTCTCCCCTGTGTGGGTTCTCTTGTGATTATCAAGAATCATTTTACGATTAAAACATTTCCCACATTCTGAACAGGAAAAGGGCTTCTCCCCTGTGTGGGTTCTCTGGTGCTTAATCAAACCTGATTTGTGGTTAAAACATTTCCCACATTCTGAACAGGAGAAAGGCTTCTCCCCTGTGTGGGTTCTCTTGTGACTATCAAGAATCATTTTATAATTAAAACATTTCCCACATTCTGAACAGGAAAAGGGCTTCTCCCCTGTGTGGGTTCTCTGGTGCTTAATCAAACCTGATTTCTGGTTAAAACATTTCCCACATTCTGAACAGGAAAAGGGCTTCTCCCCTGTGTGGGTGCTCTTGTGTGTATCAAGATTCATTTTACGATTAAAACATTTCCCACATTCTGAACAGGAAAAGGGCTTCTCCCCTGTGTGGGTTCTCTGGTGGCTATCAAGATGATCTTTCCGGTTAAAACATTTCCCACATTCTGAACAAGAAAAAGGCTTCTCCCCTGTGTGAATTCTCTTGTGTCTATCAAGAAACTTTTTACGATTAAAACATTTCCCACATTCTGAGCATGAAAAAGGCTTCTCCCCTATGTGAAGTCTCTGGTGATCAACAAAAACTGATTTCTGATTAAAACATTTTCCACATTTGGAACAAAAAAATCTATTGTCCGCTGTGTGTATTTTTTGATGCTTAAGAATAGACTTTTCAAAGGTAAAACTATTTCCATTTTCTGAATGTGAAAATGGCTTCTTTGCTTTAGGAGCAGTTCGTTTTTTAATGCTTATTTTATTTTGATTTTCCTTAGTAGTCGGTAATGAATCAGCAGACAGGATGTGTTTCATAGAATCAGATGATTGATGTTTGCTGTGAAGGGATGATGGTATATCTGAAGTAATGGCATTCACTTCAATTGTATCCTGTGGGATCTCAAGATCGTCAGAATTAAAAATCTCCTGTCTCTCTGATCTTCTGGTACAGTCATCTGCCAAGAAAAAAAAACAATTATTAATTTTGAATAAAATGTCCCTGAAATTTATATTTTTGAACATTTCTACTTAAAATGTCTAAACAAACACATTCCTGGGCTATATGGTAATCCAGGGAAATGAAGAGATACATGCTCAAGTTTAAAAATCTATTTTATTAGACACAAATCTAAAATATAGAGGAATATTTAAAATATTTTAAATATTCCTCTATTTTTTCGATTTGTGTCTAATAAAATAGATTTTTAAACTTGAGCATGTATCTCTTCATTTTCCTGGACTAGCATGTAGCCCAGGGATGTGTTTGTTTAGATTGATTTAGAAGTGGTATGCAATCTTTATTTATTTTTCTATGGGATTCTTGTGTTAATTGTACTTAACATGTCTGTAGAAACGGGAAGTTATTGACAGAATGACAGTTCACAGTCTAATAGAAAACCTCATAGGATGAACCAGTGGAGCGTGGTGTCCAACTGTTTGTTCATTCTGCCTCCAAAATATGGAATAAGAAGCCATCAAACAATGTTCTGTAGGCAAAAATAATAACAATAAAAACTTCTACTCATCTCACAAAAAACAAGTCCCCACTCAGGTCCATCATCTGTCAGTAGAAAAACAGAGGTTTCCACATTATTAGGCTCTTGAGAATCAACATGGCTTCCATAAATCAATCCAGTAATATCCGCTCTCCCAAAGTTAAGTTTCCCCCTCACTTCTGAGCCTTGCAGTGCGCCCAAAACAGATTTAGCATCCATGTATTTGACATTACTATAGTGAGAAGAACCCACTTAATTTACGGTGTGTGTCTCCTGGAGCACAATATGGGCACTATGGGTTGGGTAATAAAATAGCATATTTGCAATTTTCACTCTCCATCATCCACCGTGTGCTAATTTTTGGAAAGTGACTGTGAAGTCATAATAGTCACTTCTCCTATAGATTAATTCACTGAGGGTTATAATTTCCAAAATGGAGTCACTTGATGGGGATTTCTACTGCTCTGGTTTTCTGCCATTTTGTCATATTAGTGCTTCTACAAAAGGTGTGTACCATCTCCTCTGGGACATCTACTTCTCCTCCTGCTTCGACTTGTGTGACGTCTGCTTCTCTAACCAGGCACCGCCTTATTCATCTTGCAGGCAGCGCTGGTGATGGAGGAGACGTCAGAACCAGAAGCTCTGGGCGGCGCAGGCTCTGTCCACCACTAAGATTAGGGTTGCTGGGACCAGTAGTACCATCCAGTCTGGCAGTATGGGTGTGTGTGCTGTCCAGCTGGAGTAATCTGCTCCCTGCTTCAGCCATTTGGAAAGCACCGCACCCTACTAAAGCTGGAAGCATATTGCCGGAAGCTGCCAGATACAGCCTTGTTCTCCTCTGGTTCAGTCCTCTGTGCTCAGCTCCCGGCTTGTGTATTTGTTTCCTGTTGTGACCTCGGCCCATTTACTGACTACTCTTGTGTCTTCTGATTTTGTATTTTCTCTGCCCTCCTGGTTGTGACCCGGTTACCTGACTATTCTTCTTCCCATCTCACTCCACCGAATACCAGGTAACACCGTGGCCCAAGCCTAGGGGTCTCTGTGTTAGTCCAGATCCATGTAGAGGGGTTAAAGGGTGATGAGCAAAGTAATTTTTGAAATCTATAAACGGGTAGATAAGGCAAGCCTGTTCGTGGTAGCCATCTTTTGAGCTTCCAGGTGACCATAAACAGCTCCCCCGATACATTGTGTCTGCGAACTATTCCAGCAAAATCTGCATTCCTAATAGCTAAATGTCGCTCCTTCCCTTCTTAACCTGCCATGTGCCCAGACAGTAGGGTACAACCGTATATAGGGGATTGTCAGATTCAAAAGAAGTTGGAAAATAATTTGTAAGGTCCATTTGTTTTCTATTAACTTTGGAATTCTTCACAAAGGATATCACCATACAAAAGTGACACACGTCAGATTTCAAAAATGGCCCTGATTAGGAACAGAAAACTGGCTGCAGGAAGGGGCTAAAGCAGAGGAGTACTGAAGTCAAAAACTGTGACTATAGACAATAAAACATCTACTGAAAATGATCAAACTCAACAGTCTTCATCAGAGAAAAATGAGTAACTAGTGGTGAAACCTCTCTGGGGTAATTAGAGTATGGGGCTCGGTGGCTCTTGGCAATCTAAACTATCGTATGGGACAATATTTTCTGTCAGATGAGAAGAAATATTAGACATTTAAAGTGAACTTTTTTTATAATACTGCAGAGCTGAGGTGTCTTAAATTTAGATCTCGGACATTTGGAAGAGGCAATGGAGATCTTTCTGAAAGAAAACCAGGGAGTTACAGACTCACATAAGTGAGGCAGGCTGATCCCACCACAATGAAACTATCATAGAGAGTGAAGGTGTAAAAAAAGAAAGAATATAAAAACATGTAACATCCCCAACAACAACGTATGTATGAGGGGAGAAATCCAACACTAAACTGGAGTTACACTAATTTATGGTGGACCATTGGATCTACTATGAGTCCTGACCAGAAGAGTAGAGAATGTATTAGTGCCCCCATTTCTGGAGAGATTGTGCAGTAATCTGAATTCCTTAGGATTGAAAACATAATGGAATTTATGACGTGGAGTGAATCCATGAAACCAGGGCTGGAGCCAACACATCTCCTGCAGGCGTGAATAAATGTATATTACAGCCATCAGCCACACACAGCTTAGAGATATATCATGGCACAGGTGTAATGCTTTTTGTATAGTTAATCGCGATCCTGTTTGAAGTTAATTGGTTTTAAAAGATATTGAAAAGTCAGGATAAAGGGAAACTCTGTTGTTATTGTACAGAAATTCACACTTGGCCTCACTGCACATTTAATGTTATCGATCATAAAAGTGAAGTTTGGCCAGAAAGACTGGACCTGGTCTTGTAGGGACCATATGAGCACATTCAGCAGCACAGAAGGGAGAGAAGGTAGATTCATCCAATAAGATATCAGGGTTCTAGGAAGCCAACAGCATCATTACCCTCCGCTTTCTCTTACAGGCCCATCATAATATTTTTCTTCAAGTGATTTTCTAATTTGTCAGCACATTCTACGTACGCTGTCATTTGGCTTTGTAGTTTACAGATCTGAGCAGGTAACGGTCAGCGTCTTCTAAACCCAGGGGGTAGGTGGATCCTTCAGGTTGTAAGATCTATAGAAAAGGGCTTTCACAATTTCCCAAAGTAAACTGAACATTTTCGGACGGAGGAGAATGTTGTGATCTAGATGCAAAATGGTCATCACACGATTGTGATACGACCGGACTACACCACCGATAAAGCAGCCACAGCCGGTGACTGAGAAGAATCTGTGACTTCTCTGCATTTAGTGGTCACTACTCACCTGGGTAGTCATATGTAGGAATCTCCTCTTTACACCGCTCATCACCCCTCACATATGTCTCTGTAGTATTAATATGGGTCAGATCTTCACCCTGAAACAAATATTATAAAAGTCAAAGACAGATGGAGAAGTCCCATGTATGATCAGTAGTGTTGAGCAAAACCTTCCAATATCGGGAAATATCGGATCGGATTGGATCGGACCGATACCCAAAATATATCGGATATGGCCGATTCCAATACCGGAAACCAATGCAAGTCAATGGGACACAAATATCGGAATAAAAATAAACCCTTTCTTTCCTTGTAGGTTAATTCTACATGAAGGAAAACAACTAAGAATAATGTAGAATGACATGAAAAGCCGGCAATTCATCAGCGGCATACACCGGTACCCGACAATTTAGAATAGAAAGAATAGAGCATCACACATAGATTAGATAGATAGAAACATGTCAGTCACACATATAAGAAGTACAGTGACAGTGTTGATTACTGTACTTGTCATTTAGTGTTAAAATAAAGGATATATTAAAAAAAAAATTGGTGTGGGGTTCCCCGTAATTTTAGTCTCTAGCGGAGGTTAAGCAGACGGCTGGGGCAGATGTTTGAAGCCTGGGAAGGGGGTAATACCCATGGAGCTTCCCAGGCTACTAATATCAGCCCCCAGCTGAATATCTAGCCTTTACTAGCTATTAAAATGGGGGACCCCCCCCAAAAAAAATGACGTGGGGTCCCCCCTATTTTAATAGCTAGCAAAGGCTAGGCAGACAGCTGGGGGCTGATAATAATAGCTCAGGAAGGGTGCCATGAATATTGGCCCCCTCCCAGGCTAGAAACACCAGCCGTCAGTCGCCCCAGAAATGGCGCATCCATAGGATGCGCCAATTCTGGCACTTAGCCTCGCTCTTCCCACTGCCCTGTAGCGGTGGCAGTGGGGTAATAGGGCTGGGGTTGATGTCAGCTTATAATGCCAGCTGACATCAAGCCCAGGTTAGTAATGGAGAGGCGTCTATAAGACACCCCCATTACTAACCCCATAGCGAAACTTAAAAAAAACCCCACAAACACCCAGAATAAAGTCCTTTAATTGAAATAAAGACACAATTCTTTATTGTTCTAAATTAAACCATACCTACCATCACTCCCATTCCAGCTGAAGCCAACGATCTCCTGCAATAAAAGTAAAATAATAAAGCAACCTCATCCTTACCTTTCCATGGTTCCCACGACAGCTCCAGCTCTGCTACATTCACATGACAGGTTGGATCGCAGCCGAAAGCTGCCATCCAGCTTGCCATGCCGCAGACACTGAGAAGCTCCTCAGTGAAGCTCCGCAGACACTGAGAAGCTCCTCAGTGAAGCTCCTCAGTGTCTGGCTGTGACGGCATAAAGATGAGCTGAGGTCATGTCCAATGAACTCAGCTCACCTCATGCACGTCACTGACAGCATGGGAAAAATCTCCTGCGCTTGCAGTGAGCGTGAGAGAATTCTCCTGCTGAAGCGCTGAGCGCAGGAGAATTTTCCCACGCTGTCAGTGACGTGCATGAGGTGAGCTCATGTCCAATGAACTCAGCTCACCTCATGCACGTCACTGACAGAATGGGAGAATTCTCCTGCGCACAGCGCTTGAGCAGGATAATTCTCCCACGCTGGTATGGCATTGAGAGGACAGGCTGGATCACAGCTGAGCGCTGTCTTCCAGCATGCCATCCTTCAGAGACACTGCAAGCTTGCGCTCTGCAGTGTCTCTGAAGGATGGCATGCTGGATGGCAGCGCTCAGCTGTGATCCAGCCTGTCCTCTCAATGCCATCCCAGCGTGGGAGAATTCTCCTGCTCAAGAGCTGAGCACAGGAGAATTTTCCCACGCTGTCAGTGACGTGCATGAGTTGAGCTGAGTTCATTGGACATAACCTCGGCTCATCTTTATGCCGTCACAGTGAGACACTGAGGAGTGCAAGCATGCCTGCGCTTCTCAGTGTCTGTGGCATGGCAAGCTGGATGGCAGCTTTCGGCTGCGATCCAGCCTGTCATGTCAATGTAGCAGAGCTGAAGCTGTCGTGGGAACCATGGAAAGGTAAGGATGATGTTGGTTTATTATTTTACTTTTATTGCAGAAGACATTGGCTTCAGCTGGAATGGGCGTGATGGTAAGTATGGTTTAATTTAGAACATTAAAAAATTGTGTGTTTATTTCAATTAAAGGACTTTATTCTGGGTGTTGTGTTTTTTTAAATACTTTACTAGAAATTTATGGCGGTCATGTCTAATATTGGCGTGACCCCATGAATTTCAGGCTTAGGGCCAGCTGATAATGGCAAGCTGCCCTAACCCCTTTATTACCCAGTGAGCCACCGCACCAGGGCCCTGGATGAGTTGGGTACAGCGCCAGAAGATGGCACTTCTATGAACGCGCCATTTTCTGGGGTGGCTGCGGACTGCAATTTGCAGCGGGGGGGGGGCAGAAAGCTTGGGCCTCCCTGCGCTGTGGATTCCAGCCCCCAGCTGCCTAGTTGTACCTGGCTGGACACAAAAATAGGGCGAAGACCCACGTTTTTTTTTTTCTAATTATTTCATGAAATTCATGAAATAATTTAAAAAAAAAGGGCTTCCCTATATTGTTGTGTCCGGCCAGGTACAAATAGGCAGCTGGTGGTTGGGGGCAGCCCGTTACTGGATGCTGTACCTGGCTGGCATACATAATTATGGCGAAGCCCACGTCAAAATTTTTGGGAAAAATAAATTAAAAAATAATAAAAACAAATAATAATTTAGGGACTGCATCTTTATTAACCCCTCACGTGGATGGCTTAATAAAGATGCAGTCCCTAAATGTGTTTTTTTTTTTTTAATTTTATTGAATTTTTCACCAAAAATTTGACGTGTCCTTCGCCATATTTTTGTGTCCAGCCAGGTACAGCAGGCAGGAACGGGCTGCCCCCAACCACCAGCTGTCTATTTGTACCTGGCCGGACACAATAATATAGGGAAGCCCTTTTTTTTAAAATTATTTCATGAATTTCATGAAATAATTAAAAACAAAAATACGTGGGGCTTCGCCCTATTTTTGTGTCCAGCCAGGTACATCTAGGCAGCTGGGGGCTGGAATCCGCAGCGCAGGGAGGCCCAAGCTTTATGCCCCCCCCCGCTGCAAATTGCAGTCCGCAGCCACCCCAGAAAATGGCGCGTTCATAGAAGCGGGTGGTGCGGTGGCTCACTGGGTAATAAAGGGGTTAGGGCCAGCTTGGCATTATCAGCTGGACCTAAGCCCGAAATTCATGGGGTCACGCCAATATTAGACATGACCGCCATAAATTTCTAGTAAAGTATTTAAAAAAACACAACACCCAGAATAAAGTCCTTTAATTGAAATAAACACACAATTTTTTAATGTTCTAAATTAAACCATACTTACCATCACGCCCATTCCAGCTGAAGCCAATGTCTTCTGCAATAAAAGTAAAATAATAAACCAACATCATCTTTACCTTTCCATGGTTCCCACGACAGCTTCAGCTCTGCTACATTGACATGACAGGCTGGATCGCAGCCGAAAGCTGCCATGCAGCTTGCCAAGCCACAGACACTGAGAAGCGCAGGCATGCTTGCGCTCCTCAGTGTCTCGCTGTGACGGCATAAAGATGAGCCGAGGTCATGTCCAATGAACTCAGCTCACCTCATGCACGTCACTGACAGCGTGGGAAAATTCTCCTGCGCTCAGCGCTTCAGCAAGAGAATTCTCTCACGCTCACTGCATGCGCAGGAGAATTTTCCAACGCTGTCAGTAACGTGCATGAGGTGAGCTGAGTTCATTGGACATGACCTCAGCTCATCTTTATGCCGTCACAGCCAGACACTGAGGAGCTTCACTGAGGAGCTTCTCAGTGTCTGCGGCATGGCAAGCTGGATGGCAGCTTTCGGCTGCGATCCAGTCTGTCATGTGAATGTAGCAGAGCTGGAGCCGTCGTGGGAACCATGGAAAGGTAAGGATGAGGTTGCTTTATTATTTTACTTTTATTGCAGGAGATCGTTGGCTTCAGCTGGAATGGGTGTGATGGTAAGTATGGTTTAATTTAGAATAAAGAATTGTGTCTTTATTTCAATTAAAGGACTTTATTCTGGGTGTTTGTGGGTTTTTTTTAACTTTGACTTTGGGGTTAGTAATGGGGGTGTCTTATAGACGCCTCTCCATTACTAACCTGGGCTTGATGTCAGCAGGCATTATAAGCTGACATCAACCCCAGCCCTTTTACCCCACTGCCACCGCTACAGGGCAGTGGGAAGAGCGAGGCTAAGTGCCAGAATTGGCGCATCCTATGGATGTGCCATTTCTGGGGTGGCTGGTGTTTCTAGCCTGGGAGGGGGCCAATATTCATGGCACCCTTCCTGGGCTATTAATATCAGCCCCCAGCTGTCTGCCTAGCCTTTGCAAGCTGTTAAAATAGGGGGGTCCCCACGTCATTTTTTGGGGGGTCCCCGATTTTAATAGCTAGTAAAGGCTAGGTATTCAGCTGGGGGCTGATATTAGTAGCTTGGGAAGCTCCATGGGTATTACCCCCTTCCCAGGCTTCAAACATCTGCCCCAGCCGTCTGCTTAACCTCTGCTAGAGACTAAAATTACGGGGAACCCCACGCCAATTTTTTTTTTTAATAAATCCTTTATTTTAACACTAAATGACAAGTACAGTAATCAACACTGTCACTGTACTTCTTATATATGTGACTGACATGTTTCTATGCATCTAATCTATGTGTGATGCTCTATTCTTTCTATTCTAAATCGTCGGGTACCGATGTATGCCGCTGCTGAATTGCCGGACGGCTTTTTTAAAGAGACGGTGCATGAAAACATTATTATTTTTTTTAATAAATCCTTTAACACTAAATTACAAGTACAGTAAGCTGAGCGCTGCCATCCAGCTTGTCATCCTTCAGAGACACTGCAGAGCACAGGCATTATGGGAACTTCCGATTCCGGTATTCGATATTCTAAAAGTATCGGAACTCAGTATCGGAACTCCGATACTGCAAATATCGGTCGATACCAGATATTTCAGTATCGGAATACTCAACACTAATGATCAGCTCTAATCCTGTCATCCCCTCCGTTCTCACTACACAAATATAAAACATATAATACTGGTGGATAAAACAAGACTGAGCACAAGACCTTCACAGCCGTCTACACATCATAGGGGAGATCTCATGACATCTTCTCTGTATCTACCTGATGAACATTGAGATCTTCTTGTTTATAGTCCTGACGAAGAAGAGGACGGGGACATCTCTCTGGTGTTGTCCTCTTACTGGATAGATCTGGAGGAAACACATACAGGGACTGAATTCATTCTTTACATACAGATAATTATAGGTTGTGTGTATTTAGTCCTGTCTATTACCTGGTGATGTGAGGGACTGGGGAACCTCCATCATGATGTTCCTGTACAGATCTTTGTGTCCTTCTAAATACTCCCACTCCTCCATGGAGAAATAGACAGCGACATCCTGACACCTTATAGGAACCTGACACATACAATGATACCGTCATCCCCCCGATCCCTTCATAGCGTTACTGTATAATGTCCCAGCAAGGTCACCTCTCTAGTCAGAAGCTCAATCATCTTGTAGGCGAGTTGTAGGATCTGGTCATTGATGTCCTCATGTATCAGGGGGTGAGGTGGAGGTCCTGTGATTAATCGCTGGTTATGGAGAGACACATTAATAAATCTCACTACAGACATTTCCAGAGTCCTCACCTCTCCAGTTTTGTTCACCTGTTATTCCCATAGATAAGAATAATTAAATGTGATGTCATCAGAATCTCTCACCTCTCCAGTAAGCCGGAAGAGGATCTCTAGGGTGAGATGTAATATCCTCTCCGCCATCTCCATCTTGTCCCTGTCCATATCCATCTTTGATGGGTAAATCAGGAAAATTTTCTTATATAGAAGATCTTCACTGAGAGGATCTGATATTGTAGAGACCTGAATGAGGAGAAGATAAGCCAATGGAACATCATAAAAATCCTGTGCAATAATACAACTATTGGAGATAACGAGGGGAAACATATAAGGAGATTTATTATTTGACAGTATTTCGTTTTTTCTTTACATCTAGTAATAAAACCTATATATTTTAGGCCACAGACAACAAGCAGTTTCTTCCTCAGAGTCTGCAGCTGAATACGTTTCTCATAGACTCACTGTCAGGGAAATATTGAGAAAATATTAACAATTTCTCCCAAGCCCCTCTTCCCTCTCACCTCTTCCTTATCCACCATTTGGACCAAACCAACTGTTTCCATGCAATTTAACACACACAGCAGAAGTCACTTGTAGACAAATGCAGCACAAAAGGTGCTACTGACCCACTTAACATAGGAATGCATCTCCCCTTAGCACAGACCTGGGATAGGCCGACACCTTCCAGCAGGGGCAGAGATTGAAGGAAAACTCATTTAGGCTTCAAAGGGGTTTAACACAAACTCCAGGATGTCCGGAGCTGATACGAAATAAGAAATATTGTAAGTTGTATAACTCCGCTAATAATGGGACCCATGTTTTTAGTGGCAGGGTCAGCCAAGGAACAATATGCTTATTTTATCGTAGCTGTGAGTCCCTCCGGGTAGCTGGGGTGCAAAAGTAACAAAATAACAGACAACAACTATGTCATGTGTGGTCTCTAAAGGAAGGTAAATTCATAACGGAAAAAATGGTAGAGCCAGCCCCCTTAATGTCATCCCAGGTGCTGTGTGGGCAGGTCTCCCCTTAGGCATAAAAGAATCCAAGGAGGATGGATGAGTATTCATTGCCAGGGGGGTATAGAGACTATAATAAACGGATCTTGTTCGATAACAGTCAAATCAATAAGTGAGGCGCCCCCCTCCAGCTAAACGGAATTGTCTCTGCGATCTATTACGTAAGTCTTCTTTAATCCTGTTTATATTGTGTAACTGTATATTCTGTACTGTATTGTCCCCTTTGTAAAATCCTTGTATATTTTTCATAACACTGCCTTCCTTTTGGATTAAATATAAAATGTAATAGTCCTGTTTCTTTTGCTCTGTAATCGTTCCCTCCCCCGAAGCCTTATACCCTACCAGAATGCAGGCGTCCGACCAGGCCTGTATTATATTTCAAATCTGGACGGTGGTGGCAGCGAACAATAATAATTGGGTTATCGTGAAGCTGACAGTGACCGTACGGGGGTGTATATACATATCCCAACAGAGTGACGGCAATGGTGAGAGATTGTGTGATCTTCCCGGTGTCGTCTCTTTGTGAGTTCATGACACCTTCCATAACGCTACTTCTTGTCTCATTTTCCGACAATGGAATTGGAATTAGCAATACTGCAGGAGATATTCATTACAAGTGACATGAGAAATAACTACGTCATGATGAGGCAACATCTTCTACTACGGCTCTAAAACCATATTTGGCCAGAGTCCGTCACTGACTACTGCACCACTGGCCGTCTATATGAATGTTTTCCGTCTTCTCCAGACTGTAATCTTTTATTAAGTTAGATCTCATGTCTGATTCACACACAGAAGTGTGAGGCTTTTATAAAAGCTGTTTTGTTTGCACAAACACCGTGGACAGAAATGATTTGATACTAAAGTCTACATGTACAGTGTATTATGGGGTTTACTTCTGGCCTTAGGCTTTCCTATATTACAAGAAAAAAAAAACAGAAAAAAGCAGATATTAAAAAGTTTCAAAAGAAAACTGTCACCAACAATTCTTGTAAAAAAAAAAACATGCAAAAAGCAGAAGACACATTGTCATTTTTTAACATGTTAAACATTTGTGTTTGTTCTTATATGAATTGTTTTGAGCACCAGAACATAGATGTACACCGCAGGGATGGCATGGGTGCGGCTGCAATAAAATCCCTGGCAGTTTAACCACTTGCTCCTGCAAAAAGCAAACATGGCATCTAAGAAGGTTTGACAGAGTTCGGCTGAATGACCTTCCTCCCCCAAGTGCTCAATAGTATGGGGCTGCCTAGTTACTATGATACTTAAATGCCTAATAATGGTGTCTGGGCCTGCAATGTACGAAAGTCTATTAGGCCGGGCCAGAGGCAGCATTCAATAAGTTACCTTTTAACGCCCCCAGACACATTAGACTAAAGCTGCATGAAAGCACTGATTTCAGGGGGGTTTGGTAAACTATATAATGTTTTTGGGGGCCTCCCAACAGATAATGTCAGGGCAGAGAAGGATCTATGATCCAGAATTTCAGAGGCTAAAATGTTTGTTCTTCCTGTAGATAATCCTCCGCTAGAGGAGTCTGGAGGCGACTCTCTCAGACCAGAGGAAAGCGGGAATATTTGTGTGTATGGGGGAGTCGGGAGAGATAACCGTCTGCCAAATGACCGATCAGGCAACACTTAGCTCATGAGTATGGGGATGTTACTATTGCACAGGTAGTGATAATACACGGCACTACAGTAGTACAGTGCATCATCTGAGCAATCAGAGGCTTCTGTGTTGTATGATCGCACTAAGGAGAGTTGTTTAAAAAAAGTTTATAAAAAAGGTTTAAAAAAAGTTTTAAAGTGAAAATATCACAGTTTTAGCAAAAATAAATATTCATCACTATAGAGAAAACATGGATATAATGGGAAAATGGAGAGGGAGGTCAGCTCACTATTTATTCAATGCACCTTGTCTGAAGATCACCACATGGAGCCGCCCTGGTCAGGGACATTTCAAGGTTCAAGTAGAGCAAGGAGGAGAGATGGATTCTCCAGCATGGTCTATATTGTTAAAACCTCACATTGAGGCTGTGTGCCCACGATGCGTTTTTCAAGCGTTTATGCTGCGGAATTTCCGCAGCGTAAACGCTTGGTAAACCTTCCCCCATGGTCTCCAATGCAAATCCGCACTTTCAATGCCCATGCTGCGTATTTTTCCGCAGCGTTTATGCTGCGCTCAAAAATACGCAGCATGTCCATTAATTTTGCGGACACGCAGCGTAATCACCGCCATTGACTTGCATTAGAACGCGCCAATTCCGCATCTGTACTTGCGTAATTGGCGCGTTCTAATGTGTGGATGGTACCCAGGCCTGGAGGACAGAAGACTCTCCTCCAGACTCAGGTACCATAGAATCTGTAAATAAAAGAATTTAAAACAAAAAATAAAGATTATACTCACCTTCCGATATCCTCCGGTGTTTTGTCCACGCCGTCCGGTCTCTTGCAATGCTCGCGCTGTTGTGAAGGACCTGCCATGACGTCACTGAGTCATGTGACCCATCACATGACTCAATGATGTCACCGCAGGTCCTTCACAACAGCGCGAGCATTGCAAGAGACCGGACGCAGCAGAGATGACACCGGGAAGACATCGGAAGGTGAGTATAATCTTTTTTTTTTTATTTTTTACCATTCTTATTCTTTTTTTAACTATTACTTGGTTACAATATATAAATCCATGCCGGTTGCACGGATTTATATAGTGTGACCAACTTGTCAAGCACTTTCCAAGAGATGCTCAAAATCGCTTGGAAAACTGCTTGAAAAAACGCATGCGAAAACGCTGAAAAAAAGCTTCTCTCTGGCAGAAAAAACACATGTAAATCAGCATGCGTTTTTTTCTGCCAGAGAGAGGCAAAAACGCTCTGGATCAAATCTGCTACGTGGGCACATAGCCTTATTGTGAGTTCATAAAACTGTTGTGATGGCATACCACCAAGTGCCCGCATAGGAAACCAATGCTTATTCCTGATTTACAACATGTGAGTCTCTGTGATACTTTTATATCCTTCCCTTTCCTGGGTGTCCATTGATTACTGAGCACTTCTCAGACAATTTAACCCTGTATTGTATGGAAGAAAAAGATAATACACAAATACAACTCATACATGAGACATTCAATAAAATCACTGGAAATCAAAGACAAATACAATTAATTGCACTGTAATATTAATCCTGTCTGATGCCCATTCCCTGTGGGGCTCTAGTGTGTAAATTAAATATCCAATATGACTTTCTATTTAAGATTTTTCTTTTCATATCTCCACCTCTTAATGGTTTATAAACCTTTTCTATTCCTAATATCTGAAGGATCTGATATCCCCTTTATGTTTTTGTGAAAAGTGTCTTGAAACCACAGACAGGTTTAATGTTGTGGGATTGATTGCGTCAGATAAATGTCTTCTAATACATGTTTATAGCGGATCTGACATCCATCCCACATATTGTAGTTAACTCTCTATACACTCTATTAAGTAGATGACCCCTATAGTGGTACAACTGATGAAATTGTGTATTGCAAATTGTAGTCCTGTTAGGTTTTCTTCAAATGTGTTGGTTTTATTAACCACTTCGCACCAGAGCCTGTTTTTGCCTTCGTGACCGGGCCAATTTTTACAATTCTGACCACTGTCACTTTATGAAGTAATTACTCTGGAACGCTTCAACGGATCCCCCTGATTCTGAGAATGTTTTTTCGTGACATATTGTACTTCAGGATAGTGGTAAAATTTCTTCGATATCACTTGCGTTCATTTGTGAAAAAATCGGAAATTTGGCGAAAATTTTGAAAATTTAGCAATTTTCAAACTTTGAATTTTCATGCCTTTAAATCAGAGAGATAGATCACACAAAATAGTTAATAAATAACATTTCCCACATGTCTACTTTACATCAGCACAATTTTGGAACCAAAATTTGTTTTTGTTAGGGAGCTATAAGGGTTAAAAGTTGACCAGCGATTTCTCATTTTTCCAACAAAATTTACAAAAACATTTTTTTAGGGACCACATCATATTTGAAGTCACTTTGAGGGGTCTTTATGACAGAAAATACCCAAAAGTGACATCATTCTAAAAACTGCACTCCTCAAGGTGCTCAAAAACACATTCAATAACTTTATTAAACCCTTCAGGTGCTTCACAGGAATTTTTGGAATGTGGAAGAAAAAAATTAACATTTAACTTTTTTCACAAAAATGTTACTTTAGACCCAATTTTTTTTATTTTCACAGGGGTAACAGGAAAAAATGGACCCCAAAATTTTTTGTGCAATTTCTCTTGAGCGCGATGATACCACATATGTGAGGGAAAACCACTGTTTGGGTGCACGGCAGGGTTCGGAAGGGAAGGAGCGCCATTTGACTTTTTGAATGTAAAATTTGTTTGAATAATTAGAGGACGCCATGTTGCATTTGGGGAGCCCCTGATGTTCCTAAACAGTGGAAACCCCCCACAAGTGACACCATTTTGGAAACTAGACCCCTTAGGGAACTTATCTAGATGTGTGGTGAGCACCTTGAACCCCAAGGTGCTTCACAGAAGTTTATAATATTGAGCCGTAAAAATAAAATTTTCACATTTTTCCCACAAAAACGTTTTTCATCCCTTAATTTTGCATTATCATAAGGGTAATAGGATAAATTGCACCATGAAATTTGTTGTACAATTTCTCCTGAGTACGCCGATACCCCATATGTGGGGGAAAACCACTGCTTTGGTGTACGGCAGGGTTCGGAAGAGAAAGGAGCGCTATGTTGGCTGGGATAGGTTGCAGACACCATGTCACATTTGAAGAGTCGCTTACATGCCGAAACAGCAGGAACCCCCACAAGTGACCCCATTTTATAAACTACACCTCTCAAGGAATTTATCTAGGGAAGTAGTGAGTATTTTTTAATTTTTACATTTATACCATTGGGCAGTGAAAAAAGCCTAATTATATTTTTACCACAAAAAAATGTTTTACCCTCAGATTTTACATTTTCACACAATGGGTAAAAATGGTGCCGAAATGAGTCACACAATTTCTTCTAAAAGTGGCCATACCCCATATGTGGCTGTATCGTACCGCTCAGCCATACGGCGAGATCTGGGGGGGACGGAGTGCTATTTGACAATTGGATAACAAATTATTGTAGAATAGGCATTTGGATTTGGGAGCACAATATTTTCTGAATTTCTTTTGGGGGGCAAGGGCCATTTCGCTTCTCCAGAGCTTTTCTGCTACCAGTAACTTGGAAGTCCCTTATATTTTTAACAGATGACGGACCTGAGTGGGGACTAGCTTTTTTTGAGGACTGAGTTGAAGCTATTTATTGGGAACATTTTACGTAACATTTATCCGGTGCTCTAGGCTGAGCACTTACATCGGGGTTTCCATCTAAATTTCCAAGTGATGTAATTCAGATGAAACCCCTGCAGGATCCATTCACTGTAATGAGGCAGCAGAGTTACTCTGGACTCCGTCTGGCCTCTGTTTAGTGGTGTCCTTTTTTTCAGAAGTGCACAAAACTGTGGCCAACCGCACTTTTATGCACGCCTAAAACAAATGACACCGTGGGATCACAGGCCAGACGGCATTCACAGTGGCCTATATCTGCCTCATTACAGGGAATCTTCCGTCATGGGTTCCGTCTGAATCACGTATTTCAGAGATTTACACGGAAACTCTGGCGTGAGTGCTCAGCGCAGAGCGCAGGATAAATGTGAGCAGAGCCTTACTGCGATCTTTGGGAGACATAATAAACAAATCAGTAGCAGGTGAAGAATTGGTTTTATTTATTTTTTTACACCGTTCCTCGTGTGATATAACTGATTAGATTACTTTATTCTTCGGGTCGGTGCGATTACAGAGATACCAGATTTATATCGGGTTTTTATGACTGACAGCTGTCACACACTAAGAGACGCTTTTTTTTTTTGCAAAATCTAGTTTTTGCATCACCATATTTTGAGAGCTATAATTTTTCCATATTTCGGCCGACAGAGTCATGTGACGGCTTGTTTTTTGCGGGATGAGTTGACATTTTTATTGGTACCATTTTTGGGTACGTGACATTTTTTGATCGCTTTCTATTCCATTTTTTGGGAGGTAAAATTAACAAAAACCAACAATTCAGGAATTGTTTTTTGAGGGTTTTTTTTTATGCCGTTCTGCGTGTGGTGAAAGTGATCAGGCAGCGTTATTCTTCGGGTCGGTACGTTTACAGCGATATTACACTTACTGTATATTTTTTTTATGTTTTGGCGCTTTTACACAATAAAACAATTTTATATAAAAAATATTTTTTTGCATTGCTTTATTCTGAGCGCTATAACTTTTTTATTTTTCGGCTGATGGAGCGGTATGGCGACTTTTTTGCGGAACAAGATGACGTTTTCAGCGGTACCATTTTTATTTCCATTTTGCTTTTTGATCGCATTTTTTTCCACTTTTTGTTTGGCGATATGAGGAAAAAGCATAGTTTTTTCCTCCGTTTTTTATTTATTTTTAATACGGTGTGCACAGAAGGAGTTAATTAGTGTGACAGGTTTATAGCTCGGGTTGTTTCGGACGCGGCGATACCAAATATGTGTACTTTTTTTATTTTTGCATAAATATACGGATTTATCGGTTTAATATTTTATTTATTTATTTTAATTTATTTTGTATTTTTTTTTTTAACAGTTTCAAAACATTTTTTTTTACTTTTTTTTACATTTTTACTTAGTCCCTGTATGGGACATTAATTTTTATTTTTCTGATCGCTGATCTCATGTAATATAATAAACATATATTACATTACATGAGATCTTCACACAGTCAGTGTGTCCTGCCAGGCTTCAGCTGCAGGCTGACACTGGCAGGACACCATATATGTCAGAGCTGGAGGCTGTCATGTGACCTCCAGCTGCCATAGCAACACAAGGTCCTGGAAGGTATCAGGGGTCTTCGGAGAGGTAAGTATACCACCTCCTCTCCTCCTGCTGTCTTCTATATGCCGCGATCACTATAGATCGCGGCATATAGAAGACAGCAAAGGGTTAACATCACTGGGACCTGATCCAATCAGGTCCCGATGATGTTCCCTGTCAGAGCTAACGCTCTGCACCGCTCTCGCCGCGCTTGCAGGACCCTGGGGGTCTTGAGCGCTGCACAGAGCCCAGGCAGCGCGGACGTTTATGTACAGTGGGCGGTCGGGAAGCGGTTAACATAGTTGCATGCTTTACAGGGTGTATGTCCACATTATATTATATATATATATATATATTCTTTATTTTTATATAGCGCCAACATATTCCGCAGAGCTTTACATACATTATCATCGCTGTCCCCATTGGGGCTCACAATCTAAATAAAAAAAAAACCTAACCAAGGATAACCAAGTCACATTACGTTTGATATTTGTTTCTTGAAAATAACTAGTTGAAAGTTTTCCGCCAAGTGTAGAAGCCTTTTTGGATACAAAAATCAAACAAAATATGCAAAAGAATTTACAAAGTCTGGAGGATGGATCTCAGACATCAAAAAAGCTAAGTTTGAAAGAGATATCAAAGACTACGAGTCAAATTCAATTTACACATGGAAGTGAAACAAACCAAGAGCTACTGTTCTGAAATACAGGTCACACAATAAATTCAAAGGAAATAGAGGAGAGTGGAGGTCAGCTTCACAAATCCCAATGTGTCCATGGGTTCCTCTAATTATGATTCTCTGAGGACAAATCTGATGGATCAATTAAAGACAGATGGAACAAAAATAAATTCTCAAGTATTCCCCAAAATCCAGCACAAAACAACGGAGACAGGCGGGCAGAAAGCACAAACGTGCCCAGACATGTGCGTTCCACGCCGGAGTGCATCACGGTCTCCTATCTGCGAATGCGCATGTCCGGAAGCATGCGTTCCATACCGGAGCACATAATGGTTTTGGATTGCATTCCACCAACATAGGATTTTTCTATCTCTGAGATCAGCGTCATGGGAGACTAAAAACAAGTATTGCACATCCTCCCATCATGCAATAGGAATGTAGATCTACTTTATCACTACATAAGATATGGGATGATGGCCCACAGTATACTCCTAAATGGTCAAATTTGTCCCCTATTGCACAATTAGAGATACACAAGGATCACCACACTTGTTAATTAATAAATAGTATATGTGGAATAATTGCTAAGTAATAATTCTGATATAGAAGCTCAGATATCTCGATGAAGTACAATACTATGTGAACCCCATTCACAGGGAACTGAGTAGCAATGGGTAGAGTATACAATCTAAAAATATAATCCAGAATGGGGCTGTATTCACACAAAACAAGCATAAGAAATTTGCTCATTGAGTCCCTTAGGGCAGGGGTCGACAAAGTTGTTCAGAATCTAGGAGCCAGCCAAAAAATTTAGGAGCCAGAATTTTTTTTAAGCAAACTTGGTTTTTAATTTAACAAAAAAAACATTACAAACGTTATAAACAACATTTTACTTTTAAAGATAATAAATATTATATTTTGATATTTTAGATTTTAGGCAACATTCTAGTGTTTTTCACTTTGCTTTTTGTGGCCATGAACATGCCTTGTGATTTTAGAGCTGAAGTACCAGTGGTCCACAGCCTTGGCAGGATCAAACGCCTTCACAGATGGCCCATTCATGGTGATCATAAACAAGTCACTTAAACTTTCTTCTTGCATCCTTGATCTGAATTTATTTTTGACCATGTTCATCAAACTAAATCCTCTTTCACAACATGAGGTTGAGACAGGGAGCACCGCCAAAATCGACAACAGGTTTCCCAGAACTGGAAATCTCTCGGTGTTGGAGAGTGCCAAATCCAGAAGCTCACACAGTTTCTTTCCTTTTCCAAGGACCTTAAACTCATACCACTCATTGAGGAGTGAGTGAATGCATTGGTCATCACTTTCAGGTGGAGATAGCTGTTTACGAAAATGATGAGCCAATGCAGTAATCTCAACCACACCGTAGTCTTGCAATGTTGTTCCTGCTGGCCAGGCAAAGGTGTCAAACACTGCGGTGGATCTTTCAATATTTATATCACTTAGAAATCGCACTGTCAAGTATTTAACTGCATGATTAATTAAATTAGCTTTTTCCTGCTGAATTGATGCAGCTACAGTGTTGCTCAGTCCATGTAGCTGTACATTTTGAAACAGTCCTTGAAGAGATGTTCCTGAGACAAATCTGGCCTCATGTTGTTTTGGTGCATCTCTAAGTGAATTGATTGTTGAAATTGTGCTTTTCACATGCAACTCAATTGTGCTTAAAAAAAGCTCTTCCCTTTGAAATATAAGTGACAAGTTTTTAAGAATTTCCAGATAGTCCAGTAGAAAATGGAGCATGTGAACAAATTTAAAATCTGTGAGCTTTCTCAGTAAACCATGGGCAGCTGCAGAGGCACTGTCTTTTTCCGCAGCCACACTTTCTAGGTGGATTGTCACGCATTTCCAGTCTTTGACAAGTGCAGACAGAGCACCGACTTTGCTTGCTACCCATCTGACATTATGCAAGTATTGGAATTTCACAATTGTAAGCTGCAGGTTTTCTGCTACTTGCTTCAGCTGTCGCATTCTCTTAGGTGAGTATTGATAAAATTGGTAGAGTTTCTTTAAAATAGAGTCAAAATCATCAATTAATTTAGCTTGTTTTACTGAACTTAATACACTTAAGTTCAATCGGTGTGCAACACAGTGAATGCCAATTAAATGACTTATGTTTTGGCGTATTTTCTGCACCAAGCCATTTTCGGTCCCAATCATGCTGGCAGCACCATCTGTACCAATGGCAATCAAGTGACTTGAAGAAAGCCAGCCTACAAGACCAAGTGTTCTAAGTTCTTCTGTGAGCGCTTCTAAATATCCATCTGCAGTAGCCATTTCAAGAGGAGAAACAGAAAGAAATACTTCTTTGACCCTGTTGTCCTTGATGTACCTGACATACAGAATCAGTTGTTCAACCCCTGCTTTGTCAGTTGAGCCATCTAGCATCAAGCTGACATATTTTGCCTCTTTGAGCTCACTGATTAGGTTTTTCCTGATTATTTCTGCAATATGGGAAATGAATTCTTTGCATCTTTTATCGTTTGCATATTCCTGTCGCACAGCACTCCCTAATTTCTCCGTCAACTCTAGCAACCCTTCAAAATCTGTGAAAGGTCTGTTGTTTTTGGCAATATAATAGGCCACATTAAATAGAATGGTCATATGTTTAAAAATGTCTTCATCCATTTTCCTTATACAAGCAGCCAATGGAGTAGCTTCTGGAGCCAACGCTGCATGTTTAGCCTCCACACAATTTAGATGCTGGAGAGACTTTGCTGCTTTTTGAAGGTTTCAAGTTTAAAGGGTCCTGAAAATCCTTTTACGATCCTAGATGCTTGGTCAGCAATGCCAGGGAAGGAAGCACAAATCTCGCATATAGCTATACCAGTTGTATGGTCAAATTTAAGCCATGCGAGTTCTTTACACCACTCTTGCCTAAATCTCCTGGGTCCAGCAGTTTGGCAACGGCTTGTTGATGGGGACTCCTCTGCTGGTGGGTCAACTCTTGTTTCTTCAGTTACCTGTTGCCCGGCACTTTCTACCTGTTGCACTGCGCTTTCAAGAGAGGTCTTTGTAAAGAACTGTGTCATTTTCAGTTGCTTTTCATTTTCTGGTATTCTCTCTGTTGCTCTGCGCTTCATTTTTTTCCTGAACCCAGAAAAGAAAAAAAAATGTGCACTTTGCTCTGCTATGCCAATTATAACTTACACATGATCTCTTTACCCTTCTTTGTCCGAGTGGACGAGGCAGTACTCCGGCTTCGTTCTCCCAGCGGCACCCGACTTTGTTCTTCCAGCAGCACTCCGCAGTCCGCCATATAATAATGGGATACACTGTGAATATACTGCCATATAGTAACCATATAATTACAGCATATACTGTGTATATACTGCTATACCCTACTTACAAAAAGATTTAGCAATGTAGGAAACTCCATTCAGTGGTGGTCCAGCAGGATAGGGTCTCTCAGCACTTCTAGAGAAGATTAAAAATCAATCTGCCTTATTATCCATATATTTTATTTTCTAACCATAAGAAGCTTCAAATCCTTTTTTGTAGGAACAACACTTTTCTAAATCAATGAAACAACATACTCACCTTAAATGTTTTTTGGACGGAAAAGTAAAGATAAATTGTTGTTCCGTTTTTTTCTTGACATTTTTTTTTAAATTTTTACGAATGCTTTAAAAATTGCTTTTTAAAAAAAAATAAATAGATGTCATTACATTTATAAATTTTTTATATTCTCAGTTTTTTTCTCAGAAAAATCAAAGAAACTAATTTTTTTAAAAAAATGCCTGTTCCGTTTTTTTGTTGACAAACTGTACATATAGACCCCCTCACACACGGCGTCTCCCCGGGGAGCACGGCCTTTGTATGTACTTACACAGGTAGCGGGAGATGAGAACGGGCCCCCGGCCACAGCGATCCTTCCCCCGTAACCCAACTCTCCCTGTCCAGTCCCGGAGCATAAGGGGGGCGGAGCAAAGTGGAGAAGGCGGCCTGAGCGATACTGTCCCTGCTTCCTCCGATTGGATGACTCCGTGCAGGAGGTGGGATTGGATTGAGAGTATTTTTTTTTCTTCTCAACTCCTCAAGCACCAGGCAACATTTTCTAGGCGCCAGACAACATTTTCTAGGCGCCACTGGCGACCAGGCGCCTGGGTTTGTCGAGCCCTGCCTTAGGGGCTCGTGAATCCAGTCTAACAATCCACTTACTTTCTTTTTTGAGGATACATCTATTGTGATCACCTCCTCTCACATTGGGTTGAACCATCTCAATGATACAAAAGGAGATGTCTCCAGTTTGATCTCAATGTACACTGTTCATATGTCTCGCTAATGGGGTGTCCCAACCATGGCGTATACTGCCCAAATGCCACCCCACACTCCTCCTAGACTCCCTCTTGATCTTGCCTACATAATCTAGGGGCAGGTGTGACCATATATACTAGTCCTGAGGATTTACAGTTGGAATAATCACACTAGAAAAAGATTTTAAGCATGGAGGAACTCAAGAAAGATTTACATGGTCTCATCCAATTAAATGGACAATGTTCTCCAAATCTAAAGAAACCGTAGATTCCTCTATCTAGCCAAGTCCCCTTGGGTGCAGGTTTTTTATAGAAGTTGTCAGGGTTCCACAGTGACGACACCGGGGAGATCACACAATATCTCACCGTTGCCGTTACTCTGTCCGGATTTCGTCAGGGAGTGGCGAGCACACGATCCCGACTACCCACTAAGTACGTATCGGCAAACGACCAGTGAGCGTATGGCATCACACCTCCAGATTCCAACGCATGGAATGTGTGTCTACGCCCCCGTACGGTCACTGTCAGCTTCACGATAGCCCATTAACCCCTTAAGGACCCTGGGATTTTCCTTTTTGCATTTTCGCTTTTTGCTTCTCTTGTTCCCAGAGCCATAGCGTTTTTATTTTTAATATGGTCATGTGAGGGCTTATTTTTTGCGGGATGAGTTGTACTTTTGAACGACATTACTGGTTTTACCATATCGTGTATGGGAAACCAGGAAAAAAATCCAAACGCAATGAAAATGCAAAAAAAGTGCAATACCACAGATGTTTTTGTTTTTTTTACCACGTTCACTGAATGCTAAAACTGACCTGCCCTTCTTATTCTCCAGGTCATTACAAGTTCGTAGACACCAAACATGTATAGGTTCTTTTTTTTTTAAGTGGTGAAAAAAAATCCAAAGTTTGCTAAAAAAAAAAAAAGGCACCATTTTCCAAGACTTGTAGTGTCTCCATTTTTCAGGATCTGGGGCCGGGTGAGGGTTTAGTTTTTGCACACCGAACTGACGTTTTTATTAGTACCATTTTGGAGTAGATGTGATGTTTTCATCGCCCGTTATTGCATTTTATTGCAATGTTGCGGCGACCAAAAAACGTAATTCTGGCGTTTAGAATTTTTTTCTCGTTACGCCGTTTACCGTTCGGATCAATTCTTTTTTAATATTGATAGATCGGGCGATTCTGAACACGGTGATACCAAATATGTGCATGTGGGTTGGTTTTTTTATTATTTTATTTTGATTGGGGCAAAAGGGAGGTGATTTAAACTTTTATATTTTTTTAATATTTTTAAAAACTTTTTTTTAACACTTTTTGCTTGCTTGTATAGTCTCCATAGGAGACTAGAAGCAGCAACTGTCCGATCGCCTCTGCTACATAGAGGTGATGAGCAGATCACCTCTATGTAGCAGAAATGCTCCTGTGCTATGAGCGCCGACCTCTAGGTGGCTCTCATAGTGATAATTACATGACAACCACTGGGGTCTGCTGCAGACCAAGGGTTGTCATGCCCACCCATCATGTGACGGGGTCACCGATGGGCTTTAAGAATCAGCTGACATGTGCTCGGTTGAATGCAGGCTCACAGCCGGAGCCCTAACTGGACCGGGGGTGATGGCCTGGGGCGTTCTAAAACGCCTCAGGCTTTCAAGGGGTTAATATAAATTGTTGCCACCGCTGTCCAGATTTGAAATATAATACAGGAATGGGCGGACGCTTGCGTTCTGATAGCGTATGGCTTCGGGGGAGGGAACAATTACAGCAAAAAAGAAAAAGAATTATTACATTTTATATTTAATCCAAAAGGGAGGCAGTATTATGAAAAATATACAAGATTTTACAAAAGTGGACAATACAATACATAAGTAGTTACACAAAATAAACAGGATTAAAGAAGACTTACTATAATGATCGCTGAGACAATTCAATATAGGTGAAGGGGAGACACTAAGCTTGATTTGACTGTTATCGAGCAAGATCCGTTGCTATAATAAATATATACTCCCGCAATGAATACTACTCCAACCTCAGCAGATTCTTTTATGCTGAAGTGAAAGACCGGCCCACACACCCCCTGGGATGACATTATGGGGGCTGGTCTCCAGCCTTCATATCTTTATTAGATATCTGTTTTTTGTGATAACTTATTGTGGGTCGATCGTAGAGGCCCGAAAGTGATACAATTTTTTCGTTATGATTTTACCTTTCTCAAGAGACCTCACACGGTATAGCTGCGATCTGTTATTTTGGGACCTACAGAGACAGGAAAATATCCATATCATTCCCAAGCTGACCCTGTCACTAAAAATATGGGTCCCTTCATTTTGAGAATTATGAAACTTTAGTTATTTTGAAGATTCTGCAGTCTTTGTTAAACCCCTTTTGAGCCTAAACGAGTCATTTCCTCTTTTCTTCCATCTCTGCCCCTATGCTGGAAGGTGTCAATCTATCCCAGGTCTGTGCTAAGAGGAGATGCATTTGTATGTTAAGTAGAATAGGTTACTGAACTTCTTGTACTGTTTTTTGCATACCAACAGCTGGAGTGTCAGCTCTCCTCTGGTGACAAATGGTGGATAAGGGAGGGATGAAGAGGGGTTTCAGGGACAGAGAGAAATTGTTAATACTTTCTCAATATTTCCCTGACAGTAACTATGCACTAAATGGTCCCTAATTGTCTGACCGTTTCTGAAAGTTAATGTGGGAGTAGATCCTACAGCACCCTCAAGTCCGGATCAGCCACAAGTATATCCCAGTGTTTTCTGAGGATATGAAAGATACAGTCACTCTGATTGTCGTAAGTTTTTCTTACTCGTGTTGTCCAGTTTTTTCTTGGTCTCTAGGTTAGGTATGAAGGAGTGTCTGTCTCTCCCATTTTTCTGCAAACGATGATGTGCAATCCAAAATGTACCATGAGTACCCTTTTTCCCTGAATCTGATGTTCAGGTCTATTGCCTGTATATTAAAATCTGTGACATTAGAGCAGTACCCAACCGTAAAAACTGGCCCCAGGGTATTCTTCTTTTTATGGGGATGGGGTGTTGGCTATCCCACTTCAATAGTTTATTAGTGCTTGAAGGTTTATGATAGATGAGTGTTCCTAGGGTCCCATTGCAATCCTTCTTGATTAGTACATCCATGAAAGGCAGCTGGTAAAAATTAAACTCTGATATAAATCTAAGGCCCACTCTATGGATATTGAGTTCTCTGACAAATTCAAAAGATTGTTCACTCGTCCCTGACAAGATGATAAAAATGTAGTCAATATATCTATATCATACCCCAATATATGGATGCCACCACTTATGATTATCCCTGAATATTGTAGTTTCCTCCTACCAGCTCAGGAATACTTTAGCATGTGAGGGTGCACAGGGGCTCCCCATCGCAGTACCCCTGAACTGGTGGAAGTACTTCCTGTCAAAAAGAAAGAAGTTATGAGTAATAGCGAATTTTAGAAGATCCTCCATGAAGTCATTATGTCTGCTACACTCTATTGATCTCGATTTCAGGAAATGTCTTACTCCTCTGATACCATCCTCATGCGGTATATTACTGTACAAAGCCTCGATATCTAGTAAGGCCTGCTCCCCTACATGCATGTATACATGCTCGAGGGTCTACATGTAGGGGAGCAGGCAAAGGGAAAACCAACTCCAGAGGGATTGTTCCAACTACAGGACCTCAGGCGCTACTGGGGGAACATTATACTGTGTGGGGGCTTCATACATACTGCATAAGGAGCATAATGGGGGCATTACACTGTGTGGGGGCATCATACATACTGCATAAGGGGCATAATGGGGGCATTACACTGTGTGGGGCATCATACATCCTGCATAAGGGGCATAATGGGGGCATTACACTGTGTGGGGGCATCATACATACTGCATGAGGAGCATAATGGGGGCATTACACTGTGTGGGGGGCATCATACATCCTGCGTAAGAGGCATAATGGGGGCATTACACTGTGTGGGGCATCATACATCCTGTATAAGGGGCATAATGGGGGCATTATACTGTGTGGGGGGCATCATACATACTGCACAAGGGGCATAATGGAGGCATTACACTGTGTGGGGGGCATCATACATCCTGCATAAGAGGCATAATGGGGGCATTACACTGTGTGGGGGCTTCATACATACTGCATAAGGAGCATAATGGGGGCATTACACTGTGTGGGGGCATCATACATACTGCATAAGGGGCATAATGGGGGCATTACACTGTGTGGGGCATCATACATCCTGCATAAGAGGTATAATGGGGGCATTACACTGTGTGGGGGCATCATACATACTGCATAAGGGGCATAATGGGGGCATTACACTGTGTGGGGGGCATCATACATCCTGCATAAGAGGCATAATGGGGGCATTACACTGTGTGGGGCATCATACATCCTGTATAAGGGGCATAATGGGGGCATTACACTGTGTGGGGGGCATCACACATACTGCATAAGGGGCATAATGGGGGCATTACACTGTGTGGGGGGCATCATACATCCTGCATAAGAGGCATAATGGGGGCATTACACTGTGTGGGGGCTTCATACATACTGCATAAGGAGCACAATGGGGGCATTACACTGTGTGGGGGCATCATACATACTGCATAAGGGGCATAATTGGGGCATTACACTGTGTGGGGCATCATACATCCTGCATAAGGGGCATAATGGGGGCATTACACTGTGTGGGGGCATCATACTGCATAAGGGGCATAATGGGGGCATTATACTGTGTGGGGGGCATCATACATCCTGCATAAGAGGCATAATGGGGGCATTACACTGTGTGGGGCATCATACATCCTGTATAAGGGGTATAATGGGGGCATTACACTGTGTGGGGGGCATCATACATCCTGTATAAGGGGCATAATGGGGGCATTACACTGTGTGGGGGGCATCATACATACTGCATAAGGGGCATAATGGGGGCATTACACTGTGTGGGGGGCATAATACATCCTGCATAAGAGGCATAATGGGGGCATTACACTGTGTGGGGCATCATACATACTGCATAAGGGGCATAATGGGGGCATTACACTGTGTGGGAGGCATCATACATCCTGCATAAGAGGCATAATGGGGGCATTACACTGTGTGGGGCATCATACATACTGCTTAAGGGGCATAATGGTGGCATTACACTGTGTGGGGGCATCATACATCCTGCATAAGGGGCATAATGGGGGCATTACACTGTGGGGGGCATCATACATCCTGCATAAGGGGCATAATGGTGGCATTACACTGTGTGGGGGCATCATACATACTGCATAAGGGGCATAATGGGGGCATTACACTGTGTGTGGGGGCATCATACATACTGCATAAGGGGCATAATGGGGGCATTACACTGTGTGGGGGGCATCATACATACAACATAAGGGGCATAATGGCATTACACTGTGTGGGGGCATCATACATACTGCATAAGGGGCATTATGGGGGCATTACACTGTGTGGGGGGCATCATACATACAACATAAGGGGCATAATGGGGGCATTACACTGTGGGGGGCATCATACATCCTGCATAAGGGGCATAATGGGGGCATTACACTGTGGGGGAATCATACATCCTGCATAAGGGGCATAATGGGGGCATTACACTGTGGGGACATCATACATCCTGCATAAGGGGCATAATGGGGGCATTACACTGTGGGGTCAGTAAAGGGGTCCTGTACTATGAGAACAATACGTTTCCTCCCTTCCTGTCTCCATAGTTGGGTCGTATGTATCTATTACAGGAAACAGAACAAAAACCTTATGATTCTTATAAAGGGGCAACACAAGACCCCAAAAGAGTCTCGGTGCTGAAGGGGTTAATGCCCCCTGCGCCCAGTAATGGGGGTCTCAACATACCTCCACCTGCAGAGCCCCACCACATATATGGCTGCTCTGTGCGCACAGGACCTGTGATGAGGTCACAGGAGGGGAGGAGTCAGGGGTCACATGATCAGGGGCCTCAGTGGATGCAGGACTCTGCTGTGCTGGTTGTCATGGTGCTGGATGAGCTGAAGTTTATGTGTGGGGTCAGGAGGGGTTTACAGTGTGGATGTAGCAGAGCCGTGTGTGTACAAGGTGTACGGAGCAGAGCCGTGTGTGTACGAGGTGTACGGAGCAGAGCCGCGTGTGTACGAGGCGTACGGAGCGGAGCCGCGCGTGTACGAGGCGTACGGAGCGGAGCCGCGCGTGTACGAGGCGTACGGAGCGGAGCCGCGCGTGTACGAGGCGTACGGAGCGGAGCCGCGGTGTACGAGGCGTACGGAGCGGAGCCGTGTGTGTACGAGGTGTACGGAGCGGAGCCGTGTGTGTACGAGGTGTACGGAGCGGAGCCGCGTGTGTACGAGGTGTACGGAGCAGAGCCGCGTGTGTACGAGGTGTACGGAGCAGAGCCGCATGTGTACGAGGCGTACGGAGCAGAGCCGCGTGTGTACGAGGTGTACGGAGCCGCGCGTGTACGAGATGTACGGAGCGGAGCCGTGTGTGTACGAGGTGTACGGAGCGGAGCCGCATGTGTACGAGGTGTACGGTGCGGAGCCGCGCGTGTACGGGGCAGAGCCGCATGTGTACGAGGTGTACGGGGCAGAGCCGCGCGTGTACGAGGTGTACGGAGCGGAGCCGTGTGTACGAGGTGTACGGAGCGGAGCCATGTGTACGAGGTGTACAGAGTGGAGCCGTGTGTACGAGGTGTACAGAGCGGAGCCGTGTGTGTACGAGGCGTACGGAGCGGAGTCGCGTGTGTACGAGGCGTACGGAGCGGAGTCGCGCGTGTACGAGGCGTACGGAGCGGAGTCGCGCGTGTACGAGGCGTACGGAGCGGAGTCGCGCGTGTACGAGGCGTACGGAGCGGAGTCGCGCGTGTACGAGGCGTACGGTGCGGAGCCGCGCGTGTACGAGGTGTATGGAGCGGAGCCGTGTGTACGAGGTGTACGGAGCGGAGCCGTGTGTACGAGGTGTACGGAGCGGAGCCGTGTGTGTACGAGGCGTACGGAGCGGAGTCGCGTGTGTACGAGGCGTACGGTGCGGAGCCGCGCGTGTACGAGGCGTACGGTGCGGATCCGCGCGTGTACGAGGCGTGCGGAGCCGAGCCACGCGTGTACGAGGCGTGCGGAGTCGTGCGTGTACGAGGCGTACGGAGCAGAGCCGCATGTGTACGAGGCGTACGGGGCAGAGCCGCGCGTGTACGAGGCGTACGGGGCAGCGCCACGCGTGTACGAGGTGTACGGAGTGGAGCCGTGTGTACGAGGTGTACGGAGCAGAGCCGTGTGTATAGAAGGTGTACGGAGCAGAGCCGCGTGTGTACGAGGTGTACGGAGCGGAGCCGTGTGTGTACGAGGTGTACGGAGCAGAGCCGCGCGTGTACGAGGTGTACGGAGCGGAGCCGCGCGTGTACGAGGTGTACGGAGCAGAGCCGCGCGTGTACGAGGTGTACGGAGCAGAGTCGCGCGTGTACGAGGTGTACGGAGCAGAGCCGCGTGTGTACGAGGTGTACGGAGCGGAGCCGCGCGTGTACGAGGCGTACCGAGTGGAGCCGCGCATGTAAGAGGCGTACGGAGCGAAGCCACGTGTGTAAGAGACGTACGAAGCGGAGCCGCGCGTGTACGAGGCGTACGGAGCGGAGCCGCGCGTGTATGAGGCGTACGGAGCGGAGCCGCGTGTGTACGAGGCGTACGGAGCGGAGCCGCGCGTGTACGAGGCGTGCAGAGCCGCGCGTGTACGAGGCGTACCGAGCGGATCCGCGCGTGTACGAGGCGTACCGAGCGGAGCCGCGCGTGTACGAGGCGTACCGAGCGGAGCCGCGCGTGTACGAGGCGTACGGAGCGGAGCCGCGCGTGTACGAGGCGTACGGAGCGGAGCCGCGCGTGTAAGAGGCGTACGGAGCGGAGCCGCGCGTGTACGAGGCGTACGGAGCGGAGCCGCGCGTGTACGAGGCGTACGGAGCGGAGCCGCGCGTGTACGAGGCGTACGGAGCGGAGCCGCGTGTGTACGAGGCGTACGGAGCGGAGCCGCGTGTGTACGAGGTGTACGGAGCGGAGCCGTGTGTACGAGGCGTACGGAGCGGATCCGGGCGTGTACGAAGCGTGCGGAGCGGATGCTGCCCCTCTCCATGAGCGGTCACAGCAGCATGCACGGCATGAGACGTTCTTGTACTACACAGACTGTCCTGACAGAACACAGCTCGTCAGGACACAGCCCCGACCTCCAGCGACAGCCGGACAGTCCCATTGGATCGGGGACGGTTGGGAGGTTTCTGTATATAAGTTGTGTGTGATAATTGTAGAATTATTAATGTCTCAGCATAAAAGGATAGGCCTGAGTGTTTGTGCCGGGGTCCACATGCATGGAGGGGGTTGAGGCGGTGCTGGCTGTATTATGCAGACGGCATCTGCCTGTAACAGTAGTAACCAGAAACTACTAGAAACTCTGCACCAAAATGAAGCAAATCCGTATTCTGGGAACTACGCCTTGTACGTAACACCCCCGGATCCGGTACAAGCCGGGCAGATGTTCTCATTCATGTCATTTTCTGCTTAAGGTTCTGCGGTTTTCTGGCCAACTATAAAAAAGAAAAAGCGTAAAACAATATTTGTTTCTGCTGCATTGACATTAGTACAATCTTTCATTACATATAAATCTATTACACGTCGGGTCAATGCTGTAAAGGACAGTAAAGTGCCAGGGTTGTGGTTGTGGTTTTTGGGTCTCTCTACTTCCCTCCCAAAAATGCAATCAGAAACTTGTAACTACTGATCTCTCCACAAGAAGAAGCCGACAACTCCATCAATGGGATCATTTTATAAAATTAGGTCTTCGCAAGATGAAAATGGTCTCACAAACCACATTTTTTTTTAAATGTTCATAAAAAAAATAATAATAACCTTACTTTGATTTTTTCCCCATTTTTCAGTACTTTATGTGCTAAATTGGATGTTGTCATTCCAGACAACAACTAGTCCCACAAAACACAAGCCCTCCGTCTATGTTAATGAAAAAACAAAGTTATATTTTTGGGAAGAAGGGGAGGAAAAAAAACAAACATTGGTCTTGTCAGAATAATGTAATTGCTATATATATATATATATTTTTAAAATTGAATAATTTTACCTAAAAATTGTGATCTGTTATAATATTCTCATTCTTCATGCGAGATTAATCATTAGTCTGTAGATAAATCCAAACATCTGGAAGATGTAGAACAATATATCTGTGATCCTCTTCTGCCAGGATAAGCGCCTCCTTTCTGTCCTTTCTGTGATTGAGAAAACGCTTGAAAGATTCAGAAAGTCCGATGAGTTTTTGGAGCTTATTGTAAAGGGCCTTAATGACGACCTGGGAAAGAAACCACCAGAAACAAAGGATCCAACCAGGTAAGGTCTAATGATCCCGTCTGATAAAATGATCAGCTTTATTTCCATGGGATTGTTCTGTAGAAGAGATGGGACCTGCAGCATTCTGATCCTGAACTTCACTATGTATAGATGTAGCAAAGCTTCATGTGACAATTCACACACCGCATTGATAAATTGTCTCAGAAGGTTAGCTCTCATAACAGAATTAACATCACTTATAGTGGAACTAAACTTACAATTTTTTTTCAGAATTGTGAAAATTATGGCACTTTGCAAAGCACTTCATTAGTTTCTTTGGCGTCATATCCATAAAATGATCATATTAAAGTGGCCTCCAGACCCTGCTTTTCCCCAGTGCAGGAGTGTTGCTATGGTCCTAAGAGATCAGGGACCCCAGCCCCAAAGTACATGTTTCCCCATATAACCTCCCTGCCACTTAAAAGAGGATTTATACATATATAATTACACTATACCACTGTTACTAATCTAAAATACACTATACAAAGACCAATATTCCCAAAATTACTACTATACAAGGCCAAAATGATCCTGCTACACAATGTCCTCTACCATCACCACCACACAGTGAGTCCATATATGAAAGAAAACCCCGCAGGGTAAAAGACCATCAAAGGAGTCCAGGGAGTATAAAATCTATCATATCTATTCAGCAATAGAAGAATAGGATGATGGGGGAAGGGACACAACACATATGTGATTGTTAGACATGTAAGCCAAAAAAAGCAAGGCACGCAAGGAAGGGGCCATTCCAGGTATAATGGCTGTCTATAGTATCATCATGGGTGTACTAAAATATCCCAAAATAGACACCGCATATATTCCACTGGGGGCAACAGTCATCATATGCAGGTGCATCTCACTAAATTAGAATATCATCAAAAAGATAATTTATTTGAGTTCTTCAATACAAAAAGTGAAACTCATATATTATATAGAGTCATTACAGACAGAGAGATCTATTATATAGAGTCATTACACACAGATAGATCTATTTCAAGTGTTTATTTCTGTTAATGTTGATGATTATGGCTTACAGCCAATGAAAACACTAAGGCTGCATGCACACGATGCGTTTTTCATGCGTTTCCAAATTCCGCAGCGGAAACGCATGGTAATCCGCACCCCATGGTCCCCAATGGCATTCCGCAATGTCAATGCACATGCTGCGGATTTTTCCGCAGCGTTTCTGCAGCGCTCATAAATCCGCAGCATGTTCATTAATTTTGCGGAAGCCACGCCATTGACTTGCATTGAGGCGCATAGAATCCGTGTCTATACATTTGTACACGCGGATTATATGCGTCTCTATGTGCGGATGGTACCCAGTTCTGGAGGAGAGAAGACTCTCATCCAGACCTGGGTACCATTGTACCTGTGAAAAAAAGAATAAAATAAAGTTTATATTCACCTGTCCGGCGGCCCCTGCAGCGCTTCTCCTTCCAGGACCTGATATGACGTCGCGGTCATGTGACCGCAGCCTGTCTCGCGAGATGCCGGCAAGCCAGGAAGGAGCGCGACAGCACACGGGGCGAGGCATCGGCGGTAAGTATAGCTTTATTTTTTTTATTTTTACGGTCACACTGTATAAATCCATGCCGTTTGCATGGATTTATACAGTGTGACCTAGTTGTCAGCCACTTTCCAAGTGATGCTATCGCCTGGAAAGTGCTTGTCAGTCCGCATGCGGAAACACATGCATTAACGCATGTGGGTACGCATGTGAATCCGCATGTATTCCGCATGTATTCTGCAGGAAAACGCATGCACAATCTGCATGCGTTTTTTCTGCCAGGGAGATGCAGAAATGCTGCAGAAATTTTCTGCTTCATTTCTGCATCGTGGGCACATAGCCTAAAGTCATTATCTCAGTAAATTAGAATAATTAACAAAAAACACATGCAACGGCTTCCTAAGTGTTTAAAAATGTCCCATAGTCTGTTTCAGTAGGCTTCACAATCATGGGGAAGACTGCTGACTTGACAAATGCCAAGAAGGCAGTCATTGACACCATCCACAAGGTTCCAGAGTTCCAATTTTCCTTTGGAAATCAAGGTCCCAGAGTCTGGAGGAAGAGTGGAGAGGCCACAATCCAAGCTGCTTGAGGTCTAGTGTGAAGTTTCCACCATCAGTGATGGTTTGGGGAGCCATGTCATCTGCTGGTGTAGACGTAAAATAACCTGGCACTCAATTGACATAGGAGTTATTATTTTTGAAAGAATTTTAATAATAAATTGCACTAGAACAAGCAGACGTTTCGGTCACAAGGACCTTCATCGGTGTACTACAAAAGTGAAGAAAACAAAAATAAGTGTCACATGGACAAGTATAAATACAGAATACATGGTACAATATAATCAAAAAGTCATGTAAACATGATACAGAGTATACAACATGGGAAAAGGATGGGAAAGAGGACTAGGACGACAAAAGGAAAGGATGGGATGAAATGAGAGGAGGAAACCTACCAAGTATATTATGTTGGGAGGAGTAAGGCTGTGGCCGGGTATGGCACAGAGTACTGTGGAAGAAAAGAAATGTGAGTAGAGGGACAGATGCCACCTGTGGGATGCCGTGTCCAAGTGCATCTCCCCATGCAGCTGCACTTGGACACTGCATCCCACAGGTATTTTCCACCTCTAGCTCTACTCCATGAGTACTTGTGGCATCTGTCCCTCTACTCACATTTCTTTTCTTCGACAGTACTCTGTGCCATACCCGGCCACAGCCTTACTCCTCCCAACATAATATACTTGGTAGGTTTCCTCCTCTCATTTCATCCCATCCTTTCCTTTTGTCGTCCTAGTCCTCTTTCCCATCCTTTTCCCATGTTGTATACTCTGTATCATGTTTACATGACTTTTTGATTATATTGTACCATGTATTCTGTATTTATACTTGTCCATGTGACACTTATTTTTGTAGTACACCGATGAAGGTCCTTGTGACCGAAACGTCTGCTTGTTCTAGTGCAATTTATTATTAAAATTCTTTAAAAAATAATAACTCCTATGTCAATTGAGTGCCAGGTTATTTTACGTCTACACCAGCAGATGACATGGCTCCCCAAACCATCACTGATTGTGGAAACTTCACACTAGACCTCAAGCAGCTTGGATTGTGGCCTCTCCACTCTTCCTCCAGACTCTGGGACCTTGATTTCCAAAGGAAAATTGGAACTCTGGGACCTTGTGGATGGTGTCAATGACTGCCTTCTTGGCATTTGTCAAGTCAGCAGTCTTCCCCATGATTGTGGAGCCTACTGAAACAGACTATGGGACATTTTTAAACACTTAGGAAGCCGTTGCAGGTGTTTTTTGTTAATTATTCTAATTTACTGAGATAATGACTTTTGTGTTTTCATAGGCTGTAAGCCATAATTGTCAACATTAACAGAAATAAACACTTGAAATAGATCTCTCTGTTTGTAATGACTCTATATAATATATGAGTTTCACTTTTAGTATTGAAGAACTCAAATAAATTAACTTTTTGATGATATTGTAATTTAGTGAGATGCACCTGCATATGATGACTGTTGCCCCCAGTGGAATATATGCGGTGTGTATTTTGGGATATTTTAGTATACCCATGATGATACTATAGACAGCCATTATACCTGGAATGGCCCCTTCCTTGCGTGCCTGGCTTTTTTTCGCTTACACGTCTAACAATCACATATGTGTTGTGTCCCTTCCCCCATCATCCTACTTTTCTATTGCTGAATAAATATGATAGATTTTATACTCCCTGGACTCCTTTGATCGTCTTTTACCCTGCGGGGTTTTCTTTCATATATGGTCTCACTGTGTGGTGGTGATGGTAGAGGACATTGTGTAGCAGAATCATTTTGGCCTTGTATAGTAGTAATTTTGGTAATATTGGTCTTTGTATAGTGTATTTTAGATTAGTAACAGTGGTGTACTGTAATTCTATATGTATAAATCCTCTTTTAAGTGGCAGGGAGGTTATATGGGAAAACATGTACTTTGGGGCTGGGGTCCCTGATCTCTTAGGACCCCAGCAACGCTCCTGCACTGGGGAAAAGCAGGGTCTGGAGGCCACTTTAATATCATCATTTTATGGATATGACACCAAAGAAACTAATGAAGTGCTTTGCAAAGTGCCATAATTAAAAAAATAAAATGGCGTCATTTTACAAGACCCGTAGCGTCTCCATTTTTCGGGATGTGGGGCCGGGTTTATTTTTTGCACGCCGAGCTGAAGTTTTTATTGATACCATTTTGGGGTAGATCCGATGTTTTGATCGCCCGTTATTGCATTTTATTGCAATGTTGCGGCGACCAGAAAACGTAATTCTGGCGTTTAGAATTCTTTCCTCGTTACGCCGTTTACCGATCGGATTAATTATTTTTTTTATATTGATAGATCGGGCGATTCTGAACACGGCAATACCAAATATGTGTTTGCGGGTGGTAATTTTAAATTTTATTTTGAATGGGGTGAAAGGGGGGTGATTTAAACTTTTATATATTTTTAAATTTTTTTATATTTTTAAAAACATTTTTTTTTTTACACTTTTTGCTTGCTTCTATAGTCTTATTAGGATGCTAGAAGCAGCAACTGTCCAATCATCTCTGCTGCATACAGGGGATGAGCAGATCAGCTCTATGTAGCAGAAATGCTCCTGTGCTATGAGCGCCAACCACTAGGTGGCGCTCATAGCGTCAGTCCATGACAATCACTGGGGTCTGCTGCAGACCCAGGGTTGTCCTGCCCACACATCAGTGACCCGCGATTACGTGACCGGGTCACCGATGGGCGGGGTAAGTTACGCGCTTCCGGCGCGGCGCTGTTAAATGCCGCAGTCAGAGATTGACAGCGGCATTTAACATGTTAGCAGCCGCGGGTGGATCGCGATTCCACCCGCGACTGTTGGGGGCACATGTCAGCTGTATAAATCAGCTGACATGTGCCGGTTCAGTGCGGGTGATAGTACGCACTAGGCTATTACGCCCCATGCTTTAAAGGGGTTAAATGGAGTATAATATTTGACAGCTCCCAAAAATTTCAGGATTTTTACGGCAGTGATATGGGATCACGTCTGATGACCACGGTTTTAGGCACTGGCCTTGTAGTGTGGTATTGGTCTGCAACCAAGTGTGAATAGGTTCAACAAAACACAGCTGGCAGACTTTAAATGGAGGGTAATATTTGGCATGCTCCACAAAATGTCACGATTATTAGGTAAGGTGTGTATAGGAAAATGTTATTTAAGGAAATAAAATGTACATTTTATTGGGGATTCCACCGCAGTCAGTGATTTTAGTCCAGTGTTTTCCTTTAACTCACATAGCAGTAGAAGACAAAGACAGAAACACAATACACAAATAACGGTAAAGTTTTAAATATTAGAGTTAGGACTGTCCCATAAGGGTCGCCGTGACGAGGCGGAATGGCTTTCGCATTATTTAGATCAAAATTATGTTAACTAAGTACGCTTTATTATTTTCATGCACTATTGCGATTTATTTATTTACTGCAGGGTGTTTGAGTATTGTATTTCTGTCTTAGTTTTTTTCTGGTTAGTGGCCATGTGTGAACATGCTCTTACATGCTGCATGCACGACAATTTAAATTCCAGTTCAGATCTCGAGGTTTTTTTCATATAGCAGTAGATTATATGGATTAAAATAAAGGTTCATTTAAATAGCTGTCATGAATTATAACATGGGGCTGTGGGATATTTGCAGTCTGTGACTTTTTTGTTTAGTAATTTATTTCCTGAAGTGTAAACTTGATACATAAAACAGCAGTGTCCGTTATGATGACATCACAAAGCACATGACAGCACCGAGAACATGACATCATAGACCTCACATGACATCATAACTGCTACAGAATGTACAAAGTTCTATTCCTGAGCCATCTTGTGTCACAGCTTAAAGAGAACCAGTCCAGGTAAGTAGCTCATCACTGAACGCTGGGGATCGGGTCACATCGGAAAGGGAGGAGGACAGGCTGTACAGCATTGTGTCACAGCACAAACAGCAGAGTAGGATCAGGAAGAGATCTGCAGTGTGTGCTGTATGGACTGTGTCCTCATCCCCATGATATTTCCAGATGATGATTAGCTGCATTGTTTTCTTTCTTCCAGACCTTCCTCAAGGCTGTTCTGAGATCTGTGCAGTAACTATCATGCGTCCGGCAATTATCAACTGAGAAGACTTTTTAGGATTCAGCAAGAAGGTAGGTGTGTGTGAATGTGACTGTGTATGTAGGCACAGCATTGAAGGTTTGTGTGACCCCAGATCTAAAGGGAAGTGTGTCTGTGACCCCAGCACTAAAAAGATGTGTGTCTGTGACCCCACCAATAAAGGGATGTGTGTCTGTGACCCCACCAATAAAGGCATGTGTGTCTGTGACCCCACCAATAAAGGGATGTGTGCCTGTGACCGCACCAATAAAGGGGTGGCTGTGTGATGGTTTGTGTGTCCCTGCACTAATGGGGTGTGTGTTTGTGTCCTCAACACTGCAGCACTGAAGGGGTGTGTGCACGTGTGTTTGGCACATGTGTACATGTCCCTGAAATGCAGCACTGAAGGGCTGTGTGTGTGGCCCCAGCACTGAAAGTGTGTGTCTGTGTCTGTTTGTGTGACCTCAGCACCAAAGGGATCTGTATCTGTGATCCCAGAAATGAAGGGGTGTCTCTGTGACCCCATCAATAAAGGGGTGGATGTGTGATGGTTTGTGTGTCCCTGCACTAATGGGGTGTGTGTTTGTGTCCTCAACACTGCAGCACTGCACGTGTGTTTGGCACACATGTACATGTCTCCAGAAATGCAGCTCTGAAAGGCTGTGTGTGTGGCCCCAGCACTGAAGGTGTGTGTCTGTGTCTGTTTGTGTGACCTCAGCACCAAAGGGATGTGTGTCTGTGACCCCAGCAATAAAGATGTGTGTCTCTATGACCCCATCAATAACGGGGAGGCTGTGTGATAGTTTGCGTGTCCCTGCACTAATGGGGTGTGTGCTTGTTTCCTCAACACTGCAGCACTGAAGGGGTGTGTGCACGTGTGTTTGGCACATGTGTACATGTCCCCTGAAATGCAGCACTGAAGGGCTGTGTGGGTGGCCCCAGCACTGAAGGTGTGTGTCTGTTTGTGTGACCTCAGCACCAAAGGGATGTGTGTCTGTGACCCCAGCAATGAAGGGGTTGTGTCTCTATGGCCCCATCAATAAAGGGGTGGCTGTGTGATGGTTTGTGTGTCCCTGCACTAATGGGGTGTGTGTTTATGTCCTCAACACTGCAGCACTGAAGGGGTGTGTGCACGTGTGTTTGGCACATGTGCACATGTCCCCTGAAATGCAGCACTGAAGGGCTGTGTGTGAGGCCCCAGCACTGAAGGTGTGTGTCTGTGTCTGTTTGTGTGACCTCAGCACCAAAGGGATGTGTGTCTGTGACCCCAGCAATGAAGGGCTGTGTCTCTATGGCCCCATTAATAAAGGGGTGGCTGTGTGATGGTTTGTGTGTCCCTGCACTAATGGGGTGTGTGTCTGTGTCCTCAACACTGCAGCACTGAAGGGGTGTGTGCACGTGTGTTTGGCACACATGTACATGTCCCCTGAAATGCAGCACTGAAGGGCTGTGTGTGTGGCTCCAGCACTGTAGGTGTGTGTCTGTCTCTGTTTGTGTGACCTCAGCTCCAAAGGGATGTGTGTCTGTGACCCCAGCAATGAAGGGCTGTGTCTCTATGGCCCCATTAATAAAGGGGCGGCTGTGTGATGGTTTGTGTGTCCCTGCACTAATGGGGTGTGTGTTTGTGTCCTCAACACTGCAGCACTGAAGGGGTGTGTGCACGTGTGTTTGGCACATATGTACATGTCCCCTGAAATGCAGCACTGAAGGGCTGTGTATGTGGTCCCAGCACTGAAGGTGTGTGTCTGTGTCTGTTTGTGTGACCTCCGCACCAAAGGGATGTGTGTCTGTGACCCCAGCAATAAAGATGAGTGTCTCTATGGCCCCATCAATAACGGGGAGGCTGTGTGATGGTTTGCGTGTCACTGCACTAATGGGGTGTGTGCTTGTTTCCTCAACACTGCAGCACTGAAGGGGTGTGTGCACGTGAGTTTGGCACACGTATACATGTCCCCTGAAATGCAGCACTGTAGGGCAGTGTGGGTGGCCCCAGCACTGAAGGTGTGTGTCTGTGTCTGTTTTTGTGACCTCAGCACCAAAGGGATGTGTGTCTGTGACCCCAGCAATGAAGGGGTTGTGTCTCTATGGCCCCATCAATAACGGGGAGGCTGTGTGATGGTTTGCGTGTCCCTGCACTAATGGGGTGTGTGCTTGTTTCCTCAACACTGCAGCACTGAAAGGGTGTGTGCACATGTGTTTGGCACACGTGTACATGTCCCCTGAAATGCAGCACTGAAGGGCTGTGTGGGTGGCCCCAGCACTGAAGGTGGGTGTCTGTTTGTGTGACTTCAGCACCAAAGGGATGTGTGTCTGTTACCCCAGCAATGAAGGGGTTGTGTCTCTATGGCCCCATCAATAAAGGAGTGGCTGTGTGATGGTTTGTGTGTCCCTGCACTAATGGGGAGTGTGTTTGTGTCCTCAACACTGCAGCACTGAAGGGGTGTGAGCACGTGTGTTTGGCACATGTGTACATGTCCCCTGAAATGCAGCACTGAAGGGCTGTGTGTGAGGCCCCAGCACTGAAGGTGTGTGTCTGTATCTGTTTGTGTGACCTCAGCACCAAAGGGATGTGTGTCTGTGACCCCAGCAATGAAGGGCTGTGTCTCTATGGCCCCATTAATAAAGGGGTGGCTGTGTGATGGTTTGTGTGTCCCTGCACTAATGGGGTGTGTGTCTGTGTCCTCAACACTGCAGCACTGAAGGGGTGTGTGCACGTGTGTTTGGCACACGTGTACATGTCCCCTGAAATGCAGCACTGAAGGGCTGTGTGTGTGGCTCCAGCACTGTAGGTGTGTGTCTGTCTCTGTTTGTGTGACCTCAGCTCCAAAGGGATGTGTGTCTGTGACCCCAGCAATGAAGGGCTGTGTCTCTATGGCCCCATTAATAAAGGGGCGGCTGTGTGATGGTTTGTGTGTCCCTGCACTAATGGGGTGTGTGTTTGTGTCCTCAACACTGCAGCACTGAAGGGGTGTGTGCACGTGTGTTTGGCACATGTGTACATGTCCCCTGAAATGCAGCACTGAAGGGCTGTGTATGTGGCCCCAGCACTGAAGGTGTGTGTCTGTGTCTGTTTGTGTGACCTCCGCACCAAAGGGATGTGTGTCTGTGACCCCAGCAATAAAGATGAGTGTCTCTATGGCCCCATCAATAACGAGGAGGCTGTGTGATGGTTTGCGTGTCACTGCACTAATTGGGTGTGTGCTTGTTTCCTCAACACTGCAGCACTGAAGGGGTGTGTGCACGTGAGTTTGGCACACGTATACATGTCCCCTGAAATGCAGCACTGTAGGGCAGTGTGGGTGGCCCCAGCACTGAAGGTGTGTGTCTGTGTCTGTTTTTGTGACCTCAGCACCAAAGGGATGTGTGTCTGTGACCCCAGCAATGAAGGGGTTGTGTCTCTATAGCCCCATCAATAACGGGGAGGCTGTGTGATGGTTTGCGTGTCCCTGCACTAATGGGGTGTGTGCTTGTTTCCTCAACACTGCAGCACTGAAAGGGTGTGTGCACATGTGTTTGGCACACGTGTACATGTCCCCTGAAATGCAGCACTGAAGGGCTGTGTGGGTGGCCCCAGCACTGAAGGTGGGTGTCTGTTTGTGTGACCTCAGCACCAAAGGGATGTGTGTCTGTGACCCCAGCAATGAAGGGGTTGTGTCTCTATGGCCCCATCAATAAAGGAGTGGCTGTGTGATGGTTTGTGTGTCCCTGCACTAATGGGGAGTGTGTTTGTGTCCTCAACACTGCAGCACTGAAGGGGTGTGAGCACGTGTGTTTGGCACACGTGTACATGTCCCCTGAAATGCAGCACTGAAGGGCTGTGTGTGTGTGGCCCTAGCACTGAAGGTGTGTGTCTGTGTCTGTTTGTGTGACCTCAGCACCAAAGGGATGTGTGTCTGTGACCCCAGCAATGAAGGGCTGTGTCTCTATGGCCCCATTAATAAAGGGGTGGCTGTGTGATGGTTTGTGTGTCCCTGCACTAATGGGGTGTGTGTTTGTGTCCTCAACACTGCTGCACTGAAGGGGCGTGTGCACGTGTGTTTGGCACATGTGTACATGTCCCCTGAAATGCAGCACTGAAGGGCTGTGTGTGTGGCCCAGCACTGAAGGTGTGTGTCTGTGTCTGTTTGTTTGACCTCAGCACCAAAGGGATGTGTGTCTGTGACCCCAGCAATAAAGATGTGTGTCTCTATGGCCCCATCAATAACGGGGAGGCTGTGTGATGGTTTGCGTGTCCCTGCACTAATGGGGTGTGTGCTTGTTTCCTCAACACAGCAACACTGAAGGGGTATGTGCACGTGTGTTTGGCACACGTGTACATGTCCCCTGAAATGCAGCACTGAAGGGCTGTGTGTGTGGCTCCAGCACTGAAGGTGTGTGTCTGTGTCTGTTTGTGTGACCTCAGCACCAAAGGGATGTGTGTCTGTGACCCCAGCAAAGAAGGGCTGTGTCTCTATGGCCCCATCAATAAAGGGGTGGCTGTGTGATGGTTTGTGTGTCCCTGCACTAATGGGGTGTGTGTTTGTGTCCTCAACACTGCAGCACTGAAGGGGTGTGTGCACGTGTGTTTGGCGCACATGTACATGTCTCCAGAAATGCATCACTGAAAGGCTGTGTGTGTGGCCCCAGCACTGAAAGTGTGTGTCTGTTTGTGTGACCTCAGCACCAAAGGGATGTGTGTCTGTGACCCCAGCAATAAAGATGTGTGTCTCTATGGCCCCATCAATAACGGGTGGCTGTGTGATGGTTTATGTGTCCCTGCACTAATGGGGTGTGTGCTTGTTTCCTCATCACTGCAACACTGAAGGGGTGTGTGCACGTGTGTTTGGCACATGTATACATGTCCCCTGAAATGCAGCACTGAAGGGCTGTGTGTGTGGCTCCAGCACTGAAGGTGTGTGTCTGTGTCTGTTTGTGTGACCTCAGCACCAAAGGGATGTGTGTCTGTTACCCCAGCAATAAAGATGTGTGTCTCTATGGCCCCATCAATAATGGGGTGGCTGTGTGATGGTTTGTGTGTCCCTGCACTAATTGGGTGTGTGCTTGTTTCCTCATCACTGCAACACTGAAGGGGTGTGTGCACGTGTGTTTGGCACACGTGTACATGTCCCCTGAAATGCAGCACTGAAGGGCTCTGTGTGTGGCTCCAGCACTGAAGGTGTGTGTCTGTATGTGTGACTTCAGCACCAAAGGGATGTGTGTCTGTGATCACAGAAATGAAGGGGTGTCTCTGTGACCCCATCAATAAAGGGGTGGATGTGTGATGGTTTGTGTGTCCCTGCACTAATGGGGTGTGTGTTTGTGTCCTCAACACTGCAGCACTGAAGGGGTGTGTGCACCTGTGTTTGGCACACGTGTATATGTCCCCTGAAATGCAGCACTGAAGGACCGTGTGGATGGCCCCAGCACTGAAGATGTGTGTCTGTTTGTGTGACCTCAGCACCAAAGGGATGTGTGTCTGTGACCCCAGCAATGAAGGGGTTGTGTCTCTATGGCCCCATCAAAAAAGGGGTGGCTGTGTGATGGTTTGTGTGTCCCTGCACTAATGGGGTGTGTGTTTGTGTCCTCAACACTGCTGCACTGAAGGGGTGTGTGCATGTGTGTTTGGCACACATGTACATGTCTCCACAAATGCAGTACTGAAGGGCTGTGTGTGTGGCTCCAGCACTGAAAGTGTGTGTCTGTGTCTGTTTGTGTGACTTCAGCACCAAAGGGATGTGTGTCTGTGATCCCAGCACTGAAGGGGTGTGTATCTGTGACCCCTTCAATAAAGGGGTGGCTGTGTGATGGTTTGTGTGTCCCTGGACTAACGGTCTGTGTGTTTGTGTACTGAGCACTGCAGCACTGAAGGGGTGTGTGCACGTGTGATTATTGTATGTGTATAGAGGTGAGTGTGTATATGTGTCTGTGTGTTTGTGTGTGTATGTATGTGTGTGTTGAGGTGAGTGTGTATGTGTGTGAATGTTCATGTATGTATTAAAGGTAACCCATCACTTCATTTCAGGCCCCTAAACCACCACCATTGTGAAATACCACTGTGTAATGAGTTTATAAAGATGCCCCTGTATAAATCATTCATTTCTGCATTGTGTAGACAATGAGCTTATAATGAACCAACAGTTTATACAAGGACATATTTATTATTCTGTTGGTGCCTTGGTGGTGATTTCATTCCCAGTCCCCTTAAAGGGTTATTTGGGACTTAAGAATTGATGACCTATCTGTAAGATAGCTGATCAGTATGAGATCGGAGGGTCTGACACCTGGCACCCCCACGATCAGCTGAAATCTGCTCCGGCAGGTGCCAGACACATGATAAGCATACTTGATAGGACGCTGCTTCTGGTCTATAGGACGCACACAATACTCAGCAAGATTTTTTGTTGTTAAAAAGTGCATCATATAGTCTAGAAAATACAGTTAATGACGGTCACTATTTAACTCAGAAATGCATCTTAACTTATGAAGGACTATATCCGTCATAATTCTGCTCCCCGCATTTCTTGCAGGCTCACACGCCGAGTCTGCATCTTTCTCGGCAGATGATGGCTGTGTTATTCAGCAATCATATGCCTCTAACAGTCGCAGGTTGAGCGGAGCTCTGCCCACGACAGTTAGCCTATTAAATCTTGCTATCAGTGTGTGACAGCGGCATTTAATGTGCGCCAGCAGGGGGTGCACCATTCCATTTCTTCATTGGCGCACACGTGACTTGATCACTGAAGATCCCTGTGTCTGTCATCACTGGATTCCTGTGACAGCCAGCCTGTTCCTAGTGTTCATAGGAGACCGTGATCTCTGCTATATATAGCAATGCTGTATATAGCACAAGCAATCAGATGATCGCAGGTTCAAGCCCCCTAAAGAGACGAACAAATACAGTGAAAAGTAGCAAAAAATGAAAAAAGTATAAAAGTTCAAATCATCCCAGTTTTCCCCCCATTAAAAATTAAGAAATATAAAACATTTAAAAAATACACATATTTGGTATCGCTGCGTTTGTAATAGTCAGATTCATCAAAATATAAAATAAATTAATCCATTTAGAAAACGGCGTAACTAGAACATTACATAAAATGCCAGAATTACAGATTTTCAGTCGATGCAACAAGAAAAAAAAATATAATAACAGACAATCAAAACATTGTATATACCCCAAAATGATATCAATATAACCATCAGTCTGTGGTGCAAAAAACGAGCCCTCACGCAGCCCCATTCCCGAAACATGAAAACGCCGCGGCTTTCGGATCTCGGAAAGTGGCGACACAAGCAAATTATTTTTATTATTTTTTTTAGAAATTTCTGAATTTTTTTTTCATCACTTAAATATAAATCCTATAAATCGTCACTTAAGTAGAACAGATGAAGCTTTACTACCTCCTGCTCCAGTTCCAGCACTTCACCGCTGCCGCTGATCTTTAGTCACTGGCTTCAAGGGTGACATCATGACTGCAGTTCTGCAGCCAATCACTTGGCTCAGTGGGCCACGCTGACAGAGCTTCTAAGCTCAGTGATTGGCTGCAGCAATGAAGTGTGCTGAAGTTGAGCCATCACCGCTGCAGCCTGTCACAATAGAGCACAGGAAGCGCTGAAGATCCAGAGCTGGAGCCGCAGGAGAAAGTAAAGCTCTGTGTGTTTTCTCTACCACTGGGAACCTCCTATATATTACATAAAAACATTCCTGAAAACCCCTTTAATCTGATTTTATAGAAAAAGTCTATATCCGGCTACTGTCCTCCCCTCATGAATCACAAAATATGCCAAGTGTGAACAACTCCTGTCCCCAAATGAGGACTTGCAGGCGATCAGTTGATAGTCGGGGGTCTGGCAGTGAACCCCCTCAGCAATCAGCTGTGTTTTGCTGGACGTAGCGGCCTCTCCAGGGCACATGTGGTATTACATGGTGCTCTTTCAGAATAATATGTAATATGTAATACATGATATCTTGAAGTCTTCCAGAAGAAGATATTGGCAGACAGGTAATGACTTATTACCTACCAGCCATTGTCTCCTTTATCACTCGCTAGTTCTTATACACATTTGGATGATGTCACATCTTCGTTGGAAGCCGTATTAGGAACCTCCATCGCAGATTTTATCATACAGGACGAGTTCTCAGCCAACAGCTATTTGGCCATTGTTCACATGACATAAGCCTATGTTATATACAGCAATATGCAGCAGGATACACGAGATCCAGGGAAATATCCGATCGCCAGAAATGGGGTCAGGAAGGAATTTTTTTCTCCCCTGAATCAGAATTCTTTTGGGGGGTTTCTTTGCCTTCTTCTGGATCTTTGGGTCCCAATGACTCTCAGGTGGTCCCCAATGACCGCAGCTCGTTTTGTGGTCTCCACCGGGGCCAATCTGAGAGTGACTGTGACCATAGTTTAATTTCTTATAGGACCAGTAATATTTTCATTACAATGTTGCTTATTGCTATTTCAATAAAAAAATTAATTATATATATATATATTGTTTTTTGAGGTTTTTTTTCCTGGATTTCACCTTACACAGTGAGAATAAGAGTAATCACAAAATATGGGGGCTCCATACACAGAGAGAACTCTGGTATCAAATTCCATGACAATTGTTCTGGGGTTCAGTCTGTGATGGAGCAGTAACATTGTATCCAGGACGTCGTACACACCATGCTACAGAAAGAAGACTGAAGAACGGGACGCAGCTGCAGAATACAGGAGACACAGGGTCTTGTGTAACAGTAAAAAACAGGAAAGATGTTCAACAAGTGGCCGGGGGGCTCCAGGACCAAACCAGGAGGGAGGCCTCAGTCATCAGTGGCCAATATTCCCATGAAGTGGCCACATTTACCAACCGTTCTGCAGTCACTCGTTTACCTTTGTCCAACACCTCCGTCGCTCCTTGCAGTTATTAGGCCACCACTGAAATTCTTTTCTGACTACACACAGACACGTACATAGAAACCGTGCATGCCGCCATCACCGGACACAACCAGAGTCCTGGTCCAGACCAGTGGCTTTTCCAATTCAAGTCTACTTGGGTTTATACAAGGGTCCTGTCTCTAAGAGAACCATGTGCTTTCCACTTGGAACAGCAGTAATACAGTAACACCAGGTTAATATTCTTCGGGCACAGAGATGCACAGACAGTGAACCCTCTTAAAAAGAAGAATTGGGCTGACATTCCCTAAGCAATAAGTACCCGCACAATTGGAGGGACAGATTGCTAGCCCTTGCTGCACCATGGTGTATGCCCAGTGGTGGCCACTCTTAGTCTAAGTTGGCTCTTCAGATTGCATGGTGATAAAGAACCTGAGGGCCATATACCTTCAAGAAAAAGATCTCATAAGGACACGTCGCCTTGAATTGTGAAGAACACAATAATGTTTTCCATACAATTCTATTGTGTTCTATTCAGGATATATTAAAAAAAGTCTGGTCCTTAGAAGTTATAAAATGAGGTCAATACAACCTCAGGTGAAGAACAACACATCACAAATTACACCAGGTCATCGAATATTTACCAAAAATAGACTTAAATGCAGAAACAGTGTGTGAAAAATTAAAGGGGTTGTCCAATGAAAACAAGCTCCAATCTACAGGAACCTTCATCCCCTTTAGATTGGAACGGTGGTCCGCATGCTAAAATGCTGCTCCATTCATTCTATATGAGGAGGCCATGAAGTGCGCCCGACTTTTTTGGACCGATGAGACAGAGTGGCCTTACAGAGAAGGGTCCTTGGATTGGACGCCGAGTTATGGACCCCAAAGCAGCACTGAATATGATGTACTAGTGGGAGTCCCGAGTGCAAGGGTTCAAGGTAGCCAGTAGTGGAAGACATAGTGCGCGAAACCGAAGAACAAGTAAGCAGACCTGCTGATCATCACTGCAGTGCTGAGGCCGAGTTATGGCGAAATAGGGAGCGACAGTGCGCCTCACCAGTCCTGGAGTATATTACACAGGAAGGATACTGTGTGCAAAATGCTTCATACTGTAAAGGAAACCTACAGAACACTTTGTGCCCCCCCGATATCCCTTGTATGCCGGGACGTTGCTAGGGTCCTAAAAGATCAGGGGCCAAAGCCCCAAAGTAGGTGTTTCCCCATACAACCTCCCCGCCACTTAAAAGAGGACCTATACATATATAATTAGAGTACACCATTGTTGCTAAACTAAAATACACAACTGAAAGACCAATATTCCCAAAATTACTTCTATACAAGGCAATAATAATCCCGCTACACAATGCCCTCTACCATCAACACTACACAGTGAGTACATAGTATTATGATATGACCATTGCCTCTACATAAAAAACACACTGTACAAAGACCATCTGACTTCTCACATTTCCAGCACCGTCCCCATCTATTCCCACCCTGCACAACCTCCCCATGCTGCCTGCTCTTCCGACGTGGAATAGGAACCTCAATACTTCAAAAATTATGTCATTACTATGATTACCCTCCACCAATTAATGCTACAAAGACTGTGTGCCAGATAGAGGGGACCTATAAAAATAATAGCGTCCCATAGAAAGTAGTAAAGACCCCACTGTGCTACCTAGCAAGTAATAATGCCAGATATGCTCTTATGAAAGTTTCAATATCTGAAGTGTTCCCTCCAAGCAACAAATACCGTTGAGTATCCCCTTTAAGTAATAATGCCCCCTTAAAGCCACAATCAAACTACACCCAACTACAAAGTTCTTTTTCAAGTCTATGGACGATGATTTCGGGGTGGTGAAAGAAGAAATTTCTGATGATGCACCCATTTAAAAGAAATAATGTCCGGAGTGCCCCCATAGCATCCTGTATATTGTATCATAGTCCCACAGCTCACTACACACAGTATGATGGTCCCCACAGCTCCCTATGCACTGTATGATGGTCCCCACAGATCCCTATACAGTGCATGATGATCCCCACAGCTCCCTAGACACTGTATGATGGTCCCCACAGCTCCCTACGCACTGTATGATGATCCCCACAGCTCCCTACGCACTGTATGATGATCCCCATAGCTCTCTATACCCTGTATGATGGTCCCCACAGCTCCTTATGTACTGCATAATGGTCCCCACAGCTCTTTATGCCCTGTATGATGGTACCCACAGTTCCATATGCACTGTATCATGGTCCCCACAGCTCCCTACGCTCTGTATGATGGTCCCCACAGCTCCCTATGCACTATATGATGGTCCCCACAGCTCCATATGCACTGGTATCATGGTCCCCACAGCTCCCGGCGCACTGTATGATGGTCCCCACATCTCCCTATACTCTGTATGATGGCCCCCTCATCCCCTAATCCTAGTATGTGTGGCCCCCTCACCCCCCAATCCTGGTATGTGTGGCCCCATCACTGCACACACAAAAAATAAACACTTATACTCACCTTCCTTCCTCACCTCTGCTCCAGAGCTGCTGTGTTCTGTCTGCCAGCAGCTCATGTTGGTAACTGAGCAGCGCGTGCTCTCAGTTGTCGAGGTGAGCCGCTGCTGCTGCCGGCATATTCACTCTTCTCCACGCCGGGAATATGAGTGTTGACAAGCGTGAATATGCATTCTCTTTAGTAGCGGGCACTGTAAGCAGGAGCCACGGCTCAGCGCTCCTCCGTGCCCGCTACTAAAGAGAATGAATATTCCCTCTTCTCCACGCCCATGGAAGTGGACAAGAGGGAATATTCATGTCCCTTTAGCAGCGGGCACACGTGGTACCTACAGCAGCCGCTACTGCGTGTGCCCGCTCCTCCGCCGCAACCTCCCACCCCCCCAATACTCACCTATCCTCCTCGCTCCCCCAAGGCTCACGGGCCCCATAGCAGTGGTGTGGCCTGCCACCATTGGCGGTACGCCACTAATTATGGCTTACAGCCAATGAAATCACAAAAGTCATTATCTCAGTAAATTAATAATATTTATAACATCAGCTTGAAAAATGTTTTTAAAATCTGAAATGTTGGCCTACTGAAATGTATGTTCAGTAAATGCCCTCAATACTTGGTCAGGGCTCCTTTTGCATCAATTACTGCATCAATGCGGTGTGGCATGGAGGCGATCAGCCTGTGTCCTGCTGAGGTGTTATGGAAGCCCAGGTTGCTTTGATAACAGCCTTCAGCTCATCTGCTTTGTTGGGTCTGGTGTCTCTTATTTTCTTCTTGACAATACCCCATATATTCTTTATAATAGATTCTCTATGGGGTTAAGGTCATGTGAGTTTGCTGACCAATTAAGCAGAGTGATACTGTTGTTTTTAAACCAGGTATTGGTACTTTTGGCAGTGTGGACAGGTGCCAAGTCCTGCTGGAGAATGAAATTTCCATCTCCAAAAAGCTCGTCGGCAGAGGGAAACATGAAGTGCTGTAAAATTTCCTGGTAGACGGCTGCGCTGACTTTGGTCTTGATAAAACACAGTAGACCTACACCAGCAGATGACATGGCTCCCCAAACCATCACTGATTGTGGAAACTTCACACTAGACCACAAGCAGCTTGGATTGTGACCTCTCCACTCTTCCTCCAGACTCTGGGACCTTGATTTCCAAAGGAAAATTGGAACTCTGGGACCTTGTGGATGGTGTCAATGACTGCCTTCTTGGCATTTGTCAAGTCAGCAGTCTTCCCCATGATTGTGGAGCCTACTGAAACAGACTAAGGGACATATTTAAACACTTAGGAAGCCGTTGCAGGTGTTTTTTGTTAATTATTCTAATTTACTGAGATAATGACTTTAGTGTTTTCATTGGCTGTAAGCCATAATCGTCAACATTAACAGAAATAAACACTTGAAACAGATCTCTCTGTCTGTAATGACTCTATATAATAGATCACTCTGTGTGTAATGACTCTATATAATATAGGAGTTTCACTTTTTGTATTGAAGAACTGAAATAAAATAACTTTTTGATGATATTCTAATTTAGTGAGATGCACCTGCATATGATGACTGTTGTCCCCAGTGGAATATATGCGGTGTCTATTTTGGGATATTTTAGTATACCCATGATGATACTATAGACAGCCATTATACCTGGAATGGCCCCTTCCTTGCGTGCCTTGCTTTTTTTGGCTTACATGTCTAACAATCACATATGTGTTGTGTCCCTTCCCCCATCATCCTATTTTTCTATGGCTGAATAGATATGATAGATTTTATACTCCCTGGACTCCTTTGATGGTCTTTTACCCTGCGGAGGTTTTCTTTCATATATGGACTCACTGTGTGGTGGTGAAGGTAGAGGACATTGTGTAGCAGGATCATTTTGGCCTTGTATAGTAGTAATTTTGGGAATATTGGTCTTTGTATAGTGTATTTTAGATTAGTAACAGTGGTATACTGTAATTATATATGTATAAATCCTCTTTTAAGTGGCAGGGAGGTTATATGGGGAAACATGTACTTTGGGGCTGGGGTCCCTGATCTCTTAGGACCCCAGCAACGCTCCTGCACTGGGGAAAAGCAGGGTCTGGAGGCCACTTTAATATCATCATTTTATGGATATGACGCCAAAGAAACTAATGAAGTGCTTTGCAAAGTGCCATAATTTTCACAATTCTGAAAATAAATTGTAAGTTTAGTTCCACTATAAGTGATGTTAATTCTGTTATGAGAGCTAACCTTCTGAGACAATTTATCACTGCGGTGTGTGAATTGTCACATTAAGCTTTGCTACATCTATACATAGTGAAGTTCAGGATCAGAATGCTGCAGGTCCCATCTCTTCTACAGAACAATCCCATGGAAATAAAGCTGATCATTTTATCAGATGGGATCATTAGAACTTACCTGGTTGGATCCTTTGTTTCTGGTGGTTTCTTTCCCAGGTCGTCATTAAGGCCCTTTACAATAAGCTACAAAAACTCATCGGACTTTCTGAATCTTTCAAGCGTTTTCTCCATCACAGAAAGGACAGAAAGGAGGCGCTTATCCTGGCAGAAGAGAATCACAGATATATTGTTCTACATCTTCCAGATGTTTGGATTTATCTACAGACTAATGATTAATCTCGCATGAAGAATGATAATATTATAACAGATCACAATTTTGGGTTAAAAATATTCAATTTTAAAAATATATATATATAGCAATTACATTATTCTGACAAGACCAATTTTTTGTTTTTTTCTTCCCCTTTTTCCCAAAAATAATAACTTTGTTTTTTCATTCACATAGACGGAGGGCTTGTGTTTTGTGGGACTAGTTGTTATTTGGAATGACAACATTCAATTTAGCACATAAAGTATTGAAAAATGGGGAAAAAATCAAAGTAAGGTTATTATTTTTGTTTGTTTGGGTTTTTTTATGAACATTTTTAAAAAAAATGTGGTTTGTGACCCCATTTTCATCTTGCGAAGACCTAATTTTATAAAATGATCCCATTGATGGAGTTGTCGGCTTTTTCTTGTGGAGCGATCAGTAGTTACAAGTTTCTGATTGCATTTTTGGGAGGGAAGCAGAGTGACCCAAAAACCACAACCATGGCACTTTACTGTCCTTTACAGCATTGACCCGACGTGTAATAGATTTATAGATTTACACTGTGTTCCAAATTATTATGCAAATAATATTTTCTCAGATTTTCCCAAATTACCTATATGAATTGCAGTCATTGTAATTTTCCAGTCAAATAACTATTAGAGTACAATTGAAAGGTTTTTGTACAAACTGCCTATGATAACAGTATATTTAAAAAAAAATAAAAAACTCAAACTGCACTCAAAATGCATGTTCCAAATTATTATGCACAGCAGAGTTTTCAACCTTTTCATTTTAATAAAGAACAAAAAAATGGTCATTTTTGAAATTATAAGCATTAGCAGGTTATTACAAACTGAAATCAAACAGTTTTCAACTCAAAACTTTATTCTAGGTGATGTTACATTTGCACATAGGACCGCATGTTCGAAAGGAGCTTCTGAACTCTCTCGTCCATTGAATTTGTCAGGTTTTGGATGGTTTCTGCTTCAATTGTTTTGCATGAGGACAGAATACCCTCCCAGAGCTGTTGCCTAGATGTGAACTGCCTCCCGCCATCATAGACACTCCTTTTGATGATGCTCCAGAGGTTCTCAATGGGGTTGAGGTCAGGGGAGCATGGGGGCCACACCATAAGTTTGTCCCCTTTTATGCCCATAGCAGCCAGAGATGCAGATGTGTTATGTGCAGCATGAGACGGGGCATTATCATGCATGAAATGATCTCGATGGTCCAGATGGATGGAGTGGAGGATGGCTGGTTGATGGACACCCCATGCAAATACAGCTACGGCGCTAACAAGGAGGAGGTGGAGTAATGTTTTGGGCTGGAATCATGGGGAGAGAGATTGTCGGCCCCTTTAGGATCCCTGAAGGGGTAAAGATGAACTCCATAATGTATGTGGAGTTTCTCAAACAGCACTTCCTTCCATGGTTCAAGAAGAACCGTGCATTCCGCAGCAAGATCATTTTCATGCATGATAATGCCCCGTCTCATGCTGCACATAACACATCTGCATCTCTGGCTGCTATGGGCATAAAAAGGGACAAACTTATGGTGTGGCCCCCATGCTCCCCTGACCTCAACCCCATTGAGAACCTCTGGAGCATCATCAAAAGGAGTGTCTATGATGGCGGGAGGCAGTTCACATCTAAGCAACAGCTCTGGGAGGGTATTCTGTCCTCATGCAAAACAATTGAAGCAGAAACCATCCAAAACCTGACAAATTCAATGGACGAGAGAGTTCAGAAGCTCCTTTCGAACAAGGGGTCCTATGTGCAAATGTAACATCACCTAGAATAAAGTTTGAGTTGAAAACTGTTTGATTTCAGTTTCTAATAAGCTGCTAATGCTTATAATTTCAAAAATGACAATTTTTTTGTTCTTTATTAAAATGAAAAGGTTGAAAACTCTGCTGTGCATAATAATTTGGAACATGCATTTTGAGTGCAGTTTGAGTGATTTATTTTTTAAAAAATATACTGTTGTCATAGGCAGCTTGTACAAAAACCTTTCAATTGTACTCTAAGGCTGAGTTCACACGATGCGTTTTTAATGCGTTTCCGCGGCGGTTTTGCATCTGCGGAAACGCCGCGGAAACGCATTAAAAACGCATGGTAGAAGGGCAGCAATGTTCCCCAATTGAAATCCGCATGTGCTGTGTCCATGATGCGGATTTTTCCGCAGCGTAAACGCTGCGCTCAAAAATCCGCAGCATGTCAATTAATTTTGCGGAAACGCTGCTTTTTTGCCGCCATTGACTTGCATTAGACCGCATGGAATCCGCATCACTGTATATGTTGATGCGCATTCCATGCGGTCTAATGTGCGGATGGTACCCGGGTGTGGATGAGAGGACTCTCATCCAGACCCAGGTACCATTAAAAAAAAAAGAATAAAATAAAAAATATATATATACTTACCTTCTGACGGCCCGCGCAGCGCTCCTGCTTGGTTCCCGGCACTTCGCGGTTGAATGAAGAAGGACCTTCGCTGACGTCAGAGTCATGTGACGGGTCACGTGACGCTGACGTCGGCAGGTCCTTCAGTCTTCACTGCCGGCAGCCGGGATCGAGCGAAGCAGGACACTGGGGGCCATCAGAGGGTAAAGTATATATTTATTTTTTTGACATTCACACACTATATAAATCCATGCCGGCTGCATCGATTTATATAGTGTGAAGTTGACAAGCACTTTCCAAGTGATGCTAAAATCGCTTGGGAAGCGCTTGTTAACCCGCATGCGGAAATGAAAGTGAAGACCGCTTCATTTCCGCATGTCCCTGGCAGGGAACCGCATGTACAATCCGCATGTACAATCCGCATGTGGTTTTTCCTGCCAGGGAGATGCAGAAATGCTCAGGAAAAAATCCTGAGCATTTCTGCATCGTGTGCACATACCCTAATAGTTATTTGACTGGAAAATTACAATGACTGCAATTCATATAGGTAATTTGGGAAAATCTGAGAAAATATTATTTGCATAATAATTTGGAACACAGTGTACATATTTTGAAAGATTGTACTTAAATCAATGCAGCAGTAACAAATATTGTTTTACGCTTTTTCTTTTTTATAGTTGGCCAGAAAACCGCAGAACCTTAAGCAGAAAATGACATGAATGAGAACATCTGGCCGGCTTGTACAGGATCCGGGGGTGTTACGTACAAGGAAAAGTTCCCAGAATAAGGATTTGCTTCATTTTGGTGCAGAGTTTCTAGTAGTTTCTGGTTGCTACTGTTACAGGCAGATGCCGTCTGCATAATACAGCCAGCACCGCCTCAACCCCCTCCATGCATGTGGACCCCGGCACAAACACTCAGGTACATCCTTTTATGCTAAGACATTAATAATTCTACAATTATCACACACAACTTATATACAGAAACCTCCCAACCGTCCCCGATCCAATGGGACTGTCCGGCTGTCGCTGGAGGTCGGGGCTATGCCCTGACGAGCCGTGTTCTGTCAGGACAGTCAGTGTAGTACAAGAATGTCTCATGCCGTGAATGCTGCTGTGATCGCTCCTGGAGAGGGGCAGCATCCGCTCCGTACACCTCGTACACACACGGCTCCGCTCCGCACGCCTCGTACACGCGCGGCTCCGCTTCGCACGCCTCGTACACACACCGCTCCGCTCCACACGCCTCGTACACGCCCGGCTCCGCTCCGTCCACCTCGTACACGCCCGGCTCCGCTCCACACGCCTCGTACACGCCCGGCTCCGCTCCGCACGCCTCGTACACGCCCGGCTCAGCTCCGCACGCCTCGTACACCTCGTACACTCGCGGCTCCGCTCCGTACGCCTCATGCACGCCCGGCTCCGCTCCGCATGCCTCGTACACGCCCGACTCCGCTCCGCACGCCTCGTACACGCCCGGCTCCGCTACGCACGCCTCGTACACGCCCGGCTCAGCTCCGCACGCCTCGTACACACCCGGCTCAGCTCCGCTCCGCACGCCTTGTACACACGCGGCTCTGCTCCGTACGCCTCGTACACACGCGGCTCTGCTCCGTACGCCTCGTACACGCCCGGCTCAGCTCCGCTCCGCACGCCTCGTACACGCCCCGCTCAGCACGCCTCGTACACGCCCGGCTCTGCTCCGTACGCCTCGTACACGCGCGGCTCCGCTCCGTACGCCTCGTACACGCGCGGCTCAGTTCCGCACGCCTCGTACACGCGCGGCTCTGCTCCGCACGCCTCGTACACGCCCGGCTCTGCTCCGCACGCCTCGTACACGCGCGGCTCTGCTCCGTACGCCTCGTACACGCGCGGCTCTGCTCCGTACGCCTCGTACACGCGCGGCTCTGCTCCGTACGCCTCGTACACGCGCGGCTCAGCTCCGCACGCCTCGTACACGCCCGGCTCTGCTCCGCACGCCTCGTACACGCCGGCTCAGCTCCGCACGCCTCGTACACGCGCGGCTCTGCTCCGCACGCCTCGTACACGCCCGGCTCTGCTCCGCACGCCTCGTACACGCGCGGCTCTGCTCCGCACGCCTCGTACACGCGCGGCTCCGCTCCGTACGCCTCGTACACGCGCGGCTCCGCTCCGTACGCCTCGTACACGCGCGGCTCCGCTCCGTACGCCTCGTACACGCGCGGCTCCGCTCCGTACGCCTCGTACACGCGCGGCTCCGCTCCGTACGCCTCGTACACGCGCGGCTCCGCTCCGTACGCCTCGTACACGCGCGGCTCCGCTCCGCACGCCTCGTACACGCCCGGCTCAGCTCCGCACGCCTCGTACACGCCGGCTCAGCTCCGCACGCCTCGTACACGCGCGGCTCCGCTCCGCACGCCTCGTACACGCCCGGCTCCGCTCCGCACGCCTCGTACACGCCCGGCTCCGCTCCGCACGCCTCGTACACGCCCGGCTCCGCTCCGCACGCCTCGTACACGCCCGGCTCAGTTCCGCACGCCTCGTACACGCGCGGCTCCGCCCCGTACACCTCGTACACACGCGGCTCCGCTCCGTACGCCTCGTACACACGCGGCTCCGCGCGCCTCGTACACGCCCGGCTCCGCTCCGCGCGCCTCGTACACACCCGGCTCCGCTCCGCACACCTCGTACACACGCGGCTCCGCTCCGTACACCTCGTACACACGCGGCTCTGCTCCGTACACCTCGTACACACGCGGCTCCGCTCCGTACACCTCGTACACACGCGGCTCCGCTCCGTACACCTCGTACACACGCGGCTCTGCTCCGTACACCTCGTACACACGCGGCTCTGCTCCGTACACCTCGTACACACGCGGCTCTGCTCCGTACACCTCGTACACACGCGGCCCGCTCCGTACACCTCGTACACACACGGCTCTGCTCCGTACACCTCGCACACACACGGCTCTGCTCCGTACACCTCGTACACACGCGGCCCGCTCCGTACACCTCGTACACGCGCGGCTCTGCTCCGTACACCTCGTACACACACGGCTCCGCTCCGTACACCTCGTACACACGCGGCTCTGCTCCGTACACCTCGTACACACGCGGCTCTGCTCCGTACACCTCGTACACACGCGGCTCCGCTCCGTACACCTCGTACACGCGGCTCTGCTCCGTACACCTCGTACACACACGGCTCCGCTCCGTACACCTCGTACACACACGGCTCCGCTCCGTACACCTCGTACACACGCGGCTCTGCTCCGTACACCTCGTACACACACGGCTCCGCTCCGTACACCTCGTACACACGCGGCTCTGCTCCGTACACCTCGTACACACGCGGCTCTGCTCCGTACACCTCGTACACACGCGGCTCTGCTCCGTACGCCTCGTACACACACTGCTCTGCTCCGTACACCTTGTACACACGCGGCTCTGCTCCGTACACCTCGTACACACACGGCTCTGCTCCGTACACCTCGTACACACACGGCTCTGCTCCGTACACCTCGTACACACGCGGCTCTGCTCCGTACACCTCGTACACACACGGCTCTGCTCCGTACACCTTGTACACACGCGGCTCTGCTACATCCACACTGTAAACCCCTCCTGACCCCACACATAAACTTCAGCTCATCCAGCACCATGACAACCAGCACAGCAGAGTCCTGCATCCACTGAGGCCCCTGATCATGTGATCCCTGACTCCTCCCCTCCTGTGACCTCATCACAGCTCCTGTGCGCACAGACACAGAGCAGCCATATATGTGGTGGCGGCTCTGCACGTGCAGGTATGTGGAGACCCCCATTACTGGGCGCAGGGGGCATTAACCCCTTCAGCACGGAGACTCTTTTGGGGTCTTGTGTTGCCCCTTTATAAGATTCATAAGGTTTCTGTTCTGTTTCCTGTAATAGATACATACGACCCAACTATGGAGACAGGAAGGGAGGAAACGTATTGTTCTCATAGTACAGGACCCCTTTACTGGCCCCACAGTGTAATGCCCCCATTATGCCCCTTATGCAGGATGTATGATGCCCCCCACAGTGTAATGCCCCATTATGCCCCTTATGCAGTATGTATGATGCCCCCCACAGTATAATGCCCCCATTATGCCCCTTATGCAGAATGTATGATGCCCCCCACAGTGTAATGCCCCCATTATGCTCCTTATGCAGGATGTATGATGCCCCACACAGTGTAATGCCCCCATTATGCCCCTTATGCAGTATGTATGATGCCCCCACATAGTGTAATTACCCCATTATGCCCCTTATGCAGAATGTATGATGCCCCCCACAGTGTAATGACCCCATTATGCCCCTTATGCAGGATGTATGATGCCCCCACACAGTGTAATGCCCCCATTATGCCCCTTATGCAGGATGTATGATGCCCCCCACAGTGTAATGCCCCTTATGCAGTATGTATGATGCCCCCACACAGTGTAATGCCCCCATTATGCTCCTTATGCAGTATGTATGATGCCCCCCATAATGCCCCTTATGCAGGATGTATGATGCCCCCCACAGTGTAATGCCCCCATTATGCCCCTTATACAGGATGTATGATGCCCCCACACAGTGTAATGCCCCCATTATGCAGGATGTATGATGCCCCCACACAGTGTAATGCCCCCATTATGCCCCTTATGCAGGATGTATGATGCCCCCCACAGTGTAATGCCCCCATTATGCCCCTTATACAGTATGTATGTGTGGCACCCCAGGGGTCTGGTTTCCACAGTAACAGCAATGTTATGTCTGAGAGCAGGTGGGAGGTCTCTTGGTCAGGGATCCTGTGCATGCCACACCTCCTGCCCAGTCCTGGGAGGGGAAGAACTTCCCCTATATAAACCTAGGGCTGAGGCAGGGTTAGTGAGTAGAGAAGAAGTAGAGACAGAGAAGCAGCTATAGGAAAAGAACATCAGGAGCTCTGTGGGAGCAGTGCTACAAGGAGTCAGGGGCTGGCAGCTGCAGAGCTCGCCCTGACTGAGAAGTTATCACCGGACCCGGAGTCCGAGGCTGTGGGGACTAACTCCTATCCAGCAGCAGAAACCGACCGGCAGGGGATTGCAGGTCCTCTGGCCCAGAAACCCGAAGGCACGGTCACACGCGTGGGACCAGCACCGCCGTCGTGGAGCGGACGCCACTAGAAGGCCCCGAGTCACCGGCCATACGGGTGAGCACCACACGGTACACTCAGGGACGTGGGCTACTTATACCCGCCTCTAGCAAGGTAGCCAGAAGAGTACAGTCAGTTTGGGAGGCCTACAACTCCGCCTGGCCAGGGGAGATCCCATCTGCTCAAGGACTGACCAGGCCCCGATCGCTAGCCAGTACTCCGGGAGGGTCTATCTTTATCACCAGTAAAGACCCTGAATTACACCGCATCGTCTCTGAGTGATTCCTGCTACCCCCATCATCCACGTCGGCTGCCCTGAGGCCATACCCCTCCCGTTGGGGGTGATACTATCACGCTGCACAATCCTACCACCGGCCTCAGCGGTCTGCCCTGCAGCAGCAGCTCCTTAGCTGTACTCAACGGGTGGCGTAGTCGTCCAACATCTACCGCTAATACATCGCCGCTCAGTTTGACTCCCTGGGTACGGACCGGGTCACCGCCACGAGACTACAACCCTCAACAGACCGCGCGACCAAGGCCCAGGGGTGCGTCAACTTTTGGCGTAGTCGGCAGGATTTCGTGCCCGCAACCACCGGGTACTGCGTGCCTGAAAAAGACTGTTCAAACATACCAGTGGTGAAGATTCCCGCCATCCGGCGCCATCTTCAGCCTTCCTCCCGCCATCGGTGAAGATTCCCGCCATCCGGCGCCATTTTCAGCCTTCTTCCCGCCTTCCGTGGAGTTTTCCCGCCGTTGGACGCCATCTTGAAGACGCCGCGCGGGAAAAAGAGGGCCGTGGACTCCAAAAGCGCGCGAGAACTGAAGCCCCGCCTCACGTCCAGACGTCGCGTAAGGTCCTGGAAGGAGCCCAGCTGACGTCACAGGAGCGCGACGGAAGGTCCTCAACCCTGACGATCCACTGCGGAGCCGCGGCCTACGGAAGAGGATCATCGCAAGGTAGGCCACGGTCCACTAGGGGGGAGAAGGATGTCGGATACGGAGGAGAGCTTCACCGCTTCAACCCCCGCCAGCGCCACCGCCGTTGCGGTCATGCCTTTCACCATGCCCTATATCCCGGGGGCAGCCTGGCTACCCCAGTACTCTGGGGAGTCACATACCCTGCATGACTTTAGAGAAAAGCTGGATAGCCTCTTCCACGTGTACCCCCTCACAGAGGAGCAAAAAGTGAGCATCCTGGTGGCCCAATTAACCGGGGCAGCCCAAAGGGAGGTAAAGTCCTGGCCACCTGGAGGGAGGACTGTCGCAGGGATACTAACCCGGCTGAGGGACACCTTTGATACCCGCACCTCAGCCGAGATCAAGCTTAGATTCTACGGGTGCAAACAGCGGGCACATGAGAGTATAAGGGACTATGCCCTGAACCTACAAGAGGCCCTGAGAGCCATTAAGCAGACCGACCCTGACGGCGTGGGAGACGAGGACAGGCTGTTGACTGAACAATTTATAGAGGGTTTATATTGCAATGCCCACCGAACCCAGTTGCGGGCAATGGCCTTACAGGACCCTCATCTGGGATTTGCACAGTTCAAGGACAGAGCCATCCGGGTGCTTCGAGAACCGGCACCAGGTGGCGTTGTGACCCCCAGACGCCCCACTACCACTTACCACCAGGAGGCGGCGCCCTTGTCGGCAGGGCCTGTGGGAGCTGGTGCGCAGGCTTTGAACAATGACCCGGCTCCAGACCTGCACCATCAGGTCCAAGAGCTAGCTAAAAGCGTTGCTGCGCTAACCCGAACTGTGCAGTCTTTACAGGTTTCCACTCCAGGGAAGATCCAGCTGGCATCCGGACCGGAGGACATCCCGTGGCGTCGACCAAGGAGGACCCCACCGGCCAGAGGAAGACCCAGCGACCGATACAACGAGGACGGACGACCCATCTGCCGCCGCTGCAATCAACCCGGACATATGGCAAGGTACTGTCCTTTAAACTGGCACAACCTGGGGTAGAGGGCCAACCCCCAGGAAAAAGATCACCAGGCCCATCGAACTGGCGCGACAAATATGTGGGAGGACGTCCAGTCTTACCCGTGGTACTGGATGGCATTCCTATGAGTGCCCTACTGGACACCGGGTCACAGGTCACCACCATCCCGTACGTGCTCTTCAAGCAGTACTGGAATGACTCGGATATCACCCGCTACCCTGACGACGACTTGAGTATCATCGCCAGCAATGGTCAGCCCGTGCCACAGATTGGATTTAAAGAGGTGACCATTAAAATTGGTAGAGTCGAACTGGCAGCACAGGGACTGATCATTGTAGACATTGACAAACACGAGAGTCACCCAAAGATAACTCTAGGAACTAATGTAATTGAAAATTGTCTTGCAGAGGTGATTTTCCTTTTACAGCAGGTTGCCAAGAACGCCAGCTCCGGCCAGCAGCGAGTGCTCCAGAAAGAGATCCGGGCACTGATGCGACGGCAACAGCTAGAACTCTCCGGTGGTGAGATTGGTAGCGTGCGAATGTGTGACCCTTTCCCTATTGCCATGCCCCCGAAAAGTGAAATGATGATTTGGTGCCGGGCAGCTATTGGTCTGAGAGGTAGAGATTACCAGGCAATGGTAGAACCAGTTTACTCAGACAGTAGGCCCACCATTTTGACAGCACGGGGGGTGGTCCATGTACGCCATGGGAGGGTGCCCGTTCGCATAATAAATATCGGGAAGAGGGAAGTGTACCTGCCCCGGTATGCCACGCTAGCCAAATTGTATACCATCAATCAAGATTCCATACAGTCCGTAGAACCCTTGCCTCCATCTTCCCCGGAGGAAGGTAACGGCTCTCAGAAAACAATGGAGGACTGGTGTCAGCAACTACATTTGGGTACTGACTCCACTCCCTCACACCAGAAACAGGGAGTCTATCGGGTGGTTCAAGAGTACGAGAGAGTGTTTAGTAAACACCCGTTAGACTTCGGGCGAGTCAAGGGGGTAGAACACCACATCCCCACGGGAGACCATCCTCCCATAAAAGAGAGGTATCGACCCGTACCCCCTGCACACTACCAACACGCCAAGGGGATGCTTAGAGACATGAAGGAGGCTGGGGTGATCAGGGATCGCTGTAGCCCCTGGGCAGCTCCACTAGTCTTAGTCAAAAAGAAAGACAACACCATGAGGATGTGTGTAGATTACCGGAAAATCAACCGTATCACACACAAGGATGCGTACCCCTTACCAAGGATAGAGGAGTCTTTGGCTGCTTTAAGATCTGCTAACTTCTTCTCTACCTTGGATCTCACTAGTGGGTACTGGCAGGTTCCTGTAGCAGAGGCGGACCGGGAGAAGACCGCATTCACCACCCCGATGGGACTTAGCGAGTTTACCTGCATGCCGTTCGGACTCTGCAACGCACCAGGAACCTTCCAACGATTAATGGAGTGCTGTCTGGGCCACAGAAACTTCGAGACGGTCCTGCTGTACCTGGACGATGTCATCGTATATTCCAAGACGTATGAGGACCACCTGAAACACCTGGCGGAAGTGTTCGAAGCTCTGGCAAGCTACGGCCTAAAGGTGAAACCCTCCAAGTGTCACCTCCTGAAACCAAAGGTGCAGTACCTGGGACACGTGGTGAGCGCTGATGGAGTGGCTCCCGACCCTGATAAGATCACCGCAATTAAGGAATGGCCAAGTCCCTCCAGTGTAAAGGAAGTGCGGCAGTTCCTCGGGTTGGTAGGCTATTACCGCAGATTCATCCCCGGTTTCACCAAAAAGGCAGCTCCTATGCAGGACCTCCTGATAGGCCAGTCCCGGAAGGCCAAGAACCAGAAGCCACCCTTCAGATGGGAGAAGTTAGAAGAAGAATCCTTCCGCCAGCTGAAGATGGCCCTCACGGGGGATGAAATCCTGGCGTACCCTGATTACAGCCAGCCCTTTATCCTCTACACCGACGCAAGTAACATCGGGCTAGGAGCCGTGCTGTCCCAGATCCAGCAGGGGAAAGAACGAGTAATTGCTTACGCCAGCCGAAAACTGCGACCCACCGAGAGAAACCCTGAGAATTACAGCTCATTTAAGCTAGAGTTCCTGGCAGTGGTGTGGGCAGTCACCGAACGCTTTAAGCATTACCTCGCTTCCTCCCGGTTCACCGTGTACACGGATAACAACCCGTTGACACACCTGGACACAGCAAGACTCGGTGCCCTAGAGCAGAGATGGATGGCCCGTCTGTCCAACTACGAGTTCACAATCAAATACCGGGCAGGACGCTCCAATACCAACGCGGACGCCCTGTCCAGGATGCCAAACCTACCGGACGTAGGAGAAGATCCAGAGGGACTGGAAGAAGTCGAACTCCCCGCGTTCCACCGTCATGGGACTATCCAGTATTCCCACCGGGTAAGGAGTAAGCAAGCTGCTACGTTTAATCCCTTGCCTCACTACAACTGGGCGGAAACGCAAGACAGTGACCCTGCCGTCCGACTGGTGAAGGAGATGCTGACTCGGCCAGAGGCTCGCCTTGACCCAGACGCTCCGGAGGAAGCCAAGCAACTGTGGGCTGAGAAGAGTCGACTGTTCCTTTATAAGGGGAAGTTGTGCCGCCGAATGGTTAACTCCCGGACGCATGAACTAATCTGGCAAGTAGTGGTGCCACGAAGAGACGCAGCCGTGGTGATGGAGGCATACCACGACGGGGCTGGACACTTCGGATGGAAGAAGCTGGAGTTCCTGCTGCGCGGGCGGTTCCACTGGGTAGGCATGAGGGGAACCATCGAGAGGTGGTGCAGAGACTGTGGCCCGTGCAACCTAAGAAGGAAGGACCGTGCCAGCCAGAAGACTCCCCTGCAGTCCATCGTCACCCGGCAGCCGTTGGAACTGGTAGCCTTGGATCATGTAAAACTGACCCCAAGCAGAAGTGGCTACGTCTACGCACTAACCATCGTGGATCACTACTCCCGGTTCTTGGTTGTCGTCCCCGTCAAGGACTTAACAGCTCGAACAGCAGCTAGAGCCTTCCAGCAGCATTTCTGCCGTCCACACGGGTACCCGGACCAAGTGTTGACAGACCAGGGACCTGCCTTTGAAGCGGAGGTCTTCCAAGAATTCTGCACTCTGTATGGCTGCCGGAAGATAAGGACGACACCCTATCATCCGCAAACTAATGGACTTTGTGAGAAAATGAACCAGGTGGTGATAGATCTTCTGAAAACATTGCCCCTGGAAGAACGCAGTCTGTGGCCTGAGAGGCTGCCCGACCTAGTGGACCTATACAACCACATCCCGGTAGGTTCCACCAACTGTACCCCGGCTTACCTGATGAGGGCAAGACCTGGTAAGCTACCTGTTGACCTGGAGATGGGAGTCCTGACACCCGAGGACACTTCACCAGAAGCAGACTGGGACACAGAGAGGCAGCAGCAGTACCGGAAAGTACAGGAGAGCGTGGAGCGAAGTCTCTGTCAAGCTAGGGAAAGACAAGAGAAAACTTACAACCAGTATGCTCCCGCTGTTCCCCTGGTACCCGGAGAGCAGGTCTTGAAGAGGAAAAGGCGGCTCCACAAGTTGGACGACCAGTGGGAGAAGGACCCGTACATCGTACTGCCCTCAAGCCACGACAACCCAAAGGTCTGTACCATCAGTAAAGACGGAGGGGAAACCACAACCATTGTATCCCGGGATCACCTGAAGAAGTGTCCCGAACAGCTACGGAACCCTGAAGAGGAACAAGAAGACCCTCGACCCGTAGAGGAAAGGGAAGATATGGTTAGTACTGTGCTCGGAGACTTCCCTCGGTCTTGGACTCAAGTCAATGGCGCAGTTGTGGTACCCGTCCTCACGTTCCTCCAACCAGCATCCCAAGTGCCTACGGAGCAACAGGTAGAACTGGAAGAGCAGCCGGTCCAGGAGGCAGAAGACTCCACACAAGCAGAACAGGAGGATCAACCCTCTGCTTGCAGTGAGCCTGCCATATCCCTAGTGAGCCAAAGAGCCGGTAGACAGCTGCCCAGTTTACCCTTGACAGCTCCTACACCCTGTAGTTCAGGGCTAGACAGTCAGCTCCGTAGGTCCACTAGGGCCACTAGAGGCCAGTTACCCGCACGTTGGAGGATTTGAAGTGTATAAATTGTTTTATTTGTGGTTACCTGTTTTTCTTGTTGCTTGTGTATAATTATGTGTTTCTAGTTATTTATAGGAGTCCTTGGTGGATTTACCGGGAATCCTTGTACATGGTTGGAGCGTAACCTAGGAATGGACTAAAGACTGTTAAGGACTCGGGGCAGGACAGACCCCTACCTGGTTACGTCTCCCTGTTTTGGTGAAATGGACACCTTGCTTTTCTTCAAAAACTGCACCCGGTTGCGGACACGCCGTAACCATCTTTGTGTTTTTCTTATTGTACTATTATTGTTTATACCTTGTTATGTTTAAAAATATGTTTAGTCCCGGAGTACTAAATTTCACTAGGGGGGAATGTGGCACCCCAGGGGTCTGGTTTCCACAGTAACAGCAATGTTATGTCTGAGAGCAGGTGGGAGGTCTCTTGGTCAGGGATCCTGTGCATGCCACACCTCCTGCCCAGTCCTGGGAGGGGAAGAACTTCTCCTATATAAACCTAGGGCTGAGGCAGGGTTAGTGAGTAGAGAAGAAGTAGAGACAGAGAAGCAGATATAGGAAAAGAACATCAGGAGCTCTGTGGGAGCAGTGCTACAAGGAGTCAGGGGCTGGCAGCTGCAGAGCTCGCCCTGACTGAGAAGTTATCACCGGACCCGGAGTCCGAGGCTGTGGGGACTAACTCCTATCCAGCAGCAGAAACCGACCGGCAGGGGATTGCAGGTCCTCTGGCCCAGAAACCCGAAGGCACGGTCACACGCGTGGGACCAGCACCGCCGTCGTGGAGCGGACGCCACTAGAAGGCCCCGAGTCACCGGCCATACGGGTGAGCACCACACGGTACACTCAGGGACGTGGGCTACTTATACCCGCCTCTAGCAAGGTAGCCAGAAGAGTACAGTCAGTTTGGGAGGCCTACAACTCCGCCTGGCCAGGGGAGATCCCATCTGCTCAAGGACTGACCAGGCCCCGATCGCTAGCCAGTACTCCGGGAGGGTCTATATTTATCACCAGTAAAGACCCTGAATTACACCGCATCGTCTCTTGAGTGATTCCTGCTACCCCCATCATCCGCGTCGGCTGCCCTGAGGCCATACCCCTCCCGTTGGGGGTGATACTATCACGCTGCACAATCCTACCACTGGCCTCAGCGGTCTGCCCTGCAGCAGCAGCTCCTTAGCTGTACTCAACGGGTGGCGTAGTCGTCCAACATCTACCGCTAATACAGCGCCACTTAGTCTGACTCCCTGGGCACGGACCGGATCACCGCCACGAGACTACAACCCTCAAGAGATCCGGCTCCGGGTAAGCTCCCTCGTGCGCAACGCAGCGCGACACAGGCCCAGGGGCGCGTCATATGATGCCCCCCCACAGTGTAATGCCCCCATTATGCTTCTTATGCAGTATGTATGATGCTCCCCCCCCACAGTGTAATGGCCCCCATTATGCCCCTTATGCAGGATGTATGATGCCCCCCACAGTGTAATGCCCCCATTATGCCCCTTATACAGGATGTATGATGCCCCCACACAGTGTAATGCCCCCATTATGCTCCTTATGCAGGATGTATGATGCCCCCACACAATGTAATGCCCCCATTATGCCCCTTATGCAGGATGTATGATGCCCCACACAGTGTAATGCCCCCATTATGCCCCTTATACAGGATGTATGATGCCCCCACACAGTGTAATGCCCCCATTATGCTCCTTATGCAGGATGTATGATGCCCCCACACAGTGTAATGCCCCCATTATGCCCCTTATACAGTATGTATGATGCCCCACACAGTGTAATGCCCCCATTATGCCCCTTATGCAGTATGTATGATGCCCACACAGTGTAATGCCCCTTATGCAGGATGTATGATGCCCCCACACAGTGTAATGCCCCCATTATGCCCCTTATGCAGTATGTATGATGCCCACACAGTGTAATGCCCCCATTATGCCCCTTATGCAGGATGTATGATGCCCCACACAGTGTAATGCCCCTTATGCAGGATGTGTGATGCCCCACACAGTGTAATGCCCCCATTATGCCCCTTATGCAGGATGTATGATGCCCCCGTTATGCCCCTCATGCAGGATGTATGATGCCCCCACACAGTGTAATGCCCCCATTATGCCCCTTATGCAGTATGTATGATGCCCCCAGACAGTGTAATGCCCCCATTATGCCCCTTATCCAGGATGTATGATGCCCCCACACAGTGTAATGCCCCCATTATGCCCCTTATGCAGGATGTATGATGCCCCCCACAGTGTAATGCCCCCATTATGCCCCTTATGCAGGGTGTATGATGCCCCCACAGAGTAATGCCCCCATTATGCCCCTTATGCAGGATGTATGATGCCCCCACACAGTGTAATGCCCCTTATGCAGGATGTATGATGCCCCCACACAATGTAATGCCCCCATTATGCCCCTTATGCAGGATGTATGATGCCCCCACACAGTGTAATGCCCCCATTATGCCCCTTATCCAGGATGTATGATGCCCCCACACAGTGTAATGCCCCATTATGCCCCTTATGCAGGATGTACGATGCCCCCCCACAGTGTAATGCCCCCCATTATGCCCCTTATGTAGTATGTATGATGCCCCACACAGTGTACTGCCCCCATTATGCCCCTTATGCAGGATGTATGATGCCCCCACAGTGTAATGCCCCCCATTATGCCCCTTATGCAGTATGGATGATGCCCTCACACAGTATAATGTTCCCACAGTACCGCCTGAGGTTCTGCAGTGGAATAATCCCGCTGCACTTGGTTTTTCCTCTGCCTGCTCCCCTACATGTAGACCCTTGAGCATGTATACATGCATGTAGGGGAGCAGGCCTTACCAGATATCGAGGCTTTGTACAGTAATATATCGCATGAGGATTATATCAGAGGAGTAAGATGTTTATAGAAATTGAGATCAGTAGAGTGTAGAAGACATAATGACTTCATGGACAATCTTCTAAAATTCATTCTTACTCATAACGTCTTTCTTTTTGACAGGAAGTACTTACCCGAGCTCAGGGTTACTGCGATGGGGAGCCCCTGTACCCCCTCATCTGCTAATCTATTCCTGGGCTGGTGGGAGGAAACCAACATACTCAGGGATGATTATAAGTGGTGGCATCCATATATTGGGGCATGATATAGATATATTGACAACATTTTTATCATCCGGTCAGGGACGAGTGAACAGTTTCTTGAATTTGGAACTCAATATCCATAGAGTGGGCCTTAGATTTATATCAGAGTTTAATTATTACCAGTTGCCTTTCCTTGATGTACCAATCAAGAAAGTACGGGATGGGAGCCAGGGCTGTGGAGTCGGTAAGCCAAACCTTCGACTCCTACTCCTAAATTTCCATGACACTGTCTCCGACTTCACGACTCCGACTCCCTCATACATGGCTCATGTTTAAGTGATAAATTTACAGTAGGACAAATTTTTCTCAGCTAAAAGTCTAGACCCTTAGATCAGGAATAGGAAAGACATTTATAGGACATTTCATAACTTTCCCAAATTCTTATGAAAAAATATTCCTCACAAACTGCATTGAACTATTGTACCCAATTTATTACATATTTTAGGCGCCGGAGTGGGTCAATTTTATACCGACTCCAACTCCACCAAAATGGGCACTGACTCCACAGCCCTTGTTTGGACCCTAGGGACACTCATCTACCATAAACTATTAAAGTGGCATAGCCACCACCGCATCCTACTTAAAAAAAAAAAACAAAAAAAAAACAATATCCAAGGGCCAATGTTTACAGTTGAGAAGAAACTGCTCTGTCACAGATCTTAATATACAGGCAATAGACATAAACACCAGATTCAGGGAAAAAGGTACCCACAGTACATTTTGGATTCCGCATGATTGTTTGCAGAAAAACAGGAGAGACAGACACTCCTACATACCTAACCAAGACACCAAGAAAAATATGGGATAACACAAGTAATAGGAATTTGTGACAATCAGAGTGACCATATCTTTAATATCCTCAGAAAACACTAGGATGTACTTGTGGCCGACCTGGACCTGAGGGTTCTGTGTGATCTACTCCCACAATAACTTTCAGAAAGGGTTGGTCAATTAGGGACCGTTTAGCGCATAGTTTCTGAAAAAACTGCACCCAAGGGGACATGGCTAGATAGATGAATCTGTGGTTTCTTTAGATGTGTAGAAAGTTGTACATGTAATTGGATGAGACCATGTAAATCTTTCTTGAGTTCCTCTACAGGTGAAACCTTTTTCCAGAGGGATTATTCCAACTGTAAAACCTCAGGACTTGTATATGTGGCCACATGCACCTGCCCCCTAGATTATGTATGCACGACCAAGAGGCCGTCTTAGAGGAGTGTGGAGGGGGCATTTGGGCAAAATACGCCATGGTTGGGTGCCACGGGTGTGTCAGAGGTGACAGTTGCCCTGCAGGGGTTTGCAGGAGATCTCCACGTTTGGCAATGCAGGCAGCTGCCTAGATGGGAGGCTGTGTTTAGGACCCAGATTCTACCTCCATTTAGTCTGGGTGTATATATACCTGGTGTGTCTATGTTGACGTCGCCGGGTATACTCATTTCTACTTGGAACTTGGCTGAAGCAGCATCACGTTCTCTTTGGAGTCTTTAGGCCGTGTGCCCTGTTGGAGTTTCTTCTAAAGCGAAGTTGTAATTCCCCTGTGTTGTCTTCCCCTTTTGTCTTTAGAGTGCTAGCGGAGGTTGACTAGCGCTCATCTCCTTCCACCCCTAGCTATAACCTTATGCCAGGGATAGTTGGGTGAGGCATGTGATGGGCAACAGCTGCGGAGGCTGTATAGGGACGTTAGGGGGAGACTGGATGATGCTAGTCCAGATTAGGAGGTCACCTCTTCCCCCTTTTCCCTAGTGTCTGGGCTCCCTTTCCCTTTCTCCTCTGTGTTGCACTCAAACCTGGCTTGACATCGGTACACCCCATTAGTGAGACATATGAACAGTGCACATTGAGGTGAAACAAGAGACTTCTCCTTTTGCATCATTGAGGTGGTTAAACCCAATGTGAGAGGTGGTGATCTCAATAGATGTATCCTCAAAAAGGAAAGTGAGTGGATTTCCAGACTGGATTCACAAGGCCCTAAGTGACTGAGCAAATTTCCTATGCCTGTTTTGTATGAATACAGACCCATTCCGGATTACATTTTAGGATTTTATACTCTACCCATTGCTACTCAGTTCCCTGTGAACGAGGTTCACATATTGTTTTACTTCATCAAGAGATCTGAGCTTCTATATCAGAATTATTTCTTATCAGTTATACTATTAAGTAACTAACAAGTGTGGTGTTCCTTGTGTATCTCTAATTATGCAATAGGGGTCAAATATGACCAATTAGGAGTATACTGTGGGCCACCATCCCATATATTTTGTAGTGATAAAGTAGATCCACATGCCGATTGCATGATGGGGGGATGTGCAATACTTATTTTTAGTCTCCCATGATATTGATCTCAGAGAGGATTTTTCTGTTGGTGGAATGCAATGCAATACCATATGCTCTCCAGAGACATGTGGGCATGCGCATTTGTGGACAATGATCCTAGATGGAATGATAACTACGGGCATGCGCAGTCACAAACTGATTGCCGCCGCGCAACTCGTACCTATCTGGTGTTTCAGCATAAAGAACGTCACTTCCGGACATGCACACTAGGTGATGGACATTATCGAACCTCTAGCTCATGAGAAGTAGCGTAGGCGCAGTATATTATTGTAGACAGACTCTATTCTGTATATCCTGTGACAATTCACCTCTAGGAATGGGAATGGGCCTCCTAGTCTGGGAGGGGTTTTCGATGAAGTGGGATATTTAAACATGGACACCTGGCTATTAGGCACACTATGCTGAACATCATGAATTATCATCCCTCTATCAAGCCTCCTAATGAACCTGTTGGGAAAATGCGTTCAGGCGGATTATTGAAACATTCTCTGAGTACCATACCCTTTCCTTTATACATATTGTAGGGGTTTTACTCACTAGGGCACAATGGGAGGAAACCAGGAGGCATGTTCCTTTAAAAGTTCATGTGCGTTTATTACTTCATAAACCCAGAAGCCAAACAGAAAAGCAAATAGCCTTTAGATCAGGCAAACAAAGTAAATGTCCTTAGCAGGTCTCTGCTCAGCCAGGCCTGTGTGGCACACAAGCTGGGGTAGCGTCCAGTGTCCTGGCTTGGTCTGAAGACAAACATACACAGTAGGCCTTCTACCTCCAAACACACAGACCATGTGCCAAACAACTGACTTCATTTTATAGGCTGTTAACCACACCCAGAGGTGAGGTATGTGGGTAGCTGGACCCGCCCATTCTCTCCTAGCTACCTGTAACCCGGCTCCCAGGTGCACCAAACGATCCTCTTAGTGCTTATCTGTCCTAGAGAAACACTCCGGGTTACATCACAGAGACCAGCCATCTCTGTGACACATACCTCCCATTTACTATGCGACCATTAGCCACCTTACATACCCCCCCCCCCTCTGCCTAAAGCCGTGGGCTTGACACCTTTTATTACCAGACAGGGGATTCCCGAGAGAGCATCGGCATTACTATGTAGCTTCCCTGCTCTATGTTCTACAGGGAAGTAGGAGTCCTGTAGGGCTAAAAACCCGAGGGTGACTCTGGCATTTTTTCTCTTTTTTCCCTCATCCATCTGAGTGGAGCATAGTCGGATAATAATCTAAATTTTCGACCTAACAGATAGTACGATAAGGTGTCCACCGCACACTTTATAGCCAAGCGTTCCTTCTCTATGACCGAATAATTTTTCTTGCAGGAGGACAGCTTTCTACTCAGGTAGAAGACAGGGTGCTCCTCCCCGTGTATCTCCTGGGAAAGGACTGCTGCTAACCCGACATCTGAGGCATCCGTCTGGAGTATAAACTCTTTCTTGAAGTCCGGGGCAACCAGGACCGGTTGCCTACACAGAGCCAGTTTCATCTTTTGAAAGGATGTCTCCGCCTCTGCAGTCCACTTGGCCTTGGCTGATTTTTGTCCCTTTAAGGAGGTCAGTCAGGGGTGCGGCCATCATGGCGAAGTTTGGGATGAATTTCCTGTAGTATCCCACGATTCCCAGGATGGCTCTGACTTGCTTTATCGACCCTGGTCTCAGCCAATTTTGGATTGCTTCTACTTTAGTATTTTGGGGGTTTAGCTCGACTCTACCCACTACATATCCGAATTACTTGGCTTCTTATTTCCCCATGCCACATTTCTTCGAGTTTATTGAAAACCCCACCTTCCTCAGAGCATCAAACACAGCCTGAATCTTTTCCAGATGACTCTCCCAGTCTGGACTGAGGATAGTATTGTCCAGGTATGTTGTGGCATATTTCTTATGGGATGCAAGGATGCAATCCATAGCTCTCTGGAATTTTGCAGGGGCCCCCTGCAGTCCAAACGGCATCCAGGCATACGTAGAAAACGCAGTCTTCTCTTTGGCTATCTGTGCCATGGGTATCTGCCAATATCCCTTCGTCAGATCCAAGGTGGTTATGTGCCTTGCTGGCCGAAGCCTCTTGATCAGCTCGACGACGCGTGGCATTGGATATGCATCAAATTTGGAAACCTCATTCAACTTCAGATAGTCGTTGCAGAATCTCCACTCACCATTGGGATTTGGGACCTAGACGATCAGGCTCGACCAACTGCTCTTGGATTCTTCAATGACACTGAGCTTCAGCATACAAGCTACCGCTTTGGATATCAACTCTCGTCGGGCCTCAGGTATCAGATAGGGCTTCTAGTTCACCCGCACATGTGGCTCCGTCAGAACCTTGTGTTCTATGACCCTTGTGCAGCCCGACAATTCCGAGAACAGATCCCTGTTCTTCTGCATCAACTCCCGACACTGCTGTTTCTTGGCCTTCATTAGCGTTTCCGCTATTGCGACTCCTCCAACGTCACCTTCTAGCTTGCCCAGCAAGCATGGAGCTTCCACAGCCTCTTTGTCTTGCCACGGCTTGATGAGGTTGATGTGGTATATCTGGTACGGCTTACGTCGTCCCGGTTGATGACCTTGTAGTTCACATCACCCACTTTTACCACCATCTTATACGGCCCTTGCCACTTGGCCAAGAACTTACTTTCCACCATAGGAATTAGCATGAGGACTCTGGTCTCCCGGATTGAATTGCCTCACTCTGGCTGACCGGTTGTAGACTTTGGCATAAGCTTCTTGTGCCTGGAGGAGATGTTCTTTTACGATGGGCATCACCTTCACAATCCTCTCCTGCATCAGAGCAGCGTGCTCGATGACAATCCTGTGGGGAGTGAATTCGGCTTCCCAGATTTCCTTTGTGACATCCAGAAGACCCCGCGAATGTCGGCCATACAGAAGTTCGAATGGCGAGAACCCTGTAGAGGCCTGTGAAACCTTTCGGTTGGAGAACAACAGATACGGTAGGAGACAGTCCCTGTCTCTACTGTCCCTTTCTATGTCCTTCCTCAGTATACTCTTCAGAGTCTTGTTAAACTTTTCGACTAAGCTATCTGTCTGAGGATGGTATACTGAAGTCCTCAGTTGGGAGATTTGGAGGGCTTTGCATAACTCCCTCATCACCTTACTCATAGTCACCGACCAGGAAATTCCCTCTATGTCCCTTTGGTAAGCCTGTTGGGGAAAAAACGTGGACCAACTCACAGGATATATTCTTTGCGGAGGAGTTTCTCAGTGGAATCACTTCTGGATAGCATGTGGCATAGTGCAGGATAACCAATATAAATTGATGCCCACGAGCAGATTCAACCAGGGGACTGACCAAGTCCATAGCAATTCTCTCGAACGGCACTTCAATAATGGGCAATGGCACGAGGGGACTTCAAAAGTGAGAGGTGGGGGCAGTTAACTGGCACGTAGTGCAAGACCTGCAATACTTAAATATTTCCCGGTGACATCCGGGCCAATAGAACCTTTGTAAAAGATAATGCCTTATCAACACCAGATACAGCAAGCCTCCATGATAAAGGCAAGGCCAGCACATGTGAAAAATACTGATGCAGACAGCCACTCACTAACCTACCAATTCATGGAGGGGGTGGCTGTGTAGTATTATACATGCACACCGATGGAGTCTGCATAGGGCGCCAGTCACACAGATATGTGCGATGCCCAGTTTCTGGCTTGCAGCTTGTTGATGACTCCCATACTATTAGATCAGACGGGCTGCCCCGCACTATATACGTGCACCCCCACAAGACAGACGCCCCAATTCACCCAGCCAACACTCAGGAGGCCTGGCCGCATCCTGCAGCAAAAAAATGTGCAAAAAGATGAAAAATAGTGTAGAAGATAAATACACCACATGAGCTATTGCTCGATATTTTGGCCAAAATACACAAGCTCGCAACCCAAACGTCAAGGGTCCTCATACTTGTCAGTCCTAACACTAAACATTAAAAATGGTGAACATAAAACATCACAGTAAGGCTGTATGCCCACTATCCGTTTTTTAAGCGTTTCCGCCACGGCAATTCCGCTGCAGAAATGCTTAAACGCTTGGTAGAAGGTCTGCCATGTTCTCCAATGATAATCCCATGTGCTGTGCACATGCTGCGGAAATTTCCGCTGCGGATTATCATTGCGGAAAAATCCGCAGCACTACCAATTATTTTGCGTTAGCGCGGTGTTTTCGCCGCCATTGACTTGCATTGGAACTCATGGAATCCGCATCACTGCATCTGTACATGCAGAATCCATGCGTTTCAATGTGCGGATGGTACCCGGGTTTGGAGAAGAGGAGACTCTCCTCCGGACCCGGGTACAATAGAACCTGTAAAAAAAAAATGAATAAAATAAAAAATATACATTATACTTGCCTTCTGATGGCCCCCGGTGTCCTTAGCGATGCGTCTCAGCTTGCCGTCAGCTCGCGATGGTCTGAAAAGGACCTGCCATGACGTCAATTAGTCATGTGACGGGTCACGCGACCGCTAACGTCGGCAGGTCGTTTAGTCTACTGCGAGCTGCCGGCAAACCAGGACGCATCGGATAAAGACACCGGGGGCCATCAGAAGGTAAGTATATATTTATTTTTTACCATTCTTTCAGTCACCCTATATAAATCCATGCCGGTTGCATGGATTTATATAGTGTGACCAAGTTGTCAAGCACTTTCCAAGTGATGCTAAAATCGCTTGGAAAGCGCTTGACAACCCGCACGCGGAAATGCATGTGAAGAACGCTTACAATCCGCATGCTTTTTTTCTGCCAGGGAGATGCAGAAACGGTCAGGAAAAACTCCGGAGTATTTCTGCATCGTGGGCACATAGCCTAAAAGATAATGCCTTACCAACACCAGGTCAGATTACTAATGCACTGCAGGATGCAGCAAGCCTCAATGATAAAGGCGGGGCCAGCACATGTGCAAAATACTGATGCAGACAGTCACTCACTAAACTACCATTTCATGGAGGGAGTGGCTGTGTAGTATTATACATGCACACCGATGGAGTCTGCATAGGGCGCCAGTCACACAGATATGTGTGATGCACATTGTCTGGCTTGCAGTCTATTGATGACACCCATACTATTAGATCAGACGGGCTGCCAAGCACTATATACATGCAAGCCCACAAGACATATGCCCCAATTCACCCAGCCAACACTAAAGAGGCCTGGTGGGGTATTTATCATGTGGTGTATTTATCTTATACACTATTTTTCATCTTTTTTGCACATTTTTTTGCACTGTGCTTCACACATATCTGTGTGACTGGCGTCCGCCCTATGCAGACTATTGGTGTGCATGTATAATACTACACAGCCACCCCCTCTATGAATTTGGTAGGTTAGTGAGTGGCTGTCTGCTTCAGTATTTTGCACATGTGCTGGCCCTGCCTTTATCATGCAGGCTTGCTGCATCCTGCAGTGCATTGGCAATCTGACCTGGTGTTGGTAAGGTATTATCTTTTACTGTGATGTTTTTTTAAATTATGTTCAATGTTCACCAATAGAACCTATGCACGATCCGTTCCTGCGTTTTTTTCCACTCCCAGATGTCCCCCCAAGACATGTGAATGGGCCATGTCCAACACCTTCCGTCTGAAGGGGCCCGGCTGTATTAACTGCTCCACACTCTCCTCCCTCACTTTCTTGACCTGGTACAACAACTCCTTACTCATCATAAAATGGGGAAACCTTGTGTCAGCCCCCGACTCCTGTGCAACTCCATTTATAATAGTGACATTATTAAAGGCTTCCTTCAGAGTTAGGTCCCTATGTTGGGCAGACACAAAATTCTCGCTGGTCACCCCTAACTCTGGAATGGCAGACTCAGGGGGCACTACCTCCTCATCCCCCACAAGTACACAAAAAGGAAACCTGTCTGACTCTGGGTGTGGTGATACTTCATTAGGGTTAATTTTTTTCTTATCTGAGCCAGCGAACCCAGAACCCTTCCCCCACAGATCCCAAAGCAAGCAAAAGTCCCAGCCTATAATAATAGGGTGCAACAAGTCCTGAACAACGCCGACCTCGTGGGACTCTGTACCGTGGGCCATTTCAATGTCCACTCTGGCCCTTATGGTAGTCTTTAGCATCACCATGAATGCACTGAACGCCGACTTTTTTCCCCGGGATAATTTGGAGAGGAAGGGTGGCCCTCATAAGGATCACCAGGCTCCCGGAGTCTAGCAGTGCCGTTACCTCCCATCGTTCACCTTCACGTGACATGCTTGTGGCCCCTCGCTGGGTGGACAGTTCACAATGCAGGGCGGATAAGCATAATATGAACTACGTTGTCCTATGCTGCTGTCCATCGGCTCAAGGGTCAGGGGACAACGAGCGGCTATATGGCCTGGGCCGTGGCATCTCCAGCAAACAACATCACCTGTATGGACCTTGGGCACCACCTCCCTCGTCCATTTGGACCTTGGAAGTCCCACCACCTTTTGGGCCTCCACCCCCTGTTGGGAACTCCAGTATGTAGTGGGCTGCCTTCCCAAGGAACCTTCAAACCCCTGGTATCTCTCGATCAGTCCGACCAGTTCATCCGCATACCGGGGATCACCCTGGGCAACCCAAGGCTGTATGGGCCTCGGCAGGGAGTGCACAAACCGGTCCATCACCACCCACTCTACCATCTGCTCAGGCATTGAGGACTCTGGCTGCAGCCACTTCTGGACCAGGTGCCGCAGGTCAAACATTTGGGACGGAGGTGGTTTTGTTCTGGTGATACGAACCCGCTGTGCCCTGATAGTCATTGTCAACCCCAAGCGTGCGAGAATCTCACTTTTTAGCTTGTCATACTCTTTGGCATCCTGCAAAGCTAAATCATAGTACGCCTTTTGGGCGTACTATGCAGAGCTAAATAGGGCGTACTATGCAAAGCTAAATAGGGTGCCCTGCAAAGATAAATCATAGTATGCCTACTGCGCGTACTTCTGGGGCTCTCCAAGTCAAGTATGGCGACAGTACCTCTGCCCACTGCTCTTGTGGAAATTTCTCCCTCTCGGTGACCCTTTGAAACACCATCAGGAAGGTCTCAACGTCATCCCCCCCAGGGTCATTTTCTGCAAAGCCCGTCATGCCGCCTTCCGGACTTGGGAATCATCAGTCGGACCTGGGGTTGGAGCGCTCATCCTCTCCTGGATGGCGGTTGCCAGAAGCTGCATCTGCTGACGTTGTTTCTGCTAGTACTGCTGGATCTGCTGTAACTACAGCGTGTTGGTCTCCTGTTGATGCTGCTTGCTTCATAAACCCAGAAGCCAAACAGAAAAGAAAATAGCCTTTAGATCAGGCAAACAAAGTAAATGTCCCTAGCAGGTCTCTGCTCAGCCAGGCCTGTGTGGCACACAAGCTGCGGTAGCGTCCAGTGTCCTGGCTTGGTTTGAAGACAAACATACACAGGAGGCCTTCTCCCTCCAAACACACAGACCATGTGCCAAACAACAGCCTCCATTTTATAGGCTGTTAACCACACCCAGAGGTGAGGTATGTGGGTAGCTGGACTCGCCCATTCTTTCCTAGCTACCCGTAACCCGGCTCCCAGGTGCACCAAACGATCCTCTTAGTGCTTATGTGTCCTAGAGAAACACTCCGGGTTACATCACAGAGACCAGCCATTTCTGTGACACATGCCTCCCATTGACTACGCAACCATTAACCACCTTAGAATACCTTGATACATATCTGGTTTTATGATTACCCCACGGCTGATGAAAGGGAATCTGTCACCCCCTGGGACTTATCTGACCTCTCATATTGGCATACAGGTGATAGAAATGTGAATCTATACATACCTGTATGCCTCATTTTAGAGGTCTGTTTGCTAAGAAATGGCTTTTTATTCAGTGAAGATTCTGATGCTTGCTGGCCGTGGGGTAGTCGGTGGAGTGGATTCCCTTTAATAAATACTCACTTAGCCCCATTCTTCGTGCAGATACTAATAAATCCAGGACCTATGAGATTTTTACCATATGATAGTTGGATAGTTAGGGGTGTATCATCCATAGCAGCAGCCCACAGGGCCACTATGGTGCCCGTGAAAAAAACACAGATTTTGAGCTTGGTTTAAGTTGGTATCCATGCAGCACATAAATGCATGTTTACTATGGCCATAAATCAGAAAAAAACTATAAGAAAAAAATGATCATAAACCCTGCTGTAAATAAATAAAAACCAAACGTGCATTTAAATAAAATAGGGTTCTTAGTAACACTGTTTTTGATCAAAAATAGCATAAAAGCTATCCCACCATGGTAAAATGAACCCATTCGGGATAGTCCTACTCTCTTTAATATTAAAAACCTTACCATATATCAAAGCCTCAAACTTCTGTGTGTGAATCAGACATGAGAACTAACGTGATAGAAGATTACAGTCCAGGGAAGACGGGAAACATTCATATAGACGGCCGGTGGAGATGTAGTCAGTGAAGAACTCTGGCTAAATATGTTTGTAGAGCCGCAGTAAAAGAGGAAGATGCTGTCCTCCTCCTGAAGTAGTTATTTCTCATGTCACGTGTAATGAATATCTCCTGCAGTATTGCTAATGCCGATTGCAGTGTCGGTAAATGAGACGAGAATTAGCGTTATGGAAGATGAGTCTATGAGAAACGTGTTCAGCTACAGACTCCGAGGAACAAACTGCTTGTTGTCTGTGGCCTAAAATATATAGGTTTTATTAGTAGATGTAAAGAAGAAATCTAAATACTGTAAAATAATAAATCTCCTCAAATGTTTCCCTTATTATCTCCAGTAATTGTATTATTACACAATATCAGATCCTTTCAGTGAAGATCTTCTATTTAAGAGAATTTTCCTTATGGACCCATCAAAGATGGATATGGACAGAGACAAGATGACAGAGAGGATATTAAACCTCACCCTAGAGATCCTCTTCCGTCTTACTGGAGAGGTGAGAGATTCTGATGACGTCACATTACATCATTCTTATCTATGGAAATAACAGATGGACAGAACTGGAGAGGTGAGGACTCTGGAAATGTCTGGAGTGAGATTTATTTATATGTCTTTCCATAACCAGGATTACATATTAGTGAAGACCTCTAGTGAGCGCTGTCAGGTCCATGTGTCTGAGGGATGGGAAAGACCCCTGAGCCCAATCACAGGGCCTCCATCTCACCCCTTCATACATGAGGACATCAATGACCAGAAGATCCTAGATCTCACCTACAAGATGATTGAGCTGCTGACTGGAGAGGTGACACTGCTGGGAATACTGGGACATTATACAGTAATGCTATGAAAGGATTGGGGGGATGACTGTATCATTGTATGTGTCAGGTTCCTGTAAGATGTCAGGATGTCGCTGTCTATTTCTCCATGGAGGAGTGGGAGTATTTAGAAGGACACAAAGATTTGTACAAAGACGTCATGATGGAGGTTCTCCAGCCCCTCACATCACCAGGTAATACACAGGACTAAATACACACGGCCTATAATTATCTGTATGTAAAGAATGAATTCAGTCCCTGTATGTGCTTCCTCCAGATCTATCCAGTAAGAGGACAACACCAGAGAGATGTCCCCGTCCTCTTCTTCCACTGGACTGTAAAGAAGAAGATCCCAATGTTCCTCAGGATCATCAGGTAGATGGAGAGAAGGTGTCATGAGATCTCCCCTATGATGTGTAGACAGCTGTGAAGATCTTGTGCTCAGTCTTGTTTTATCCACCAGTATTATATGTTTTATACTTGTGTAATGAGAACGGTGGAGATAACAGGATTAGAGCTGATCATAGATGTGACTTCTCATCTGTTTGTGACTTTTACAATATTTGTTTCAGGGTGAAGATCTGACCCATATTAATACTACAGAGACATATGTAAGGGGTGATGAGCGGTGTAAAGAGGAGATTCCTACATATGACTACCCAGGTGAGTAGTAACCACTAAATGCAGAGAAGTTACAGATTCTTCTCAGTCACCGGCTGTGGCTGCTTTATCGGTGGTGTAGTCCAGCTGTATCACAATCGTGTCATCACCATTTTGCCTCTAGACCACAACATTCTCTTCCACCCAAAACTGTTCAAATGATTTTGGGCATTGAAACCCTTTTCCATAGAACTTACAACCTGGAGGATCCACCTACTCCCTGTGATTAGGAGACGTTACCTGCCCAGATCTGTAAATCACAAAGTCAGAAATTCACTTAAAAAAATATAATGATGGGACTGTAAGAGAAAGCGGAGGGTAATGATGGTGTTGGCTTCCTAGAACCCTGATATCTTATTGGATGAATCTACCTTCTCTCCCTTCTGTGCTGCTGAATGTGCTCATATGGTCCCTACAAGACCAGGTCCAGTCTTTCTGGCCAAACTTCACTTTTATGATCTACAACATTAAATGTGCAGTGAGGCCAAGTGTGAATTTCTGTACAATAACAGCAGAGTTTCCCTTTATCCTGACTTTTCAAATTCGTTTAAAACCGACTAACTTCAAACCAGATTGTGATAAACTAAACAATAAAAACATTACACCTGTGACATGATATATCTCTAAGCTAAACTTAAGACACCTCATCTCTGCACTATTATAAAAAGTTCTCTTTGAACGTCTAATATTTCTTCCTGAAACTCATCTGACAGAAAATATTGTCCCTTACGATAGTTTAGATTGCCAAGATCCACCGAGCACCATACTCCAATTACCCCAGAGAGGTTTCACCACTAGTTACTCACTACTTACTGATGGAGACTGTTGAGTTTGATCATTTCAGTAGATGTGTTATTGTCTATAGACACAGTTTTGACTATAGTAGTTAGTGCCCAAAATACTCTGATTTAACCCCTTCCTGCAGCCAGTTTTGTGTTCCTATCTGGGCCCATTTTTCAAATCTTATCTGTGTCACTTTATGTGGTGATAACTTTGAGATTCTTCACAAAGGATAATAGGAAACAAATGAACCTTACAGATTATTTTCTAACTTCTCTTGAATCCGACAATACCCTATCTATGGTTGTACACTACTGTCTGGCACATGGCAGGTTAAGAAGGGAAGGAGCGACATTTAGCTATTTGAATGCAGATGTTGCTGGGATAGTGTGCAGACACAATGTATTGGGGACACTGTTTGTTGTCACCTGGCAGCTCAAAAGATGGCTACCACAAACAGGCTATGCGTCATCTACTCCATTTTCCAGATCCCAGGGTTTGCCTTGCTCATCACCCTTTAACCCCTCTATATGGATCTGGACTTAGACAGAGACCCCTAGGCTTGGGCCACAGTGTTACCTAATGTTCTGTGGTGTGAGATGGCAAGAAGAATAGTCAGATAGCCGGGTCAGAACCAGGGGGTCAGAGAAAATACAAAATCACACAAAAGTAGTCAGTAAATGGGCCGAGGTCACAACAGGAAACAAATACAGAAGCCGGGAGCTGAGCACAGAGGACTGAACCAGAGGAGAACAAGGCTGTATCTGGCTGCTTCCAGCAATATGCTTCTAGCTTTAGTAGGGTGTGGTGCTTTCCAAATGGCTGAAGCAAGGAGCAGATTACTTCAGCTGGACAGCACACACACTCATACTGCCAGACTGGATGGTACTACAGGTCCCAGCAACCCTAATCTTACTGGCTGGACAGAGCCTGCGCCGCCCAGAGCTTCTGGTTCTGACGTCTCCTCCATCACCAGCTCCACCTGCAGGATGAATAAGGCTCCTGGTGAGAGAAGCAGACGTCGCAGGAGCAGATCCCAGAGGAGATGGGACCCACCATTTGCAGAAGCCCTAATGTGACCAAATTGCAGAAAACCAGAGCAGTAGAAATCCTCATAAAGTGACTCCATTTTGGAAATTATAACCCTCAGTGAAATAATCTATAGGAGTAGTGACTATTTTGACTCCACAGGCACTTTCTGGAAATTAGCACACAGTGGATGTTGGAGAGTGAAAATTACAAATATACCATTTTATTACCCAACACATAGTGCCCAGATTGTGCTCCAGGAAACACACACCATAAATTAAGTGGGTTCTTCTCACTATAGTAATGTCATATACATGGATGCTAAATGTGGTTTAGGCACACTGCAAGGCTCAGAAGTGAGGGGGCGATCTGACTTTGGGAGAGCGGATATTGCTGGATTGGTTTATGGAAGCCATGTAACCTTTCAAGAGCCTTTGAGCCACTAATAATGTGGAAACCTCTGGTTTTCCATTGACAGATGATGGACCTGAGTGGGGACTTGTTTTTTGTGAGATGAGTAGAAGTTTTTATTGGTATTATTTTCGCCTACATAACATTGTTTGGTGGCTTTTTATTCCATATTAGGGAGGCAGAATTAACAAACAGTTGGACACCACGCTCCACTGGTTCATCCTATGAGGTTTTCTATTAGACTGTGAACTGTTATTGTCTTGGTGAACAATGACGGCTAACATAGGGCAAAATAAAAAAAAACACAGAAAAAGATACAGACTTACCAACACCAAATCATATAACAAATGCACTAGCAGGATGCCGCAGACCCCCATGATAAAAGTGGGGGCAGCGCAGGTGCAAAATACTGATGGAGCAACCACTCACAAACCTACCAATTCATGAAGGGGGTGGTTGCCTAGTATTAAAGATGCACACAGATGAAGCTTGCATAGGACGCCAGTCACACAGGTAGGTGTGATGCACAGTGTCTGACTTAGAATAGTGATGATGCCCATACTATTACATCAGGAAGGCTGCCCAGCACTATATAAGTGCACCCCACATGGACAGACACCCCAGTACACCCAACCAACACTAAAATGCTAATGCATTTGTTATCTGATTTGGTGTTGGTAAGGCTGATTTTTCTGTGATATGTTTTCTTGGTAAATAATGATACTTTTACATAAAGTAAATTTTTACGGAGAGTTTAAGTAAAAATATTCAACAATATAAATTTTAAGGATATGTTATTCATAAATAATAATTGGTTTTATTCTTGGCAGATGACTGTACCGGGAGATCAGAGGAAAAGCTGACATCTTCAATTTTTAAATCAGATGATCTTGAGATCCCACAGGATACAATTGAAGTGAATGCCATTACTCCAGATATACCATCATCATCATCCATTCACAGCAAAGATCTGTCATCTGATCCTATGAAACAGGTCCTGTCTTCTGATTCGTTACCGACTACTAAGGAAAATCAAGGTCACAAAATAAGCATTAAAAAACAAACTGCTCCTAAAGCAAAGAAGCCATTTTCACATTCTGAATATGGAAATAGTTTTTCCCTCGAAAACTTTTTTCTTAAATATCAAAGCATTCACACAGCGAAGAATAGATTTTTTTGTTTCAAGTGTGGGAAATTTTTTAACCAGAAATCAAATCTTGTTAATCACCAGAGAAGTCACACAGAGGAGAAGCCATTTTCTTGTTCAGAATGTGGGAAATGTTTTACAGAGAAATCAAGTTTAATCAAATATCAGAGAACTCACACAGGGGAGAAGCCTTATTCCTGTTCAGAATGTGGGAAATGTTTTAGCCGGAAAACAGATTTGGTTGAGCACAAGAGAACTCACACAGGATAGAGGGCTTTTTTCTGTTAAGACATGAGATCTAACTTGATAGAAGATTACAGTCCGGGGAAGACTGGAAACAGTCATATAGACGGGTGGTGATGGACTCTGGCCAAATATGTTTCAAGAGCCGCAGTAGAAGATGAAGGAGTCGTCGTCCTCCTCATGAAGTACAGTACAGACCAAAAGTTTGGACACACCTCATTTAAAAATTTTTCTGTATTTTCATGGCTATGAAAATTGTACATTCACACTGAAGGCATCAAAACTATGAATTAACACATGTGGAATTATATCCTTAACAAAAAAGTGTGAAACAACTGAAAATATGTCTTATATTCTAGGTTCTTCAAAGTAGCCACCTTTTGCCTTTTGCTTTGATGACTGCTTTGCACACACTTGGCATTCTCTTGATGAGCTTCAAGAGGTAGTCACCGGAAATGGTCTTCCAACAATCTTGAAGGAGTTCCCAGAGATGCTTAGCACTTGTTGGCCCTTTTGCCTTCACTCTGCGGTCCAGCTCACCCCAAACCATCTCGATTGGGTTCAGGTCTGGTGACTGTGGAGGCCAGGTCATCTGGCGTAGCACCCAATCACTCTCCTTATTGGTCAAATAGCCCTTACACAGCCTGGAGGTGTGTTTGGGGTCATTGTCCTGTTGAAAAATAAATGATGGTCCAACTAAACGCAAACCGCATGGAATAGCATGCCGCTGCAAGATGCTGCGGTAGCCATGCTGGTTCAGTATGCCTTCAATTTTGAATAAATCCCCAACAGTGTCACCAGCAAAGCACCCCCACACCATCACACCTCCTCCTCCATGCTTCACGGTGGGAACCAAGCATGTAGAGTCCATCCGTTCACCTTTTCTGCGTCGCACAAAGACACGGTGGTTGGAACCAAAGATCTCAAATTTGGACTCATCAGACCAAAGCACAGATTTCCACTGGTCTAATGTCCATTCCTTGTGTTCTTTAGCCCAAACAAGTCTCTTCTGCTTGTTGCCTGTCCTTAGCAATGTTTTCCTAGCAGCTATTTTACCATGAAGGCCTTCTGCACAAAGTCTCCTCTTAAGTTGTTGTAGAGATGTGTCTGCTGCTAGAGCTGTGTGTGGCATTGACCTGGTCTCTAATCTGAGCTGCTGTTAACCTGCGATTTCTGAGGCTGCTGACTCGGATAAACTTATCCTCAGAAGCAGAGGTGACTCTTGGTCTTCCTTTCCTGGGGCGGTCCTCATGTGAGCCAGTTTCTTTGTAGCGCTTGATGGTTTTTGCAACTGCACTTGGGGACACTTTCAAAGTTTTCCCAATTTTTCGCACTGACTGACCTTCATTTCTTAAAGTAATGATGGCCACTCGTTTTTCTTTACTTAGCTGCTTTTTTCTTGCCATAATACAAATTCTAACAGTCTATTCAGTAGGACTATCAGCTGTGTTTCCACCAGACTTCTGCACAACACAACTGATGGTCCCAACCCCATTTATAAGGCAAGAAATCCCACTTATTAAACCGGACAGGGCACACCTGTGAAGTGAAAACCATTTCCGGTGACTACCTCTTGAAGCTCATCAAGAGAATGCCAAGAGTGTGCAAAGCAGTCATCAAAGCAAAAGGTGGCTACTTTGAAGAACCTAGAATATAAGACATATTTTCAGTTGTTTCACACTTTTTTGTTAAGTATATAATTCCACATGTGTTAATTCATAGTTTTGATGCCTTCAGTATGAATGTACAATTTTCATAGTCATGAAAATACAGAAAAATCCTTAAATGAGAAGGTGTGTCCAAACTTTTGGTCTGTACTGTAGTTATTTCTCATGTCACGTGTAATGAATATCTCCTGCAGTATTGCTAATGCCTATTGCAGTGTCGGTAAATGAGACGAGAATTAACTTTATGGAAGATGAGTCTTTGAGAAACGTGTTCAGCTACAGACTCCAAGGAAGAAACTGCTTGTTGTCTGTGGCCTAAAATATATAGGTTTTATTAGTACATGTAAAGAAGAAAACTAAATACTGTAAAATAATATATGTCCTCATAGGTTTCCCCTTATTATCTCCAGTAATTGTATTATTACACAGGATTTTTATGTTGTTACATCGGCTCATCATCTTCTCATTCAGGTCTCTACAATATCGGATCCTCTCAGTGAAGATCTTCTATTTAAGAGACTTTTCCTTATGGACCCATCAAAAATGGATATGGACAGAGACAAGATGGTGGAGAGGATATTACACCTCACCCTAGAGATCCTCTTCCGGATTACTGGAGAGGTGAGAGATTCTGATGACGTCACATTACATCATTCTTATCTATGGGAATAACAGATGGACAGAACTGGAGAGGTGAGGACTCTGGAAATGTCTGGAGGGAGATTTATTTATATGTCTTTCCATAACCAGGATTACATATTAGTGAAGACCTCTAGTGAGCGCTGTCAGGTCCATGTGTCTGAGGGATGGGAAAGACCCCTGAGCCCAATCACAGGGCCTCCACCTCACCCCCTGATACATGAGGACATCAATGACCAGAAGATCCTAGATCTCACCTACAAGATGATTGAGCTGCTGACTGGAGAGGTGACACTGCTGGGGATGCTGGGACATTATACAGTAACACTATGAAAGGATCGGGGGGATGACTGTCCTTGTATGTGTCAGGTTCCTATAAGATGTCAGGATGTCACTGTCTATTTTTCCATGGAGGAGTGGGAGTATTTAGAAGGACACAAAGATTTGTATAAAGACGTCATGATTGAGGTTCCCCATCCCCTCACATCACCAGGTAATAGACAGGACTAAATACACACGGCCCATAATTATCTGTATGTAAAGAATGAATTCAGTCCCTGTATGTGTTTCTTCCAGATCTATCCAGTAAGAGGACAACACCAGAGAGATGTCCCCGTCCTCTTCCTCCACAGGACTGCAAACAAGAAGATCCCAATGTTCCTCAGGATCATCAGGTAGATGGAGAGAAGGTGTCATGAGATCTCCCCTATGATGTGTAGACGGCTGTGAAGGTCTTGTGTTCAGTCTTGTTTTATCCACCAGTATTATATGTTTTATACTTGTGTAATGAGAACGGTGGAGATGGCAGGATTAGAGCTGATCATAGATGTGACTTCTCCATCTGTTTGTGACTTTTATAATATTTGTTTCAGGGTGAAGATCTGACCCATATTAATACTACAGAGACATATGTGAGGGGTGATGAGCGGTGTAAAGAGGAGAATTCTACATATGACTACCCAGGTGAGTAGTAACCACTAAATGCACAGAAGTTACAGATTCTTCTCAGTCATCGGCTGTGGCTGCTTTATCGGTTGTGTAGTCCGGCCGTATCACAATCGTGTGATCACCATTTTGCCTCTAGAACACAATATTCTCTTCCACCTAAAACTGTTCAAATGATTTTGGGTATTGAAACCCTTTTCCATAGAACTTACAACCTGGAGGATCCACTTACTACCTGTGATTAGGAGACGTTACCTGCCCAGATCTGTAAACCACAAAGCCAGAAAATCACATGAAGAATAATATTATGATGGGCCTGTAAGAGAAAGTGGAGGGTAATGATGCTGTTGGCTTCCTAGAACCCTGATATCTTATTGGATGAATCTACCTTCTCTCCCTTCTGTGCTGCTGAATGTGCTCATATGGTCCCTACAAGACCAGGTCCAGTCTTTCTGGCCAAACTTCACATTTATGATCTACAACATTAAATGTGCAGTAAGGCCAAGTGTGAATTTCTGTACAATAACAAGAGTTTCCCTTTTATCCTGACTTTTCAGTTTCTTTTAAAACCGACTAACTTCAAACAGGATTGTGATAAACTAAACAAAAGCAAACATTTCACCTGTGACATGATATCTCTCTAAGATAAATTTAAGACACCCCAGCTCTGCACTATTATAAAAAATTCTCTTTGAATGTCTAATATTTCTTGAAACTCATCTGACAGAAAATATTGTCCCTTATGATAGTTTAGATTGCCAAGAGCCACCGAGCCCCATACTCTAATTACCCTAGAGAGGTTTCACCACTAGTTACTCACTACTTACTGATGGAGACTGTTGAGATTGGTCATTTCAGTAGATGTTATTGTCTATACTCACAGTTTTGACTATAGTACTTAGTGCCCAAAATACTCTGATTTAACCCCTTCCTGCAGCCAGTTTTGTGTTTCTATCTGGGCCCATTTTTCAAATCTATAGAAAAATACTCTGGCTTCTCTTCAGAACGTAAAAATCTTTCGCCTTTTACTAAAGATTTCCGTGGAGAGAAGCAAAACTGAGTTTTGTGAAGATATTTTTTCTATTTTTTTTTTTTAAACACAAATTGAGAGATTGCGGGAAATTTTACTTTGATTTTACAGAATGTCTGCAAAACTGCTGAATGGTTTGTGGTATCGGGGTATTTATATTCTGGGCGTTGACTGAATGCTTTTGCTTTTTTTTTTTTTTTTTTTTTTTTTTTTTTACCCTTAACTGAAGGATGCTCCAAAAATGGAAACAAAAAAACAACCACAAAGAGCTGAGAAATGGAGAGCTTCATCTGCTCCCCCAAACCCGCTATGTGATTAAACCACTAAACCTGTTAAAGAGGTTATGTACGGTTGTCCTGAGGAAGGAGTCTGTGGTGTCTGAAACGCGTAGACAATAAACCTACATTTTTATCCATACTAATGGTTTGTCGTGACTCCAGAGAACGCAGAAACAACTTCCTTTCCCAGCACCTATCTCTGACATTTTTCAAATCTGACGTGTGTCACTTTATGTGGTGATAAGTGTTGGAATTCTTTACAAAGGATAATAGGAAACAAATGGACCTTACAAATAATAATCCAACTTCTCTTGAATCCGGCAATACCCTGTATACGGTTGTACACTACTGTCTGGGTACATGGCAGGTTAAGAAGGGAAGGAGCGACATTTAGCTATTTGAATGCAGATTTTGCTGGGATAGTTTGCAGACACAATGTATTGGGGGCACTGTTCATGGTCACCTGGAAGATCAAAAGATGGCTACCACAAACAGGCTTTGCGCTATCTACTCCATTTTCCAGATCCCAGGGTTTGCCTTGCTCATCATCCTTTAACCCCTCTACATGTGTTTGGACTTAGACAGAGGCCCCCTAAGCTTGGGCCACGGTGTTACCTAATGTTCTGTGGTGTGAGATGGCAAGAAGAATAGTCAGATAGCCGGGTCAGAACATGGAGGTCAGAGAAAATACAAAATCACACAAAAGTAGTCAGTAAACGGGCCGAGGTCACAACAGGAAACAAATACACAAGCCGGGAGCTGAGCACAGAGGCCTGAACCAGAGGAGAACAAGCCTGTATCTGGCAGCTTCCGAAATGTGCTTCCATCTTTAGTAGGGTGCGGTGCTTTCCAAATGGCTGAAGCAGGGAGCAGATTACTCCAGCTGGACAGCACACACACCCATACTGGCAGACTGGATGGTACTACTGGTCCCAGGCTCCCTAATCTTAGTGGCTGGACAGAGCCTGGGCCGCCCAGAGCTTCTGGTTCTGATGTCTCCTCCATCACCAGCGCCGCCTGCGGGATGAATAAGGCGGCTCCTGGTGACAGAAGCAGACGTCACAGGAGCAGATCCCAGAGGAGATGGGACCCACCATTTACAGAAGCCCTAATGTGACCAAAATGCAGAAAACCAGAGCAGTAGAAATCCCCATAAAGTGACTCCTTTTTGGAAATTATAACCCTCAGTGAAATAATCTATAGGAGTAGTGACTATTTTTACTCCTCAGGCACTTTCCGGAAATTAGCACGCAGTGGATGTTGGAGAGTGAAAATTACAAATATATAATTTCATTACCCAACACACAGTGCCCAGATTGTGCTCCAGGAGACACACACCATCAATTAAGTGGGTTCTTCTCACTATAGTAATGTCAAATACATGGATGCACAATGTGCTTTGGGCACACTGCAAGGCTTTGAAGTGAGGGTGAGATTTGACTTTGGGAGAGCGGATATTGCTGGATTGGTTTATGGAAGCCATGTTGCTTTTCAAAAGCCTTTGAGCCACTAATAATGTGGAAACCTCTGTTTTTCCATTGACAGATAATGGACCTGAGTGGGGACTTGTTTTTTGTGAGATGAGTGAAAGTTTTTATTGATATTATTTTTGCCTACATAACATTGTTTGGTGGCTTTTTATTCCATATTTGGGAGGTAGAATTAACAAACAGTTGAACACTACGATCCACTGGTTCATCCTATGAGGTTTTCTATTAGACTGTGAACTGTTATTGTCTTGGTAAATAATGACGGCTAACATAGGGAAAAATTAAAAAAAATCACAAAAAAAGATACAGCCTTACCAACACCAATAATCGTACCAATTCATGGAGGGGGTGGTTGCCTAGTATTAAAGATGCGCACAGATGAAGCTTGCATAGGACGCCAGTCACACAGGTAGGTTTGGTGCACAGTGTCTGGCTTAGGATACTGATGATGTTCATACTGGGCAGGAAGGCTGTCCAGCACTATATAAGTGCATCCCACATGGACAGACACCCCAGTACACCCAACCAACACTAAAATGCTAATGCATTTGTTATCTGATTTGGTGTTGGTAAGGCTGATTTTTTTTCTGTGATGTTTTCTTGGTAGATAATGATACTTTTACATAAAGTACATTTTTACGGAGAGTTTAAGTAGAAATATTCAACAATATAAATTTTAAGGATATGTTATTCATAAATAATAATTTGTTTTATTCTTGGCAGATGACTGTACCAGGAGATCAGAGGGACAGCTGACATCTTCAATTTTTAAATCAGAGGATCTTGAGATCAAACAAGATACAATTGAAGTGAATGTCATTACTCCAGATTTACCATCATCTCTTCACAGCAAACATCAATCATCTGATCCTATGAAACAGGTCCTGTCTTCTGATTCATTACTGACTACTAAGGAAAATCAAAGTCACAAAATAAGCATTAAAAAACAAACTGCTCCTAAAGCAAAGAAGCCATTTTCATGTTCAGAATATGGAAATAGTTTTTCCCTCGAAAAGTCTTTTCTTAAACATCAAAGCATTCACACAGCAGAGAATAGAATTTTTTGTTTGTGTGGGAAATTTTTTAACCAGAAATCAGATCTTGTTAATCACCAGAGAAGTCACACACAGGAGAAGCCATTTTCTTGTTCAGAAAGTGGAAAATGTTTTACAGCAAAATCAAGTTTTAGCAGACATCAGAGAAATCACACAGGGGAGAAGCCTTTTTCCTGTTCAGAATGTGAAAAATGTTTTAGCTGGAAATCAGATTTGGTTAAGCACCAGAGAACTCACACAGGGGAGAAGCCTTTTTCCTGTTCAGAATGTGGAAAATGTTTTAACTGGAAATCAGATTTGGTTGGGCACAAGAGAATTCACACAGGGGAGAAGCCTTTTTCCTGTTCAGAATGTGGAAAATGTTTTAGCTGGAAATCAGATTTGGTTAAGCACCAGAGAATTCACACAGGGGAAAAGCCTTTTTCCTGTTCAGAATGTGGAAAATGTTTTAACTGGAAATCAGATTTGGTTAAGCACCAGAGAATTCACACCGGAGAGAAGCCTTTTTCCTGTTCAGAATGTGGGAAATGTTTTAGCTGGAAATCAGATTTGGTTATACACCAGAGAAATCACACAGGGGAGAAGCCTTTTTCCTGTTCAGAATGTGGAAAATGTTTTAGCCAGAAATCAGTTTTGGTTAAGCACAAGAGAACTCATACAGGGGAGAAGCCTTTTTGCTGTTCAGAATGTGGGAAATGTTTTAGCTGGAAATCAGGTTTTGTTACGCACAAGAGAATTCACACAGGGGAGAAGCCTTTTTCCTGTTCAGAATGTGGGAAATGTTTCATCCAGAAATCATATTTTGTTAGGCACCAGAGAATTCACACAGTGGAGAAGCCTTTTTGCTGTTCAGAATGTGGGAAATGTTTTGTGAAGAAATCATCACTTCTTAGTCACCAGAGAACTCACACAGACGAGAAGCCATTTTCATGTTCTTAATGTGGGAAATGTTTTACACGGAAATCAACTCTTAACAAACTTCATAGAAGTCACACAGGGGAGAAGCCTTTTACATTTTTAACCGAAAATTGTATCTTCATAAAGGGGTTGTCCACTACTAGGACAACTCCTTCTCATTCCTCATGTTTGGCCTTGTTAAAATAAAAACACTCATACGCACTTACTGTTCTGGCGCCGTTCCATTGGTGTCACAACTTGCGTTTCCGTAAGGCTGTTACATCACACAAGATTGTTACATCACACAATCCTGCTGTCAATCAACGCTGCCTTCAGACGTATTGTACATCAACCGGAAGGACATGGCCTGGACATAGCACCAAGAGAATGCACACAGACATGGCACCAAGAGAATGCACACATTGAAAGCACTCTCTTCAGACCGTGTTCTTGGGGGAATTATAAGCAATTTACAGCCTCAAACATGACTTTCGATATGGGAAAGAAAGATCAGAGGTTAATCTGAGGTCCTCCACCTCTGTCAGCATGTCTGGTATGCAGCGTTTCTTATGGAAGGTCTTATCTTCCTGCGCCGGAGCTATTACTGCCTCACCTGAGCATGGAAAAAGAAGCAGTCTTAACCCTCATGATGCCAGACAGCTCCAGCCTGTAAGTCCTGCACCAACTTCTCTCTTAATGTAGGCCTCACAAGAAAACACCACCTATCTTCCTGTACTCTCACCAAAGCCCACATACTGAGCAGTGCTTGCTTCACAGGGACATTTACCCCCTATCCACAGGTTATTCTGATATGGGGAACAACATAACTTATTTGTATATCATATTGTGTCTATGACTCGCCCCCAGGGCCGTGGGGTACTTGGCAGCCGGGCCTTGTGGCTGCTTTTGGGGGATATCACAGTAGCTGGCCCGTTCCGTGACCCAGGGCGGTCAGTAAAAAGGGGAATAAAGTTTATGGGATAGTTTGTGACGCCACCTGTGGTGTCTGGTGAGATTCACCAGCGCTGCGGCAGGCCGGTGGTAAGGCAGCTCGGGTGGTATAGCTCCCCACAGGCGGAGCTAGGCCTCCGGGCAGCGGGGATGCAAGGATGCAGGACAAACAGGACCCGCCGGGTCAGAGCAAGAACAGGGACAGACACGATAGTCACTTCAGTACCTTTTCCTGGTGGAATTCAGGCACATCCCGGAGCACTGTAGGGTGAAGGGTGCACTACCGGATTCTCCCCAGTGAGCGGGTGTAGGGCCTCCTGTTTCTTGCCTTTGCATTGTAAGTTTTTGACCTGCCTGGAGCTAGGCCTAACTTTGTCTCTGTTCTGCACCTGCCGACCTTGTGGTAGGGCCTTCTGTTGGAGATCACTCTCCCTATTCTTTGGGGTCTCCGTGATTCCTGACCCTGGTATTTATCAGCTTTTAGTGATCCTGGGACATGTAGTTTGCCAGGGGTTCCGGTCGTTTTCTACTGGTCATGAAGATCCACGTAGACTCGGACCCGGTGTCCGGTATATACTTCGGGGTGAGCTGGTTAAGCTCCTCTGCCCCCTATGTTACTCACTTTCCACTCGCCTTCGGCCCCGCTCGGGCCCTCACTAGGCTACACACACTGCAGCCGGGACGCTGCTCTTCTTCGCTGCACACTCCTAGCTCGCTATAGCTTTGGCGTCTCTGCCCCCTGCCAGGCAGAGATGCCGTCCCTCTCACCTCCTCGCTCCCCGCGCCGCGTCCTCCAGCGCTCCTCTCCCTGCTGCTGCCGGCGCGCGCTCCTTCCCAGGCACTGTGCTTAGGGCGCGCGCGTGCTCCCTCTCTCTTAAAGGGGCCGCGCGCGCCGTCCTAAGGAGTCCCCGGCCAATAGCCGGAGGACCTCCCATATATAAGGCACCTCCTCCAAAATGGAGGTGCCCGAGCAATAGTTGTTGCACAGTGTACTTACATCTGCTTCAGCCATCAGGTCCAGTTGCCAGCCTGACTACTGTTCCAGTCCGCCAGTCTGACTACTCTCCAGCCCGACAGTCTGTCTTCCGGTCATCCGCCAGTCTGTCTATGGGCAAGTCCACCTGCTTACCAGGAAGCACCAGCCAGTTACCTGCCTGCTACCTGTCGTGCCTGCTAGCCCGCTCACTTGGGAGCACTCGTCTGTTACCTGCCTGTTACCCATTAGCCTACCTGGAGGCTTGGCCATCAATTGCCGTGACCACCTGATAGCCTACCTGGAGGCTCCCGCTGTCACTTGCCGTGACCACCTGTCTGCTAACCCAGAGACTTCTGCCTGCTTGCTGTGTCCATCCGCTATACCGGTCAGTCCCAGATATGGAGTAATATATTCAGAGGCTGGAGACCACATACAATACTGAAATACGTCCCCTCACTTCTATCCTGTCACAGCTTGCTGACAAGGTACAGAGATTAGAGGATAATGTCATCCAAGTTGGAGGCCATCATAATGCTCAGAAACTAACACTGGATCTTCACAGCCAGTAAATAAACCATCTGTTTAATATGGTTGATGATCAAGAAAATCATAATAATATCTGGATAAGGGGTATACCTGAAACCACTACTTGATGCCATCCGGGAAAATGGCCTGATGTACCCCTGGGTGTACCCATTCCAGCTGTATATTTTCAAAGATCCAAGCCACATGAGGCCTTTCTGTGATGCCCTGGACATTCCATTTATCTGACTGGCCACCTGCTCCACCATTGCCACAGAGAGTTCCAGCACGTCACAGAAGGCGTTCAATGGATCAGGAACTTGATGGTGATGCAGCCAGATGGGAAAGGAACCTGCCAGTCATATGAGCTCCTGAAATGAATCTTGTCTTCCCTGACGAGAGACAGTTTGCAGATGCTTACTTATTTCTTTAAGCATATAATTAGATATATCTAAATAGAGCATTAGGAGTCACTCTTCCACTATATAGAATGTCTAAGTTCATATAAGATCTTAGACCGGCATATAAGTTGAGTTCACATGATACTACTGTAATATCAGGCTGTATTACATTACTTGCTTTATATTCCATGGTTCCACCTAATAGGAATCCTAGAACTAAAAGTTTGACTTGCGCCTGTAAAGACAACCCCCAGTAAGGGACTTGCATTGGGATCTGCTTGTTTCACAATTTCCTACTGTTTTGATATATTCATAATCTATACTTCTTAGACACTGAGAGGTAGACGTTACTATCTACCGTCTATACTTCCTCTTTTCTTTTAATCTTTCTCTCCTTCCCTCCCCCTTTTTTCATATAATATGGCACAACTCAAAACTTGTTCATTAAATGTCAGAGGACTTAATGTTCCAGAGAAAGGAGCTCAAGTGTTTTATCGTAGGCATAAACAGCACGTAGATTTTCTCTTTCTTCAGGAGTCACACTTTAGAGGCGATCATATACTGTACCTCAGTTTACTAATAGATAGCATTTTTCTGGGATGCCAAGATGATTAATGTTTTGAAGTCTAGGGTGCTGAGTATAGGCCGCCACAGATCACTGCTGCATACTATTGTAGAAACACTGTCTGACACGGAGAGGAGGTTAAGATCTCCGTCTACTCCAACATTTTGACTTTGGAAAACTTCTATCTCCCTAATTGTGACCAAATTAAGACATGCCGTCATTACTTAAACTAAAATATTTTGCGGAGGACCTTATCATCATTGGAGGTGACTTTAATTTTGTCTTGGATCCTTCTTTAGATTCGTCCCTGGGCTGGAGTTACCAATCTAAAACACAAACAAAAGCTTTGCTAAACGTGCTCCGGTCTCAACCGGGCGATGTATGGCGGATACTACATCCAGACGTAAAGGATTATACCTATTATTCTCCTTTACACAATATGCATAGCCATATAGTTCTTTTCTTAATTAGCCGTCACTTGCCTACATGGCAACCTACATCTCGGGTAGGAACTGCTGTATGGTCAGATCATGCTCCTGTATATTGTAATCTGACTATGCCGCACTCCACCAAGGCTTCACATGTTGGAACCTAAATGATAATCTGCTGAAGGACTCGCTCACTCAGACCTTCTTAAGACTATAGACTCCTTCAAATATATGAGCATGATGAAACTGCCTTACCATTTAAATGGGAAGCACTCACATGCGTCCTCAGAAGGATAATAATAAAACATAGATAAAGGTTAAAAAAAGGAGAGAACAGCTAAAGTCTCCCATTTGCTTGAGCGGATTGATCTCCTTGACAAACAACATAAACGATCTGCTTCCCTCCAGGTATACGCAGACCTGCTTAACGCTAGAAGGGAGCTAAAGTAGTTTTATGGATGGGGTACTTGCAAATATTGTGTAATTTCAGGGCATTTACTTATGGAAGGAACCAAGTGGAAGCTTCCATTCTCGGTATTAGATATGGGGCCTCCTCGAGAAAATGACTTAAAATGTAATACACTAAAGTTAATATATAAGGCGGTAAAAATATAGGTAGGGGTAAAAATATAGGGGGTAAAAATATTCTGGGAATTGGAAAGTACACAAATTATACTCCTTTATGGCACAACTATAACTTACCAGAGCTACAGAAACTAAAAGATATTAGTGAGTGGGAGGATAGGGGTATATGTTTGGTGTCACAACTCTTGAGGGATGGATTATTCAAGATGTTTGAACAAATAAAGGCAGATTTTAACCTTCCGCATAGGGTGTTTTATCAATATCTGCAAATACATCTTGCATATAGTACACAACTAGAATAAACGCCATACTGATTGACATCACCCAATAGATACCATTACTACATCGTTAGATACAAAAGGTCTAATATCCCTTATTTATAGGCAGTTACTGGCCCTACATTTGGATAAATATCCTTTGATAGTTAAGACAAAATGGGAGGAGGATGTGGGTCCCTTATCTGAGGAGCAATGGGGGAAATACTGGATTTGACACCGAAACTTTCATTGTCAGAGTCACAAAGATTGTCCAGAATTCTTCTCATTCATGGGGTATATCGATCCCCAAGTATTTTATTTAAAATTGAAATACAAATGGATGACACACGCCCTAGATGTGGTCAAAAGGACGCCCACCTGATGCATATGACGTGGGAATGTGTAAATATTGGCGACTACTGGAAGGGGGTGATCGCTCTTGTACTATCTGTATTTGGGATACAACTTCAGTTGGAACCTAAAATCTGTATCCTAGGACTCCTGGGAGAGGTCGTAGATCCAGACTCCCATATGGCAGTAGCTAGCTCAAGAAAATTATTCCAAGCCAGATAGTTGTTGGCACTACATTGGATAGACAATTCTCCCCCAACGATAACAGAACTAAAATCCAGGATAAATAACACTCTATGCTTGGAAAGGGGATCTTATATTAAAGGAACGCTGTCAAGAAATCCATACACCTATGGGAACAATGGTTAATTACTACAGATATTGCTTCAGAAATACTATACTGGACCATTTGTACATATCCCTGCAGTAAACCAGGAATTTATATCCTTATACCTAAGGTGTCAGCAAATAATAATTGTCTCAGTCCACACAATTGCCCCTTCTTAGAGATATTCTTTTTCTTTTGACGTCCCAATAGGGAAAAAAAAACCGTCAGGAAGTATTCAGATATTCATGTACAAATGTAAAATTACTATTCCAAAACCTTGTAGTATAGAGCGATATTAGGGTTTATATCATTGTAAACCGGTTCTTGTATTGTTTACTGTTTTTTCTTTCTTTTTATTTTTGTCACAAAGTTTATATGACAAAAACAAAATGTTGGTCTTTCTTTTGTTAAATAAAAATGATCTGATTGAAAAAAAAGAAGGGAGCGAAGATCTTTAATAGATCAAACGTATACAAAATATCAAGATCACATGTGAAGGTACTCGTATGAATTCGTAGATAAATGTGGTCTCTCATTGACAAGGAAGTTACATCCACGGATACAAAGGACATACGGCTCCGGCAAAAATTAAGAGATCACTGAACAGTTTTCTATTGGAAAGCATGGAAAGACTGGTGGAAAGCATGGCAAGACGAATGAAAGCTGTGATTAAAAATCATGGTTAGTCCACCAAATATTGATTTCACATTTAAAACATGAGTAATTTGAGGTCTGAAAACACTTGTTTCTTTTTTAGTATTTTGACGCTCTATCATTTGCTGCAAATAAATTCAACATTTTTCGCTTTCAATTTCGGAGACATGTTGTCAGTAGTTTATAGACTAAAACAACGATGTGCATTTTACTCTAGAATATACCTATAAAGAGAAAAATCAGGGAAACTGAAAATTTTGCAGTGGTCTCTTAATTTTTGCCAGAGCTGTATGTATCCAAAACAAAAGGAGCACGACTGCTGTAAATTCATAACCCCACTGACATAGCTGACGCATTTCATTGCTGTTATAGCTCACTACATAATATTCATGGAAAATACCACGACATGCCACCTAATTTTCTTGAAACAAAAATTGACAAATATATTATGGACACTGCCGTTCCTTCCTTACAGACCCCTGAGCAGGAGATACTAGACAAAGCTTTCACTAAACAACAGGTAGGGAATGATTTAATGGCCTGTCCTATCGGGAAGAGCCCTGGGCCAGATGGATTCAATAATAGATTTTATAACATGTTTGCACCTCTGTTGTTACCATTAGTGTTCAATAATATCTCAGAAGACTCCACTTTGCCCCCCAATCACTTGATGCTCACATAACAGTTTTACCAAAGCCTGGAAAATAACTAAATGCCTGCCCTAATGTTCATCCAATTTCATTAATTAGTGTAGATGTCACCATATTCTCTAATATAATTGTATCATGGCTCTCCCACTACTTACCCTCAATTGTTAGCAACGTTCAGGTTGGCTTCGTTAAGGGTAGAGAAGTGCGTGATAATTAGTGTTGAGCCACCCCCGTAGTGTTCGAGTTCGGTTCGGTTGGTCGAACACCCGTGTGTTCGCCGAACTGTTCGTCGAACACCGTTAAAACCAATGGCAGGCAAACAAAAACACATAGAAACACATAGAAAACACCTTCAAAGGTGTCCAAAAGCTGACAAACTGCTCAGAAGACACAACTAACACATGGAAAAGTGACAAGTACATATAGTCATGCGAAAAGAAAAGAGGTAGAGGAGTAAAAGGAGGGGGAGACACAGATATAGGCATGTCATGCCCTTCTAAAATCCAAAAAGTGAGAAGCCGACACGGCCAGTCCGTTCCTGCCTGTGCCACCTCTGTGTCGCCGGGTTTGTGCCAGAGCCGCGGTGGACTCTGACGGCCAGCCCCCCTATCCCAATACTGGTGCCTGTCCGCCGGTGGGTCGAGGCCCCCCACGGTGGGGGGGGGAGTAACATCTGCAGAAGAAAGACCATCTTCCAGCCAAACTAAGATGTCGACTTCTTTTCGTGGACAATGTGATACGATCCCATTCTTACGGACACGCCCATCGCTACAAATTCTAGATGAGGCACAAAAACAGCAGATGCTTCAACGGATATCAAGTGCTCCTTCAAGTGGGCTCTCCATCACCTCAATTTCAACATCACAAATACTCCAGTCCTCAGAGGTGTCACCCCAATCGCACTTGCTTCCTCACAGCTCCCAAGTCTCCAGCTGCCCATCTGAGTATGGGGTAACACAGATGGCTGAGTCTGCCCAGCTGTTTACTCATACTATAGCCTGGGAAACGGAGGTCTGCTCCAGAGCTTCTGTTAATCCAGATGAGGAAATGATCTGATCCGATGCCCAGAATCTTTATAAGTTGGATCCAGGACCAGATGAAGAAGGTTCTGAGCATAATGTAGACCCTTGTTCCCAACCTGTTGGTGAAGACAATGATGAAGACGATGATGAGACTCAAATACCTGATTGGAGCGACAACTTGACTTTTCGGTCAGGGCAGGAAGAGGTTGGCTCTGAGGGCGACGGGTGTGATAACACACAGGGTGATGATGACGAGGTTGGAGATCCCACTTACTGTCAACCCACAGTCAAACAGTCGATGAGGTCAGCAGAGGAGGTGGAGGAGGATGTGACTAGCCCTGGGGATGGGGATGACTCGGTACCCGGGCATTTGCCTGGCCTTGGGGATGTCGCGGTGGTCGGCTCCCTGGCCCGTACCCTGGGGTCTCTCTTTAAAAGGGTGGATAATTGTTAATTTTATAAGAGTTCATGACGCCACCTGTGGTATCTGGTGACAAGCACCAGCGCTGCAGCAGTCCACTGAGGCCGGTGATAAGGCAGCTCGATGGTATAGCTCCCCACAGGTGGAGCTAGGTCTCAGGGCAGCGTATGCAGGGGGAATGCAGGACAGGCGAGACCCAGCTGGGTCAGAGCAAGAACGGGAACGGACACGGTAGTCACTTCAGTACCTTTTACTGGTGGAAATTCAGGCACATCCCGGAGCACTGTAGGGTGAAGGGTGCATATCAGGATCCTCCCCAATGAGCGGGTGTAGGGCCTCCTGTTTCTTGCCTCTGCGTAGTAAGTTTCTGGCCTGCCTGGAGCTAGGCCTAACTTTGTCTCTGTCCTGCGCTGGCTGAACTTGTGGTAGGGCCTTCTCTTGGAGTTCACGCTCCCAGTATGCGGGGCCTAAGCGTCTCCTGGCTCTGTTACATATCAGCATCTTAGCGATCCTGGGACTTGTAGTTCTCCAGGGATTCCGGTTATGCCTTACTGGGTCATAGAGATACCGGTAAGCTCGGATCCTGTGTCCGGTAAATGCTTCGGGGTGAGCTGGTTAAGCTCCTCTGCCCCTTATGTACTAACTCGCCACTCGCCTTCGGCCTACTCGGGCCCTCACTAGGCTATACACACTAACGGCAGCTTGCCGCGCTTCACTGATCTTACGGCACCGGCACACCTTAAGCTCTATCTGGGCTCCCTGAATCTAGCAAGCAGGAGCCTCGTGCTCCACTGCTGAACTATTAACTGCGTTCTCTAGACTAGACTGAGCTCCACTGCAGACTGACCTCTCTTAGGCTTCTCTACTGCAGGAACTCTTCAGAGGAACTGAACTGCCTAGCTCCACCTTCCCTATTTATATCCCTAACGGGCTCCCTCTGCTGGTCTGAGGTGGAAGGTGGAGATGTGTGAATGTTTATGGGGGCCTCTTGTGGAGGATTCCATCAATGCACTCTTGTAGGATCTGTGATACCAAGCGCAGCGGGGCATCACAGATGCTATTGACGACGAGGTTAGGTTGCGCCTTCCTGAACAGAGACGGAGTACTGGAAGCACGTCAACAACTGCATCCTCAACCACAACTCTGCCTCTGACCACAAGTCGTAGTGGCTCTTCAGGTCACATGGGCTCTAAGCCTTGCATAGCCTGGGCATTTATTCAGATCGATAAGGATGACCCACCTCGTGTTATCTGTAATATTTGTCAGCAAAAGCTAAGTAGAGGCCAAAAAATACATAGTTTGAGTACTTCATGCATGTACCGTCACATGGATATGAAGCATAAGTTGCAGTGGGAAGCTCACTGTGCTACAATGAGGCCTAGCCGGCTGGGCCAACCACCGTCTGCCCCATCTTGTGCATCCGCAGCCTCTTCATCCTCTGTGACTGGGGGGACAGCAGTCACACATGTTTTTGGACGCAGACCTGCCACCTCTTTACCCGCAACAGCCAGTGTGATTGGCAGGTCGTCAGTTCATTGGGAAGTGGAAACACCTGCTAGTGTTGAGCGCTCTCCGACATCGAGAGCACCACCTTTGGATCAAGGCAACCTAACATGTCCGCCTGCATCTTTCTCACAGACCGGCAGTTGCCGGGGACACCCTACTCAACACCGTGTAAGCACAACAGCCAGCCCTCGGTCCCTCAGATGTGGAAAAGTAAAAGACCATTTCCTCCTAGCCATGAGAAAGCTAAGAGGTTGAATTTCACCATCTGCAAGCTGTTGGCTACAGAAATGCTGCCTTTCCACCTGGAGGACACAGAGGATTTTCAAGACCTTATGTCCGTCACAGTGCCCCAGTACCAGATGCCCAGTCGGCACTACTTCTCAAAGAAAGGTGTGCCTGCGCTCCACTAGCATGTCGCACACAACATCACCGCTTCTTTGAGAAACTCTGTGTGTGACAGGGTGCACTTCACCACAGACACTTGGACGAGAAGGCATGGACAGGGGCGTTACATGTCGCTGACTGGGCACTGGGTAACTATGGTGACAGCAGGACAAGGGGCTGCTGTCCAAGTTTTACCGTCCCCACGAGTTGTGTGTTAATCCTCTTTATCTCGAACTTCCTCCACTGCTTCTGCCTCCTCAACCTCCTCTCGGTCCTCCACCTGCACCCAAAGCCTGTCTGGTAATGCCACCTGCTTTCTAACTGCGCAGAAGGAATCCTGCACACCTCCTTACTATGCTGGCAGCAGGGCTCAACGCATCAGTGTTTACTTTGAAATGTCTGGGAAATGTGAGTCACACAGCTGAGGAGTTTTGGTCAGCTCTGGAGACCCAGTTTCATGAAAGGTTGTCTCCACTGGACCTGCAACCAGGGAAGTTTATGTGCGACAATGCTGCAAACCTGGGTGCGGCACTTCGCAGGGGCAATGTCACACACGTGCCTTGTATGGCTCACGTGTTGGACCTGGTTGTCCAGCAATTTTTAGCCCACTATCCCGGACTAGATGGCCTTCTGCAGAGTGCACGGTCGCTGTGTGCTCACTTCCGCCGTTCGCATCCCGCAGTTCAACGACTTACATCTCTACAGAAGTCGTTGGGCCTGCCAGTTCACCGGCTGAAATGCGGTGTGCCGACACGGTGGAATTCAACTCTGCACATGTTGCAGCGACTGTGGCAGCACCGACAAGCCCTGGTGCAATACGTTCTGACGTATAGCCTGGGCCAACGAGATCCAGAGGTGGGGCAAATCACGCTGGAGGAGTGGTCTCAGATCAGGGACCTATGCACCCTTCTGCACAGTCTTGAAATGGCGACGAAGATGTTTAGTGCTGACGATGCCATTATCAGCATGACTATTACGGTGATTTACATGCTGGAGCACATGTTAAACAGAATTCGGAGTCAGGTGGTGGGACAAGAGGAGGTGGAGGAAGTAGAGGAGGAGTCGTATGCGGAAGGGATAACATCTCCAAGGTCCAGACGGTTGGCAGCACCAAGGCGGCAGGCATGGGAGGGTGGGGGAGAGGGATTAACCAGGGCGCATGGTAGCAGCCAAACTGTTGAGGAAGGTGCAGGAGCCGAGGAAGAAGTGGAGGACGAACTGGCAATGGGCATGTAAGACTCATCAGATGAGGGAGACCTTGATCACATTTCTGTTGTGCGAGGTTGGAGGGAGAGGGCAGAGGAAGGAAGCATGATTCTTACCTCGCTACCAACACAACAAGGACTTGGTCCTTCTGGATGCGCAAGACACATGAGTGCCTTCTTGCTGCACTACCTGCAACATGACCCCCGGATTGTCAGAATTCGAAGTAATCCCGACTACTGGGTTGCCACACTCTTAGATCCCCGGTACAAAAGTATATTTGCCGAAATAATTCCTGCCATAAAAAGGTATTGACGAATGCAGGAGTATCTGTTGCAGAATCTTACATGTGCTTTTCCACAAAACACCAGTGGTGCACGTAGTGAATCTCACAGTTCTAACTTGCCAACGGTGGGACTGTCGAGTCTTCATCACTCAAACAGTAACAGTAACACAGTATCTGCTGGTAACAGCAATTTTGTGGAATCGTTTCACCACTTTTTTAGACCATCCTTTGCAAGGCCACAGGAGACAAGAAGTCTGACACATAGTCAATGCCTAGAGAGGATGGTACAGGAAAATCTCCAAGTGAACATCGAAGCCATGACTGTGTCAATGGACCCTTGCTCATTTTGGTATTCCAATCTTGAAAAATCGCCGGAGCTCGCCACTCACGCCTTGGAGATCTTGTCATGCCATGCAGCCAGCGTTCTCTCTGAACGTGTGTTCAGCGCTGCTGGTGGTGTGCTGACAGATAAGCGCACGCGGCTGTCCACTGAGAATGTAGACAGACTCACGTTCATAAAGATGATCAAATCATGGATTCGCAAGGACATTTCTACCCCTGTGTCATCCTTGGGAAACTAAAAGCTTGGGGATTTGGTAAAATCACCTCACCAACCATTTTAAGCAACAGTGGGGCAATTGATGCCACTTAACCCTAGAACGCATGACCATAAAAATCTACACTTTCACATACCTGGGGCCCTTTAGGCCCGTGTGCAAATAACATGGAATAACTCAAACTCAAATGACAAACAACTATATACATGAAGAATACCTAGAGTTTCAAAATTCTAACTAAAGCAATCTTGCAGAAAATAGAAAACAATTAACTGGGCGGGCCTGCAAGGCCACAGGTATGCGTTCTAGGGTTAAGTGGTGTCTGTGCCACAATTTTGGGAGTCCCCTTGCTGTGTCTTACGTGACGTTGGCATCGTCAATTCCAGGTGGGTTGGGTCGCACCCCCCCCTTTTAACTGTAAGAAACTACATACACTATGGCTTGGGGTAACACAGATGGTTGAGTCTGAAGAGCTGTTTACTCAGAGGTCTGCTCCAAATCTTCAGTGTCTGCTAGTCAGCGTAGAATTTTTAACTGCATCTAGCCTAGGCAATACTTTGGGCGTAGTAGCCCAGCTGCGAAGCAAGCTGCACCGCCTGTGTATCTAATAAGAATTTTTAAATTAATCTAGCCTAGGCAGACTGTGGGGACCCCCAACCAAACCCAGATGCTCAGCCCCCCTACCGCCCCCCTTTCATGGACAACCCAATAATGTAACTCTTACAACTGGATGGGTGAGGATCGGTCACAGCTTTATTAACTCTTTATACTCATTCCATTAGAAAGGCATTTTATTTCTAAAATAATTCAGCTTGTTGCAGCATGCCCTGGGTCCCCACTCCGGCAAGTTGGCCAACAAGTGTAACTCTCCAACATGTCCTTTCTATTTCCAGGCCACGGAGGATCCAGCGTACTCGTATGCAGGACTCTGACCCCCACCCATCACTCTTAACGCTTGTTCCACTCCGTCCTGGAGTCCTGACAGGAATATGTCCAGTCCAATATCCATTAAGTGAACACCGTCGGGCCGTATGAGGCCTGCTTTATCTCCTTCCAGTTGTCGGTGTCGTATCACTACACCGCCTCTGTCTCTTCTAAATTTTGCCATCCGAATATTTATTACCCGCCTTGTCCATTCGATGGCCGTGATGTCTCGCGCACCTTGCCATACCGCTATCGGCACAATCTCTGACCATACTATAGCTAATTTTGTGAAAAATTCTCTGAAGCGCTCAGTGTCTAGTTTCATTATTGCCATTAGTTATGCGCTCTTGTGATGACCTAGGTTGTTTCCCCCGGCCTGTATAACTAAGATGACCGGACCTCTTGCCTCTCTCCCTACCTTGATTACCTCCATTAGTACCTGTGGCCATAGCAGGCCTCTAATACCTCTCCAGTTGAAGTATGTGTTATGAAACTCTAATTTCCTCCCGCCTGGGCGGACTTTCGCCCTTTTTTGTGCCCAATATATATACGAGTGGCCTATCACTCACACTGTTGGCTTAGCGTCACCTGTAAAAGAAACAAACCACGTTAGGATAACAAGTCCGGTCTTATGTATCTCGCCAAACACGTGGATCGCCATCTCCCTATCCTCTGAACTTCCGTTTCTGACAGTCCTGCTCTTGCTGCTTCCGTGGCCGCACCTATGCGGAATGAGTGTGTCCCGTAATCTTTGGGGTGGTTCCCTGCCGATGTTATGCATTTATTAAATATAGCTTGGAACAGGTATCTTGATAATGGCGTTCCATCAATGTGTGATACGAAGAAATTACTTTGTGATCTGATGGTTAGATATGTTTTTACTATTGTTACCCGACTCAGTGTACCGTTTGTGGGTTGTAGAAGTACCCAAGTACCCCTGCCCGCTGGAACCGTTTTCGATTGGTGTATGCGTACACGTATTGCATTATTGGCTATGACTACTTCCTGGTGTAATAAGCGTCCACTGGTGGTTATTTTGGATTGAGGGACTAATTCGCTTATACATAGCGCCCCGAAGAAGGCGATCACAAATGCAGTAGACATTAGTGTTGCTTCAAATTGTGAGTGTCATGTTAATGGTGTTAGGGATAAGATGTGAGAAATCAGTTTTAGTGACACGGGACGGGACGTCTACATTCCTGACTTGGCTGACCCCTTTTCCACCCTTTTATGGATTGTCTGATGATGAATCTTTGTCACATCTCCCCAATTCAGTAGTTGGAAGTGAAATGCTACTCCGGTCAGACACCGCTGCGCTGACGCCCCTGATATGCCCCTCATCATTAGCTGGTGGAGAAATTCTATGGTGACTTGTGATCTGGCTTGTTCACATTGGTCAACCCGTCTGCCTGCTACTAGTCGTGTCCACTCTTCCCATGCCTTACCGTATGCTTGCCACGTTGACGGGGCAACTGACGCTCTGATTAATGGCATCAACTATTCGCCACTAGATCCCATATGGAGGGTGGGCAACTGTTGCCCGATAGGTGGGAGTTGTGGAAGAGCTCTGTGAAAATCTGCCAATTGAATTGTTATAAAGCGTTAGCAGCAGCTTTATACCCCTCAGCATAGTGGCTAGCGCGGACCCATACATTGTGTTTTAGGCACAGGAATACTAGCCTGCGTAGTAGGCCTAGCACTGGGAGAGACGATGATGCCATCTTATTAATGCAGTGCGCTAGGCTGGTGTTTTGTGTTATGAAGCGTATATTTTTGTTAGCCAGGCGCGCGCCCCATATTTCTATTGCTACCACTATTGGGAAAAATTATTTTCAGGGCTAGATGCAGCTAAAAATTATTTATTAATTTCAAAGCTGGTGGAGCTTGGTATAGATGGCCTAATACAATGAGTCCCACACACTGCTAGAAGCCCAAATATTTTTTCAGAGGTAGATGCAGATAAAAATTATTTTTAATTTGCAACCTGATGGAGGTCAGTATAGATGGACTAATAGAGAAAGTCCCACACACTGCTAGAAGGCCAAATATTTTTTCAGAGCTAGATGCAGATAAAAATTATATTCAATTTGCAACCTGATGGAGGTCAGTATAGATGGACTAATAGAGAAAGTCCCACACACTGCTAGAAGGCCAAATATTTTTTCAGAGCTAGATGCAGATAAAAATTATATTCAATTTGCAACCTGATGGAGGTCAGTATAGATGGACTAATAGAACAGGTCCCACACACAGCTAGAAGCCCAAATATTTTTTCAGAGGTAGATGCAGATAAAAATTATTTTTAATTTGCAATCTGATGGAGGTCAGTATAGATGGACTAATAGAGAAAGTCCCACACACTGCTAGAAGGCCAAATATTTTTTCAGAGCTAGATGCAGATAAAAATTATATTCAATTTGCAACCTGATGGAGGTCAGTATAGATGGACTAATAGAACAAGTCCCACACACAGCTAGAAGCCCAAATATTTTTTCAGAGGTACTGTAGATGCAGATAAAAATTATTTTTAATTTGCAACCTGATGGAGGTCAGTATAGATGGACTAATACAACAAGTCCCACACACAGCTAGAAGCCCAATATTTTTTCAGAGGTAGATGCAGAAAAAAATATATTCAGTTTGCAACCTGATGGAGGTCTGTATAGATGGATTAATAGAACAAGTCCCACACACAGCTAGAAGCCCAATATTTTTTCAGAGGTAGATGCAGAAAAAAATATATTCAGTTTGCAACCTGATGGAGGTCAGTATAGATGGACTAATACAACAAGTCCCACACACAGCTAGAAGCCCAATATTTTTTCAGAGCTAGATGCAGAAAAAAATTATATTCAATTTGCAACCTGATGGAGGTCAGTATAGATGGACTAATAGAATGATGCTATGCCCAAAAGATTTTACTTCACTAGGTGCAGTAAAAAAATTGGTATTCTATACACAGGTGGTATATCTTGCAACACAGATAGGCTACTCCACTGACTAACACACTCTGCAATAGGCCAAAAAGGATTAGCTTTGCTAGATTCAGCCAAATGCTGTGAAAAAAACTTGCACAGCACTGGCACAGACCTGCCTGGCAAAAACGTATAGGAACTGATGTAACCTAGTCCTGAAAAGGACTCCAATTACAATTAGTCTTTACTCCCACAACCTATCTATTTAAGAGCACAGACCTGCCTGATAAAAGTCATAGGAAATGCTGTAACCTAGTCCTTAAAAGGACTGCAATCACAACTATTCCCTACTCCCAAGCTATCTGTAGATTTGTGCGAAAATTGGCTTGAAATTAACAAGGTATAGCGCACACAGCAACAGCGGTGCCGTCTAACACGCAGCTGCAGCAGTGAGAAAATGGTGGCGACGGGGAAAATGGCTTGGTCTTATAGGGCAAGGAGATGTGACATACACTGCCAATGACACATGCCCTTGCTTGTGTGAAAAAAAGCACTTCGCTCCGTGTGTGCGCTGCTGATAGGCTGACAGATTGCACCTCCCCACTGTAAATGCGGGAAAGAGAAAAAAAAAATGGAGATCTTCATTGTTCCTGCAGAGATCCATCCCCTGCCCCTCCCCCCACCCCGCTGTACACTCAAACTGCGTATTAACATTAATTTTCATCATTACTGAGAAAAAATCCAGTTATGATTTTGGTGCACGAACAGTTATTGAACATAACCTCGAACAGCCGAATTTTTCTCAAATTGTTCGTGTTCGCCGAATGGCTCGAACACCGCCCAAAACAGCTCGAATTTGAGATTGGCGAACAGTTCGAGTAGAACAACGCTCATCTCTAGTGATAATACAAATAAAACATTGTTAGTTTCACGTGCAAAAAAAACGGGATCCCAATGTGCCTTGTTTCTGTGGACGCTGAAAAAGGGTTTGACAGAATGCACTGGACTTTCTTGAAGAGCACCTTACGAAAAATTGGGTTGGGCTCTTTCTTATTATCTAAAATTCTATCCTTTTACACTGACCCTAAAGCGATAGGGTAAACGGCCTTCTATATGACACATTTTCTGTTAAAAATGAGACAAAGCAAGAGTGTCCCTTATCGCCTCTCCTATACACATTGGTGATGGAACATTTCTCGGTAGCATTACAAAAAAATCCAGATATTAGTGGAGTTACTATAGGCTCACATCACTATAAACTAGCTCTATACGCAGATGACTTGTTGCTCTATTTTCAAACCCAATTATCTAATTCCCTTCTATACTAAAGGAATTTGAAGAATTTGGCCAAGTAAGCGATTTTAAAGTCAACTACTCTAAATTAGAAGCAATAACATAAGACAACAGCTAATTTTTAACTTTCCCTTTAAGTGGCAGAAAGACACATCTAAGTACCTCAGTACACAAATTCCAGGCAACATGGATGATCTGTATAGTTTAAATTATATCCCTGTCCTTGAACAAACTCTTCAAAATTGGTTGTATTTATGTGATAAAATGGACATTTTGCCAAAACTTCTTTATATATTCCAGACCGTTCCTGTCTGCGTTCCTCAGACCTTTTTCTCCCATCTCAACAACGCTATTAGGTAGTATGGGGAACGTCGAGGTCTAGGATACGTTTTAAAATATTGTGATGTTCCAAAAATAAAGGGGGTACTAGTATGCCTGATCTAAAAAAATTACCATCAATCTTTGATTCTTATTAGAGCAGTGGACTGGTTCACGTCTGTGGAACATAAGCAATGGGTGAAACTGGAAGGGGACGTCTATCCGTTGATACTCACATCTCTACCTTGGATTGACTAAATACATGTACAAACTAAACAATTACCAATACCCATTCAACACATTTTGAAAACATGGGATCAAGTCTTAATCTCTTCATCTATACCACGTAGGTTGGGTCCATTAATGCCCTTGTTTGGCAACCCAGATTTTCCCTCTGCTTCAGGTACGGGCTCATTTCTAATCTGGGACTGATCTGATGGGGTTAGATTGAGACATGTTCTCATGGGATCAGGCTCTTTTCCTTCATTTATAGAACTTCGTGGCTCCTTTCCAATTAGGAGTCTATCCTGCCTGACTTTTTTTCAGCTCAGGTCATTTATAAATTCTCACATGTTACTAGTATAAAGGATGAACTCACTCCGTTTGAACCCATAATCACTCAAGTAGGTCCTTGTTCTAAACTTCTATCTTGCATACACAGAGCAACACAAATGGACACCAGCAATGACCCTCTACCCTTTACTGGGGTTGGGAGAAGGAATTGGGTCGTCAAATTTCAGAGAAGGATAGGCAAAAAACATTCACACTCTCCCACAAATTATCTATTACTTGCCGTGCCCAGGAGAAAAACGATAAGATTTTATCTAGATGGCACCATTGTCGCACTATGCTATGTAGCATCTTCGAACTTGTGCTGGCGGTGTGGTGGTGCAGACGGGTCTGTGTTACATATATGGTGGGAATGCCCATCAGCGTCGGATTCGGTGGACTACGTTGGACCTGCATGCTTCTTTTTTTTGGGGGGGGGGGGTTATTAAAATAGTGAACCAGGAAAAGTGTTGAGGAGTGTTTATTCAAATTAAGTATTTTTTCGTGGGTGTTTTTATTTTTGATTACTGGGTCAGTAATGGGTTTGTCTGATAGACACCTCTCCATTACTATCACCAGAGTTTGATGCCAGCTGTGATTTTTGACAAACCACAGCTGCCATTAACCCCAAGATACTTTACACCAATTGTCAATGCATCTGGGCAATTGGGAAGAGCAAAGGCAAAAAGCCATAATTGGTGCATCTCATGTGATGCTCCACTTCTGGGGCAGCTATGAGCTGGTATTTTTAGGCTGGGGAGGGCCCAATAACCAGGGACCTTCCCAACTTGATATCAGCTCTCAGCTGTCTGCTTTACCTTTGCTGGTTACAAAAAAATAGAGGGACCCCATGTTGTTGTTTTTTAATTATTTATTAGGTTAAACAAGGCTCAACTCCCTTTAGCTCCAGATGAAAGGCTCTAAAGGGTGCAGATTTATAACATATAGGGGGTTGTGAAATGATATATCTGCAGGACATCTATCTATTATCCATCATATCTCTAACATCTTTCTATCGATAACTGTATATAAGATTGTTTTCTTAGTTTTGTAATCAGCTTTTAGTTACATAGAGGATTATAGTCAGTAAAAGATGATGTTAATAACGCATTGTATATGGATGTAGGCGAGAAAAACATCTCACACTCGCATGACACTCGTCCAATTATTCGGGATGAACATCGGAGCGATTTATAATCTGCTGATGTGAACGAACCCTCAGCCGGACTCTTCTGAACATAGTCTTTCAAAGCCGCCCTACCTGGAAGGGGTTAAACATACGAGATTTCGGCCTTTTAGCTCCTGGTATGAAGTGGATAGCACAATCATATGCCGCCATATAGTAGACATCTGGTAACTGGTAATAATCACCTCATGTGTCGTCTATTTGTCTCCAAGCAGGAAAATCCCACGTTACATTCACACATAACACTGTAGAAAAGGCGGCGCGGGGTAATTGTGCCCGTAGTGAGGGGCAAATAATGCTGGAAATGTCACTGACTGCGGAGACGTCTCCATGTAGCGTCTTCACTCCGGATATCACTGTACAGGAGCCGCACAGTTCACACTGTGCATTCACTGAGGCCCCTGATCATGTGACCCCTGACTCCTCCCCTCCTGTGACCTCATCACAGCTCCTGTGCGCACAGAGCAGCCATATATGTGGTGGCGGCTCTGCAGGTGGAGGTATGTGGAGACCCCCATTACTGGGCGCAGGGGGCATTAAACCCTTCAGCACGGAGACTCTTTTGGGGTCTCTTTGTGGTGTGAACAGTGAGGTAACAGCTGTGGACAGAATGCGGCTTAGCTGGTTCCCGTCCACATTAGATCCATTCAGACGACTGCAGGATGAAGGACAGAAGCCCAGAGAAGTCCTCACACAACGCCATTATTTCTCTCCTAGTTCCAGCACAGTAATGTAGATAGTAGTGATAACCGTCCACACATAGAGGACGATCCAGGACCTCAAATAACATAAAACCTTTATTCCTTCATTTTATAACCTTATGTCACAATAATGATGGGACGTCATCAGAACATTGGAGGAAAGAATCCAGAGAGAATTAAGGTGGAGGTGACGCGTTTCGGAGTGATACTTCTTACCCAGAACCGAAGGTAAGAATGAAACCCGAGCAGGATATAAATGTCTGGAGCAGCCGCTCCTGTGCACAGGATGAATGGCGGCATTAATAGATGTAATAGATGTGATACAAAGAAAGACAATGATGAAACACAATCATCTTACAGTCATCACAATATGGCCCCTTCACCGGTCTGGTAATGTAAGATCAGATCCTCCTTCTCTTTATACCCTCCGGTACGATGGATTTACCCTCAGTGTCCAGGAAGCTTCACGGTTCAGCAATGCCCCTCTGCCATCTCACCTCCACCTGAACTATTTACCCTTTCACTGCCACAAAACTGAAAGTTCTTGAAGTCACCATTGTGTTCTCTTAGGAAATGTGTGGAAACGTTGGAGGGGTTAATGGCCGCGGGATTAGTGGGGTCTCCTATGTGCTCATTAATTCTCTGCCTTATTTACGGGAGGAGCAGCCGACATATCTGACATTACATCCCAGACACTGAATACAATATACTACAAATTCTCTGCTGCAGGTGATGCATTGTGTAATGAAATGTTTTATTTAATGTGATTAAATCTATTTCTTGTGTTCGGCATATTTACATGGTGGACATTTATCAATGCCGCATTTGTGAAACCCCAGAGGTGTAAGCCAGGTTCTCGTTATGTGTTTCTCTTACGATTAAACCAGGAGACAGGAGTTGTGAAAGGGTCGGGGCCGAGAACAAACAATCCTCTCCTAAAACCATCAGATAACCATCTTGTGAGAAAGGTATTCAACTACAGACTCCAAGGAAGAAACTGCTTGTTGTCTGTGGCCGAAAATATATACGTTTTATTACTAGATGTAAAGCAGAAAACTAAATACTGTAAAATAATAAATCTCATATCTTTCCACTTATTATCTCCAGTAATTGTATTATTACACAGGATTTTTATGATGTTGCATCGGCTCATCATCTTCTCATTCAGATCTCTACAATATCGGATCCTCTCAGTGAAGATCTTCTATATAAGAGAATTTTCCTGATTTACCAATCAAAGATGGATATGGATAGAGACAAGATGGCGGAGAGGATATTACACCTCACCCTAGAGATCCTCTTCCGGCTTACTGGAGAGGTGAGAGATTCTGATGACGTCACATTACATCATTCTTATCTATGGGAATAACAGATGGACAGAACTGGAGAGGTGAGGACTCTGGAAATGTCTGTAGTGAGATTTATTAATGTATCGCTCCATAACCAGGATTACACAGTAGTGAAGAAGACCTCTAATAAGCGCTGTCAGGCCCCTGTGTCTGAGGGATGGGGAAGACCCCTGAGCCCAATCACAGAGCCCCCACCTCACCCCCTAATACATGAGGACATCAATGACCAGAAGATCCTAGAACTCGCCTACAAGATGATTGAGCTGCTGACTGGAGAGGTGACACTGCTGGGAATGCTGGGACATTATACAGTAATGCTATGAAGGGATTGGGGGATGACGGTATCATTGTATGTGTCAGGTTCCTATAAGGTGTCAGGATGTCACAGTCTATTTCTCCATGGAGGAGTGGGAGTATTTAGAAGGACACAAAGATTTGTACAAGGACATCATGATGGAGGTTCCCCAGCCCCTCACATCACCAGGTAATAGACAGGACTAAATACACACGGCCTATAATTATCTGTATCTAAAGAATGAATCCAGTCCCTGTATGTGTTTTCTCCAGATCTATCCAGTAAGAGGACAACACCAGAGAGATGTCCCCGTCCTCTTCTTCCACAGGACTGTAAACAAGAAGATCTCAGTGTTCCTCAGGATCATCAGGTAGATAGAGAGAAGGTGTCATGAGATCTCCCCTATGATGTGTAGACGGCTGTGAAGGTCTTGTGTTCAGTCTTGTTTTATCCACCAGTATTATATGTTTTATATTTGTGTAATGAGAATGGTGGAGATAGCAGGATTAGAGCTGATCATAGATGGGACTTCTCCATCTGTCTGTGACTTTTACAATATTTGTTTCAGGGTGAAGATCTGTCCCATATTAATACCACAGAGACATATGTGAGGGGTGATGAGCGGTGTAAAGAGGAGATTCCTACATATGACTACCCAGGTGAGTAGTAACCACTAAATGCAGAGTAGTCACAGATTCTTCTCAGTCACCGGCTGTGGCTGCTTTATCGGTGGTGTAGTCCGGCCGTATCACAATCGTGTGATCACCATTTTGCCTCTAGATCAAAACGTTCTCCTCCACCCAAAACAAAACTGTTCAAATTACTTTGGGCATTGAAAGTCCTTTCTGTGCTGCTGAATGTCCTCATATGGTCCCTAGAAGACCAGGTCCAGTCTTTCTGACCAAACTTTGCTTTTATAATCGACAACATCAAATGTGCAGTGAGGCCAAGTGTGAATTTCTGTACAATAACAACAGAGTTTCCCTTTATCCTGACTTTTCAATTTATTTTAAAAGCAACTAACTTCAAATAGTATTGCGATAAACTACATAAAAACATTACACCTGTGCGATGATATATCTCTAAGCTAAATTTAAGACCCCTCAGCTCTGCAGTATTATAAAAAGTTCTCTTTGAATGTCTAATATTTCTTCTTGACACTCATCTGACAGAAAATATTGTCCCTTACGATAGTTTAGATTGCCAAGAGCCACCGAGCCCCATACTCTAATTACCCCAGAGAGGTTTCACCACTAGTTACTCATTTATTACTGATGAAAACTGTTGAGTTTGATCATTTCAGAAAATGTGTAATTATCTATACTCACAGTTTTTGACTACAGCAGTTAGTTCCCAAAATACTCTGATTAATCCACTTCCCGCTGCCGGTTTTGTGTTCCTATCAGTGCCCATTTTTTATATCTGACGTATGTCACATTATATGGTGATATCTTTGGAATTCTTCACAAAGGATAATAAGAAACAGATACACCTTACAAATTATTTTACGGTTGTATCCTACTATCTGTAAGTAAAGATATAAATCACTGCACTCCCAATGAGTGTGCACGAGTAGGGGCCGAACCCTGGTATATCAGATCAAAGAGCCTCGGCACTCAATCGTCCTTTTGCAAGAGAAAATTTATTGACTTTGTGAAATAAATCTGTACACAGAAATAACACCATAACGTTTCGGTCTTAGCGACCTTCTTCAGTTGACTGTAGAAAATAGGACAATGTCATAGACAATTAGATACAGAACGATACAAATATCATTTCTAGATGACATAGTGAAAAAACAGCATATCATAAGTAGGGAAACAGAAATCCTTCCTATTATATTATACAAGTGTGCACAGTAATGCATAAGCGAAATATATAGCTTATAGATACACAGTATACTTTTCCATAATATGTAGGGAAATCACAAAGGAGGGGGGGGGGGGAAGAAGGACAGGGAGAAGGGGACAAAGGGATGGAGCACATAGGTATGGGGGGAAGGGGAAGAAAAAATAGAACACAAGATAGCTGGCAGAAGTGGGCACATACCGGGTAATTCTGCGAGAGATGTGAGCAACAAGTGGGTCCCAATAGGGCTGCCTAAAGGTGAGAAGGTGAAAGAAATCAGAGGCAAGGACCTCACAGAGTGCGCCAGAAAGGCGTGCTGTGCCAAAGGTTACCTGCTGAGAAGCGCGTGGAGGCATGGACATCACAACGCGGTCTCCACCGCTAGTTGGAGTAACCATAAGTGCAGAGAGGGAGGTTAATAAAGGGTCTAAAATGCAAAAGACGCGCGAATCCGAAACGCCGGACCGCGCATACCGGAAGTGCCATACGACGCAACCGGAAATGACGTTAGCGGGTCACCGTCTGCGTTCCACAGAGGGAGAGCACAAACCGGAAGTCCCGGTTTGAAGCGAACAGGAAGTGACGAAAGCCGGTGCGTTCCATGAAGGGATCACTTGCGTTCCAGGACGGTGTACATAGCCAGGGGAGGGAAACAACGAGAGGTATAGATGGAAAACGAAGGGGAGGTGGGAGAGGACCACAGTATAAGGTGAATCTGCAACAAAAGAGACATAAGTTAGAGCGCACACGCGAACTTACATAAACACGCCAGTCAAAAACATGGTGGCAAATTGATTATAGGGTAACACTGCGTCAAAACAGTAATAAATAATAATAAATGATAATAAATAAATAATAAACTGAATATTTGAAAATGTACAACAGCGAACCAGATGGACAAAAGAATCTTAGGCCCACATGTATGGGATAATCCACCCCGATTGAGGACCCAGGTGACAGTACATCAAGAGGTGTAACATAGTAACTGTATATAAACAGATAGAGGAGCAGGGGAGACTTTAGTTAAAGGAGAGGAGGTCGTATTCCCTATTCAATCCCCTGGGAGAAAGGGTGTCCAATGTGTGGATCCAGAAGGCTTCACTCTGTTTAAGGAGTAGGGTCCTGTCTCCACCGCGGCGCGGCGGTACCACTTGTTCCAGAACCTGGAACCTAAGTTGGGAGATGTTGTGTCCTGAAGTAATGAAATGATAGGGGATTGATAAGAGTAGATTTTTACACCTGACCGTAGATTTGTACTTTGAAATTCTGTCACGGATTGGTTGCGTGGTTTCGCCTACATAGAGGAGGCCGCATGGACATTTGATGAGGTAGACGACAAACGAGCTGTCACAGGTGAAATACCCTTTGATAGTATATTTCCTACCGGTGTGCGGATGGTGAATTGAGTTCCCTTTAGTAACATTGTTACACTGCCTACAATGAAGGCAAGGGAAGGTACCAGTTTTGGGTTGTTGAAGGAAGCGTTGTGTCGAAAGAGACCTATTAGTACCAATGTCAGCTCTGACAAGTGAGTCTCTCAAATTGGGGGCACGTTTAAAGCAGGGCATAAAAGGCCTTTGAAAGCCAGTGACAGAATTTCAAAGCACAAATCTACGGTCAGGTGTAAAAATCTACTCTTACCAATCCCCTATCATTTCATTACTTCAGGACACAACATCTCCCAACTTAGGTTCCAGGTTCTGGAACAAGTGGTACCGCCGCTCCGCGGTGGAGACAGGACCCTACTCCTTAAACAGAGGGAAGCCTTCTGGATCCACACATTGGACACCCTTTCTCCCAGGGGATTGAATAGGGAATACGACCTCCTCTCCTTTAACTAAAGTCTCCCCTGCTCCTCTATCTGTTTATATACAGTTACTATGTTACACCTCTTGATGTACTGTCACCTGGGTCCTCAATCGGGGTGGATTATCCCATACATGTGGGCCTAAGATTCTTTTGTCCATCTGGTTCGCTGTTGTACATTTTCAAATATTCAGTTTATTATTTATTTATTATCATTTATTATTATTTATTACTGTTTTGACGCAGTGTTACCCTATAATCAATTTGCCACCATGTTTTTGACTGGCGTGTTTATGTAAGTTCGCGTGTGCGCTCTAACTTATGTCTCTTTTGTTGCAGATTCACCTTATACTGTGGTCCTCTCCCACCTCCCCTTCGTTTTCCATCTATACCTCTCGTTGTTTCCCTCCCCTGGCTATGTACACCGTCCTGGAACGCAAGTGATCCCTTCATGGAACGCACCGGCTTTCGTCACTTCCTGTTCGCTTCAAACCGGAACTTCCGGTTTGCGCTCTCCCTCTGTGGAACGCAGACGGTGACCCGCTAACGTCATTTCCGGTTGCGTCGTATGGCACTTCCGGTATGCGCGGTCCGGCGTTTCGGATTCGCGCGTCTTTTGCATTTTAGACCCTTTATTAACCTCCCTCTCTGCACTTATGGTTACTCCAACTAGCGGTGGAGACCGCGTTGTGATGTCCATGCCCCCACGCGCTTCTCAGCAGGTAACCTTTGGCACAGCACGCCTTTCTGGCGCACTCTGTGAGGTCCTTGCCTCTGATTTCTTTCACCTTCTCACCTTTAGGCAGCCCTATTGGGACCCACTTGTTGCTCACATCTCTCGCAGAATTACCCGGTATGTGCCCACTTCTGCCAGCTATCTTGTGTTCTATTTTTTCTTCCCCTTCCCCCCATACCTATGTGCTCCATCCCTTTGTCCCCTTCTCCCTGTCCCCCCCCCCCCCCTTTGTGATTTCCCTACATATTATGGAAAAGTATACTGTGTATCTATAAGCTATATATTTCGCTTATGCATTACTGTGCACACTTGTATAATATAATAGGAAGGATTTCTGTTTCACTACTTATGATATGCTGTTTTTTCACTATGTCATCTAGAAATGATATTTGTATCGTTCTGTATCTAATTGTCTATGACATTGTCCTATTTTCTACAGTCAACTGAAGAAGGTCGCTAAGACCGAAACGTTTTGGTGTTATTTCTGTGTACAGATTTATTTCACAAAGTCAATAAATTTTCTCTTGCAAAAGGACGATTGAGTGCCGAGGCTCTTTGATCTGGTATCCTACTATCTGGGCACATGGCAGGTTAAGAAGGGAAGGAGCGCCATTTAGCTATTTGAATGCAGATCTTGCTGGAATAGTTTGCAGACACAATGTATTGGGGGCACTGTTCATGGTCACCTGGCAGCTCAAAAGATGGTCACCATAAACAGGCTTGGCGCTATCTACTCTGTTTTCTCCGTATCTGGACTTACACAGAGGCCCCTAGGCTTGGGCCATGGTGTTACCTGCTGTTCTGCGGTGTGAGATGGGAAGAGGAATAGTCAGGTAGCCGGATCAGAACCAGGAGAGCAGAGAAAATGCAAAATCAGAAGACACAAGAGTAGTCAGTAAACGGGCCGAGGTCACAACAGGAAACAAATACACAAGCCGGGAGCTGAGCACAGAGGACTGAACCAGAGGAGAACAAGGCTGTATTTGGCAGCTTCCGGCAATATGCTTCCAGCTTTAGTAGGGTGTGGTGCTTTCCAGTTGGCTGAAGTAGGGAGCAGATTACTTCAGCTGGACAGCATACACACCCATACTGCCAGACTGGATGGTACTACAGGTCCCAGGCAACCTAATCTTAGTGGCTGGACAGGGCCTGTGCCGCCCAGAGCTTCTGGTTCTGACGTCTCCTCCATCACCAGCGCTGCCTGCAGAATGAATAAGGTGGCGCTTGGTGACAGAAGCTGACGTCGCAGGAGCAGGTCCCAGTGGAGATGGGTCACACCATTTGCAGAAGCCTTTACTATGACAAAAGGCAGAAAACTAGAGCAGTAGAAATCCCCATAAAGTGACCCCATTTTGGAAATTATAACCGTGAATGAATTAATCTTTAGAAGTAGGGAATATTTGGACTCTACTCTACTTTATCGGAAATTAGCACTCAGTGGATGTTGCAGAGTGAAAATTGTGCATTTGCCATTTTGTTACCCAACACATAGTGCCCAGATTGTGCTCCAGGAGACACATGACTTGCCCAGGGGGATATGGGGGAAGCTCGGTAACCGGGCCTTGACCTTCTGTGGGATGTCACGGCAGTCGGCTCCCGGCCCGTACCCTGGGGTCACTCTTTAAAAGGGGGTTTGTTAACAGTTTTGTCTTGTGACGCCACCTGTGGTTCCCAGTAATGAGTACCGGCACTTCTGCAGACCTCCGGGGGTGATGGGATGGCAGCTGGAATGTTTCTGCTCCCCACAGGCGGAGCGGGCCCCCAGGGCAGAGTTGATGGAAGGGATGCAAGTGAGAGGTGGCCCGGTCGGGTCAGGGGGAATGATGGTCACGCACACAGGGGATTCGCTTCAGTACCTTTACTGGTGTAACGGCAGGTATGGTCCAGGGTACCTAGTAGGAAGGGTGCACTTCTGGACTCTCCCCAGTGAGCAGGTAGTAGGCCTCCTGGTCCGTTTCTTCCTTTCTCTAAAGTTTCTGGCCAGCCTGGAACTAGGCCTAGCTTCTATGCTGTTTCACTCTCTCACCTGTCTGCTTGGTAATAGAACTTTTCTCCGGCTACCACTATCCCTGGACGCTGGGGCCTTCGTGGTTCCTAGTTCTGTAAAATGATGGTAGCTTCAGGTTAACCAGGGATCTGGAATCCTCCTGGTATGCCGGTTGTCCCTACTGGGTGTAGAGGACCCTGTAGGCGCGGACCCGGTGTCCGGCTTGTGTCCTGGGGTGAGCTTCAGATGCTCCTCTGCCCCCTTAACTCCTCTCTCCTCTCCTTGCCTCGGCCACACTCGGGGCCCTCAACACAGCAGCAGACGTGCTGCTCCTTCACTGATCTAAAGTGTCAGCACACTCCGACTACATAACTCCACCCTCCAATATATATATTCCTAAGATGGGCCTGAGTGGGGACTTGTTCTTTGTGGGATGAGTGGAAGTTTTTATTGGTATTATTTTCCCCAACATAACAGGTTCATCCTATGAGGTTTTCTATTAAACTGTGAACTGTCATTGTCTTGCTGAATAATTCATATTTTTACAGAGAGTTTAAGTAGAAATGTTAAAAAATATAAAATTCAAGGATATTTTATTGAAAAATAATAATTGATTTTTATCATAGCAGATGACTGTACCAGGAGATCAGACGGACAGCTGACATCTTCAATTTTTAAATCAGATGATCTTGAGATCCCACAGGATACAATTGAAGTGAATACCATTACTCCAGATATCCCATCATCCCCTCACAGCAAAGATCTGTCATCTGATCCTTTGAAACAGCTCCGGTCTTCTGATACATTACCGACTACTAAGGAAAATCAAAGTCACAAAATAAGCATTAAAAAACAAACTGCTCATATAGCAAAGACGCCATGCACAGGTCCTCAGTGCTATCCGTACCAACCTCATCGCGAGACATCACGTGACCTGACGTCACGCAGGTCCTAGCCCGGACGAAAAGGTACCGCCACATCTGGGTGCCCGCCTCCACTGGAGCCTCCGGCCGGGACTCCGTGTGCGGCGAGACACCCACACTGCAGAGCGTCATAAGCTCCCACCCGCAGGTCAGTAAAGTGACAGGCGCCTGGAACGACCACCGACTACTGCCAGCTAATACCGCTACCACAAGGTACGTGATCGGTACCGTTAAGCTGCTGTCTGTCACGCACGACCTCAACCACATTGCGTGCCACCTTTTACTATCAGTAAACCAACGTTAGTCTAAAGTACTGGCTGCCCATCCCTGTCAGCCATCTACTGACAGACCACCTTGGAGCAGAAAGAACACAATCATTTCATGCTCGTCCTGCATACAAGTGATTAGCAACTCTCAATTTTATCCGCCAATCCAGGACCTCACAGGATTGCGCTTTCCAGGAGAGAAAGGCCACTTACCAACTCAGGGTAATTCACCACATCACCACCCAGTTACCATTCTGAATTTAGTATAATTCCTATTTATAATTTTTTAACCCTTACCCAGATACAGTGTAAAGCCGGCAGTGACCTAATGACCTTGGAGCCAATTACACCTGTGCCTTCACTCCTTCTATAAATCCAGGTAAAACCCTGTTATACCGCTATTAACATATCAACCCTGAGTATGCTCCTCCTTACTTTCTCCTCTGTCCCTACAGACAGCTGACCTACAGCATCCCTACGGATCTGAAGCCACCACTAGAACCGCCCTCTCACACCAAGCTCTAATACTCCACATTAATATTATAACCTATGTAAAAATCAAATAGTGATTAGGTCATCCTCTAACTGCCATTCCCTTTCCTTTCAGGTGATCCTCACCCAACATCAAGCCTCCTACCCACTAACCCCATCTAGCACATTCCAATCAGGAATTTGTCTACTATGTGGTTTTAAAACGAACTTGGTCAGCCATCTCTAGTCTGACAATTTTATTCTACATGTGCTTTTAGACAAACTACTATTTGAGCCTTTTTAACCACTGAATAAAATAATATAAGTTTTACCTCACCCGCTCATAGCCTGTTTATTAGTCCCTAAAGCTGACCAGGACCAGCGCAGATACTCTATACACTTACTACTTAAACCCTTGCAGTCTTTTTTGGTTTACTGCGCGTATCAGCAGCAGGTCACGGTTGTGAGTCCACCAGCGCCCCCTAAATATTATTTATATAATAAAACATCACATTTACAGGATTTAAAAAAACACCCCCAACCCTCCCCACCAGAACCCCCCTTTTCATCCCTTACCCATCTGATTTTGCATAAGACTGTCGTCCCTCCTTGACGTACAAATACCAAATGTATCATGAATTGCACAACATTCTATCCATCCTATTATGTTGCTATTATAGAACTAGCATATCAAATATTATGTCTCTGACCAACTCATCCAACACCACACTTGAGCATTTAACCCAATTCCCCCGCTGTTTCCCCAGCTGAAAACTGCTGTTCACAAACGCCCTCCATCCAACCTCACTGAGCTTGAGCTGTTTTGCAAGGAAGAATGGGCAAGAATTTCAGCCTCTCAATGTGCAAAACTGATAGAGACATACCCCAAGCGACTTGCAGCTGTAATCGCAGCAAAATGTGGCGCTACAAAGTATTAACTCAAGGGGGCCGAATAATATTGCACGCCCCACTTTTCAGTTTTAAATTTGTTAAAAAAGTTTAAAATATCCAATAGATTTCGTTCCACTTCACGATTGTGTCCCACTTGTTGTTGATTCTTCCCCAAAAAATTAGAATTTTATATCTTTATGTTTGAAGCCAGAAATGTGGAAAAAGGTAGAAAAGTTCAAGGGGGCCAAATACTTTCACAAGGCACTGTAAGATGCATAATTGTTATAGGGGCACTGCGGCTATTGTGACTGTCAAGTTTTATTATATATATTTTATATTATTTTCTATGGGAAAAATGTGGGCACTGTTTTCGGGGGCACAGTTTTACCATCTAAGGGTACAAAGGAGGCATTTTACTTTGCAAGAGGCACATTGGTGGGCATTATTATGTGAGCAATAAGAGGATCAGGAATAGGGACACAGCAGTGGTTCAGCATTGGGGTGACAGCGGGATGAGGAGTTTGTGCAGGTTGGGAATAGATGGGGACGGTGCTGGAGGTGTGAGAAGTCAAATGTTTCTTTGTTGTAATCTCTGCAGATGTTGCTGGAGAAGTTGTGATATCGGCCCGGCCCAGATGGAAAAGACGGGAAAAGTGAACGACTCCATCAGAAAGAAAACGTCAGCTGTGAGTTAATTTAATATAACATATATGTAGCATCGGCGTCCCTGCCCTCTGCTAGGCAGGGACGCCGTCCCTCTCACCTCCGCGCTCCTCACGTGGGTCCCTCCAGCGCTTCTCTCTCTCGCCCCCCGGCTCCTGGCGCGGCTTCTCCCTGCGCTCCGTTCCCTGCTGTGGCCGGCGCGCGTCCCTCCTCCAGCAGAGTGCTTAGGGCGCGCGCGCACGCACTCCCCCCCTCTTAAAGGGACTGCGCGCGTCTTCCTAAAAAGTCCCCGGCCAATGGCCAGAGGACTTCCCACATTTAAGGCACCTCCTCCAAAATGGAGGTTCCCATAGCAACAGTTGTCGCACTGTGTCTTCACCTCTGCTTCAGCCCTCTGGTCCCTCCGCTAGCCTGACTAGTCCAGCCTGATTCCTGCCTGTCACCTGTCTGCTACCTGGAAGCACCTGCCAGCACCCGCTGAGTTTATCTACCTGCTTATCCGGAAGCGCCCGCCAGCACCTGCCGCTGCTATCCACCAGCTTACCCGGAAGCACCTGCCAGTACCTGCCGTATCGATCTGCCCGCTGGGTTGAAGGTACCTGCCGTCTACTCAGAGACTGTCCCCGTCACTTGCCGTGACCACCTGCCTGTCTACCCGGAGACTTTCCCCGTCACATGCCGTGACCACCTGCCTGTCTACCCAGAGACTGTCCCCGTCACTTGCCGTGACCACCTGCCGGTCTACCCAGAGACTGTCCCCTGTCACTTGCCGTGACCACCTGCCTGCTTACCCAGAGACTGTCCCCGTCACTTGCTGTGACTACCTGCTTGCCTTCCCTGGGAGTCACCCGCTTCCTTACAAGGACTTCCCCTTTGTATTGAAGCTCAGAGGTTCCACCTCCCGGTCCCGTTACAGTTTGCTCGGGCCATGGAACCCGGTGGCACCCAAGCTCCCTCGCTCTTGGACCTATGCCATGAACTTTCCCGTCAGAGGTCCCAACAGGAGTCCATCCTGAGCCACCTGCGTAATGTTAACTCCCGCCTGGACACACTGACTGCCTCATCGGGACCTGCTTCCAGTCACACGACTCCTACCCCGGCAGCGTCGCTGCCCATCAATACCATGGCATCCCTTCCCGGTCCCCGCCTATCCGCCCCGCCTCGTTTTGGTGGAGACCCCGGTCTGGCACGAGGCTTCATTAACCAGTGCACCCTGCACTTCGAACTTTTGGCACACCAATTCACCACCGACCGGGCCAAAGTGGCCTTCATCATGTCCCATCTCACTGGGGAGGCACTGGCTTGGCTAAATCCCCTATGGGAAAGAGGAGACCCCCTGGTGTCCAACCTGCCAGCCTTTCTCACGGCTTTCTGGAAAGTCTTCTACGAACCAGGACGAAAGACCTCATGCGCCTCCTCTCTGCTACACCTCCGCCAAGGGAGTCTCACCGTGGGCCAATATGCCATACAGTTCCGTACCCTTGCTTCCGAGCTTACCTGGGATAACGAGGCCCTGGTGTCCGTCTTCTGGGAAGGCCTATCCGGCCAGATTAAAGATGAACTCGCCGGTCGGGACATTCCAACCTCCCTGGATGACTCAGTAACACTTGCCACCCGGATTGACATCCGGTTCCAGGAGCGTACCAAAGAGGTCATCCGTGAGAGGAGGTTTCCCCGCCTTGCTTCCACTTTCCAGAGACCCGTCTCTTCCTCTGTAACTCCCCGGGCGCACTCGCCAGAGTCCATGCAGGTCGACCAGACCAAGATGGTCAGAACCCGTCAAGAGTCACGCCGTGCCAAGGGGAGCTGTTTCTATTGTGGCAGTAAGGATCACCGGATCCGTTCCTGCCCGGAGAGGCCTGGAAACGCCAGTGTCTAGGATCGCTCGGAGAGGTCATCCTAGACAAGAGTAAACACTCTCCATCTCTGATGCTGTCGGTCTCTATCATCTGCGGGGAGAACCGCTACTTTGAACTAGCTCAACTCGATTCTGGAGCTGTCAGAAACCTCATTTCTCAGTCCCTGGTAGAGAAATACCGCATTCCCACTAAACCTTTGGCTGGACCCTTATCTGTCGCCTCCGTGGATGGAGGGCTCTTACCGCTAACCATCCAACTCATCACCGAACCCATAACTCTGCAGGTGGGAATGCTGCACTCTGAGAGGATCTTCTTCCATGTTCTACCTGGACTCTCTCATGCCCTCTTGTTAGGCCTTCCTTGGCTCCAGAGACATGCACCCATGCTGAATTGGCAGACCGGAGAAGTCCTTCTCTGGGGGCAGGACTGTCATAAAACTTGTTTAGTTCCTGTTCGTCCTGCTCGTCCTTCTCCTACTCCAGCCAATCTACCCGGTCTACCGGTTCCTTATTGGTCTTATGCTGATGTTTTCAACAAGAAAGAAGCAGAGACATTATCCCCCCATAGACCATACGATTGCCCAATCGACCTGGTACCCGGCGCTACTCCACCCCGTGGGCGTATTTACCCGTTGTCCGCTGCCGAGACCCGGGCCATGTCTGAATATATCGAGGAAAATCTGGCCCGGGGATTTATCCGGAAATCTACCTCCCCGGCGGGAGCAGGCTTCTTCTTCGTTAAAAAGAAGGATCGCTCACTTCGTCCTTGTATAGACTATAGAGGTCTTAACCAGATCACGGTGAAGAATAAATACCCCCTTCCACTCATTCCTGAATTATTTGACCGTCTGAGGGGTGCCAGAATCTTCACCAAGCTGGATCTCCGTGGGGCATATAACCTCGTCTGTATCGGCCAGGGGGATGAATGGAAGACAGCATTCAACACCCAGGATGGCCACTACGAATACCTCGTAATGCCCTTCGGCCTCTGTAATGCTCCCGCCGTCTTTCAAGAGTTGGTCAATGACATCTTCTGTGACCTTCTCTACTCCTGCGTGGTGGTGTACCTGGACGACATCTTGATCTTCTCTCCGGATCTTCCCACACACCGGAGGGACATTCGTCAGGTCCTGCTCAGGCTCAGGCAGAACCATCTCTACGCAAAATTTGAGAAGTGCCTCTTTGAGCAGACCTCGCTTCCATTTCTGGGCTACGACATCTCCCAGACCCGCCTACGAATGGATCCTGAGAAACTTTCTGCCATCCTGAAGTGGCCCCGACCGGAGGGGTTGAAGGCTATTCAGCGGTTCCTGGGCTTCGCCAATTACTACCGCCTCTTCATTCCGCACTTCTCTTCCCGGACTGCCCCTATCTCCGCGCTCACCCGTAAGGGCGCTAGTCCCAACGAATAGCCGCCCGAGGCTGAAGAGGCCTTCCTTTCTTTGAAACAAGCTTTCTCCTCCGCTTCTGTGCTGCACCGTCCGGACTACAACAAACAATTCTTCTTAGAAGTAGATGCTTCCTCCTCCGGAACCGGAGCGGTGCTCACCCAAAAGTCGCCATCCGGGAGAATGGTAACCTGCGGCTTCTTCTCCAAGCTCTTCTCTTCGTCTGAGTTCAATTATTCTATAGGAGACCGAGAATTGTTAGCCGTTAAATTGGCACTGGAGGAGTGGCGTTACCTGCTCGAGGGGGCTCTTCACCCGGAAATAATTTATACGGACCACAAAAACTTGGCTTACCTCCAGAGTGCCCAAAGACTTAACCCGCGCCAGGCCCGGTGGTCCTTGTTCTTCGCCCACTTTGATTTCATTCTTCATTTCCGCCCGGCAGACAAGAATATCAAAGCCGATGCCTTGTCCAAATCCTTTCTGTTCTCCGATCTAGAGGAGGAGCCTAAGCACATCATCGACCCCGCCAAGGTAATGCAGGTGGCTCCCTTGGATCTGAATCGTCTTCCACCCGGTAAGACGTTCGTGACAGTACCTGATCGTGAGAAGGTTCTGCACTGGGGACATTCATCTAAGCTAGCCGGCCATGCTGGCCAAAAGAAGACCCTCCAGCTTATTGCCCGGCATTACTGGTGGCCTACCCTGCGCAAGGAGGTAATAGACTTTGTCTCGGCCTGTGCGTCCTGCGCCCATAACAAGGTTCCTAGACATCTGCCAGCCGGCCGCCTTCTGCCTCTTCCCGTACCTGCTGCCCCGGACTTTATAACGGATCTCCCTGTCTCTGCTGGTTGTACGGTCATTTGGGTGGTCGCTGATCGCTTCTCTAAAATGGCTCACTTAATTCCCCTGCCGGCTCTTCCGTCTGCATCTGAGTTGGCTAAGGACTTTATTCATCATATTTTCCGTCTCCATGGTCTTCCTCTCCACATCGTGTCCGATCGAGGGGTTCAGTTCACCTCTCGCTTCTGGAGAGCCACGTGTAAACTGCTGGGGGTCACCTTGGACTTCTCTTCTGCTTATCACCCACAGTCCAATGGTCAAGTAGAGCAGATCAACCAAATCTTAACCAGTTACCTCCGGCACTTTGTTAATGCCCACCATTCCGATTGGTTGGATCTTTTACCGTGGGCCGAATTCTCCTACAATAATCACGAGAGCGAATCCTCTTCCAAATCCCCGTTTTTTACAGTCTACGGCCAACATCCCCGAATCCCGTTTCCCATCTCCGCCTCGGTGGACAACCCATCAGCGGAATCTCTTGTTAGCGAATTCTCCACCATTTGGGAGAGTACCAGATCCGCACTTCTTCAATCCTCCGAGCGGATGAAGAGACAGGCTGACAAGAGACGTCTGGATCCGCCCCAATTCCGTCCTGGAGATAAGGTCTGTCTCTCGTTCAAATATGTCCAGCTCAAGATTCCTTCCTACAAGTTAGGACCCCGGTTCATCGGCCCACTGGAAATTGTCAAGCAAATCAACCCGGTGGCCTATAAATTGAAACTCCCGGCCAACTTGCGGATCCCCAACTCCTTCCATGTATCTCTGCTCAAACCCGTGGTACTTAACTCTTTTTCCAAGACTACAGGTACGCCTCCTGCTCCGGTTTCCGCTGAAAACGAGTTTGAGGTAGAGAGCATTCTGGCCACCAAGAGGGTAAGAGAAAAGACCTTTTTTCTAGTGGATTGGAAGGGGTTTGGTCCTGAGGAAATAACGTGGGAGCCCCGGGAGAACATCCATGCCCCGCTCCTCCTTGATAAATTTCTTTCTGGCCTAAAGAAGAGGGGGCATAAAGGGGGGGGTACTGTAGCATCGGCGTCCCTGCCCTCTGCTAGGCAGGGACGCCGTCCCTCTCACCTCCGCGCTCCTCACGTGGGTCCCTCCAGCGCTTCTCTCTCTCGCCCCCGGCTCCTGGCGCGGCTTCTCCCTGCGCTCCGTTCCCTGCTGTGGCCGGTGCACGTCTCTCCTCCAGCAGAGTGCTTAGGGCGCGCGCGCACTCCCCCCCTCTTAAAGGGACTGCGCGCGTCTTCCTAAAAAGTCCCCGGCCAATGGCCAGAGGACTTCCCACATTTAAGGCACCTCCTCCAAAATGGAGGTGCCCGAGCAACAGTTGTCGCACTGTGTCTTCACCTCTGCTTCAGCCCTCTGGTCCCTCCGCTAGCCTGACTAGTCCAGCCTGATTCCTGCCTGTCACCTGTCTGCTACCTGGAAGCACCTGCCAGCACCCGCTGAGTCTATCTTCCTGCTTACCTGGGAGCACCTGCCAGCACCCGCTGAGTTTATCTACCTGCTGATCCGGAAGCGCCCGCCAGCACCTGCCGCGGCTATCCACCAGCTTACCCGGAAGCACCTGCCAGTACCTGCCGTGTCGATCAGCCCGCTAGGTTGAAGGTACCTGCCGTCTACCCAGAGACTGTCCTCGTCACTTGCCGTGACCACCTGCCTGTCTACCCAGAGACTTTCCCCGTCACTTGCCGTGACCACCTGCCTGTCTACCCAGAGACTGTCCCCGTCACTTGCCGTGACCACCTGCCAGTCTACCCAGAGACTGTCACCGTCACTTGCCGTGACCACCTGCCGGTCTACCCAGAGACTGTCCCCGTCACTTGTCGTGACCACCTGCCTGCTTACCCAGAGACTGTCCCCGTCACTTGCTGTGACTACCTGCTTGCCTTCCCTGGGAGTCACCCGCTTCCTTACAAGGACTTCCCCCTTTGCATTGCAGCTCAGAGGTTCCACCTCCCGGTCCCGTTACAATATATATACAGTTGAAACCAGAAGTTTACATACACTATATAAAAAGACACATCTGCATGTTTTTCTCAATATCTGAAATTAAATCAAAATAAACCTTTCCCGTTTCAGGTTAATTAGGATTACCATAATTTTCAATATTTGCCAAATGCCAGAATAATGAGAGAGAGAATGTTTAAGGCGTTTTTATTACTTACTGCAAAGTCAAAAGTTTACATACATTTCATTAGTATTTGGTACCATTGCCCTTAAACTGAATGACTTGGGTCAAACGTTTGGGATATCCTTCCACAAGCTTCTCACAAATAGTTGGTCGGAATTTGGGCCCATTCCTCCATACAAAACTGGTGTAACTGATCCAGGGTTGTAGGTTACCTTGCTCGCAGCCTTTTCAGCTTTGTCCATACATTTTCAATAGGATTGAGATCAGGGCTTTTGTGATGACCACTCCAAAACATTGATTTTGTTATCCTTAAGTCACTTTTTTAACATTTTGGCAGTATGCTTAGGGTCATTGTTCATGTGGAAGACCCATCTCCGCCCAAACTTTAACTTCCTGGCTGATGTGTTGAGATGTTGCTTCAGTATTGCCACATAATCTTTTTTTCTCATGATGTCATTGAGACAACACAGCTTTTCTTCTTAATTATGCCAGACATACTTTCTGATGGCAAGAGCAATATACCTTTATTTTTATGTTGACTTTTTAACCTGTGATCTTCTGTGGTTGATTAACACAGACTATTGTTTGAATAATCCTGATTGTTGACACTTGAGTTAAGATGATCTACAACTTATTGTCTGCAAATCTTGCAAGATAGGGTGAGCAATACTGTTTGATAATATGCTGATTACATATTATACCAGCTAAAGGGAGTTGTTGATTTGCCGAGCAATAGAGGACAAACTATTCAAGTTGATTAAATGCACAAACATGAGCTCTTTCCACCTTCATCCCTGACCCTTGACTTGTGAATGATGGCTGCAAGGAAAATTGTGATCTATAAAAAGGGATTCTCTGTCTCTATTCGGTGAGCATGTCAGCTTAGGGGACTTCGGCCCCAGCTGGAGGAATACAGATTGGCTCCATTGACCATTGCTGAACCCTCAGAGACGTCTTAAAGAATCAAGGTTGGGACAAACAGGTCACCTGGCCCCAGACCTCACTGCCCTCGGCTAGTTTCCTAAGCTTGTCATTACCTCCTCTCTTTGGGGGCCTGCAAAAAGCGGCGTGCCACTGGTGGGGGTAGTCAGCCCTGGAAGCCCCAAAATCGCGACTGTTCTATCCTAGATGGGCCAGCGGAAGGGTGAGGACTCTGTAACTTGCACCATCTTGGGTACTTGCTGGGACTGTTCTATGTGTTTATTGTCCTGTTTTGTGGTTCAATAAAGTATTGCCACACTGTTTAACCCTCACCCTGTGTTGTCTGAGTAGTGTTACGCCCACGGAAAACCCCGGGTCTTCACGGCCATCTATTTTGTGAATTGCACCAGTCCCTCCTGCAGCAAAACAACCCCACAACATGATGCTTCCACCCCCGTGTTTCACAGTTAGGATGGTGTTTTTAGGCTTACAAGCTTCTCCCTTTTTCCTCCAAGCGTACCGATAGTCATTATGCCCAAAAAGTTAAATTTTAGTTTCATCAGACCACAGGACATGTCTCCAAAAATTAAGGTCTATGTTCCTGTGTGCATTTGCAAACATTAATCTGGCTTTTTATATTTCTTTTGGAGCAATGACTTATTCCTGGCAGAGTGGCCTTTCAGCCCATGTTGATACACTACTCATTTCACTGTGGATATTGACACACTCTTAACAGCTTCCGCCATCATCTTCACAATGTCTTTTGCTTTTGTCCTTGTGTTGATATGCAATTATCGGAAAAAAGCATGTTCATATCTGGGACACAGAACCCATCTCCTTCCTCAGCGGTATAATGTCTGGACATTCCCATCTTTTTTGTACTTGCATATAATTGTTTGTACAGATGAACGAGGCACCTTCAGGTATCTTGAAATTGTACCCAAGGATGAGCCAGATTTGTGCAAGTCCACAATTCTCTTCCTGATATCTTGGCTGATTTCTTTACACTTTCCCATGATGCTACACAAAGAAGCAGTGTGTTTCAGGTGTGCATTTAAAAACATCAATAGGTGTGTCTCTAATTAACTCAGATGTTGCCAAAAAAAAAGAAGCTTCCAAACGCTTGACATCATCATATGGGCAGTCCAGAATTGTTTAAAGGCATAATGATCTTAGTGTATGTAAACTTTGACTTTGCAGTAATAAAAATGCCTTAAAACATTCTCTCTCTCTCTCTTTCTTTCTCTCTCATTATTCTGGCATTTGGCAAATATTAAAAATTATGGTAATCCTAATTGACCTAAAATGGGAAAGGTTTATTCTGATTTCATGTCAGATATTGAGTAAAACATGCAGATGTGTCTTTTTATATAGTGTATGTAAATTTCTGGTTTCAAATGTATATATCCAGAGGTGGGTTAAGGATAGCCAGGCCCTGGGCAGTTCAGACTGTGGACCCCCGACGGGTCACGTGACGGGTCATCATATACCTGAAACAGATTATTTCTGAAAAAAATAGCTGCTGAGTGAAACTATAACCAAAAAAACCATCAATTTATATAAAATTTACCTACAGTTAAAAGATTGTTTAAGCCATAGTATTGAACAGACCAATTGTAATATGTAACAAGTCTTTTTCCAGTTGTCACAAGCTTTTCATATCGATAGTGCAGCACAAACACAGAATACTGTAGAAAACATTTACACTATCACATTTCCACTACAGTAGAAACATCAGTCATTATATCAATAAAAAAATGTCAAATGTATAATGTAAAATAAATATATATACAGTACAGACCAAAAGTTTGGACACACCTTCTCATTTAAAGATTTTTCTGTATTTTCATGACTATGAAAATTGTACATTCACACTGAAGGCATCAAAACTATGAATTAACACATGTGGAATTATATACTTAGCAAAAAAGTGTGAAACAACTGAAAATATGTCTTATATTCTAGGTTCTTCAAAGTAGCCACCTTTTGCTTTGATGACTGCTTTGCACACTCTTGGCATTCTTTTGATGAGCTTCAAGTGGTAGTCACCAGAAATGGTTTTCACTTCACAGGTGTGCCCTGTCAGGTTTAATAAGTGGGATTTCTTGCCTTATAAATGGGGTTGGGACCATCAGTTGTGTTGTGCAGAAGTCTGGTGGATACACAGCCGATAGTCCTACTGAATAGACTGTTAGAATTTGTATTATGGCAAGAAAAAAGCAGCTAAGTAAAGAAAAACGAGTGGCCATCATTACTTTAAGAAATGAAGGTCAGTCAGTGCGAAAAATTGGGAAAACTTTGAAAGTGTCCCCAGGGGCAGTTGCAAAAACCAGCAAGCGCTACAAAGAAACTGGCTCACATGAGGACCGCCCCAGGAAAGGAAGACCAAGAGTCACCTCTGCTTCTGAGGATAAGTTTATCCGAGTCACCAGCCTCATAAATCGCAGGTTAACAGCAGCTCAGATTAGAGACCAGGTCAATGTCACACAGAGTTCTAGCAGCAGACACATCTCTTCAACAACTGTTAAGAGGAGACTTGTGCAGCAGGCCTTCATGGTAAAATAGCTGCTAGGAAACCACTTCTAAGGACAGGCAACAAGCAGAAGAGACTTGTTTGGGCTAAAGAACACAAGGAATAGACATTAGACCAGTGGAAATCTGTGCTTTTGTCTGATGAGTCTAAATTTGAGATCTTTGGTTCCAACCACCGTGTCTTTGTGCGACGCAGAAAAGGTGAACGGATGGACTCTACATGCCTGGTTCCCACCGTGAAGCATGGAGGAGAAGGTGTGATGGTGTGGGGGTGCATTGCTGGTGACACTGTTGGGGATTTATTCAAAATTGAAGGCATACTGAACCAGCATGGCTACCACAGCATCTTGCAGCGGCATGCTATTCCATCTGGTTTGCGTTTAGTTGGACTATCATTTATTTTTCAACAGGACAATGACCCCAAACACACCTCCAGGCTGTGTAAGGGCTATTTGACTAAGAAGGAGAGTGATGGGGTGCTACGCCAGATGACCTGGCCTCCACAGTCACCAGACATGAACCCAATTGAGATGGTTTGAGGTGAGCTGGTCCGCAGAGTGAAGGCAAAAGGGCCAACAAGTGCTAAGCATCTCTGGGAACTCCTTCAAGATTGTTGGAAGACCATTTCCGGTGACTACCACTTGAAGCTCATCAAGAGAATGCCAAGAGAGTGCAAAGCAGTCATCAAAGCAAAAGGTGGCTACTTTGAAGAACCTAGAATATAAGACATATTTTCAGTTGTTTTACACTTTTTTGTTAAGTATATAATTCCACATGTGTTAATTCATAGTTTTGATGCCTTCAAATGTACAGTTTTCATAGTCATGAAAATACAGAAAAATCTTTAAATGAGAAGGTGTGTCTAAACTTTTGGTCTGTACTGTATATATTTCATAAAGCCACCAGAACCATAAACTGTAGAAAGTATCCTCTCACTAAGCCTAAGCTCAAGCACAGCAGATAGTTTGGGGTTTGTTACTTGTTACATTTTATAAGTTAATTTGACCTTCAACCAAGGGGACTTAGTAGAGATTTGTCTCTGGAAGCGTTACCCTTTTCCCCTGTATGATGCTGACCAATCATAAACTGGAGGCAACATGGAGGGAAAAAAAGAAAACACCCCCAGATTAGGTAAGACCTGACCTTTTCTGTGTAATAGAAGACTCGTGTTTGAAGCACTACTCCAGGAACTTCGTTTAGTTGCACCATTCCAGCACTGAAATAAAAAACAAAACACTAGACCGTAGCTTTAACCAGGTCACAAAACTCTCACTAGCGGTGATTACTGTGCAGGGGAGGAGAGCGGAGGTGTGTGACTCCATGTACTGCTCTGTATCTATCCCAGGCTGTGTGGAATAATGTCCTGGGACCTGGGGTAAACGCTGAGCGCTGTATGTGACACGTGCTGATCGGACACTTCAGCTCTCATCTCAGTCCTGTCCTGCTGCTGTGAGACTAGAGCTGTAGTGTGCGATCAGCATTTATCCCAGGTATTGGGAAGTTATTCCCCAAAGCCTGGGACGGATGCAGAGCAGTATATGGAATCTCACATCTCAGCATAGTAATCGCTGGAAGTGAGATTTTTTTAACTAGTTAGACGTGTATTATATCAGATACAGAGAAAGCCAGTTCTGATATTCTCTGGGGGTGTGCTCTTTATCCTCTGCATGACACCTCTTGCATATTATTGGACAACGTCATACAGGGGAAAAGTGAACGCCCCCTTAGTTGAATGGAAAATTGGCGTAAAGTTTACAAGTTGATATCTCTGCAATGGAGATGAGAAATAAAAGAAACCATGTTTTATTCATATCTTCAGTCACTTGAATGTAAAGTAACTAGTTCCTCATTTAAAGGGAATCGTTTAATAATATGAACCTGGCCCAAACCACATATATAGGCATGCAGGTCCTTGAAACCTAAATCCAATGACAACTTTATATATTTTATCTGCTGCTGCATACCCAAGAAATCAGTTTTGTAACTGGACTTGAAATATGATAACTAATGGGTGACTGGTCTGGTGGGCATTGTTTTCCTTAGACTAATTGTTCCACAGTCCCACTAATCATGTTATCATGCCCTGTGGGTTTAAGTGATATTATTTGCAAGAGCGGTGCCACTAACAGCTCTTTGTAAATTTCAGCATCACTGATAATGCACAGTAAGCCAGGTGTCTACCTTGGCTTCATTGGAACACTGAGCATGCCGGGTATGCAGCACGGACGCAGGACAGAGCCAGCTGCGGAATTTGCAGAGAACCGTCTGTGAAGGCTGGCTGTGTCCTGTCATCATTGCCTGCAGTTAATACACTGTGCCCTGATAAAGTTGGGGTGCATACGCCTGGCTGACTGCGCAATGTCAAAGAGCCAGTGGTAACAATGCTCTTGTAAATAATCTGACTCATGCTCACAGGGGTATAACGTGACTAGTGGGACAATTAGTCTGGGAAAACAACACCCCCACAACTAGTCCCCCACTACTTAGCAAATTGCAAGCCATGTTATAAAACTGATTTTATGCATAGGCAGCAATTAATAAGCCCAAAAAAAGCCTTGTAAGAAAGGTATAAAGGGATCAATACCAGGGATTGAAGCTTGAAGAGGACAATTTGCATATTCCAGGTGCCTTCTGGGAAAAGCGAAGAGTCTCCTTCAGCTAGAAGATCGTTGGGTACAGCCGGGGCCAGCTGCTTGGAAAGCATCGCCAAACCAGGGATGGAAGCTTGAAGAGGACAATTTGCATATTCCAGGTGCCTTCTGGGAAAAGCGAAGAGTCTCCTTCAGCTAGAAGATCGTTGGGTACAGCCGGGGCCAGCTGCTTGGAAAGCATCGCCAAACCAGGGATTGAAGCTTAAAGAGGACAATTTGCATATTCCAGGTGCCTTCTGGGAAAAGCGAAGAGTCTCCTTCAGCTAGAAGATCGTTGGGTACAGCCGGGGCCAGCTGCTTGGAAAGCATCGCCAAACCAGGGATTGAAGCTTGAAGAGGACAATTTGCATATTCCAGGTGCCTTCTGGGAAAAGCAAAGAGTCTCCTTCAGCTAGAAGATCGTTGGGTACAGCCGGGGCCAGCTGCTTGGAAAGCATCGCCAAACCAGGGATTGAAGCTTGAAGAGGACAATTTGCATATTCCAGGTGCCTTCTGGGAAAAGCGAAGAGTCTCCTTCAGCTAGAAGATCGTTGGGTACAGCCGGGGCCAGCTGCTTGGAAAGCATCGCCAAACCAGGGATTGAAGCTTGAAGAGGACAATTTGCATATTCCAGGTGCCTTCTGGGAAAAGCGAAGAGTCTCCTTCAGCTAGAAGATCGTTGGGTACAGCCGGGGCCAGCTGCTTGGAAAGCATCGCCAAACCAGGGATTGAAGCTTGAAGAGGACAATTTGCATATTCCAGGTGCCTTCTGGGAAAAGCGAAGAGTCTCCTTCAGCTAGAAGATCGTTGGGTACAGCCGGGGCGCGAATTTGTTTAATTTGTTTATCCTAGGGTATCACAAGAAAGAAGACAGACATAAAGTTAGCAGGGACAAGGAGCAGCATGGCAGATGTGACAACCTACATGGTGAGCTGCAACATGTGCTACATGTTCACAGATCGACCAGAAGCTGAAACCAACTTCACCTGCCAGAAGTGTAGACTACTGGCTCTTTTAGAAGAAAAGGTGCGGGGACTGGAAGAAAGACTTGTGACATTAAAACTCATTAAGGAAAATGAAGACTTCCTGGACAGAACAGAAGCGTCACTACTGGTCACGGAAAGTGATGGAAGTGTCAGAGAACCTCCAGAGGCAGACAAATGGAGGCGAGTGACCAAAAGAAGCAAGAAGACCATGGAGACACCACCAACCACAGAACTGAGAAACAGATTCCAAGGACTTGTGGAGGACGAAGATGGCACACCTAAGGATGAGGAACTACCAGCAAGCAAAAAAGAAAAGAGTACCCAGAAACACCCAGAAGCGACAAGAAAAAGGACAGCCAAGAAGGGAAGAAGAGTGGTGGTGGTGGGAGACTCACTACTGAGAGGAACAGAAGCAGCTATCTGCAGACCGGACATAACCGCAAGAGAAGTATGCTGCCTCCCAGGGGCGAAGATCAAGGATGTTACCGATAGTATACCGAAGCTCATCAGTTCCAAGGATGTCCACCCATTTCTTCTGATACATGTTGGCACCTATGACACGGCAAAGAAGGACCTACCGACAATCTGCAAGGACTTTGAAGCATTGAGGAAGAAAGTAAAAGACCTGGATGCGCAGGTAGTTTTTTCTTCTATCCTTCCAGTAGACGGGCATGGCCTCAGGAGATGGAACAGGATCCTTGATGTGAACAACTGGCTGAGACGATGGTGCAGACAACAAGGATTTGGATTCCTGGACCACGGTGTGAATTACCTCTATGACGGACTCCTTGCCAGAGACGGACTACACCTCAACAAACCCGGGAAACACACATTCGCCAGGAGACTCGCAACACTCATCAGGAGGGTGTTAAACTAGAAGAAGAGGGGATGTGAAGAAAAACGCCGGACACGAACATGCAACCAGAGAACATACTAATGAAAGATATGAAGTGCGACAAAGAAGGTCCAAGACAAGATACTTGGAAGGGAGGTAAGAAAATTTCTAATACAATCCACAGGGAGAAGATTGAAACAAAACAAAATCGTGTAAACTGCGTGCTAGCAAATGCCAGGAGCCTGACAAACAAGATGGATGAACTGGAAGCAGCAATATCTACAGGTAACTATGACATAGTGGGAATAACCGAGACATGGTTAGATGAAAGCTATGACTGGGCAGTTAACTTACAGGGTTACAGTCTGTTTAGAAGGGATCGAAGAAATCGGAAAGGGGGTGGAGTCTGTCTATATGTAAAGACGAGTCTAAAGCCTACAATACGGGAGGATGTATGGGAGGGAAATGAGGAGGTTGAGTCCTTATGGGTGGAGATACATGGGGCAAAAAACAATAATAAAATTATCATAGGAGTCTGTTATAAACCACCAAATAGAGCAGAAGCCACGGAAAGTCTATTAATGAGACAAATAGACGAAGTAGCAAAAAATAACGAGGTGATTATTATGGGGGACTTCAACTACCCCGATATAGACTGGGAAACCGAAAGCTGTAGATCTCAGAAAGGAAACAGGTTTCTGTCAATTATCAAAGACAATTATTTGTCACAACTTGTGCAGGAACCAACCAGAGGGATGGCCCTTTTAGACTTAATATTAACTAACAGGCCAGACAGAATAACTGAGGTGCAGGTCGGGGGGCACCTGGGAAATAGTGACCACAACATTATACAATTCCACATGTGCTTCAGTAGGGTGCCCAGCAAGGGAGTCACAAAAACACTGAACTTCAGGAGGGCAAAGTTTGATCAGCTAAGAGATGCCCTTCACCTTATAGACTGGGATAGTATCTTCAGTAATAGCACGGATAGAAAATGGGAAATTTTCAAAACAGTCCTACATAGTCACTGTAGAAGGTACATACCTTATGGGAATAAAAGGGCTAGGAATAGGAGGAAGCCAATGTGGCTAAATAAGGAAGTCAAGAGGGCAATGAAAAACAAAAAAAGGGCTTTCGGTAAACTTAAACAAGAAGGCAGCGAGGAAGCGCTAATATCTTATAGGGAAAAAAACTAAATCTGTAAGAAACAAATAAGAATAGCAAAAGAGGAGACAGAGAGACTAATTGCCAAGGAAAGTAAAACGAATCCCAAACTGTTCTTTAACTATATAAACAGTAAAAGGATTAAAACTGATGGAGTTGGCCCATTGAAAAATAACCTTGGTAAAATCATAGAGGGCGATGAGGGTAAAGCAAACCTACTCAATAGCTTCTTCTCCACTGTTTTCACAAAAGAAAACAATTTATCGGAGGAAATGCAGAGTGATAAAGTAAACCCTCCGCTAAATATCACCCACCTAACCCAGGAGGAAGTTCAGAAACGCCTAAATAATATCAAAATAGACAAGTCACCAGGCCCAGATGACATACACCCCCGGGTACTAAAAGAAGTAAGTAATGTGATAGACAGACCGCTGTATCTTATATTCAAGCACTCTTTAGGAACAGGGACTGTCCCACTAGACTGGCGCCAAGCAAATGTGGTACCAATATTCAAAAAGGGGTCTAAAAGTGACCCTGGGAACTATAGACCAGTCAGCTTAACGTCTGTTGTGGGTAAATTGTTTGAAGGATTTCTTAGAGATGCTATTGTAGAATATCTTAATGATAATAACTGTCTAACTCCATATCAACATGGATTCATGAGGGATCGCTCCTGCCAAACAAACCTGATGGCCTTCTACGAGGAGGTGAGCTCACAGCTGGACCGGGGAGAGTCAGTGGATGTTGTATACCTTGACTTCTCCAAAGCGTTTGATACCGTGCCACACAAAAGGTTGGTATATAAAATGAGAATGCTTGGTCTGGGGGATAATGTATGCAAGTGGGTAAATAGCTGGCTGAGTGATAGAAAGCAGAGGGTGGTTATCAATGGAGTAAGCTCAGGGTGTGTCAGGGTTACTAGCGGGGTGCCTCAAGGGTCTGTCTTGGGCCCTATATTATTTAATATATTTATTAATGATCTAGTGGAAGGGTTGCATAGTAAAATAGCAATATTTGCAGATGATACTAAACTTTGTAAAGTAGTTAATACAGATGAGGATAGGGCACAGCTACAGGAGGATTTAGATAAATTGGGGAGTTGGGCCAAAAAATGGCAAATGGGGTTCAATGCCGATAAATGTAAGGTCATGCACATGGGAAAGAAAAACAGCAGTCACCCATACATATTAAATGGGAAACCGTTGGGGAAATCTGACATGGAGAAGGACCTGGGCGTCTTGGTTAATAGCAAATTAAATTGGAGTGCCCAGTGTCAGGCAGCCGCTGCGAAGGCAAATAGAGTCATGGCATGCATCAGAAGAGGAATAGGGGCATATGATGAGAACATTGTTCTTCCTCTGTATAAAGCGCTGGTAAGGCCGCACTTAGAATATTGTGCACAGTTCTGGGCTCCGGTGCTCAGGAAAGACATATTGGAGCTAGAGAGGGTACAAAGGAGGGCGACTAAGGTAATAAAGGGAATGGAGGGACTAGAATACCCAGAGAGGTTGTCAAAATTAGGCCTATTTACATTGGAAAAGAGAAGGCTTAGGGGAGACCTCATAAACATGTATAAATACATCAGGGGGCAGTACAGAGATCTCTCCCATGACCTGTTTATACCAAGGATGGTGACAAAGACGAGGGGGCACACTATGCGTCTGGAGGAAAGGAGGTTCCTGCACCAGCATAGAAGGGGATTCTTTACGGTCAGAGCCGTGAGACTCTGGAACTCTCTGGGAGAGGAAGTGGTGATGTCCAACTCACTTAATGAGTTCAAGAGAGGCCTGGACGCCTTTCTTGAGAACAATAAAATTACATCTTATGCTTAGTGATAGTTAATTAATCCAGGGATTTAATCTGACTGCCAGATTGGTGTCGGGAAGTGAATTTTTCCTCAATGATGTAAATTGGCCTATACCGCATGGGTTTTTGTTGCCTTCCCCTGGATCAACGCTGCGGAATAGCTGCAGTGCACAAGAAATAGGCTGAACTGGATGGACGCTTGTCTTTTTTCAGCCTTATAAACTATGTAACTATGTAACAAAGTGACAAGGGAACTGTTCAAATTGCTAAAAATTAAACAATTGCGCACCTCGGTGTACCACCCTCAAACCGACGGGCTAGTAGAACGGTTCAATAAAACCCTCAAGTCCATGTTAAAAAAGGTGGTTTCTAAGGACGGAAGGGATTGGGACATGTTGCTACCCTATTTGATGTTCGCCGCCCGTGAGGTACCCCAGGCTTCCACAGGGTTCTGTCCCTTTGAGTTATTGTACGGCAGACACCCTAGGGGTCTGTTGGACGTAGCAAAGAGACATGGGAACAAGAGCCGACTCCACATAGGAGTATAATTGAACACGTGGCTAGTATGCAGGACCGGATCGCGGCGGTCCTGCCCATCGTGAAAGAACATCTGTTAGATGCCCAAGCAGCCCAGAGGCGCACATATAATAAAAGAGCCAGAGTCAAGTCTTTTAACAAGGGCGATCGTGTGTTAGCACTGGTACCCACAGCCGAGAGTAAGCTCATGGCCAAGTGGCAAGGGCCATATGAGGTTCGAGAAAAGGTGGGAGGTAAATTACCGGGTATATCAGCTCGGAAGGAGGAAACCTGAGCAGCTTTACCATGTAAACCTGCTAAAGCCTTGGAAAGATCGAGAGTGTTTAGTTACAGACGTCACTCCGGGCATATCGCCAGAGAGTTCTCTACCTTAAGCCAGGGAAGCGTCCGAGGGGGAGGTCAGGATAAATGATGCCCTCACTAAACAGCAGCAATGGGAGGCTCGCTCGCTGGTGCAGCACAATACCAACGTGTTCTCAGAGCTACCGGGTAGGACTACGGTTATCCAACATGACATTGTCACCGAACCTGGGGTAAGGGTGCGAATGAGACCGTACCGGGTACCCGAAGCCCTGAGGCAAGCCATCACGGCTGAGGTAAAACAAATGCTTCAGTTAGGCGTTATAGAGGAATCACGGAGTGAGTGGGCTAGCCCCATCGTACTGATTCCGAAACCAGACGGATCTTTACGCTTCTGTAACGATTTCCGGAAATTGAATGAAGTGTCGAAGTTTGACCTTTATCCAATGCCCAGGGTGGATGAGCTGATTGACAGACTGGGGCAGGCCCAGTACTTTACCACGCTCGATCTCACCAAGGGTTACTGGCAGGTACCTCTCACAAAATCGGCGAAGGAAAAGACTGCCTTCCTAACTCCGGAGGGTCTGTATCACTATGTGGTCTTACCTTTTGGGTTACATGGGGCTCCGGCTACATTCCAGAGGTTGTTGGACATAGTGCTCAAGCCTCATCAGGAGTACGCGTCCGCGTATCTAGATGATATTATCATCTTTAGCACCGACTGGCATACGCACCTATCACAGGTACAAGCGGTGCTGGATTCTCTCAGAGCCGCGGGGTTAACGGCAAACCCCAAAAAATGTGCGATAGGGCTAGAGGAAGCCCGATATTTGGGGTATGTGATAGGCTGAGGAGCTATCAAGCCCCAAATCAATAAAGTTGAGGCCATAAAAAACTGGCCTAAACCGTCAAGTACAAAGCAGGTGAGGGCATTCCTTGGCATCCTTGGGTATTACCGCTGGTTTATACCTAATTTTGCTGGGCGAACGGCGGCCCTGACCGATCTCTTGAAAGGGAAAAAAAAAATCGGTAATGGTCCGGTGGAACCCTCAGGCAGAAGAAGCTTTTCAGTCCCTGAAGTTGGCCCTGTGTGGACAGCCGGTCCTCATCAGCCCCAACTTCAAGGAAACCTTCATTGTACAGACAGATGCCTCGGAGGTAAGCCTAGGGGCGGTATTGTCACAAAAAGTGAATGGTGAAGAGCACCCGGTCACTTACTTAAGTAGAAAACTTGTCCCGGTAGAGAAAAACTATAGCGTGGTAGAGAAGGAGTGTTTGGCTATTAAGTGGGCCTTGGAATCGCTACGTTATTATTTACTCGGGCGTCAGTTCCTCTTGGTGACGGACCACTCACCTTTGGTATGGGTGAGAAATGCCAAGGAGAGGAATGTGCGAGTCACCAGGTGGTTCCTATCACTGCAAAATTTCAGTTTCTCTGTAGAACATCGCCCCGGGAAGTCACAGGGAAACGCGGATGCCCTGTCCCGGGCACCGTGTATGATGGCAAAGGTTCAACCCCACAAGTTTGAACAGAGGGGGGGGATATGTGAGGCAGTGACCGGGATCGTATACGAGGGACATTATATCTCCCCCAGAATGTGTACAGAGACCTATTAAAACCATTGGAGTGCATTGCATTCATAGACACAGCTGCAATGCAGGAATGAAGGTGAGCATTGACCTTGTCAGACTACCTGGCTAAGGCAGATTAAGTAAAACCTGGAAGGGCCTTCATTTCTTGGAGGAGGTCACAGGAGGCAGTGGGGCGGCCTCCTCCCTCCAACCCGGGTTTTCCAGTGGCTCTTGCCACAGGTCCTTTAAAATCCCTGCACTAAGGATTATTGTTGTTCTATGTTGGAACCTGCTAGGAGCACAGCAGGGGAGCTCAGCAGGATTGAGGGTGGCTGAACCCACTCCTGGGAAGCCTCTGCACCTGTCAGGCTTTGAGGGGCCCGGCGCGGCCGTTGCCCCCGGCAACTTTTTGTTTATGGACTCAAGCTAACCCGGCTGCGAACCGGAGGACTTTCTGTTTACCCGTGAGTTGCTGAATAAAAGCTGTTTATGTTGGACTTGCTTGGGTCACTTCCTCAGTTACTGCACGGTGTGAACACCGCCACCTTACAATACGTAGGCTAGTGCAATGCCTGCACATGAGGTAAGTGACATAGCTAATTAGGAGAACTATACTAAATTTCTAATTTGAGGTATTTGCTAATATTACTATACTTACTACATATTGGGATAGGATCTTAGAGATGGGAATACCCCTTTAATTACATAATGCCCTCCTCTATATACAACACCATCCCTAATTACATAGCATCCTCTCTACCTATGTATAGCATTGTCCCTTATTACATAGCATCCTCTTTAGCTATGTATAGCACCATCACTTATTATGTAGCACCCTCTCTAGCTATGTATGGCGCCATCCCTTATTATGTAGCATCCTCTCTAGCTATGTATGGTGCCGTCCCTTATTACGTAGCATCCTCTCTAGGTATGTATAGCTTCGTCCCTTATTACGTAGCACCCTCTCTACCTATGTATGACACCTTCCCTTATTACGTAGCACCCTCTCTAGGTATGTATGGCGCTGTCACTTATTATGTAGCAACCTCTCTAGCTATGTATGGGGCCGTCCCTTATTACGTACCATCCTTTCTAGCTATGTGTAGCGCTGTCCCTTATAATGCAGCATTCTCTCTAGCAATGTATGTCGCCGTCCCTTATTACGTAGCATCCTCTCTAGCTATGTGTGGTGCATTCCCTTATTACGTAGCATCCTCTCTAGCTATGTGTGGTGCATTCCCTTATTACGTAGCATTTACTCTAACTATGTATGGCGCCGTCCCTTATTACATAGCACCCTCTCTAGCTATGTATGGTGCCGTCCCTTATTATGTAGCAACCTCTATAGTTATGTATTGCGCCGTCCCTTATTACGTAGCATCCTCTCTAGCTATGTATGACCCTGTCACTTATTACGTAGCACTCTCTCTAGCTACGTATAGCGTCTTCCCTTATTATGTAGCATCCTCTCTAGGTACTTATGGCGCTATCACTGATTACGTAGCATCTTCTCTAGGTATGTTTGATGCTTAGACATATTACGTAGCATTCGCTCTATGTATGGCGCCGTCCCTTATTACGTAGTACCCTCTCTAGGTATGTATGGCGCCGTCCCTTATTATGTAGCACTCTCTCTACCTATGTATGATGCCTTCTCTTATTACGTAGCACCCTCTCTAGCTATGTATAGCGCCGTCCATTATTACGTAGCACCCTCTCTAGCTATGTATGGTGCTGTCCCTTAATACTTAACATCCTTTCTAGCTATGTATGGCGCTGTCCCTTATTACGTAGCATCCTCTCTAGCAATGTATAGCGCCACCCCTTATTACGTAGCACCCTCTCTAGCTATGTATGGGGCCGTCCCTTATTACCTAGCATCCTCTCTACCTATGTGTGGTGCATTCCCTTATTACGTAGCATCCTCTCTACCTATGTATGGCGCTGTCACATATTTCGTAGCATCTTTTCTAGGTATGTATGGTGCTGATACATAATACGTAGCATTCGCTCTATGTATGGAGCCGTCCCTTATTACGTAGTACCCTCTCTAGCTATGTATGGTGCTGTCCCTTATTGCGCAGCATTCTCTCTAGCAATGTATGGCGCCGTCCCTTATTACGTAGCACCCTCTCTAGGTATGTATGGTGCTGACACATATTACGTAGCATTCGCTCTAACTACATATGGTGCCGTCCCTTATTATGTATCATCCTCTCTAGGTATGTATGGTGCTGTCCCTTATTACAGAGCACCCTCTCTAGCTATGTATGGTGCCTTCCCTTATTACGTATCATCCGCTCTAGGTATGTATGGTGCCGTCCCTTATTATGTAACATCCTCTCTAGATATGTATAGCGCCATCCCTTATTACGTAGTACCCTCTCTAGCTATGTATGGCGCTGTCACTTATTACGTAGCACCCTCTCTAACTATGTAGGATCCTCTCTAGGTATGTATTGCACTGTCGCTTATTATGTAGCATCCTCTCTAGGTATGTATGGCACTGTCACTTATTATGTAGCATCCTCTCTAGGTATGTATGGCGCCGTCCCTTATTACGTAGCACCCTCTCTAGCTATGTATGGCACTCTCACTTATTATGTAACATCCTCTCTAGCTATGTATGGCTCCTTTCTTTATTATATAGCGTCCTGTTATGTTCAGAACCTGATATGTAAAGGACAAGAAAGTGCACCATGTAATATTATGTTACATATACAGGTGCTTCTCACAAAATTAGAATATCATCAACGACTTAATTTATTTCAGTTCTTCAATGCAAAAAGTGAAACTCATATATTATATAGAGTCATTACACACAGAGTGATCTATTTCAAGTGTTTATTTCTGTTAATGTTGATGGTTATGGCTTACAGTCAATGAAAACACAAAAGTCATTATCTCAGTAAATTAGAATACTTTATAACAACAGCTTGAAAAATGTTTTTAAAATCGAAATGTTGGCCTACTGAAATGTATGTTCAGTAAATGCACTCAGTACTTGGTCGGGGCTCCTTTTGCATCAATTTCTGCATCAATGCGGCGTGGCATGGAGGCGATCAGCCTGTGGCCCTGCTGAGGTGTTATGGAAGCCCAGGTTGCTTTGATTTGGTGTCTCTCATCTTCCTCTTGACAATACCCCATAGATTCTCTATAATAGATTCTCTATGGGGTTAAGGTCAGGCGAGTTTGCTGCCAATCAAGCACAGTGATACTGTTGTGTGTAAACCAGGTATTGGTACTTTTGGCAGTGTGGACAGGGGCCAAGTCCTGCTGGAGAATGACATTTCCATCTCCATAAAGCTTGTGGGCAGAGGGAAGCATGAAATGCTCTAAAATTTCCTGGTAGACGGCTGCGCTGACTTGGGTCTTGATAAAACACAGTGGACCTCCACCAGCAGATGACATGGCTCCCCAAACCATCACTGATTGTGGAGCCTTCACACTAGACCTCCAGCAGCTTGGATTGTGGCCTCTCCACTCTTCCTCCAGACTCTGGGGCCTTGATTTCCAAATGAAATGCAGAATTTACTTTCATCTGAAAACAACACCTTGGACCACTGAGCATCAGTCCAGGTCTTTTTCTCTTTGGCCCAGGTAAGATGCTTCTGGCGTTGTCTATTGGTCATGAGGGGCTTGACACAAGCAATGCGACACTTGTAGCCCATGTCCTGGATACGTCTGTGTGTGGTGGCTCTTGAAGCAGTGACTCCAGCAGCAGTCCACTCCTTGTGAATCTCCCCCAAATTTCTGAATGGCCTTTTCTTAGCAATCCTTTCAAAGCTGCGGTTATCCCAGTTGCTTGTGCACCTTTTTCTACCACACTTTTTCCTTTCACTCAAATTTCCGTTAATATGCTTGGATACAGCACTCTGTGAACAGCCAGCTTCTTTAGCAATGACCTGTCAACTGGCACATAATAAAAATTAATTATTTTTATATACATACTGACACATGAGGTGATTGATATTACTGCACTGTATACATATGCACTATGCTTTCCTGATGTATAGTGATTAATCACTGATTATGGGGTGTAACCTATTGTGATGTAGCAGACATCCCTTTAATGGTTCAGTGTGTTTGAATGACCATGTACCTTCCCCTTTAATTGACTGGTCACATGACCGTGACATCACACAGGTCCTTATGCACACAGAGGGTGTGGACACATAACTGACATCAGTTAAGGTCCTATCTGTGGATGTGTGCATGTGTGCAGCAAGATATAAAAACCCTGTGTGTTCCGGTGTGTAGGAGTTCCTGTGTGTTGGGAGCTCCTGTGTGTTGGGAGCTCCTGTGTGGGCACCGTGTGAGAGGCACGAGGCTGTTCACTGTGTGTATGGGGGAACACCGCTCGTGTGAGGCCTGGTGGACTCCGGTGGAGGTGAAGCCTGGATCCCTGTGAGAGTGTGGGGGATGCCAGTAAGCCTCGGAGTGCCACACAAGCGTCCTGGAGGGCAGAGCCTGGATCTGAGTATGTGAGAGATGCCAGTGGCCTTGGAGGGCTGGAGACCACGTGTGGTCAAGCCTTAGAGTCACAGTGGTGGCGGACTAAAAGCAGCTGAAAGCCGATAAAGGTAATACTCTTTATGTTATGGACATTTTCATGGACATTGTTTTATTACCTTGCGGGAGGCTGTAATTAGAGCCAAGTGGGCCGGTCTGCCACTTGGGCTCGTGGACATGTTGTATGGGAAATACGGTTTATGACGTGTAATAAACTGTGGATTGTGAAAAACGGCAAAGTAGTTGCTGGTGTGCAGTGATTGGCGCAGCAAAGCGAGTATCCCCCAGGATAATGACAATCGCTGCCTTACATGTGGTTTGAGAGTGCGGGCAGCTGCAGTCTGGTTGCTAGGGGCAACTGCAGTCTGGTTGCTAGGGGCACTCTGCAGTCTGGTTGCTGGGAGCAATTGCAGTCTGGTTGCTAGCGGCAATTGCAGTCTGGTTGCTGGGAGCAACTACAGGTCGACGAGTGTGGTGGAGCATCTGGCTACAACTCGGCGGGGTTGTGAAGGTCGTCGTCGCACTCAAACCTGGTTTGCTGTGGCTCGGCGGGGCTCACAAAAATCAAAGCATCTTGCTGCAGCTTGGCGGGGTTGCGAAGGTTGTCGCCGAACTCAAACCTGGTTTGCTGTGGCTCGGCGGGGCTCACGAAGTTCAAAGCATCTTGCTGCATCTCGGCAGGGTTGCGAAGATTGACATCGCACTCAAATCCTGTGTTGCGGTGGCTCGGCGGGGCCACGAAAATTTTTCGGGGAGAGCGGTGAAGTTCAAGTGTGAACAGTGTACCGTGATTTCTGTGAGCAAAGCAGCAGATGTGTTTGGAGCTGTTGAGCGATTGAGGGACCGGTTGGGACCGGATCAGGTATTTGAGAGACTTTCGCAGGACATGGTGCGGGAACCGCAGGAGCTGTGGGCACCGTATAGAATGGCGGCGGTGGACCATTCTATGGACTCTCCGGGGGCGACCGTGTTGTCCCAGAGTGCCCGGGGAGGTGGTAAGAGGTCTTGTGAACTGAGTCCTAAGACTGTCGCTGATGTTTTTTGTAAAAATTACCCTGCCGGTGTGGTTGTTAAAAAGGGGGCGGAGTCTAAAAAAGGGGCGGATTTTCACAAGAGCGTAGAGTTTGGAAAACTGGAAATTGTTGCTGATGGTGGGATGGTACCTCCTAGAAATGACTATTTGACCGTTGAGAACGGGGTAGCTCCCGTGGAAGGGGGTGAAGTCAAAGTGGGAGGTGACCTGGTAGTCCACAACATCATGGGGAGTGACACAGACCCTGTAGCTGACGGTGACACTACGGAAGTAGAGGGAGAGGTCAGTCAGGAGGGGCTAGACGAGGGGAGAGAGTCAACCTCTCGTGGTAGATGGCGCGAGGGCCATAGAGGGGTTGCTCCTGTAGTCTTTGCTGAAAGTGAAAGTAAAGAGAATGTAATGCTGTGTGCCTTTATTGCAAGTTTGGATCCTCTTTTGGAAGAAGAGGAGGTGACGTTGCCAGTAGCAACCTCCGATACCGAACTGGAAGAAAGCAACGAGGAAGTTAATTAATGGAAGGAGATGTTCCACGCAATTAAGGAGGACCGCCGCAAAATCAAGGAAGAGGTTTTGCAGTTGAAGCTTGAGAAGGAGGCGCGGCAGGATGGTGTTTCTGGACGTGAACAAATCCTAGAACGACTGCGCAAACAGCTCAACCAGGGGCTGTGTGACTTCAGGAAGGAGTGTGGTGAACGCAGTAGGGAACTGCAACAGAGTAAGAGAGATTATGAGGATCTCCTCAAGGTGAAGAAAAAACTAGAGGAGGATAAGGCGGATGCAGAGCAAGAGCGCCAAGTGGTTGAGACCACTCTGCAAGATATCCGTGAGGAGAATGATGATCTCCGGGGAAAGACCCTAGATCTGGAAGCTCAGGTGAAGGAGCTACAGATGTCCTGTGATACTCTCCAGAAGGCGGAGATGTACCTTAAGGAAACAGTCAGCAAGATGGAAGCTGAGCGAGAGAAGATGGAGGAGTCCATCGGAAAAGCCACAGACCAGTGCCAGGAGTTGACCGCTGGTGATGGGAGGTATGAAGCAGATACCTCCTCGAGTGATGTGGGCTCGGAGGGTTCGGTGGATGTCGGAGCCGAGATCAAGCAGCTCAAGGAGTTGCTACAAGCCCAGTGGACGCAAGAGAAGCGTGAGAGACTGGCTATTGAGAGCCGAGTGGGCGCATTGGAGACGGAGAGGTCTGAGAGAGCTCTGCTGCTGGAAGAGCAGTTGAAGCAGGAAGAGCTTCAGAGATGGACTTATGAGAGGCGAGTAACTGAGCTGGAAGGAGAAGTTTTAGAGCTCAAAGGTCGCCTAGCAAAGTGTCACGTGGTGAACGAGGTCTCCTTGGAAAAGGGAAAAGGCAAACAAGTTGCACTTACTCCCTTAGACCATGAGAAGGTGGACCTGAGGAGAGCTAAGAGTAAGGTGTTGGAAGATAAAGGTGAAGTGGAGGTGGTCAAGACGAAAAGTTGTGAAGTTGTAGATGTGAGTCAGCTTAGGGGGAAGCATCCAGGGTGAAGAAGCTGGAAGTCAGTTGTCCCTGAAACCTGAGCTGGTTGATCTTCTGGAAACCACTGGTGAGACCGAAACGTCTCGGTACAAGTGCCTCGTAGATGTACCCGAGGACTTGAGGGAAGAATGCACCCGTGAGTTCGTGCATGAGGAGTTTAAGAAGGCCGTGGGAGCCTGTAAGGTGTACTCGACCTCAGAAGCTAAACAGCTGGTGGTCCTGTCCACAACCGAAGTCACGTGAAGAGGGTGGCGATCCTGAGTGACATACATTGGCGATGTATTCGCACGAAGCGGTTTCTCCGGTTGAAGACGGAGCAAGCCGTTAGACAACTGGAGCTGATGAGAAAAGCTCACAGTCTGCGAGAAGAGGTCATCCGGGTGCCTCATGTTCTGGTGAGAGAGCTCATTGGGAGAAATGGCCGAGCCATGCAGATGATGGTGAAGAAGTCTGGTGTGGTAAAAGTAAGCAGTCCACGTGATCGTCAGGACTGGATGCCGGATGAAGACGGCATGGTGTCGTTCTACGCTGTAGGAACGGAAGAAAGTCTTGCAGATATGAGCATGCTGGTGGAGTACCGAGTGACCTACCTGCGAGAGGTGGAAAAGTTGAATCTCGCTAGACTGCGAGTGGATAGACAGCATCATCTGAGCAGCAGAAGATGGCAGCCGTCTAGAAAGTGTGAGACCAGACAGAGAAAGGGCTCCCTAAATATCAGAACAGCTGAGGTTAGGGACCTTTCAAGATGTCTTGGGAGTGGGTTTGGAGGTAGTGAGACCTCGAGTGACTCAGGGTTGAGTGGCCCATACAATCGACCCAATAGAGGACGGAACCATGTGGAGTCACACTGTTGTATTGACCGCTGGGAGCGGGGGAGACCTGGTAGGGTTTCGACTGACCGCTGGGAGGGGGGGAGACCTGACAAGGTTACGACTGACCGCTGGGAGTGGGGGAGCCGCTGGGAGCGAGGGAAGTCTGACAAGTTTACGACCCGGAAATGTGACTTGACGGAGTCAATGACATTGACAGATGGTAGATCCCTAAGGAGTGGGCTAATGTCAATGTTTAATGTTCCAGGGGCTGGACAACGCAAGGGTCAAGTGCATGGTCTCAGTGTGAACTGTGGGATATAGACTGTTTTATATATTATGTGTTCAACCCCACAAGTTTGAACAGAGGGGGGATATGTGATGTAGCAGACATCCCTTTAATGGTTCAGTGTGTTTGAATGACCATGTACCTTCCCCTTTAATTGACTGGTCACATGACCGTGACATCACACAGGTCCTTATGCACACAGAGGGTGTGGACACATGACTCTGACATCAGTTAAGGTCCTATCTGTGGATGTGTGCATGTGTGCTGCAAGATATAAAAACCCTGTATGTTCCTGTGTGGGCGTGTTCCGGTGTGTAGGAGTTTCTGTGTGTTGGGAGCTCCTGTGTGGGCACCGTGTGAGAGGCACGAGGCTGTTCACTGTGTGTATGGGGGAACACCGCTCGTGTGAGGCCTGGTGGACTCCGGTGGAGGTGATGCCTGGATCCCTGTGTGTGTGTGTGGGATGCCAGTAAGCCTCGGAGTGCCACACAAGCGTCCTGAAAGGTGAAGCCTGGATATGGGTAGTATGCCAGTAAGCCTTAAAGGGAGTGTCGGCTGGAAAGAGGCTGTTCCCTGTGTGTGTGTGGGGGAACACCGCTCGTGTGAGGCCTGGTGGACTCCGGTGGAGGTGAAGCCTGGATCCCTGTGAGAGTGTGGGGGATGCCAGTAAGCCTCGGAGTGCCACACAAGCGTCCTGGAGGGCAGAGCCTGGATCTGAGTATGTGAGAGATGCCAGTGGCCTTGGATGGGTGGAGGGCTGGAGACCACGTGTGGTCAAGCCTTAGAGTCACAGTGGTGGCGGACTAAAAGCAGCTGAAAGCCGATAAAGGTAATACTCTTTATGTTATGGACATTTTCATGGACATTGTTTTATTACCTTGCGGGAGGCTGTAATTAGAGCCAAGTGGGCCGGTCTGCCACTTGGGCTCGTGGACATGTTGTATGGGAAATACGGTTTATGACGTGTAATAAACTGTGGATTGTGAAAAACGGCAAAGTAGTTGCTGGTGTGCAGTGATTGACGCAGCAAAGCGAGTATCCCCCAGGATAATGACAAGCGCTGCCTTACACTATATATACCTTGCTTATGCACAGTGAATATTCATGGCTTGAGAAAGGCTCACAGTGTGAAGAGCCGAAACGTCGCACATACATGCCGGGCCGCCATCAGGGCATTACTGCCCTTACTGCTGTATGGGGCCCCTTGAGCAGCAGTACAGAGGGGGGGCCCCCTCTTGTGCTTCTGCTCACGGGGCCCCATGCTGTAACAGAGTGCCGAGCGCCGGGGCGCCGCAAGGGAGCACACACCTCGGCGCTAAGTGCCTTACCGGAGCTGCGTGGCTGCATATTTCTCCTGACTGAATAGAGGGTGGGGATGAGGAGAGCACAGACTTGACAATGAATTGGGGTAGAGGGTGCATATAAATATAATGAATCGGGGGAGCAGGAGGTACAGAGTAGGGGGCGTTGAGGATGCAGGAGTGTGACTGGTAATAAATTGGGGGAAAGAGTACAGGTTCTAATTAATTTATATATTTATTAGTTGGGGAAAGTGGCTATTTACAGTTAGTGGGGGGCACAGGGGTGGATTACAATTTATATTTGGAATGGTGGGTTGCATAATAACTAATTATATATTAATGGTGAGTGCACGTCTGTATTCAGCTGTGTAATGTAGAAGTTGGGGAATGTGCTCTAGATAACTGTGTGTTATTTTATGCAGAGACGAGTCCTGGCTGGAAGAAGTGATGGCGGTCTGTGCTGTATGAAGGAGAAAAGCGAAGATGAAGATCTTCACCTAGAGACATCACCGGTGAGTCAGTGTATTACATGTACACTGACACTATACACTGTATACTATGTACAGGGCTCCTGTGTATAATGTCACTGGTGATCACTATATTACCTGTACACTTACATTATACATTGTACCATGTACAGAGCTCCCGTGTATAATGGCACTTATGGTAATATTGTGTTTTTTTTTATTAATGATCAGTATTGTAGTATTCGGTCACTATGTGGTGGTAATATGTGGTCCAGTCGTGGTGTGGCGGTATTTGTCCCTTGTATGTGGTATTATTCGGTGACAATGTGGTGGTAATATGTGGTCTGGTTATGGTGTGGCGGTTTTTGTTCCTTGTATGTGATATTATTTGGGCTCTATGAGGTGGTAATATGTGGTCTGGTCATGGTGTGACGGTATTTGTTTCTGGTATGTGGTATTATTTGATCACTATGTGGTGGTTATATGTGGTGTGGTCATGGTGTGGTGGTATTTGTCTCTTGCATGTGGTATTTTTGGTCATTTTAAAAAATGTATATGACACATTCCCTTAAAGAAAAATAAATAAAAATATACCTAAAAAGAGTATTGGATATTTTATTTTTTTTTAAATAGGTTAGAGTAGAGTAGGGCCCGGCCAGAAGAGTGTACCTTATCGTGGTAAAAATCTTTTGGCCAAAACAAAAGCTGATGGCTATGTGTGTGATCTGGTGTTCACTGGGAACTGGTAATGTGTGATTGGTGAGGATGTCTTTTGGCCAAAACAAAAGCTGATGGCTATGTGTGTGATCTGGTGTTCACTGGGAACTGGTAATGTGTGGAGTTTTTCCAAGAGTTCGCGGTTGGACTGTAGAAGGTTCGAGGGATAGAGGTGGAGCTGGGGTGGAACCCGGGCAGAGTCTCAAGGGGGCCCGAAAATTTTGCCAGTATGGGGCCCTGAAATTCCTGGTGGCAGCCCTGCATACATGGGTGAGTAATGATCAGTTTTCTTCACTATTTCACGTCTGGAGTGCTGCCATTTTATTGCCGTATATCACTATAAATAAATATTTATCTATAACAATCTTTATTCATATGATTACGTTTTTTTATATGTAAAACAATAACTGCATACATGCTTCATATATTATACAAACTCGACCAATTGATCAGCAGGATCTATTGGAAAACTTGCAACCTTCTTCGGCTGGTATTCAGACTCATCATCTTGAATGTATGTGGCACTTAATACAAGGGCACACTATTTCTTGAATGGCTGAATATCTTTGCATGACCCTGATCCGATTCCTATGGAGTCCTGTGACTCTTTTTATTCAGCTATACATTACACTATTATTTATTGATGCTGGTTACTCAGTGATTTTGGCCATAGCGCAGGGTGTGCAGCATAATCATTGTAAAATGCTGCTACATGACATGGCAGCAGAAATAAAGTGAGTAGGGTCACATTACGTCCACCCTACATAATGCAGCAAGCAGATAAAAAAAAATCAGAACTTGTCACATCACCGCAGGGGTCGTAATGTAACCCTACTCACCTGCATCACGCTAACATGTAGCAGCGGCACAGACCGAAGTTTGGCAGCTTGACCTATGTTGTGACCAAACATCGTGTAGCCCCAGCATAGGCTAGACTGTGTGTGTAGGCTAACGTTACTGCCATGCAACGTCTATGTCTGTCAGCTGCTGGCTTCTGATTGGCCGGTGATGTGTATTGCGGTGCAGGAACTCAACGTGTCTCTGCACCGTAACACACTTCAGCTGATTGTGCGTCCAGGTGCACATCCAATTGAAGTGGGCACTGGCGTCAGCATAGGTCCAGTAGAAGATTCTGCCACCGTAAACATTACCCCTTGGTAATGTAGGGGACATGTGATGACTATCAACATTGTGGATAGGGCGTAAGGTGTAGTGATCGGTGGTGGCACTGCCAAGTGAAATTAAAGAGGAACAAAAGGTCAAAAATCAATTTATTGTGGTGTTTATAAAATTACAAAAATATAATTGGATGGACAACCTTTTGGTTTGTTGCCAGGTGGAAAAAAAGGGTTAAATCTTGCTGCCAGGAGGTAAAAGGGTTAAATCTTGCTGCCAGGTGGTAAACGGGTTAAATCTTGCTGTCAGGTGGAAATAAGGGGTTAAATCTTGCTGCCAGGTGGAAAAAATAGGATTAAATCTTGCTGCCAGGTGGTAAATGGGTTAAATATTGCTGCCAGGTAGAAAAAAATGGTTAAATCTTGCTGCCAGGTAGTAAACGGGTTAAATCTTGCTGCCAGGTGGTAAGCGGGTTAAATCTTGCTGCCAGGTGGTAAACAGCTTAAATCTTGCTGCCAAGTAGTAAACGGGTTAAATCTTGCTGCCAGGTGGTAAAAGGGTTAAATCTTGCTGCCAGGTGGTAAACGGGTTAAATCTTGCTGCCATGTGGTAAACAGCTTAAATCTTGCTGCCAGGTAGAAAAAAGGGTTAAATCTTGCTGCCAGGTGGTAAAAGGGTTAAATCTTGCTGCCTGGTAGTAAAAGGGTTAAATCATGCTGCCAGGTGGTAAAAGGGTTAAATCTTGCTGCCATGTGGTAAACGGGTTAAATCTTGCTGCCAGGTGGTAAATGACTTAAATCTTGCTGCCACGTAGAAAAAAGGGTTAAATCTTGCTTGCCAGGTGGTAAACTGGTTAAATCTTGCTGCCAGGTGGTAAACGGCTTAAATCTTGCTGCCAGGTAGAAAAAAGGGTTAAATCTTGCTGCCAGTTGGTAAACGGTTAAATCTTGCTGCCAGGTAATAAACGGGTTAAATCTTGCTGCCAGGTGGTAAAAGGGTTAAATCTTGCTGCCATGTAGTAAACTGGTTAAATCTTGCTGCCAGGTGGTAAAAGGATTAAATCTTGCTTGCCAGGTGGTAAACGGGTTAAATCTTGCTGCCAGGTGGTAAAAAGGTTAAATCTTGCTGCCAGGTGGAAAAAAGGGGTTAAATCTTGCTGCCAGGTGGAAAAAAGGGGTTAAATCTTGCTGCCAGGTGGAAAAAGGGGTTAAATCTTGCTGCCAGGTGGAAAAAAAGGATTAAATCTTGCTACCAGGTGGGAAAAGGGTTAAATCTTGCTGCCAGGTGCTAAAAGCATTAAATCTTGCTGCCATGTAGTAAACTGGTTAAATCTTGCTGCCAGGTTGTAAAAGGGTTAAATCTTGCTGCCAGGTGGAAAAAAGGGGTTAAATCTTGCTGCCAGGTGGAAAAAAAGGGTTAAATCTTACTGTCGCGTGGAAAAAAAAAGGGTTACATCTTGCTGCCAGGTGGAAAAAAGGGCATAAATCTTGCTGCCAGGTGGTAAAAGGGTTAAATCTTGCTGCCAGGTGGAAAAAGGGGTTAAATCTTGCTGACAGGTGGTAAAAGGTTTAAATATTGCTGCCAGGGGGTAAAAGGGTTAAATCTTGCTGCCATGTGAAAAAAAGGGGTTAAATCTTGCTTGCCAGGTAGTAAACGAGTTAAATCTTGCTGCCAGGTAGTAAACGGCTTAAATCTTGCTGCCAGGTGCTAAAAGCATTAAATCTTGTCTTGCTGCCAGGTTGTAAAAGGGTTAAATCTTGCTGCCAGGTGGAAAAAAGGGGTTAAATCTTGCTGCCAGGTGGAAAAAAAAGGATTAAATCTTGCTACCAGGTGGGAAAAAAGGGTTAAATCTTACTGTCGTGTGGAAAAAAAAAGGGTTACATCTTGCTGCCAGGTGGTAAAAGGGTTAAATCTTGCTGCCACATGGAAAAAAGAGGTTAAATCTTGCTGCCAGGTGGAAAAAAGGGGTTAAATATTGCTGCCAGGTGGTAAAAGGGTTAAATCTTGCTGCCAGGTGGTAAACGGGTTAAATCTTGCTGCCAGGTGGTTAACAGCTTAAATCTTGCTGCCAAGTGGTAAACGGCTTAAATCTTGCTGCCAGGTAGAAAACAGGGTTAAATCTTGCTTGCCAGGTGGTAAACGGCTTAAATCTTGCTGCCAGGTAGTAAACGAGTTAAATCTTGCTGCCAGGTAGTAAAAGGGTTAAATCTTGCTGCCATGTGAAAAAAAGGGGTTAAATCTTGCTTGCCAGGTAGTAAACGAGTTAAATCTTGCTGCCAGGTAGTAAACGGCTTAAATCTTGCTGCCAGGTGCTAAAAGCATTAAATCTTGTCTTGCTGCCAGGTTGTAAAAGGGTTAAATCTTGCTGCCAGGTGGAAAAAAGGGGTTAAATCTTGCTGCCAGGTGGAAAAAAAAGGATTAAATCTTGCTACCAGGTGGGAAAAAAGGGTTAAATCTTACTGTCGTGTGGAAAAAAAAAGGGTTACATCTTGCTGCCAGGTGGTAAAAGGGTTAAATCTTGCTGCCACATGGAAAAAAGAGGTTAAATCTTGCTGCCAGGTGGAAAAAAGGGGTTAAATATTGCTGCCAGGTGGTAAAAGGGTTAAATCTTGCTGCCAGGTGGTAAACGGGTTAAATCTTGCTGCCAGGTGGTTAACAGCTTAAATCTTGCTGCCAAGTGGTAAACGGCTTAAATCTTGCTGCCAGGTAGAAAACAGGGTTAAATCTTGCTTGCCAGGTGGTAAACGGCTTAAATCTTGCTGCCAGGTAGTAAACGAGTTAAATCTTGCTGCCAGGTAGTAAAAGGGTTAAATCTTGCTGCCAGGTGGTAAACGGGTTAAATCTTGCTGCCAGGTTCTAAAATGGTTAAATCTTGCTGCCAGGTGGAAAAAAGGGGTTAAATCTTGCTGCCAGGTGGAAAAAAAAGGATTAAATCTTGCTACCAGGTGGGAAAAAAAGGGTTAAATCTTACTGTCGCATGGGAAAAAAAGGGTTAAATCTTGCTGCCACGTGAAAAAAAGAGGTTAAATCTTGCAGCCAGGTGGAAAAAAAAGGGGTTAAATATTGCTGCCAGGTGGTAAAAGGGTTAACTCTTGCTGCCAGGTGGAAAAAAGAGGTTAAATCTTGCTGCCTGGGGGAAAAAAAAGGATTAAATCTTGCTGCCAGGTAGTAAACGGGTTAAATCTTGCTGCCAGGTGGTAAACAGCTTAAATCTTGCTGCCAGGTAGTAAACGGGTTAAATCTTGCTGCCAGGTGGTAAACGGGTTAAATCTTGCTGCCAGGTGGTAAACGGGTTAAATCTTGCTGCCATGTGGTAAACGGCTTAAATCTCGCTGCCAGGTAGAAAAAAGGGCTAACTCTTGCTGCCAGGTGGTAAAAGGGTTAAATCTTTCTGCCTGGTAGTAAAAGGGTTAAATCATGCTGCCAGGTGGTAAAAGGGTTAAATCTTGCTGCCATGTGATAAACGGGTTAAATCTTGCTGCCTGGTGGTAAACTACTTAAATCATGCTGCCATGTAGAAAAAAGGGTTAAATCTTGCTGCCAGGTGGTAAAAGGGTTAAATCTTGCTTGCCAGGTGGTAAACGGGTTAAATCTTGCTGCCAGGTAGAAAAAAGGGTTAAATCTTGCTGCCAGTTGGTAAACGGTTAAATCTTGCTGCCAGGTGGTAAAAGGGTTAAATCTTGCTGCCAGGTGGTAAAAGGGTTAAATCTTGCTGCCATGTAGTAAACTGGTTAAATCTTGCTGCCAGGTGGTAAAAGGATTAAATCTTGCTTGCCAGGTGGTAAACAGGTTATATCTTGCTGCCAGGTGGTAAACGGCTTAAATCTTGCTGCCAGGTAGAAAAAGGGTTAAATCTTGCTGCCAGGTGGTAAACGGGTTAAATCTTGCTGCCAGGTAGTAAACGGGTTAAATCTTGCTGCCATTTGGTAAAAGGATTAAATCTTGCTGCCAGGTAGTAAACGGCTTAAATCTTGCTGCCAGGTAGTAAACAGGTTAAATCTTGCTTGCCAACTGGTAAACGGCTTAAATCTTGCTGCCAGGTAGTAAACGGGTTAAATCTTGCTGCCATTTGGTAAAAGGATTAAATCTTGCTGCCAGGTAGTAAACGGCTTAAATCTTGCTGCCAGGTGCTAAAAGCATTAAATCTTGTCTTGCTGCCAGGTTGTAAAATGGTTAAATCTTGCTGCCAGGTGGAAAAAAGGGGTTAAATCTTGCTGCCAGGTGGTAAAAGGGGTTAAATCTTGTTGCCAGGTGGAAAAAAGGGGTTAAATCTTGCTTGCCAGGTGGTAAAAGCATTAAATCTGGTCTTGCTGCCAGGTTCTAAAATGGTTAAATCTTGCTGCCAGGTGGAAAAAAGGGGTTAAATCTTGCTGCCAGGTGGAAAAAAAAGGATTAAATCTTGCTACCAGGTGGGAAAAAAAGGGTTAAATCTTGCTGCCACGTGAAAAAAAGAGGTTAAATCTTGCAGCCAGGTGGAAAAAAAGGGGTTAAATATTGCTGCCAGGTGGTAAAAGGGTTAACTCTTGCTGCCAGGTGGAAAAAAGAGGTTAAATCTTGCTGCCTGGGGGAAAAAAAAGGATTAAATCTTGCTGCCAGGTAGTAAACGGGTTAAATCTTGCTGCCAGGTGGTAAACAGCTTAAATCTTGCTGCCAGGTGGTAAACGGGTTAAATCTTGCTGCCAGGTGGTAAACGGGTTAAATCTTGCTGCCAGGTGGTAAACGGGTTAAATCTTGCTGCCATGTGGTAAACGGCTTAAATCTCGCTGCCAGGTAGAAAAAAGGGCTAACTCTTGCTGCCAGGTGGTAAAAGGGTTAAATCTTGCTGCCTGGTAGTAAAAGGGTTAAATCATGCTGCCAGGTGGTAAAAGGGTTAAATCTTGCTGCCATGTGGTAAACGGGTTAAATCTTGCTGCCTGGTGGTAAACTACTTAAATCATGCTGCCGTGTAGAAAAAAGGGTTAAATCTTGCTGCCAGGTGGTAAAAGGGTTAAATCTTGCTTGCCAGGTGGTAAACGGGTTAAATCTTGCTGCCAGGTAGAAAAAAGGGTTAAATCTTGCTGCCAGTTGGTAAACGGTTAAATCTTGCTGCCAGGTGGTAAAAGGGTTAAATCTTGCTGCCAGGTGGTAAAAGGGTTAAATCTTGCTGCCAGGTGGTAAACGGGTTAAATCTTGCTGCCAGGTAGTAAACGGGTTAAATCTTGCTGCCATTTGGTAAAAGGATTAAATCTTGCTGCCAGGTAGTAAACGGCTTAAATCTTGCTGCCAGGTAGTAAACAGGTTAAATCTTGCTTGCCAGTTGGTAAACGGCTTAAATCTTGCTGCCAGGTAGTAAACGGGTTAAATCTTGCTGCCATTTGGTAAAAGGATTAAATCTTGCTGCCAGGTAGTAAACGGCTTAAATCTTGCTGCCAGGTGCTAAAAGCATTAAATCTTGTCTTGCTGCCAGGTTGTAAAAGGGTTAAATCTTGCTGCCAGGTGGAAAAAAGGGGTTAAATCTTGCTGCCAGGTGGTAAAAGGGGTTAAATCTTGTTGCCAGGTGGAAAAAAGGGGTTAAATCTTGCTTGCCAGGTGGTAAAAGCATTAAATCTTGTCTTGCTGCCAGGTTCTAAAATGGTTAAATCTTGCTGCCAGGTGGAAAAAAGGGGTTAAATCTTGCTGCCAGGTGGAAAAAAAAGGATTAAATCTTGCTACCAGGTGGGAAAAAAAGGGTTAAATCTTACTGTCGCATGGGGGAAAAAAAGGGTTAAATCTTGCTGCCACGTGAAAAAAAGAGGTTAAATCTTGCTGCCAGGTGGAAAAAAAGGGGTTAAATATTGCTGCCAGGTGGTAAAAGGGTTAAATCTTGCTGCCAGGTAGAAAAAAATGGTTAAATCTTGCTGCCAGGTGGTAAACGGCTTAAATCTTGCTGCCAGGTAGTAAACGGGTTAAATCTTGCTGCCAGGTGGTAAGCGGGTTAAATCTTGCTGCCAGGTGGTAAACAGCTTAAATCTTGCTGCCAAGTAGTAAACGGGTTAAATCTTGCTGCCAGGTGGTAAACGGGTTAAATCTTGCTGCCATGTGGTAAACAGCTTAAATCTTGCTGCCAGGTAGAAAAAAGGGTTAAATCTTGCTGCCAGGTGGTAAAAGGGTTAAATCTTGCTGCCTGGTAGTAAAAGGGTTAAATCATGCTGCCAGGTGGTAAAAGGGTTAAATCTTGCTGCCATGTGGTAAACGGGTTAAATCTTGCTGCCAGGTGGTAAATGACTTAAATCTTGCTGCCACGTAGAAAAAAGGGTTAAATCTTGCTTGCCAGGTGGTAAACTGGTTAAATCTTGCTGCCAGGTGGTAAACGGCTTAAATCTTGCTGCCAGGTAGAAAAAAGGGTTAAATCTTGCTGCCAGTTGGTAAACGGCTTAAATCTTGCTGCCAGGTAGTAAACGGGTTAAATCTTGCTGCCAGGTGGTAAGCGGGTTAAATCTTGCTGCCAGGTGGTAAACAGCTTAAATCTTGCTGCCAAGTAGTAAACGGGTTAAATCTTGCTGCCAGGTGGTAAACGGGTTAAATCTTGCTGCCATGTGGTAAACAGCTTAAATCTTGCTGCCAGGTAGAAAAAAGGGTTAAATCTTGCTGCCAGGTGGTAAAAGGGTTAAATCTTGCTGCCTGGTAGTAAAAGGGTTAAATCATGCTGCCAGGTGGTAAAAGGGTTAAATCTTGCTGCCATGTGGTAAACGGGTTAAATCTTGCTGCCAGGTGGTAAATGACTTAAATCTTGCTGCCACGTAGAAAAAAGGGTTAAATCTTGCTTGCCAGGTGGTAAACTGGTTAAATCTTGCTGCCAGGTGGTAAACGGCTTAAATCTTGCTGCCAGGTAGAAAAAAGGGTTAAATCTTGCTGCCAGTTGGTAAACGGTTAAATCTTGCTGCCAGGTAATAAACGGGTTAAATCTTGCTGCCAGGTGGTAAAAGTGTTAAATCTTGCTGCCATGTAGTAAACTGGTTAAATCTTGCTGCCAGGTGGTAAAAGGATTAAATCTTGCTTGCCAGGTGGTAAACGGGTTAAATCTTGCTGCCAGGTGGTAAAAAGGTTAAATCTTGCTGCCAGGTGGAAAAAAGGGGTTAAATCTTGCTGCCAGGTGGAAAAAAGGGGTTAAATCTTGCTGCCAGGTGGAAAAAGGGGTTAAATCTTGCTGCCAGGTGGAAAAAAAGGATTAAATCTTGCTACCAGGTGGGAAAAGGGTTAAATCTTGCTGCCAGGTGCTAAAAGCATTAAATCTTGCTGCCATGTAGTAAACTGGTTAAATCTTGCTGCCAGGTTGTAAAAGGGTTAAATCTTGCTGCCAGGTGGAAAAAAGGGGTTAAATCTTGCTGCCAGGTGGAAAAAAAGGGTTAAATCTTACTGTCGCGTGGAAAAAAAAAGGGTTACATCTTGCTGCCAGGTGGAAAAAAGGGCATAAATCTTGCTGCCAGGTGGTAAAAGGGTTAAATCTTGCTGCCAGGTGGAAAAAGGGGTTAAATCTTGCTGACAGGTGGTAAAAGGTTTAAATCTTGCTGCCAGGGGGTAAAAGGGTTAAATCTTGCTGCCATGTGAAAAAAAGTGGTTAAATCTTGCTTGCCAGGTAGTAAACGAGTTAAATCTTGCTGCCAGGTAGTAAACGGCTTAAATCTTGCTGCCAGGTGCTAAAAGCATTAAATCTTGTCTTGCTGCCAAGTTGTAAAAGGGTTAAATCTTGCTGCCAGGTGGAAAAAAGGGGTTAAATCTTGCTGCCAGGTGGAAAAAAAAGGATTAAATCTTGCTACCAGGTGGGAAAAAAGGGTTAAATCTTACTGTCGCGTGGAAAAAAAAAGGGTTACATCTTGCTGCCAGGTGGTAAAAGGGTTAAATCTTGCTGCCACATGGAAAAAAGAGGTTAAATCTTGCTGCCAGGTGGAAAAAAGGGGTTAAATATTGCTGCCAGGTGGTAAAAGGGTTAAATCTTGCTGCCAGGTGGTAAACGGGTTAAATCTTGCTGCCAGGTGGTTAACAGCTTAAATCTTGCTGCCAAGTGGTAAACGGCTTAAATCTTGCTGCCAGGTAGAAAACAGGGTTAAATCTTGCTTGCCAGGTGGTAAACGGCTTAAATCTTGCTGCCAGGTAGTAAACGAGTTAAATCTTGCTGCCAGGTAGTAAAAGGGTTAAATCTTGCTGCCAGGTGGTAAACGGGTTAAATCTTGCTGCCAGGTTCTAAAATGGTTAAATCTTGCTGCCAGGTGGAAAAAAGGGGTTAAATCTTGCTGCCAGGTGGAAAAAAAAGGATTAAATCTTGCTACCAGGTGGGAAAAAAAGGGTTAAATCTTACTGTCGCATGGGAAAAAAAGGGTTAAATCTTGCTGCCACGTGAAAAAAAGAGGTTAAATCTTGCAGCCAGGTGGAAAAAAAAGGGGTTAAATATTGCTGCCAGGTGGTAAAAGGGTTAACTCTTGCTGCCAGGTGGAAAAAAGAGGTTAAATCTTGCTGCCTGGGGGAAAAAAAAGGATTAAATCTTGCTGCCAGGTAGTAAACGGGTTAAATCTTGCTGCCAGGTAGTAAACGGGTTAAATCTTGCTGCCAGGTGGTAAACAGCTTAAATCTTGCTGCCAGGTAGTAAACGGGTTAAATCTTGCTGCCAGGTGGTAAACGGGTTAAATCTTGCTGCCAGGTGGTAAACGGGTTAAATCTTGCTGCCATGTGGTAAACGGCTTAAATCTCGCTGCCAGGTAGAAAAAAGGGCTAACTCTTGCTGCCAGGTGGTAAAATGGTAAAAAGGTTAAATCTTGCTGCCTGGTAGTAAAAGGGTTAAATCATGCTGCCAGGTGGTAAAAGGGTTAAATCTTGCTGCCATGTGGTAAACGGGTTAAATCTTGCTGCCTGGTGGTAAACTACTTAAATCATGCTGCCATGTAGAAAAAAGGGTTAAATCTTGCTGCCAGGTGGTAAAAGGGTTAAATCTTGCTTGCCAGGTGGTAAACGGGTTAAATCTTGCTGCCAGGTAGAAAAAAGGGTTAAATCTTGCTGCCAGTTGGTAAACGGTTAAATCTTGCTGCCAGGTGGTAAAAGGGTTAAATCTTGCTGCCAGGTGGTACAAGGGTTAAATCTTGCTGCCATGTAGTAAACTGGTTAAATCTTGCTGCCAGGTGGTAAAAGGATTAAATCTTGCTTGCCAGGTGGTAAACAGGTTATATCTTGCTGCCAGGTGGTAAACGGCTTAAATCTTGCTGCCAGGTAGAAAAAGGGTTAAATCTTGCTGCCAGGTGGTAAACGGGTTAAATCTTGCTGCCAGGTAGTAAACGGGTTAAATCTTGCTGCCATTTGGTAAAAGGATTAAATCTTGCTGCCAGGTAGTAAACGGCTTAAATCTTGCTGCCAGGTAGTAAACAGGTTAAATCTTGCTTGCCAGTTGGTAAACGGCTTAAATCTTGCTGCCAGGTAGTAAACGGGTTAAATCTTGCTGCCATTTGGTAAAAGGATTAAATCTTGCTGCCAGGTAGTAAACGGCTTAAATCTTGCTGCCAGGTGCTAAAAGCATTAAATCTTGTCTTGCTGCCAGGTTGTAAAAGGGTTAAATCTTGCTGCCAGGTGGAAAAAAGGGGTTAAATCTTGCTGCCAGGTGGTAAAAGGGGTTAAATCTTGTTGCCAGGTGGAAAAAAGGGGTTAAATCTTGCTTGCCAGGTGGTAAAAGCATTAAATCTGGTCTTGCTGCCAGGTTCTAAAATGGTTAAATCTTGCTGCCAGGTGGAAAAAAGGGGTTAAATCTTGCTGCCAGGTGGAAAAAAAAGGATTAAATCTTGCTACCAGGTGGGAAAAAAAGGGTTAAATCTTGCTGCCACGTGAAAAAAAAGAGGTTAAATCTTGCAGCCAGGTGGAAAAAAAAGGGGTTAAATATTGCTGCCAGGTGGTAAAAGGGTTAACTCTTGCTGCCAGGTGGAAAAAAAGAGGTTAAATCTTGCTGCCTGGGGAAATAAAAAGGATTAAATCTTGCTGCCAGGTAGTAAACGGGTTATATCTTGCTGCCAGGTGGTAAACAGCTTAAATCTTGCTGCCAGGTAGTAAACGGGTTAAATCTTGCCAGGTGGTAAACGGGTTAAATCTTGCTGCCAGGTGGTAAACGGGTTAAATCTTGCTGCCATGTGGTAAACGGCTTAAATCTCGCTGCCAGGTAGAAAAAAGGGCTAACTCTTGCTGCCAGGTGGTAAAAGGGTTAAATCTTGCTGCCTGGTAGTAAAAGGGTTAAATCATGCTGCCAGGTGGTAAAAGGGTTAAATCTTGCTGCCATGTGGTAAACGGGTTAAATCTTGCTGCCTGGTGGTAAACTACTTAAATCATGCTGCCATGTAGAAAAAAGGCTTAAATCTTGCTGCCAGCTGGTAAAAGGGTTAAATCTTGCTTGCCAGGTGGTAAACGGGTTAAATCTTGCTGCCAGGTAGAAAAAAGGGTTAAATCTTGCTGCCAGTTGGTAAACGGTTAAATCTTGCTGCCAGGTGGTAAAAGGGTTAAATCTTGCTGCCAGGTGGTAAAAGGGTTAAATCTTGCTGCCATGTAGTAAACTGGTTAAATCTTGCTGCCAGGTGATAAAAGGATTAAATCTTGCTTGCCAGGTGGTAAACAGGTTATATCTTGCTGCCAGGTGGTAAACGGCTTAAATCTTGCTGCCAGGTAGAAAAAGGGTTAAATCTTGCTGCCAGGTGGTAAACGGGTTAAATCTTGCTGCCAGGTAGTAAACGGGTTAAATCTTGCTGCCATTTGGTAAAAGGATTAAATCTTGCTGTCAGGTAGTAAACGGCTTAAATCTTGCTGCCAGGTAGTAAACAGGTTAAATCTTGCTTGCCAGTTGGTAAACGGCTTAAATCTTGCTGCCAGGTAGTAAACGGGTTAAATCTTGCTGCCATTTGGTAAAAGGATTAAATCTTGCTGCCAGGTAGTAAACGGCTTAAATCTTGCTGCCAGGTGCTAAAAGCATTAAATGTTGTCTTGCTGCCAGGTTGTATAAGGGTTAAATCTTGCTGCCAGGTGGAAAAAAGGGGTTAAATCTTGCTGCCAGGTGGTAAAAGGGGTTAAATCTTGTTGCCAGGTGGAAAAAAGGGGTTAAATCTTGCTTGCCAGGTGGTAAAAGCATTAAATCTTGTCTTGCTGCCAGGTTCTAAAATGGTTAAATCTTGCTGCCAGGTGGAAAAAAGGGGTTAAATCTTGCTGCCAGGTGGAAAAAAAAGGATTAAATCTTGCTACCAGGTGGGAAAAAAAGGGTTAAATCTTACTGTCGCATGGGAAAAAAAAAGGGTTAAATCTTGCTGCCACGTGAAAAAAAGAGGTTAAATCTTGCTGCCAGGTGGAAAAAAAGGGGTTAAATATTGCTGCCAGGTGGTAAAAGGGTTAACTCTTGCTGCCAGGTGGAAAAAAGAGGTTAAATCTTGCTGCCTGGTGGAAAAAAAAGGATTAAATCTTGCTGCCAGGTAGTAAACGGGTTAAATCTTGCTGCCAGGTAGTAAACAGCTTAAATCTTGCTGCCAGGTAGTAAACGGGTTAAATCTTGCTGCCAAGTGGTAAAAGGGTTAAATCTTGCTGCCAGGTGGTAAACGGTTTAAATCTTGCTGCCATGTGGTAAACGGCTTAAATCTCGCTGCCAGGTAGAAAAAAGGGTTAAATCTTGCTGCCAGGTGGTAAAAGGGTTAAATCTTGCTGCCTGGTAGTAAAAGGGTTAAATCATGCTGCCAGGTGGTAAAAGGGTTAAATCTTGCTGCCATGTGGTAAACGGGTTAAATCTTGCTGCCAGGTGGTAAACTACTTAAATCATGCTGCCACGTAGAAAAAAGGGTTAAATCTTGCTGCCAGGTGGTAAAAGGGTTAAATCTTGCTTGCCAGGTGGTAAACGGGTTAAATCTTGCTGCCAGGTAGAAAAAAGGGTTAAATCTTGCTGCCAGTTGGTAAACGGTTAAATCTTGCTGCCAGGTAGTAAACGGGTTAAATCTTGCTGCCAGGTGGTAAAAGGGTTAAATCTTGCTGCCATGTAGTAAACTGGTTAAATCTTGCTGCCAGGTGGTAAAAGGATTAAATCTTGCTTGCCAGGTGGTAAACGGGTTAAATCTTGCTGCCAGGTGGTAAAAAGGTTAAATCTTGCTGCCAGGTTGTAAACGGGTTAAATCTTGCTGCCAGGTGGAAAAAAGGGGTTAAATCTTGCTGCCAGGTGGAAAAAAAAGGATTAAATCTTGCTACCCGGTGGGAAAAGGGTTAAATCTTGCTGCCAGGTGCTAAAAGCATTAAATCTTGTCTTGCTGCCAGGTTGTAAAAGGGTTAAATCTTGCTACCAGGTTGTAAATGGGTTAAATCTTGCTGCCAGTTTGTAGAAGGGTTAAATATTGCTGCCAGGTAGTAAACAGGTTAAATCTTGCTGCAAGGTGGTAAAAGGGTGGTAAATTGTACGCTCTGCGAAACCATTATATACTGTGGGGCTGTATTATACTCTAGGGGGCTGCAATGTACTCTAGGGGGCTGCAATGTACTCTATGGGGCTGCATTGTACTCTGTGGGGCTGCATTGTACTCTATGGGGCTGCATTGTACTCTATGGGGCGGTATTATACTCTATGGGGTGGCAATAAACTCTATGGGGTGGATATATACTATATGAGGCGGCATTGTACTCTATGGGTCTGCATTGTGCACTATGCGGTGACATTATACTCTGTGGGGCGGTATTATACATGTATGGGGCTGTATTAAAGTCTATGGGGCGGCATTGTACTCAATGGGGCAGCATTATACTCTGTGGCTGTGTTTTACTCTAAGGGATGGCCTGCATTATACTCTATGGGGTAGCTGCATTATACTCTATATGGGGGGCTGCATTATGCTCTATGGGGGGCTGCATTATGCTCTATGGGGCGGCATTATACTGTATGGGGCGGCATTGTACTCTCTGGGGCAGCATTGTTTTCTATGGGGCTGCATTGTACTCTATGGGGCAGAATTATACTCTGTGGGGCTGAATTATACACTATGGGGCTGCATTATACTCTATGGTAGGATGGCAATATACTGTATGGGGCGGCATTGTACTCTATGGGGCGGCATTGTACTCTATGGAGCTGCATTGTATTCTATGGGACGGATTTATACTCTGTGGGGCGACATTGTACTCTATGGGTCTGCATTGTATGCTATGCGGCGGCATTAAACTTTATGGGGCAGCATTATACTCTGTGGAGCTGCATTATACTCTATGGGGCGGTATTGTACTCTATGGGGCGGTATTGTTCTCTATGGGGCGGTATTGTACTCTATGGGGCAGCATTATACTCTATGGAGCAGCATTATACCGAATGGGGCTGTATTATACCCTGTGGGGCTGCATTGTACTCTATGGGGCTGCATTTTACTCTATGCGGCGGCATTATACTCTATGGGGCGGCATTATACTCTATGGGGCGGCATTGTACTCTATGGTGGAACGACATTATACAGTATGGGGCTGTATTATACTCTATGGGGCCGCAGTTTACTCTAGGGGGCTGCATTGTACCCTATGGGGCGGCATTGTACGCTATGATGGGGCGGCATTATACTGTATGGGGCTGTATTGTTCTCTATGGGGCTGCACAGTACTCTATGGCGAGGCACTGTAATCTATGGGATGGCCTGCATTATACTCTTTGAGGAGCTGCATTGTGCTCTATGAGGGGGGCTGCATTATACTCTTTGGGGCTGCGTTGTACTCTATGGGGCGGAATTATACTCTGTGGGGCTGGATTATACACTGTGGGGCTGCATTATACTTTATGGTGGGATGGCAATATACTGTATGGGGCTGCATTGTACTCTATGGGGCGGCATTGTACTCTATGAGGCGGCATTATACTCTGTGGGATGGCATTGTACTCTATGGGGCGGCATTGTACTCTATGGGTCTGCATTGTACACTATGCGGCGGCATTATACTCTATGGGGCAGCATTATACTCTATGGTGCAGCATTATACTCTGTGGGGCTGGATTATACACTATGGGGCTGCATTATACTTTATGGTGGGATGGCAATATACTGTATGGGGCTGCATTGTACTCTGTGGGACGGCATTGTACTCTATGGGGCGGCATTGTACTCTATGGGACGGCATTGTATTCTATGGGACGGATATATACTCTGTGGGGCGGCATTGTACTCTATGGGTCTGCATTGTACACTATGCAGCGGCATTATACTCTATGGGGCAGTATTATACTCTATTGGGCAGCATTATACTCTGTGGGGCGGTATTGTACTCTATGGGGCGGTATTGTACTCTATGGGGCGGTATTGTACTCTATGGGGCTGCATTATACTCTATGGGGCTGCATTATACTCTATGGGGCGGCATTATACTCTATGGGGCTGCATTGTACTCTATGGTGGGGCGGCATTATACTATATGGGGCTGTATTATGCTCTATATGGCGGAATTGTACTCTATGGGGCTGCATTGTACTCTATGGGGCTGCACTGTACTCTATGTGGATGCACTGTAATCTGTGGGATGGCCTGCATTATACTCTATGGGGTAGCTGCATTTTGCTCTATGAGGGGGGGCTGCATTATACTCTTTGGGGTGGCTACATTATACTCTATGGGGTAGAATTATACACTATGGGGCGGCATTATACTCTATGGGGTGGCATTGTACTCTATAAGTCTGCATTGTACGCTATGCGGAAGCATCATACGCTATGCGACAGCATTGTACGCTACGCGGCAGCATTGTACTCTGTGGGGCTGCATTGTACTCTTTCGGGCAGCATAGTAGTCTGAGGGGCTGTATTGTACTCTATGGGATGGGCTGCGTTATACTCTATCGGGTAGTGGTATTATACTCTATGAGGGCGGCATTGTACCCTATGGGGCAGCATTGTACCCTATGGGGCAGCATTGTACCCTATGGGGCGGCATTATACTCTATGGGGCGGCATTATACTCTATGGGGTGGCATTATACTCTGTAGGGCGGCATTGTACTCTATGGGGCTGCATTGTACTCTATGGCATTCTATGGGGTAACATTATATTGTATGGGGCGGCATTGTACTCTATGGGGCGCCATTGTACTCTATGGGGCGGCATTGTACTCTATGGCATTCTATGGGGTAAAATTGTACCCTATGGGGCGGCATTGTAACCCTATGGGGCGGCATTGTACCCTATGGGGCGGCATTGTACTCTATGGGGTGGCCTGCAATATACTCTATGGGGTGGCCTGCATTATACTCTATGGGGTGGCCTGCATTATACTCTATGTGGCGGCATCATACTCTATTGGGCAGCATTATACTTTGTGGCTGCATTATATTCTATGGGGCTGCATTGTACTATATGGAGCAGCATTATACTCTATGGGGCAGCATTGTACTCTATGGGGCGCCATTGTACTCTATGGGTCTGCATTTTATGCTATGCAGCGGCATTATACTCTATGGGGCGTCATTATAATCTATGGGGATGCATTGTACTCTATGGGGCAGCATTGTACTCTATGGGGCAGCATTGTACTCTATGGGGCTGCATTGTACTCTATGGGGCTGCATTGTACTCTATGGGGCTGCATTGTACCCTATGGGGCTGCATTGTACTCTATGGGGCTGCATTGTACTCTATGGGGCTGCAATATACTTTTTGGTGGGGCAGCATTATACTGTATCAGGCTGTATTATACTCTATGGGGCAGCATTGTATTCTCTGTGGCAGCATTCTACTCTATGGGGCTGCATTATGCTTTCAGGTGGGGTGGCATTGTACTCTATGGGCCTGCATTATACTCTATGGGGTAGCTGCATTATGCTCTGAGGGGGTTTGAATTATACTCTTTGGAGTGGCTGAATTATACTCTATGGGGTGGCTGCTTTATACTTTATGGGGCAGAATTGTACTCTATAGGTCTGCATTGTATGCTATGCTATGTGGCGGCATCATACTCTATTAGGCAGCATTATACTCTATGTGGCTGCATTATACTTTATGGTGGGGTAGCATTGTACCGTATGAGGCTGTATTATATTCTATGGGGCTGAATTGTACCCTATGGGGCTGCATTATACTCAATGGGGCGGCATTATACTCAATGGGGCGGCATTATACTCTATGGTGGGGCAGTATTGTACTCTATGGGGCGGCATTGTACTCTATGGGGCGGCATTGTACTTTATGGGGCGGCATTGTACTTTATGGGGCGGCATTGTACTCTATGGGGCGGCATTGTACTCTATGGGGCGGCATTGTACTCTATGGGGCGACATTGTACTCTATGGGGCGACACTGTACTCTATGGGGCGACACTGTACTCTATGGGGCGGCATTGTACTCTAGGGGGCGGCATTGTACTCTATGGGATGGCATTATACTTTTTGGAGCGCCATTATACTGTATGGGACTGTATTATATTGTATGAGACTGTATTATACTGTATGGGGCGGCATTGAACTCTATGGGGCGGCACTGAACTCTATGGGGCGGCATTGTACCCTGTGGGGTGGCATTGTACCCTGTGGGGCGGCATTGTACCCTGTGGGGCGGCATTGTACCCTGTGGGGCGGCATTGTACTCTGTGGGGCGGCATTGTACCCTGTGGGGCGGCATTGTACTCTGTGGGGCGGCAGTGTACTCTGTGGGGCAGAAGTGTACTCTGTGGGGCAGCAGTGTACTCTGTGGGGCAGCAGTGTACTCTATTGGGCTGCAGTGTACTCTATTGGGCTGCAGTGTACTATATATGTACTATATGGGGCTGCATTATACTGTATGGAGGCCTATGGGCTGTGTATTATACTATATGGAGGATTATGGGATGCATTATACTATATGGAGGACTATGGGAAGTGTATTTTACTATATGGAGGACTATGGGGAGTGCATTATACTATGTTGAGGACTATGGGGAATGCATTATACTATATGGAGGACTATGGGGAGTGTATTTTACTATATGGAGGACTATGGGGAGTGTATTTTACTATATGGAGGACTATGGGGAGTGTATTTTACTATATGGAGGACTATGGGGAGTGTATTTTACTATATGGAGGACTATGGGGAGTGTATTTTACTATATGGAGGACTATGGGGAGTGTATTTTACTATATGCAGGACTATGGGGAGTGTATTATACTATATGGAGGACTATAGGGAGTGCATTATACGGTATAGAGGACTATGGGGAGTGTATTATACTATATGGAGGACTATGGGATGTATTATACTATGCGGAGGACTATGGAGTGTATTATACTATGCAGAGGACTATGGGGAGTGCATTATACTATGTGGAGGACTATGGGGAGTGTATTATACTATATGGAGGACTATGGGGAGTGCATTATACTGTATGGAGGACTATGGGGAGTGCATTATACTGTATAAAGGACTATGGGGAGTGTATTATACTATATGGAGGACTATGGGGAGTGCATTATGCTGTATGGAGAACTAAGGGCTATGGGATGTATTATACTATGCGGAGGACTATGGGATGTATTATACTATATGGAGGACTATGGGATGTATTATACTATGCGGAGTACTATGGAGTGTATTATACTATATGGAGGACTATGGGGTGTTTTATACTATGCGGAGGACTATGGGGAGTGCATTATACTATGTGGAGTACTATGAGGAGTGTATTATACTATGTGGAGTACTATGGGTTGTGCATTATACTATATGGAGGACTATGGGCTGTGTATTATACTATATGGAGGACTATGGGATGCATTATACTATATGGAGGACTATGGGGAGTGTATTTTACTATATTGAGGACTATGGGCTGTGTATTATACTATATGGAGGACTATGGAGTGTATTATACTATATGGAGGACTATGGGGAGTGTATTATACAATGCGGAGGACTATGGGGTGTATTATACTATATGGAGGACTATGGAATGTATTATACTATACGGAGGACTATGGAGTGTATTATACTATGCGGAGGACTATGGGGTGTATTATACTATGCCGAGGACTATGGGGAGTGCATTATACTATGTGGAGTACTATGGGGAGTGCATTATACTATATGGAGGACTATGGGCTATGGGATGTATTATATTATGCGGAGAACTATGGAGTGTATTATACTATATGGAGGGCTATGGGATGTATTATACTATGCGGAGGACTATGGAGTGTATTATACTATGCGGAGGACTATGGGGTGTATTATACTTTGCGGAGGACTATGGGCTGTGCATTATACTATGTGGAGTACTATGGGCTGTGCATTATACTATGTGGAGTACTATGGGGAGTGTATTATACTATATGGAGGACTATGGGGTGTATTATACTATGCGGAGGACTATGGGGAGTGTATTATACTATGTGGAGTACTGTGGGGAGTGTATTATACTATGTGGAGTACTATGGGCTGTGCATTATACTATGTGGAGTACTATGGGGAGTGTATTATACTATATGGAGGACTATGGGGTGTATTATACTATGCGGAGGACTATGGGGAGTGTATTATACTATGCGGAGGACTATGGGGAGTGTATTATACTATGTGGAGTACTATGGGCTGTGCATTATACTATATGGAGGACTATGGGCTGTGTATTATACTATGCGGAGGACTATGGGGTGTATTATACTATGTGGAGTACTGTGGGGAGTGTATTATACTATGTGGAGTACTATGGGCTGTGCATTATACTATGTGGAGTACTATGGGGAGTGTATTATACTATATGGAGGACTATGGGGTGTATTATACTATGCGGAGGACTATGGGGAGTGTATTATACTATGCGGAGGACTATGGGGAGTGTATTATACTATGTGGAGTACTATGGGCTGTGCATTATACTATATGGAGGACTATGGGCTGCGCATTATACTATGTGGAGTACTATGGGCTGTGCATTATACTATGTGGAGTACTATGGGGAGTGTATTATACTATATGGAGGACTATGGGGTATATTATACTATGCGGAGGACTATGGGGAGTGTATTATACTATGTGGAGTACTGTGGGGAGTGTATTATACTATGTGGAGTACTATGGGCTTTGCATTATACTATGTGGAGTACTATGGGGAGTGTATTATACTATATGGAGGACTATGGGCTGTGCATTATACTATGTGGAGTGCTATGGGGAGTGTATTATACTATGTGGAGGACTATGGGCTGTGCATTATACTATGCGGAGGACTATGGGGAGTGTATTATACTATGTGGAGGACTATGGGCTGTGCATTATACTATGCGGAGGACTATGGGGAGTGTATTATACTATGTGGAGTACTATGGGGAGTGTATTATACTATGTGGAGTACTATGGGCTGTGCATTATACTATATGGAGGACTATGGGGAGTGCATTATGCTATATGGAGGACTATGGGCTGTGCATTATACTATATGGAGGACTATGGGCTGTGCATTATACTATATGGAGGACTATGGGGAGTGCATTATGCTATGTGGAGTACTATGGGGAGTGTATTATACTATATGGAGGACTATGGGCTGGGTATTATACTATGCGGAGGACTATGGGGAGTGCATTATACTATGTGGAGTACTATGGGGAGTGTATTATACTATGTGGAGTACTATGGGCTGTGCATTATACTATATGGAGGACTATGGGCTGTGCATTATACTATATGGAGGACTATGGGATGTGCATTATACTACATGTACGGACTATGGGCTGTGCATTATACTACATGGAGGACTATGGGCTGTGCATTATACTATATGGAGGACTATGGGCTGTGCATTATACTACATGTACGGACTATGGGCTGTGCATTATACTATATGGAGGACTATGGGCTGTGCATTATACTACATGGAGGACTATGGGGAGTGTGTTATACTATGCGGAGGACTATGGGGAGTGCATTATACTATATGGAGGACTATGGGCTGTGCATTATACTATATGGAGGACTATGGGCTGTGCATTATACTATATGGAGGACTATGGGGAGTGTGTTATACTATGCGGAGGACTATGGGGAGTGCATTATGCTATGTGTAGTACTATGGGGAGTGTATTATACTATGTGGAGTACTATGGGCTGTGCATTATACTATATGGAGGACTATGGGGAGTGCATTATACTATGTGGAGTACTATGGGGAGTGTATTATACTATGTTGAGTACTATGGGCTGTGCATTATACTATATGGAGGACTATGGGCTGTGCATTATACTATATGGAGGACTATGGGCTGTGCATTATACTATATGGAGGACTATGGGCTGTGCATTACACTAAACAATCAAAATGCTGCCTATTCATTCAGTGACTGGATTGTTTATGCCGGTACAAAAATCATTGTTCTCTGCAGCACATCGCTCAGAGAAAAGTTCAGATATGCTGCTGATAACATGATACTGTATGGGGACAGATTGATCTATCAGTGATTGTGTCCATCGTTCTTCCTCAGTCGGTGTAAAGAGGTCGGGAAACAATGGTTGAACGACTTCAATATTGTTGATCGCACTCGTTTAACGGCCTGAACTCAGCGTATGTGAATACAACTGAAATGTTTCTGTGTGATGCTGCAATATGTGAACATTGGGGGTCCCACTTAAAACTTTTGCCCAGAGCCCACTTTGTCTAAAACCGGCCCTGTGCACACCACACCACTGTACAGTGAGAGGAAGGACTTTTACCTGTGATTTACACTTGCATCTGAAAACACAAACAATAGTTTAGAATTAGATTTACTGAAGTATTTAATAAAAGTCACTCAGTTGGGCGACTCATTTTTAGGCCATATTCACACGTGATTTTTTTTCTCATCTGCAGAAAACCAAACAATCTAATTTTCATTAGTGTGCGGCTTCCTTTTTTTTTTTTTGGTCCATGTGTCCATTTTTACCATCAGTATGTCATCCATTTATCTTTGTATGAAAAAATAAAAAAGCTGATGGAAATTTCCCAAGTTTTTCCTAATAGTCAGTCAATGGGTGAATGTGATCCACAATTCACCCCAAACCTGACAGGTTACTAGCTCCATAGAATATAAGGGCCAGTGAAAAAAACTTTTCTCTCTCCTGTGACGTTCTGCCTGTGGTTGGGCGTCATAGAAGACAGTGATTTTTACTATATACCGGAATACTGCTGTATGTGGCATAAGAGATCAGACAATCGCAGATTCAAGTCCCCTAAGAGGACTAACAAATAGAGAAAGAAGTGAAGAAAAACGTGTTTAAAAAGTAAAAAAAAGTTCAAATCACACCCCCTCTTCTCCAGTTAACATTAAAGAAAGAAAAAAAATAAAAAAATACACATATTTGGTATCAACGTGTTCAGAAAAGTCCAATCTATGAAAATATAAAATTAATTGACCCAATCTGTAAAAACTGTAAAGCAAAGAAGAAATCAAAATGGCAAAATTGCAGGTTTTTGATTGCTACAATTTCACAAAAAATGCATTAAGAAGCGATCAAAGCGTTGAAACTACCCCAAAATAGTATCAATAAAACCATCAGGTCACCATGCAAAACACAAGTCCTCACACAGCTCCATCGACCACAAATTAAAATGTTACGGGTATTCAAAAATGCAGACTCAAGCTAATTTTTGCTAATTTTTTTTCACCACTTAAAAGAAAAAATACAAGTTTGGTATCGTGGTAATCGTACTGGCCTGACTGGTCCGGGCATTTGCCGTGCGTAAAGAACGGACATCAGAAAACAGAAATTCATTATTATATATACTTATAGAGACAGCATTACAATCACTGTTCTGAATTACATGACTTTTCTTATTTAGGACTTACCGGTACATAAATTGAGCTTCGATTTTTGCTCGATATTTTTCAAATCTAAATAACTGCAAAATCCTGAATTGAAGAAATAGAGAGGTTTCCTTATGAATAGCCTGATCTTAAAAACCAATTGTATCAATAGTAAATATTGCCATAACGAGCTAATTAATAAATATAAGGCTTTCTTATTAAAAATGTATGGGAAATGAGAATTGGGGAGTAGATGAAGCTTGTCATAAGAAATCAGAAACGTATATAGACAGAAAATGGGAAATAATATGGACAGACCAGGAGTAGAAGAAACACTTACTCACTCTGAACGCCTACTATAAACTCTCAAAGGAGTTCCGGGTGAGCGGTTGCTTATATATTCCTCATGATGTCATAATATCCAGGCAGAGGTGACGATGGTGAAGATTTTGTGATGTCACAACATTCTAGAATGTGCTTAGGACAAGCCCTGCAGCCAATGCTATTCAATATAATCATGTATAATAAAGTCTATGGAGGGTTTATAATTGATTTTGCTAAATATTAATATTAACATATTAATTACAATTAATATTAATATAAAATAATTAGAACACTTAATATTGAACAGAATTAAGTATGCTTATTTCCCCCTATATACCTTGTATATATAAATATTTCCCCTTCTATATAACATATGAGCCCCCTATATACCGTAAGAGGCCACACACAGCCCCTATAAACCTTAAGAGCCCCACATAGGCTCCCTATATATAGCATGAGCCCCACATAGCCTTCCTATATACACCATGAGCCCCACATAGCCTCCCTATATACAGCATGAGCCCCACATAGCTTCCCTATATAGAGCATGAGCCCCACATAGTCTCTCTATATACAGCATGAGCCCCACATAGCCTCCACATATACAGCATGAGCCCCACATAGCTTCCCCATATACAGCATGAGCTCCACATAACCTCTATATACACCATGAGCCCCACATAGCCTCCCTATATACAGCATGAGCCCCACATAGCTTCCCTATATAGAGCATGAGCCCCACATAGCCTCTCTATATACAGCATGAGCCCCACATAGCCTCCACATATACAGCATGAGACCCACATAGCCTCCACATATACAGCATGAGCCCCACATAGCCTCCACATATACAGCATGAGCCCCACATAACCTCTATATACAGCATGAGCCCCACATAGCCTCCACATATACAGCATGAGACCCACATAGCTTCCCTATATACAGCATGAGCCCCACATAGTCTCTCTATTTACAGCATGAGCCCCACATAGCCTCCCCATATACAGCATGAGCCCCACATAGCTTCCCCATATACAGCATGATCTCCACATAACCTCTATATACAGCATGAGTCCCACATAGCTTCCCCATATACAGCTTGAGCTCCACATAGCCTCCTATTTACAGCATGAGGCCCACATAGCCTGTCTATATACAGTATAAGCCCCCACATTGCCTCCCCATGTCCAGCATGAGCCCCACATAGCCTCTCCATGTCCAGCATGATGCCCACATAGCCTCCACATATACAGCATGAGCCCCACATAGTCTCTCTATATACAGCATGAGCCCCACATAGCCTCTCCATGTCCAGCATGAGCTCCACATAGCCTCCACATATACAGCATGAGCCCCACATAACCTCTATATACAGCATGAGCCCCACATAGCCTCCACATATACAGCATGAGTCCCACATAGCCTCCACATATACAGCATGAGCCCCACATAGCCTCTCCATGTCCAGCATGAAAAATTGTTGTCTATTTCTTGCGACTGAACATATGGGCTTCTCATTACAGTAGGGGCATATTGTTGTCCTCTCCTTGCCCCGAATTATCAGCACTGCTGCACTTTATTTGTCTAGAACGGCTTTTTGAGCTAATACGTTTACATCCTATCAACGTAATCACTTATTGGTACATTTGACTTAGTTGTCCATATCAGTGCACTATATTTATTTTTGCATTTCCCTTGTTTTTGCTTTTTTGCTTGACTGATGTATTATATACTGCTTGGAGGAGGGAGCGTCAGCAGACGCATCCACCTCCATCATTCTGTGCATGTGGTCGGCCAGGCAGTACAGGTGCTGATGGGCGGAGGTGAGCAGTAACACGACTGCCGGTATCCTTCAATCTTTGATGACTTTTTTATGTATGTGTATGTCTGTTTAAGGGTAAAAAGGGTTAAGGGAGAACGACGTGGAGAGGGGACACCAAATCCATTCGCTAGGGTGTCAACCTCCGCTGCTAAGAAGGCCACGAGTCCAATAGGGAATTCTAGGGATAGCCTGGGTTGTGTCTTTATGTATATTGATAAAGGTACTTTTAGATTTATCTATTAAAAGTTATTTTAAGTTTGTTTGTTTTTTTGGCTTTGGTTACTGTTTGACTTTACACCCCACCTTCTTTATCTTTCTTTTGGCATATAGTTTTGTCCAACATGAAGCTCCAATAGCCTCCCCATGTCCAGCATGAGACCCCCATAGCCTCCCCATGTCCAGCACGAGAGCCCCATAGCCTTCTCATCTCAAGCCAAACATCCCATACACACACAGTGGCGTACCGCCAATGGAGGCAGGCCATCACTGCTATGGGGACGTGAACCGGGGAGGGGGGCGCACCACACTGGGCCCTCCCCGCACCGGGCCCCACCTCCGCCCATCAGCACCCGTACTTCCTGGCCGACCGCCCACACAGAATGATGGGGGTGGAAGCGTCAACTGACACTCCCTCCTCCATCATCATTGCTCGCGCTGATGGCCGGAGGGGGGGGCCCAGTGCAAGCAATGATGATGGAGGAGGGAGGGTCAGCAGTCACTTCCACCCCATAATTCTTCCTCGTCGTCTGACGTCTTAGAGCAGCGGTTGCGATGACGCCAACACATGGCGCCCGTTGCTCTGAGATGCCCGGCGCTTCACAATGCACGCTGAGGAGACTGGAGCACTGGGTGGAACCAGGAGAGGTGAGTACTGTATTAATTTTTTTAAAATCAGGGACCAGTGGCCATAATACAGTATGGGGGGTGCATTATATTGTGTGGAGGACCATGGGGAGTGCATTATACTGTGTGGAGGACCATGGGGGTGCATTATACTGTATGCAGGATCATGGTGGGCGCATTATATTGTGTGGGGGACCATGGGGGTGCATTAAACTATATGGAGGTCTATGGGGGTACATTATTCTTGTATAGAGGACCATGGGGGGTGCATTATATTGTGTGGAGGACCATGGGGAGTGCATTATACTTGTATAGAGGACCATGGGGGGTGCATTATATTGTGTGGAGGACCATGGGGAGTGCATTATACTTGTATAGAGGACCATGGGGGGTGCATTATATTGTTTGGAGGACCATGGGGAGTGCATTATACTGGGTGGAGGATCATGGTGGGCGCATTATATTGTGTGGGGGACCATGGGGGTGCATTATACTGTATAGAGGATCTTGGGGGGCACATTATACTGGTATAGGGGACCATAAGGGGGTGCATTATATTGTGAGGAGGACCATGGGGAGGTAGGTTTTTTTTGGGTGGGGCGGCTCAATTAGAACTTCTGTTATTGGGGCACATGATTTCTATGTACAGTTATATGAAAAAGTTTGGGCACCCCTATTAATCTTAAGCTTATTGTTTTATAAAAATTGGTGTTTTTGCAACAGCTATTTCAGTTTGATATATGTAATAACTGTTGGACACAGTAATGTTTCTGCCTTGAAATGAGGTTTATTGTACTAACAGAAAATGTTCAATCTGCATTCAAACAAAATTTGACAGGTGCATAAGTTTGGGCACCTCACCAGAAAAGTGACATTAATATTTAGTAGATCCTCCTTTTGCAAAAATAAGAGCCTCTAGTCGCTTCCTGTAGCTTTTAATGAGTTCTTGGATCCTGGATGAAGGTATTTTTGACCATTCCTCTTTACAAAACAATTCCAGTTCAGTTAAGTTTGATGGTCGTCGAGCATGGACAGCCCTCTTCAAATGATCCCACAGATGTTCAATGATATTCAGGTCTGGGGACTGGGATGGCCATTCCAGAACATTGTAATTGTTCCTCTGCATGAATACCTGAGTAGATTTGGAGCGGTGTTTTGGATCATTGTCTTGCTGAAAGATCCATCCCCTGCGTAACTTCAACTTTGTCACTGATTCTTGAACATTATTGTCAAGAATCTGCTGATTCTGAGTGGAATCCATGCATCCCTCAACTTTAACAAGATTCCTGGTGCCGGCATTTGCCACACAGCCCCAAAGCATGATGGAACCTCCACCAAATTTTACTGTGGATAGCAAGTGTTTTTCTTGGAATGCTGTGTTCTTTTGCCGCCATGCATAACGCCTTTTTGTATGACCAAACAACTCAATCTTGGTTTCATCAGTCCACAGGACCTTCTTCCAAAAAGAAATTGGCTTCTCCAAATGTGCTTTTGCATACCTCAGCCGACTCTGTTTGTGGCGTGCTTGCCGAAATGGCTTCTTTCGCATCACTCTCCCATACAGCTTCTCCTTGTGCAAAGTGCGTTGTATAGTTGACCGATGCACAGTGACACCATCTGCAGCAAGTTGATGCTGCAGCTCTCGGGAGGTGGTCTGAGGATCGTCCTTGACTGATCTCACCAGTAGTGTTGAGCGATACCTTCCGATATCAGGAAATATCGGATCGGATTGGATCGGGCCGATTCCCAAAAAGTATTGGACATCGCCGATTCCGATACCGGAAACCAATGCAAGTCAATGGGACACAAATATCGGAATGAAAATAAACCCTTTCTTTCCTTGTAGGTTAATTCTACATGAAGGAAAACAACTAACAATAATGTAGAATGTATTGGGGGAGGTGGTTGCCCAAATCGATGGGAACAGTGCACAGTGAAACATGAAAAGCCGGCAATTCAGCAGCGGCATACACCGGTACCCGACAATTTATAACAGAAAGAATAGAGCTTCACACATAGATTAGATAGATAGAAACATGTCAGTCACATATATATGAAGTACAGTGACAGTGTTGCTTACTGTACTTGTCATTTAGTGTAAAGGATTTATTAAAAAAAATATTAGTGTTTTCATGCACCGTCTCTTTAAAAAAGCCGGCCGGCAATTCAGCAGCGGTACCCGACAATTTAGAATAGAAAGAATAGAGAATCACACATAGATTAGATAGATAGAAACATGTCAGTCACATATATATGAAGTACAGTGACAGTGTTGATTACTGTACTTGTCATTTAGTGTTAAAATAAAGGATTTATTAAAAAAAAAATTGGCGTGGGGTTCCTCCTAATTTTAGTCTCTAGCGGAGGTTAAGCAGACGGCTGGGGCAGATGTTTGAAGCCTGGGAAGGGGGTAACACCCACGGAGCTTCCCAGGCTACTAATATCAGCCCCTAGCTGAATACCTAGCCTTTACTAGCTATTAAAATGGGGGACCCCCCCAAAAAAAATGACGTGGGGTCCCCCCTATTTTAATAGCTAGCAAAGGCTAGGCAGACAGCTGGGGGCTGATATTAATAGCCCAGGAAGGGTGCCATGAATATTGGCCCCCTCCCAGGCTAGAAACACCAGCCGTCAGCCGCCCCAGAAATGGCGCATCCATAGGATGCGCCAATTCTGGCACTTAGCCTCGCTCTTCCCACTGCCCTGGTGCGGTGGCAGTGCGGTAATAGGGCTGGGGTTGATGTCAGCTTATAATGCCAGCTGACACCAAGCCCAGGTTAGTAATGGAGAGGCGTCTATAAGACAGCCCCATTACTAACCCCATAGTCAAAGTTACAAAAAAACACAAACACCCAGAATAAAGTCCTTTAATTGAAATAAAGACACATCCAGACACGGATGAGCGCAACCATGCCTGCGCTTCTCAGTGTCTGCGGCATGTCAGGCTGGATGGCAGATTTCGGCTGCGATCCAGCCTGTCATCTCTATGTAGCAGAGCTGGATCCGTCCTGGGAACCATGGAGAGGTAAGGATGATGTTGGTTTATTATTTTACTTTTATTGCAGGAGATCGTTGGCTTCAGCTGGAATGGGCGTGACGATAAGTATGGTTTAATTTAGAACATTAAAAAATTGTGTGTTTATTTCAATTAAAGGACTTTATTCTGGGTGTTGTGTTTTTTTTTAAATACTTTACTAGAAATTCATGGTGGTCATGTCTAATATTGGCGTGACCCCATGAATTTCGGGCTTAGGGACAGCTGATAATGCCAAGCTGGCCCTAACCCCTTTATTACCCAGTGAGCCACCGCACCAGGGCCCTGGATGAGTTGGGTACAGCGCCAGAAGATGGCGCTTCTATGAACGCGCCATTTTCTGGGGTGGCTGCGGACTGCAATTTGCAGCGGAGGGGGGGGGCAGAAAGCTTGGGCCTCCCTGCGCTGCGGATTCCAACTCCCAGCTGCCTAGTTGTACCTGGCTTGACACAAAAATAGGGAGAAGCCCCACGTATTTTTTTTTTAAATTATTTCATGAAATTCAGCTGCCTATTTGTACCTGGCCGGACACAACAATATAGGGAAGCCCTTTTTTTTATTAATATTTCATGAAATTCATTAAATAATTAAAAAAAGGGCTTCCCTGTATTTTTGTTTCCAGCCAGGTACAAATCGGCATCTGGTGGTTGGGGGCAGCCCGTTCCTGCTTGCTGTACCTGGCTGGATACAAAAATAGGGCGAAGCCCCACGTATTTTTTTTTTAAATTATTTCATGAAATTCATGAAATAATGAAAAAAAAATTGACGTGGGGCTTCGCCCTATTTTAGTGTCCAGCCAGGTACAACTAGGCAGCTGGGGGCTGGAATCCGCAGCGCAGGGAGGCCCAAGCTTTCTGGCCCCACCCCCCGCTGCAAATTGCAATCCGCAGCCACCCCGGAAAATGGTGCGTTCATAGAAGCGCCATCTTCTGGCACTGTACCCAACTCATCCAGGGCCCTGGTGCGGTGGCTCACTGGGTAATAAAGGGGTTAGGGCCAGCTTGGTATTATCAGCTGGCCCTAAGCCCGAAATTCATGGGGTCATGCCAATATTAGACATGACCGCCATGAATTTCTAGTAAAGTATTTAAAAAAACACAACACCCAGAATAAAGTCCTTTAATTGAAATAAACACAAAATTTTTTAATGTTCTGAATTAAGCCATGCTTACCGACACGCCCATTCCAGCTGAAGCCAACGATCTCCTGCAATAAAAGTAAAATAATAAAGCAACATCATCCTTACCGCTCTATGGTTCCCAGGACGGCTCCAGCTCTGCTACATTCACATGACAGACTGGATCGCAGCAGAAAGCTGCCATCCAGCTTGTCATCCCGCAGACACTGAGAAGCGCAGGCATGCTTGCGCTCCTCAGTGTCTGGCTGTGACAGCATCCAGATGAGCCGAGGTCATGTACAATGAACTCAGCTCACCTCATGCACGTCACTGACAGCATGGGAAAATTATCCTGCGCTTGCCATCAGCGCAGGAGAATTCTCTCACGCTTACCGCATGCGCAGGAGAATTTTCCCACGCTGTCAGTGACGTGCATGAGGTGAGCTGAGTTCATTGTACATGACCTCGGCTCATCTGGATGCCGTCACAGCCAGACACTGAGGAGCGCAAGCATGCCTGCGCTTCTCAGTGTCTGCGGCATGACAAGCTGGATGGCAGCTTTCTGCAGCGATCCAGCCTGTCATCTCGATGTAGCAGAGCTGGAGCCGTCGTGGGAACCATGGAAAGGTAAGGATGAGGTTGCTTTATTATTTTACTTTTTTTGCAGGAGATCGTTGGCTTCAGCTGGAATGGGCGATACAGTAAGTATGGTTTAATTTAGAACAATAAAGAATTGTGTCTCTATTTCAATTAAAGGACTTTATTCTGGGTGTCTGTGGTTTTTTTTAACTTTGACTATGGGGTTAGTAATGGGGGTGTCTTATAGACGCCTCTCCATTACAAACCTGGGCTTGATGTCAGCTGACATTATAAGCTGACATCAACCCCAGCCCTATTACCCCACTGCCACCGCTGCAGGGCAAATACATACACTATAAAAAATCCATCGTAATGTAGGACCGACACGGTCCGTTCTGTGAGAATCACAATAGCTCAGTGGCCATGTGCACTATCATTAAGTGACCCACCTACCCATACTAGAGTCCAAGTAAATGTACGAGCATAGAAGTTAAAGTTGTCCAGGGAAATAATACTGGTCTATGGTAAACAGTTCATTGAATAGTCACCAAATAGTTAGGCATCAAACTATCCACAAGAGATAGATGTATGGACAATTAATTCATACCTGGACACAGGACCATTTGGTGTGGGAGCACACAGAAGGGCCACACGTCCACCCCAACGCGCTGCCTTCTTCAGGTGGCGTAAAGCATCTCAGGAGGTGTGTCTCTTTAAATGATAGCCCAGCCAATGGGTGAAGATGGGAGGACCATGGGTGACGCATGTAGCGTCACGGTTGCCGGGTCGACCCGTGACGTCAGTGTCAAGCGGCGGATCACGCGGAAGTCACGTGGGCCCATGTGACTCCGCAGGTCCTTGCAGGTAGACGCCGAAGACCACGGGGCGCTGTGCCAGCCCGCGAAGCGCATGCGTACAGGTCCCATCAGCCCCAAACACTATCCCAGTGCTCAAAGAATGCAATGCATAACCACATAAACGGCATACCCCCCCAATGTTACATGTCACCTTTACCACAACTCATACAATGCGGTCTGAAGGTCAGTTTAGCAATACATTTAGATATGGATAGTAATACATTATCATATACAACGCAATATATCAGATATGTTATAATTAATAGAAAAGTTTCATACATTAACCAACCCAATGACAACATGTACATACTTTATAATGTCTTCATTCACATAAATATAGATAGGTAACATATCAGTGTGCAGACAATAGCTCACATATAATAAAATTGACATACATCACAACCACTACAGTCCTCACACCTAAACCATCCATACATGTAAAGCAGTCACTATGGGGTCCAAAATATATATATAGGCTTGCACTACATCCCACAAGAATGTAAGTGTCCCTATAGGGGAACGTGTGTGCACCCACCAATATAGACAAAATATAATGGACAGGAGGTGTCCACGCTGGGCACTACAAAACCCCAAATGAGTCCGTACATGACCCGACGTGGACACCCCCTGCACTACATAAGACACATGGCCAAACTGCAATGGATAAGCTCTCATACAATGGGTACAAAAAAATCACAGTATCAACGGGTCAGGAAACCAATCGATGCACAGTAAGGCACTTGTCATTCCTGGATCAAGTGAATTTTCCTCTCCACCCATGGTCGAATATAAAGGGCATCAGAAGAGATGTAACTAGGCCACATCCATCCCAAGAAGATTTAGCAACAAATATAGATGGATACACGCTGTGAAAAATAAAATCAAAATTAAGAACAATTTAAAAACAATATAGATGTATGTTGCAGGCAGAGAGCGATCAGAGAAAAGGGAGAAAATTGAGGTTCTCGTTCAATCCATTTGGATGTACCGTACCTAAATTCCAAATCCATCATGACTCTAATTGAGCTAAACGCTGACTAAGTTTTCCTCCACGAATTCTATACTTAAGTGAATCAATCCCTCTAATATTTAATAGGGAACTATCACAGCCATGACATAGCTTGAAGTGTCTTGGTATTGTCCTGAGTGTGGAAGTGTCCACGCAGTCGGTGGCTGCCAAAATACCCAACACATTTTCCCTTACTCTCACTTTCAGTTGGTGCGTAGTTAGGCCAATATAAATTAGTCCACAAGGACAAGTGGCATAATAGATGACATGGCGTGAGGTACAGGTGATGAGGCTCCTGATTCCATATATCTTAGTGCCAGCTGCATTAGTGAAAGTATTCACTCTTTCCACATTAGGGCAGGCAACACATCGACCGCAAGGAAAACTTCCACACACAGGACTTGAGGCACCCAAAATTGTAGTCACGGATTCAGTCTGGTAATGACTATGTATTAATTGGTCCCGTAGATTTTTGGAGCGACGTACAGTGATAGATGGACGATCAGGAAGAATTTTTGACAGCGTGGGATCTGTCAATAAAATTGGCCACGCCTTGGTCAAGCATTCCCTCATACGTCCAAACTGCCCATGGTAATTTGTTATAAATCTCACTTTGTCCTCCATCTTGGGGCTCTTTTTTTATATAATAATTCATGTCGACTAGAGTATTTGGCACGATGATATGCTCTTTTTACAATGCGTTTGCTGTAGCCCCTCTCGTAGAATCTATTTTTCAGGTCTTCTGACTGTCTAACAAATTCTATGTCATCAGAGCAAATCCTAAGCAAACGTAGGAATTGGCCTGTTGGTACAGCCTGAATCATATGAGGGGGATGAGAGGATGTCGCATGAAGTAGCATATTTGTGGAAGTGTCTTTCCTATAGATACTAGTCTGTAAGAAATTATTTCGATCCCTGGTAAGGGTCACATCTAAGAAATTAATTACATTTCTATCCCACGTATATGTGATAAAAATGTTCATATCATTCTTATTGAAGGATTCCATGAACTCAAATAAAGCTTCAACAGTGCCCTGCCAGATCAGCAGGATGTCATCAATGTACCGCGTCCACAGAGGGACGCAGTCCATTGATGCCCGCCGATCCAGCAGGGAGAGGTCCCTCTCCCACAGCCCCAGGAAAAGATTAGCATAAGCCGGGGAAAATGCTGCCCCGATGGCAGTACCATGGAGCCTAGTATTGCTAAACTGACCTTCAGATCGCATTGTATGAGTTGTGGTAAAGGTGACATGTAACATTGGGGGGTATGCCGTTTATGTGGTTATGCATTGCATTCTTTGAGCACTGGGATAGTGTTTGGGGCCGATAGGACCTGTACGCATGCGCTTCGCGGGCTGGCACAGCGCCCCGTGGTCTTTGGTGTCCACCTGCAAGGACCTGCGGAGTCACATGGGCCCACGTGACTTCCGCGTGATCTGCCGCATGACGCCGACGTCACGGGTCGACCCGGCAACCGCGACGCTAAATGCGTCACCCATGGTCCTCCCATCGTCACCCATTGGCTGGGCTAACATTTAAAGAGACACACCTCCTGAGATGGTTTACGCCCCCTGAAGAAGGCAGCGCCGAAACGCACGTTGGGGTGGACGCGTGGCCCTTCTGTGAGCTCTCACACCATAAGGTCCTGTGTCCAGGTATGAATTAATTGTCCATACATCTATCTCTTGTGGATAGTTTAATGCCTAACTATTTGGTGACTATTCAATGAACTGTTTACCATAGACCAGTATTATTTTCCTGGACAACTTTAACTGCTATGCTCGTATATTTACTTGGACTCTAGAATGGCTAGGTGGGTCACTTAATGATAGTGCACATGGCCACTGAGCTGTTGTGATTCTCACAGAACGGACCGCGTCGGTCCTACATTACGATGGATTTTTTATAGTGTATGTATTTACACAATTTCTGTCAAGCATGTGTATTGCATTTTGCATTTTATATTTATACAATAAAATTTGTTTTTTATATTGAGAAACATTCTTTTGGGTGATCTTGATCGCTTTGTTCTTCTATGAGTCTACACGACCGATAAAGCTGCCACAGCCGGTGACTGGGAAGAATCTGTGACTTCTCTGCATTTAGTGGTCACTACTCACCTGGGTAGTCATATGTAGGAATCTCCTCCTTACACCGCTCATCACCCCTCACATATGTCTCTGTAGTATTAATATGGGTCAGATCTTCACCCTGAAACAAATATTGTAAAAGTCACAGACAGATGGAGAGGTCACATCTATGATCAGCTCTAATCCTGCCATCTCCACCGTTCTCCTTACACAGGTATAAAACATATAATAATGGTGGATAAAACAAGACTGAGCACAAGACCTTCACAGCCGTCTACACATCATAGGGGAGATCTCATGACACCTTCTCTCCATCTACCTGATGATCCTGAGGAACATTGGGATCCTCTTGTTTACAGTCCTGTGGAAGAAGAGGACGGGTACATCTCTCTGATGTTGTCCTCTTACTGGATAGATCTGGAGGAAACACATACAGGGACTGAATTCATTCTTTACATACAGATAATTATAGGCCGTGTGTATTTAGTCCTGTCTATTACCTGGTGATGTGAGGGGCTGGGGAACCTCCATGACGTCCTTGTACAGATCTTTGTGTCCTTCTAAATACTCCCACTCTTCCATGGAGAAATAGACAGCGACATCCTGACACCTTATAGGAACCTGACACATACAATGATACCGTCATCCCCCGATCCTTTCATAGCGTTACTGTATAATGTCCCAGCAGTGTCACCTCTCCAGTCAGCAGCTCAATCATCTTGCAGGTAAGTTCTAGGATCTTCTGGTCATTGATGTCCTCATGTATCAGGGGGTGAGATGGAGGCCCCGTGATTGGGCTCAGAGGTCTCTCCCTTCCCTCAGACACAGGGTCCTGACAGCGCCCACTAGAGGTCTTCTTCACTACTGTGTAATCCTGGTTATGGAGAGACACATTGATAAATCGCACTACAGACATTTCCAGAGTCCTCACCTCTCCAGTTCTGTCCATCTGTTATTCCCATATATAAGAATGATGTAATGTGACGTCATCAGAATCTCTCACCTCTCCAGTAAGCCGGAAGAGGATCTCTAGGGTGAGGTGTAATATCCTCTCCGCCATCTTGTCTCTGTCCATATCCATATTTGATGGGTAAATAAGGAAAATTATCTTATATAGAAGATCTTCACTGAGAGGATCTGATATGGTAGAGACCTGAATGAGAAGAAGATGAGCCTATGTAACGTCATAAATATCCTGTGTAATAATACAATTACTGGAGACAATAAGGGAAACATATGAGGATATTTATTATTTTACAGTATTTAGTTTTCTTCTTTACATCTCGTCTCTTTTATGGACACTGGATTAGCAATACTGCAGGAGATATTCATTACACGACATGAGAAGTAATTACTTCATGATGAGGACGACATCTTCATCGTCTACTACGGCTCTAGAAACATATTTGGCCAGAGTCCGTCACTGACTACATCACCACCGGTCGTCTATATGAATGTTTCCCGTCTTCACCGGACTGAAATCTTCTATCACTTTAGATCTGGTGTCTGATTCACACACAGAAGTTTGAGGCATTTATAAAGCTTATTTGTTTGGACAAACACCGAGGGCAGAAATGATTTGATACCAAAGTCTCCATGTACAGTGTTTTATGGGGTTTATTTCTGGCCTTAGGCTTTCCTATATTACAAGAGAAACACCAGAAAAAAGTAGATATTATTGGCATCAACAATTCTTGTAAAAAGAAAAGAACATGCAAAAACCAAAGAACACATTTTGTTATTTTTTAACACGTTAAACATTTGTTGTAAAAAAAATGAACTCTTTTGGGCACCAGAACATAGATGTTCACCGCAGGGATGGCACAGGTGCGGCAGCAACAAAAACCCTGGTAGTTTAACCACTTGCTGCTGTCAAATGCAAACATGGCATCTAATAAGGTTTGACAGAATTCAACTAAATGCCTCTCCTCCCCCAAGTACTCGATTGTATGGGGCTACTTAGTTACTATGATACTTAAATGCCTAATAATGGTGTCTGGGCCTGCAATGTATGAAAGTCTACTATGCCGGACCAGAGACAGCTTCCAATAAGTTACCTTTTATCGCCCCCTATTCACATTAGACTAAAGTTGCATGAAAGCACTGATTTCGGGGGGGTTGGTCGACTATATCATTTATTTGGGGGCCTTCCGACCTATGATGTCAGGGCAGAGAAGGATTTGGCATCCTGAATTTCAGAGACTAATCCGTTTGCTCTTCCTGTAGAGTAGTCTGCAGCCGACTCTATTATACAGACCATAGGAAATTTGAACATTTGTGTGTATAGGGGAGTTATGAGAGATAGCCGTCTGCCAAATGACCATTCAGCAAACACTTATCTCATGTGTATGGGGTCGTTAATATTACACTGACAGGCAGTTGTTATAGCAGAAGATGAGGCGCCTCAAGTCAAAAGCCCCATCTATGCTATATAAGTCTGAAAGTTACTTTAGGTCAAAAGAAAAACACCAGCTATGAATGTTCCTTCTTGAATCAATAATGCGTCCTTGCCAGTCATCAGAATGTATCTGATTTAATGTGTCTAATTCAATGTGTCCGATTGAATGTTTCAACACAAGCACGAGAATAGAAGTTAGTCTTTGTGTGCTAAAATTATATAATCAAACCATATATGGTAAATCCGTTTCCTGCCTTCAGGGTGGATATAAAACCTATGCTTTGTAATAAAGTTTAGAGCTTGTTTGACACACATCTTGTCCTGTGTCTCACTCTCCGATATCGTAATCCAAAGGATAGAAGACTCAGAATGCAGTGACCACAGCTGGCGCCTCGAACAGGGACCTTGAGTTAATCTACCCAAGGGTGCTCGACCGGTCCGAGACGTGGGACGAGTGAAGCTCTCTGTTGGTGATATATACAGCGCTGAGGTAAGAATAACTGTTATATTCTACCTAATTATATCACTGCATAGAAGAGACTCCCTCACCTCCGAGCGGTCGGCTCCCAGGTAATTCAACAGATTGTTGTCTGGCTCAGGTCCCTTTGAACCAGTAGAATCTCCCTCAGATAAATTGACAGTCCTGCCTTCTATCCTTTGGAGAATTTAAGAATGAAAGTATGGATCCAATGATTGTGTTGTGGATGTGTCCCGGGATTGATGTTTTTGGTCTGTTTTTCTGGCTGGCGTATAAGTCCTAGAGAGGCTAGTAGTGGAATGGTTCAGAAACCTTTATGGCCCATTGTCTATAGACGGAGTGAGCTGTCTTTCTTTTTGACGAAGAAGAAGCCTGCTCCCGCCGGGGAGGTAGATTTCCGGATAAATCCCCGGGCCAGATTCTCCTCAATATATTCAGACATGGACCGGGTCTCAGCAGCGGACAAAGGGTAAAAACGCCCACGGGGAGGAGTAGCGCCGGGTATCAGGTCGATTGGGCAATCGTATGGTTTATGAGGGGGTAATGTCTCTGCTTCTCTTTTATTAAAGACATCCGCATAAGACCAATAGGGAACCTGTAGGCCGGGTAGATTGGCTGGGGTAGGAGAAGGACGGGCAGGAAGAACGGGAACTAAACAAGTCTTATGGCAGTCCTCTCCCCAGCGAAGGACTTCTCCGGTCTGCCAATCAAGCACGGGTGCATGTTTCTGGAGCCAAGGTAGGCCTTGCAAGAGGGCGTGAGAGAGTCCAGGCAGAACATGGAAGAAGATGCTCTCAGAGTGCAGCATTCCCACCTGCAGAGTTATGGATTCGGTGATGAGTTGAATGGGATGCGGTAAGAGACCCCCATCCACGGAGGCGACAGATAAGGGTACAGCCAGGGGTTTGGTGGGAATGTGGTATTTCTCTACCAGGGATAGAGAAATGAGATTTCCGGCAGCTCCAGAGTCAAGTTGAGCTAGTTCACAGAAACTGTTCTCCCCGCAGATGATAGAGACCGACAGCATCAGAGATGGAGAGGGTTTACTCTTGTCTAGGACGACCTCTCTGAGCGATCCTAGACACAGGCGTTTCCCGACCTCTCCGGGCAGGAACGGATCCGGTGCTCCTTACTGCCACAGTAGAAGCAGCTCCCCTCGGCACGGCGTAATTCTTGACGGGTTTTGACCATCTTGGCCTGGTCGACCTGCATAGGCTCGGGTGAGTGCGCCTGAGGAGTAACGGAGGAACGGAGGAAGTGACGGGTTTCTGGAAGGTAGGGGCAAGGCGTGGAAACCTCCTCTCACGGGTGACCTCTTTGGTGCGCTCCTGGAACCGGATGTCAATCCGGGTGGCGAGTGTTATTAAGTCGTCGAGAGTGGTAGGAATGTCCCAACCGGCGAGTTCATCTTTAATACGGCCGGACAGACCCTCCCAGAAGACGGACACCAGGGCGTCGTTATCCCAGGCAAGCTCCGAAGCAAGGGTACGGAAACGTATGGCATATTGGTCCACGGTGAGACTTCCTTGACGGAGGCGTAGCAGAGATGAGGCGGATGAGGTCTTCCGTCCTGGTTCGTCGAAGACTTTCCGGAAAGCCGTGAGAAAGGCTGGCAGGTTGGACACCAGGGAATCTCCTCTCTCCCATAGAGGATTTAGCCAAGCCAGCGCCTCCCCCGTGAGATGGGACATGATGAAGGCTACTTTGGCTCGGTCGGTGGAAAACTGGTGTGCCAAAAGTTCGAAGTGCAGAGAGCACTGGTTAGTGAAGCCCCGTGCCTGACCGGGATCTCCGCCAAAACAAGGCGGGGCGGAGAGACGGGGACCGGGAAGGGATGCTATGGTATTGATGGGCAGCGGCGGTGCCGGGGTAGTAAGTGTGCGAGTGGAAGCAGCTCCCGATGAGACAGTCAGTGTGTCCAGGCGAGAGTTAACACTACGCAGGTGACTCAGGATGGACTCCTGTTGGGACCTCTGACGGGAAAGTTCATGACATAGGTCCGAGAGCGAGGGAGCTTGGGTGACACCGGGTTCCATGGCCCGAGCAAACTGTAACGGGTCTGGGAGGTGGAACCTCTGAGCTACTATACAAAGGGCAGTCCTTGTAAGGAAGCGGGTGGCTCCCAGGGAAGGCGGGTAGGTAGACACTGCAAGTGACAAGGACAGTCTCAGGGTAGAAGGGCAGGGCGGTCACAGCAAGTGACGGGGACAGTCTCTTGACAGGCGGGTGGTCACGGCAAGTGACGGGGACAGTCTCTTGACAGGCGGGTGGTCACGGCGAGTGACAACAGGGTAAGAGTCTCTGGGCAGGCAGGGGGTCACGGCAAGTGACGGCTGAGCCTCCAAGTAGGCTAGCAGGCAGGTAGCAGGTGAGCGCTCCCAGGTGAGCGAGTAAGAGTCTGTGGACAGGCAGGTGGTCACAGCAAGTGACGGATAAGCCTCCAGGTAGGCTAGCAGGCAGGTAGCAGGTGAGCGCTCCCAGGTGAGCGAGTAAGAGTCTCTGGACAGGCAGGTGGTCACAGCAAGTGACTGCTAAGCCTCCAGGTAGGCTAGCAGGCAGGTAGCAGGAGAGCGCTCCCAGGTGAGCGGGTGAGAGTCTCTGGACAGGCAGGTGGTAACAACAAGTGACAGCTAAGCCTCCAGGTAGGCTAGCAGGCGGGTAGCAGGTGAGCGCTCCCAGGTGAGCGCTCCCAGGTGAGCGGGTAAGAGTCTCTGGACAGGCAGGCAGGTATCTGGCAGGTAGTTCCTGGTCCGCAGGCGGACTGATCCATAGACAGACTGGCAGGTGCTGGTAGGCAGACTGTCGGACCACAGGATTGCAAGCAGGTAGACAGAAATCAGGCAGATATCAGGCAGGTATCAGGCAACGGGACCTGAGGGCTGAAGCAGAGTTGAAAGGCTTTGCAACAACAGAGCTCGGGCACCTCCATTTTGGAGGAGGTGCCTTATATATGGTGAGGTTCTCCGGCCATTGGCCGGGGACTCCTTAGGACTGCGCGCGCGGCCCCTTTAAGAGAGAGGGAGCGCGCGCCCTAAGCACGTTGACCAGGAAGCAGCGTGCGCTGCCAGCAGAGCGGGAGGAAGACGCCGGGCACGGAGCGGAGAGGTGAGGGGAACGGCATCCCTGCCTAGCAGGAGGCAGGGACGCCGACGCTACAGTCGTCAAGTGATTGTAGCAGCCGTCACGTGATTGTGGCAGCCGTCATGTGATTGTGGCAGCCGTCACGTGATTGTGGCAGCCGTCACGTGCTGGTATAACACGCTGCAATTAGAAATGGGAATCGGCACAGGAGTCACAATATAAAGTCAGTGCTGGTAGTAACACAAGAATCCAACAAGCCGAGTGTCCACACGTCGTCCAACAGCCCAACATGGATGATGAGAAGCTGCGGGACGTCACATAATCCGCGATATTCAGGCAGAGAACACAAACCGCAATGTACTGCCACCGACATCTTCATCGGCTCAGGAGGAGGCGACTGTGTAAGAACATCACCGTTTTGTTTTCCCCCCTGAATATCGTGGATTATTAGATGACTGATGTCCTGCTACTTTTTATTTTTGAAGTTGTCTACACACATAATGGCTGCAGAGGACTGAGAGAAAGTCCACAGGGAACAAAACAGAAGTCGGGAACAGAAGGGGAGACGAGGGCTGAGCCACTTACACAGACAGAAAGCTGAGGAGGACATGTTATTACTCCAGGATCTGCTCCATTCATTCCCTATGTGGCATCCAAGCGCTGAGCTCGGCTTTTTCCAGAGCCCCATAGAGAATGAATGGAGCTGCAGTTGTTCCCTGACTTTCCGTTCCTTCCCGATCAGACGATGGTTCGCAGTGGTCAGACCCCACGATCAGTAAGTGATCACTGAGCCTGTGGATAAGTGATAACTAAAGTTGACAAATCCCCAGGCCCGGATGGGATACACCCGCGAGTACTGCAGGAATTAAGTAACGTCATAGATAGACCATTATTTTTAATCTTTAAAGATTCCATAATAACAGAGTCTGTACCACAGGACTGGCGTATAGCAAATGTGGTGCCAATATTCAAAAAGGGGACAAAAACCGAACTTGGAAATTATAGGCCGGTAAGCTTAACCTCTACTGTGGGTAAAATCCTGGAGGGTTTCCTAAGAGATGCTATAATAGAGTATCTGAAGAAGAATAACCTCATGACCCTCTATACAAGTCATTAGTGCGACCACACTTAGAATACTGTGTTCAGTTCTGGTCTCCGGTGTATAAGAAAGACATAGCTGAACTAGAGAGGGTGCAGAGAAGAGCGACCAAGGTTATTAGAGGACTGGGGGGTCTGCAATACCAAGACAGGTTATTACACTTGGGGTTATTTACTGTGGAAAAACGAAGGCTTAGGGGTGATCTTATTACTATGTACAAGTATATGAGGGGACAGTACAAAGACCTTTCTACTGATCTTTCTACTCTGAGGCCAGAGACGGGGACAAGGGGGCATCTTCTACGTCTGGAGGAAAGAAGGTTTAATCATAATCACAGACGGGGATTCTTTACTGTAAGAGCAGTGAGACTATGGAGCTCTCTGCCCCATGATGCTGTAATGAGTGATTCACTAATAACATTTAAGAAGGGCATGGATTCCTTTCTTGAAAAGTATAATATTACAGGTTATATATACTAGATTCCTTGATAGGGCGTTGATCCAGGGAACTAGTCTGATTGTCGTATGGAGTCGGGAAGGAATTTTTTTCCCCAATGTGGAGCTTAGTGTTTGCCACAGGGTTTTTTTTTGCCTTCCACTGGATCAACATGTTAGGCTATGGGTTGAACTAGATGGACTTAGTCTTCCTTCAACCTTAAAAACTATGTTACTATGTATGTAACTTGTTATCTTCAGACATCCCCTCTAAGCAATGGCGCACGCCAGCAGTGAAGGCGGGAGGAGGCGCTGGGTACAGGGAAGACTTTACCTCTGGGGGCCACATATAGAGCATGTGAGGGGTGGACACTTCCCGTATTCACCATTACTGAGCCCCCTCTCTGTACTGCTCTTATCTGAGTGCAGGAGACACAGCAGTCACTAATCAGCCACTCTCCGGCACTTGCAGCTATCCGAGCTCTGCTGTGCCTGTTAGGGGTGAAGTTCGGGTCCTAGGAGGCAGCGACTATGCAGCCTGCAAAGCAGATCACTGCCCGGGTACCGCGTCTCCGGATAAATCTCCACCTTGTGAGCTGCTTCTTGTGCAGCAGCCTCATGCAAGTCGCTCCGCTCTCCTCAGCCAGCTCCTGCTGAAGACTGAGCTCCTCTGCCCAATCTAGGAGCCCAATAGCCCTGATCACACCAGTGGTAGCCCAGTGCTGCTGGGGGGGGCAGGGCTAGATCCGATTTACAGATAGCAAACTAATCAGCCCTAGATATTTCTAATAGCTGCAGAGCAGGCGACATAAATCTGACCGGTGTCCTCATAGACCTCTCCTCAGCCGGGGTCTAATAAGAGCAGTAAGATGGCTGTCATAGGGTCCATTGTTAGATCTCGGCTGCCATAGAAACTCATCGGCACCATGATCGCGCCTCCCTCTCCGGTCTTAAGTGCCTAAATGCTGTGAAAGCCACTGACTGTGTCATATAAGGGGTTAAGCTGCCAGGATCAGGGTTGGCTCCACTGCTGGCACCTGAGGCAGGAGCGGGACTGTGTTATACCGCCACACGACTGCCGCAGATCTTGTAAGAGCCCTGACTGCACCTGCCTGATGATAATGTGTCCTATAACGCGGGTCCTGGTACCAGACTGCCCTTTACATATTAATCACTAGCTGGGAACCAGTTACTTACAGGTTCTAGTTTCTGATGTGTTTCCAGGACCTGTAGTTATCAACATTTTACCCTTAAGGCCCAGTTATAATATTACTGCAACACTCTCACTACATATGAGCGTCCTGTACCTGTATACCTGCCCTGTGTGCGGCGCAAAAGTATATAACAAAATGTGTGTACACAAATACCTATCTCCTGAATGGTATTACTGCTAGATCTCCTGTACATAGAAATATGAGGTTCTTAGCGCACACTTTGAGCAAATTGTGCGAGCCCATCTGCCAACGTCAAGGCGACCTCTTCAGATGGGTCCCTACACTAACACTACACTAACTTACTAACTGGGACCACCATTTTTAATGTTTATTATTACTGTACTAATGCAATCAATTGTACCTGTTATAATTCATTTTTTTAATTAGTTTTATAATTTTTTATTACTCTTGTGTTTATGATAATGGTATTACTAAAATCCCTATACTTAGTGTTGATCCAGAAGAAGGCAAAAACCCCAGGACACCTTCAGCCAATTTGTGTCACAGGGGAAAAATTCCTTCTTGACCCCGAGAAAAGGCGATCAGTCCTAGGACCCTGGATCAAATCTAATAATGTTATTACTAGTTATTAATAATTCTTATTAATATTACACAACTAATTGTACTGCTACTGTAGTTATTAGTATTTTAATTTAGGTTTTTGTACTTTTTATAGATTATATATTATTTATGTCCTGCTATCTTATTACTTTGCTATTCTAACTTTTCTATAACTACTAAAATAATCAAAACAACACTATAATTATTTTTATATTCTTACTATTATTAACATCCTGCTATCTTATTACAGTATTATTCTACTTTCCTATCACTACTAATACTACCCTATACCTAGAGTGTTGATCCAGAAGAAGGCAAAAACCCCAGGACACCTTCAGCCAATTTGTGTCACAGGGGAAAAATTCCTTCTTGACCCCGAGAAAAGGCGATCAGTCCTAGGACCCTGGATCACACTGCTATTCTACCTACTACTATTACTACTGTTATTTTATTACTATTTTATTTATTTCTTACTATTATCACTAGTATTATTACTCTTATTACACTAATACTGATACACTACCACTATATTACACTATCCTGCTGTTATTTGGTGGTCTGATACTTACCAGCCGGTATTGCCGTATGTGATGTTATCGGCAGAGAGGTTCCAGCAGGATGGTCCACATGATGTTCCTCTTTCCTCTCAAATACCGGTTGATGTACTGGCGGAAGTTGGTGTGGTTCTCCTTCTTCCTTCTTGTTGTTGGGATCGGTTGTCTTCTTTTCTGGCCTTTGGCCGTCACTTCCCCCCTAGGGATCTTGATGTGGAGTTTCATCTTCTTTGCTTTCTCTTCTTTCTCTTCTTTCTCTTCTTCCTCTTCTTCCTCTTCATCCAGGTAGGCGCACAGTTCTTTTAGTGTCTTCTGTCTTAAATCCATGATGTCCAGCTTTATCTTCTTTGCTGCTTTCTCCTCTTCTTCCTTCTCTTCTTCCTCGTCTTCCTCTTCATCCAGGTACTTGCGCCGTTCTTTTAGTTCCTTGCGCCTTTCTTCCCTCTTCCTTTTCTCCCTGGCTTTATACTCTTCGATGCATCTTCTTTGGGCAATGGGGTTGGTCGGCATAAGGCGCTGGAAGAGAAGAGATGAAGTTAGGAGGCTACAAGGAAGATCCGAATACACAGCTACCTTATAGAAGAGGCCGTAGTGTTGCCCTGAGTCGTCTCACTGACCTCCTTCTTGTAGAGGGGAGAAGGGAGAAACTTCACACAATATGCCAGTCTCCTCAGCTGTTCCTCAGGACTGATGTAATCTGCAGAAAACACAACCAGATATTAGGAGCAATCCTCAGCGTACAAAGAGGACGTATGTATGTTAAGACTGTCAGAAGGAGCTCACTGATGGATTCTCAGTTAACTAGTTCTGCAGCCAGCAATAGACAGTACAGCACAGAGGGTACAGGAGGCAAACTGTGCACAATTTTCAATAAAACTCAGAAAAATATTTACCACCAAGTATATGCATTAAAGGAAAGAAAATGTCCCCCCAGATGAGTCTGTTTAATGAAAGCCCCAGAAAGCCATGTAACAAGAGTATAGAGAGCGGTGAGTGAGTGATGGATACTACCTGCTCCAACGCTGGCAGAATACTCCATCCCCATGGTGTCCGCTGATATCTTCTCTTGTAGAAATGTCTCCACAATCTATAAACCCTCAGGAGGCGTCAGCAGAGGGTTTGGGGATTGGCTGATATTTCTTTGGTCTTAGAAACATTGGCTATAAATAATTCGGGGGCTCTGCTGGGGAAAGGGCAAATTGGGAAATGTGGAGGATATTTACTGTTCTGTATCTGAGCTTCATTAAAGGGGAATTATCAGATGGAACAAGTCATCCCCTTATCCCTGGGCTCGGTGACGACTGATAGATCAGTGGGGTCCGACCGCGGGAAACTCCAGCAATCACCAAAAAAGGGCAGTGACCCCCATTAGAAGTGATGGCTGGATCCTTCCAGATGGGAGATGTGATGAGTGTGGCGCCCCCCACTGGTGTCTCAGCGTATCATGTGTTGGGGAATAATGACTTCTCCTCTGGTAAATGGGCTGATTCCTGTCAGTTGTGGTCGCTGAGTGCGTGTGATGGGATGTGGCTCCGTCCATTATATTATATCACGTCTTATACCTATAATCTCTCGCTGATCGCAGGTGTCTGTCTTCACACTCAGATGAGATGGAACAAACTCACCACATAGGAGTTTTTTTTTTTTTTCAAATTCAAACCGAGCAATCCTATTGGCTGAGTATGACTGTCGTTACCATGGTGACAGAATTTTAAAGGGACAGAACATTAATAATGTATAATAGTGTATTTTATTACAGATTTCCCATAATAGTGGCTGATATATGGACCTGTACAGATAATATGTGGGCGCATACTTCTATAACTCCTCATATTTTTCATACAGCAATTTGGTGGTGCTGCAGAGATATTTTGGGTGTAATATAACTTGCGCTGGCAATTGATCATCTATAAAGTAGTCTGGTAATGTATGTAATGGTCCTAAGATTGTGCTTTTATGTTCAATACAAATCTAAATATTAATCAGACGTCACTCGCTGCTATTTGAAGGGTTTTTGTCCCTTTCCCTATGTCAGAGTAGTATCACATATAGCTCGGATACGCTGCAGCCTTCAGAACAATGAGGTCCGTTGTGGCTTTTCCCTGCACATTCGGCCATTATATAAGTGACGGCAGCTGCGTTGTGTCCCTGCACGGCTGATAGCGTCGCTGTGCAGGGATTCAGTATGGTGGAGCTGCGGCTCTTTTCTTTTATGGGTCGATACAAGTCTTGTTCAGACATATAAATATGCCTTGATTACATTGTAGAAAAGAAGGGTGACATTACAGGAGTCCCATACATTCTCAGTGTAAGATCAGTGGGGTCGGACCCCCGGCACCAGGGAGTATACAGAAGGAGCTTGTGAATGTCTTACTTTAGTGGTCTTGTAAGCTCCTCATCCCACACTTTTCCTGTGTAGGACATATAGCTTTTCTGTATACATAACTCTTATGTAAAAACAACATCCTCCATGCACATTTCTGCAGGTTGCCTGATGGTTCAGGTGTATTTACATCATTTTTTTCTACTGCCCGACCTAACAGCGTTAGCTTGCTCTTTTAGCAATCCAATTGTATTGTTTCACATTTGGGGCGATTGTGTCAGCAGCAGGTTTCATTGTGGGGTTATATAATGGGCACTATTTTTATAGGCTTATTTGGATATTAATGCCTTTGTGAATAGATACTTTGCTGCTACCTTGCTCTTTATTATATTGTGGTGGGCAGTCTGTAGTCATATATTGAGATTTTCTGTGACTAGTTGGGCATATATATGTGAGGATTAACCATATCAGTACCTTGCAATGGTTTTGTTATTCATTGGGGCAATTGTTGCTTTTTAGTTGTTTTTTTAACATGTCTTGTATGTTTAGTCTTTAATAAAATTCTATATTTTTGCTATTCCTTGGTGATCCCGGTCATTGCATCCTTTCTTTCTCCTTGTTTCTTTGCATCTCTATTATGTAGCTGCAGGGTTAGGGACGGCCGGTTCCTTGCAGGAATAGTTATCAGGACGGGTGCGGTTTCTGCTGTAATAACTCATTCATGTGACCCATCAGTCATCACCCGATCAGCCGGGCAATGCTCAGCACAGGCCGCCGTCATCCCACTTCTCTACATCTATTATATAGACACTCCACAACTGCTCCTTCTCTTCAGAATTCAGAAAGATTTTTTTTTTTATTTTTTTATTTTTTTATTTCCGCAGCCATGCAGTGACGCTAGGTAGGTGCAGAGCTAAAGGGAAACCCACCTCAGAAGAAAATTCTAGGGTCCTGATCACTAGAGATGAGAGCTTAAAGGGAATCTGTCACTAGGTTTTTGCCATATATTCCGAGAGCAGCATGATGTAGAGACAGAGACCCTGATTCCAGCGATGTGTCACTTTCTGGGCTGCTTGCTGGTGTTTTGATAAAATCTTTGTTTTATCAGTAGGAGGTTGTGACTAGAAGACTAGTAAACCTGCAACCAGGTATCCCTCATTTTTCAGGAGTGGTCCAAATTAAATAAAAAAGCGGTCTATAGGGCGCTAAAAGAATGAACACTAGAAGTGAAAAAAATTTTAGGACTAAAATATAAATTTAATGAGCCCTTTCCACAAAGCGTTTGGATAGTGAACTATCTTCCTCAGGTGGTACATGGCGCGCTTTTTCTCCCTTTCTCTTTTCTCATTTTTCACAAGGTCTGTATAGCAGCCTTCTGCCTATGCACAGTGTACACAGAAAGCTGCCAATCAGTGGTGCACCCGGTTATACGGAGCTCAGCATTCAGAGCACTGCTAGATCTGCAGTAGATAAAACTAAAATTTATCAAAACTGCAGCGAAATAAGGGACACATTTCTGGAATCAGGTTTCTGCCCTTACATCATGCAGATGGGATAGCAAAACCTGGTGGCAGATTCCATTTTAGAGCCATCGGATATTACCTTGTGACCTCTCAAAGGGGAACTTGATGTCTAGGATGGTTATTATTTCCAAACCATTACAAAATGTCATGTGTCTCTTGATGCGGGATAACTTGTATGTAATGTGTTGTATGTTAGGTCTATGAACAGTACAAGTCCTTCAGTATAGGGTTACCTGAGAAGCGTAGCCAGCATGAAGCAGGACTTGTATTATGTTTTGTCAGGGATGATTAATGTCTGAGTGCTTTATGCTGCGTTCTGCAGTCATCTCTCTGCCATCCTCCGTACACCCATCGCCGTCCTGTTCTCACACTTCTTTATTTGGCTTTTTTCTTGTGGTCGTAATATGGAGCATGTTGTATCCATAAAGTGGTCAGATTTGCCGGACCTCACGCTGTTCTGCCGAATCAGCCCTAGATCATTATTGGGGGCTGGGGCACCTCCAATTCAAGACGGTAGACAAATCGTGTCTTGTGAGACTGCACGCTCCAGCACCCACAATACTGGAGCATCGGTTAGGTTTACACATATCCACCTGTTGTCTTTTCTTTTGGGACACAGCAGTTTGTAGAATTGTCATCATTAATGTTTTCTTTTTTTTATCTTTCCAGTATTACTGAAATTCAGAAAGATGTGGAGTACAGACTGCCAATCACCTTTAAGAACTTCACCATCAGCATCAATATGTAAGTGACACGGGGTGCTATTGTCTTAGTTGAGAGATTACGTTGCATTTGTTGGGGTTATTAAATGTGAACCTAATGGGAATTAAAGGGATTGTCCTCTACTTTGATATTGATAATGTGGCACCCCAGGGGTCTGGTCTCCACAGTAATAGCAATGTTATGTCTGAGAGCAGGTGGGAGGTCTCTTGGTCAGGAATCCTATGCATGCCACACCTCCTGCCCAGTCCTGGGAGGGGAAGAACTTCCCCTATATAAAGCTGGGGCTGAGGCAGGGTTAGTGAGTAGAGAGAAGAAGAGGAGCAGCTTAGGAAAGAAAGATCAGGAGCTCAGTGGGAGCAGTGCTAAAAGGAATCAGGGGCTGGCAGCTGAAGAGCTCGCCCTGATTGAAGAGTTACCACCGGACCCGGAGTCCGAGGCTGTGGGGATTAACCCTGACCCAGCAGCAGAAACCGACCGGCAGGGGATTTCAGGTCCTCTGGCCAAGAAACCCGAAGGCACGGTCACACGCGTGGGACCAGCACCGCTGTCGTGGAGCGGAAGCCACTAGAAGGCCCCGAGTCACCGGCCATACGGGTGAGCACCACACGGTACACTCAGGGACGTGGGCTACCTTTACCCGCCTCTAGCAAGGAAGCCAGAAGAGTACAATTAGTTGGGGAGGCCTACAACTCCGCCTGGCCAAGGGGGATCCCATCTGCTCAAGGACTGACCAGGCCCCGACCGCTAGCCAGTACTCCGGGAGGGTCTATCTTTGTCACCAGTAAAGACCCTGAACTACACCGCATCGTCTCTGAGTGGTTCCTGCTACCCCCATCATCCACGTCGGCTGCCCTGAGGCCATACCCCTCCCGTTGGGGGTTACACCATCCACGCTGCACCATCCTTCCACCGGCCTCAGCGGTCTGCCCTGCAGTGGCAGCTCCATAGCTGCATTCAACGGGTGGCGTAGTCGTCCTACATCTACTGCTAATATACCGCCACTTAGTCTGACTACCTGGGCACGGACCGGGTCATCGCCACGAGACTACTACCCCTATCCGATCCGGCTCCGGGTAGGCTCCCGCGTGCGCAACGCTGCGCGACTCAGGCCCAGGGGCGCGTCAGCTTTTGGCGTAGTCGGCAGGATTTCGTGCCCGCAACCACCGGGTACTGCGTGCCTGAAAAAAAAAAAAAAGAGACTTTTAAACTTACCTGTGGCGAAGATTCCCGCCATCCGGCGCCATCTTCAGCCTTCTTCCCGCCATCGGTGAAGATTCCCGCCATCCGGCGCCATTTTCAGCCTGCTTCCCGCCTTCCGTGGAGTTTTCCCGCCGTTGGACGCCATCTTGAAGACGCCGCGCGGGAAGAAGAGGGGCGTGGACTCCAAAAGCGCGCGAGAACTGAAGCCCCGCCTCACGTCCCGACGTCGCGTAAGGTCCTGGAAGGAGCCCAGCAGACGCTGACGTCACAGGAGCGCGACGGAAGGTCCTCAACCCTGACGATCCACTGCGGAGCCGCGGCCTACGGAAGAGGATAATCGCAAGGTAGGCCACGGTCCACTAGGGGGGAGGAAGATGTCGGATGCGGAGGAGAGCTTCACTGCCTCAACCCCCACCAGCGCCAGCGCTGCTGCAGTCATGCCTTTTACCATGCCCTATATCCCGGGAGCAGCCTGGCTACCCCAATACTCAGGGGAGTCACATACCCTGAATGACTTTAGAGAAAAGCTGGATAGCCTCTTCCAGGTGTACCCCCTCACAGAAGAGCAAAAAGTGAGCATCCTGGTGGCCCAACAAACCGGGGCAGCCCAAAGGGAGGTAAAGTCCTGGCCACCTGGGAGGAGGACTGTCGCGGTGATACTAACCCGGCTGAGGGACACCTTTGATACCCGCACCTCAGCCGAGATTAAGCTTAAATTCTATGGGTGCAAGCAGCGAGCGCATGAGAGTATAAGGGACTATGCACTAAACCTACAAGAGGCCCTGAGAGCCATTAAGCAGACCGACCCCGACAGCGTGGGAAACGAGGACAGGCTGTTGACCGAACAATTTATAGAGGGACTATATTGCAATGTCCACCGAACCCAGTTGCGGGCCATAGCCTTACAGGATCCTCATCTGGACTTTGCACAGTTCAAGGACAGAGCCATCCGGGTGCTCCGAGAACCGGCACCGGGTGGCGTTGTGACCCACAGGCGCCCAGCTATCACTTACCACCAGGAGGCGGCGCCCTTGTCGGCAGGGCCTGTGGGGGCTGATGCGCAGGCTTTGAACAATGACCCGGCTCCAGACCTGCACCATCAGGTCCAAGAGCTAGCTAAAAGCGTTGCTGCGCTAACCCGAACTGTGCAGTCTTTACAGGTTTCCACTCCAGGGAAGATCCAGCTGGCATCCGGACCGGAGGACATCCCGTGGCGTCGACCAAGGAGGACCCCACCGGCCAGAGGAAGACCCAGCGACCGATACAACGAGGACGGACAACCCATCTGCCGCCGCTGCAATCAACCCGGACGTATGGCAAGGTACTGTCCTTTAAACTGGCACAACCTGGGGTAGAGGGCCAACCCCCAGGAAAAAGATCACCAGGCCCATCGAACTGGCGCGACAAATATGTGGGAGGACGTCCAGTCTTGCCTGTGGTACTGGATGGCATTCCTATGAGTGCCCTACAGGTCACCGGGTCACAGGTCACCACCATCCCGTACGTGCTCTTCAAGCAGTACTGGAATGACTCGAATATAACCCGCTACTCTGACGACGACTTGAGTTTCATTGCCAGCAATGGTCAACCCGTGCCGCAGATCGGATTTAAAGAAATGACCATTAAAATCGGTAGAGTCGAACTGGCGGCACAGGGACTGATCATTGTGGACATTGACAAGCGTGAGAGTCACCCAAAGATAACTCTAGGAACTAATGTGATTGAAAATTGTCTTGCAGAGGTGATTTTCATTTTACAGCAGGTTGCCAAGAACGCCAGCTCCGGCCAGCAGCGAGTGCTCCAGAAAGAGATCCGGGCACTGATGCGACGGCAACAAGTGGAACTCTCCGGCGGTGAGATTGGTAGCGTAAGAATGTGTGACCCTTTCCCTATTGCCATACCCCCGAAAAGTGAAATGATGATTTGGTGCCGGGCAGCTATTGGTCTGAGAGGTAGAGATTACCAGGCCATGGTAGAGCCAGTCTACTCAGACAGTAGGCCCACCATTTTGACAGCCCGGGGGGTAGTTGATGTACGCCATGGGAGGGTACCCGTTCGCATAATAAATATTGGGAAAAGGGAAGTATACCTGCCCCGGTATGCTACGCTAGCCAAATTATATACTATCAACCAAAATTCTATACAGTCTGTGGAACCCTTGCCTCCATCTCATCCGGAGGAAGGTAACGGCTCTGAGAAAATAATGGAGGATTGGTGTCAGCAACTACATTTGGGTACTGACTCCACTCCCTCCCACCAGAAACAGGGAGTCTACCGGGTGGTTCAAGAGTACGAGAGAGTGTTTAGTAAACACCCGTTAGACTTCGGGCGAGTCAAGGGGGTAGAACACCACATCCCCACGGGAGACCATCCTCCCATAAAAGAGAGGTATCGGCCCGTACCCCCTGCACACTACCAACACGCCAAGGGGATGCTTAGAGACATGAAGGAGGCTGGGGTAATCAGGGATAGCTGTAGCCCCTGGGCAGCTCCACTAGCCTTGGTAAAAAAGAAATACAACACCATGAGAATGTGTGTAGATTACCGGAAAATTAACCGTATCACACACAAAGATGCGTACCCCTTACCAAGAATAGAGGAGTCTTTGGCTGCTTTAAAATCTGCTAACTTCTTCTCCACCTTGGATCTCACTAGCGGGTACTGGCAGGTTCCTGTAGCAGAGGCGGATCGGGAGAAGACCGCATTCACCACCCCGATGGGACTTAGCGAGTTTACCTGCATGCCGTTTGGACTCTGCAACGCACCAGGAACCTTCCAGCGATTGATGGAGTGCTGTCTGGGACACCGGAACTTTGAGACGGTCCTGTTATACCTGGACGATGTCATCGTCTACTCCAAGACCTACGAGGACCACCTGAAGCACCTGGCGGAAGTGTTTGAAGCTCTGACAAGTTACGGCCTAAAGGTGAAACCCTCCAAGTGTCACCTCCTGAAACCAAAGGTGCAGTACCTGGGACACGTGGTGAGTGCTGACGGAGTGGCTCCCGACCCTGATAAGATCACCGCAATTAAGGAATGGCCAAGCCCCTCCAGCGTAAAGGAAGTGAAGCAGTTCCTCGGGTTGGTAGGCTACTACCGAAGGTTCATTCCCGGTTTCACCAAAAAGGCAGCTCCTATGCAGGACCTCCTGATAGGCCAGTCCAGGAAGGCCAAGAACCAGAAGCCGCCCTTCAGATGGGAGAAGTTGGAAGAAGAGTCCTTCCGCCAGCTGAAGATGGCCCTCACGGAGGATGAAATCCTGGTGTACCCTGATTATAGCCAGCCCTTTATCCTCTACACCGACGCCAGTAACATCGGGCTAGGAGCCGTACTATCCCAGATCCAGCAGGGGAAAGAACGGGTAATTGCTTACGCCAGCCGAAAACTGCGACCCACCGAAAGAAACCCTGAGAATTACAGCTCATTTAAGCTAGAGTTCCTGGCAGTGGTGTGGGCAGTCACCGAACGCTTTAAGCACTACCTCGCTTCTTCCCGGTTCACCGTGTACACGGATAACAACCCGTTGACACACCTGGACACTGCAAGACTCGGTGCCCTAGAGCAGAGATGGATGGCCCGCTTGTCCAACTATGAGTTTACAATCAAATACCGGGCAGGACGCTCCAATACCAACGCAGACGCCCTGTCCAGGATGCCAAACCTACCAGACGTAGGGGAAGATTCAGAGGAACTGGAAGAAGTTGAGCTCCCCGCGTTCTACCGTCATGGGACTATCCAGTATTCCCACCGTGTAAGAAGTAAGCAAACCGCTACGTTCAACCCCTTACCTCATTACAACTGGGTGGAGACGCAAGACAGTGACCCTGCCGTCCGTCTGGTAAAGGAGATGCTGACTCGGCCAGATGCACGCCTTGACCCAGACGCTCCGGAGGAAGCCAAGCAACTGTGGGCTGAGAAGAGTCGACTGTTCCTTTACAAGGGAAAGTTGTGCCGCAGAATGGTTAACTCCCGGACGCATGAACTAATCTGGCAAGTAGTGGTGCCAAGAAGAGACGCAGCTATGGTGATGGAGGCATACCACGACGGAGCTGGACATTTTGGATGGAAGAAGCTGGAGTTCCTGCTGCGCGGGCGGTTCCATTGGGTAGGCATGAGAGGAACCATCGAGAGGTGGTGCAGAGACTGTGGCCCATGCAACTTAAGAAGGAGGGACCGTGCCAGCCAGAAGACTCCCCTGCGGTCCATCATCACCAGACAGCCGTTGGAACTGGTAGCCTTGGATCATGTAAAACTGACCCCAAGCAGAAGTGGCTACGTCTACGCGTTAACCATCGTGGATCACTACTCCCGGTTCTTGGTTGTCGTCCCCGTCAAGGACTTAACGGCTCACACAGCAGCTAGAGCCTTCCAGCAGCACTTCTGCCGTCCGCATGGATACCCGGAGCAGGTGCTGACGGACCAGGGGCCTGCCTTTGAAGCGGAGGTCTTCCAGGAGTTCTGCACCCTGTATGGATGCCGGAAGATAAGAACAACACCCTATCACCTGCAAACTAATGGACTTTGTGAGAAAATGAACCAGGTGGTGATAGATCTCCTGAAAACATTGCCCCTGGAGGAACGCAGTCTGTGGCCTGAGAAGCTGCCCGACCTGGTGGACCTATACAACCACATCCCTGTAGGTTCCACCAACTGTACCTCGGCTTACCTAATGAGGGCAAGACCTGGTAAGCTTCCTGTTGATCTGGAGATGGGAGTCCTGACACCCGAGGACACTTCACCAGAAGCCAACTGGGACACAGAGAGGCAGCAGCAATACCGAAAAGTACAGGAGAGCGTGGAGCGTAGTCTCTGTCAAGCTAGGGAAAGACAAGAGAAAACTTACAACCAGTATGCTCCCGCTGTTCCCCTGGTGCCCGGAGAGCAGGTCTTGAAGAGGAAAAGACGGCTCCACAAGTTGGACGACCAATGGGAGAAGGACCCGTACTCCGTACTGCCCTCAAGCCACGACAACCCAAAGATCTGTACAATCAGTAAAGACGGAAGGGAAACCACAGCCATTGTATCCCGGGATCACCTAAAGAAGTGTCCCGAACAGCTACGGAACCCTGAAGAGGAACAAGAGGACCCTCGACCCGTAGAGGAAAGGGAAGATATGGTTAGTACTGTGCTCGGAGACTTCCCTCGGTCTTGGACTCAAGTCAATGGTGCTGTTGTGGTACCCGTCCTCACGTTCCTCCAACCAGCATCCCAAGTGCCTACGGAGACGCAGGTAGAACTGGAAGAACAGCCGGTCCAGGAGGCAGAAGGCCCCACACAAGCAGACCAGGAAAATCAACCCTCTGCTTATAGTGAGCCTGCCATACCCCTAGTGAGCCAAAGAGTCCGTAGACGGCTGCCCAGTTTACCCTTGACAGCCCCTATACCCTGTAGCTCAGGACCAATCAACCAGCTCCGTAGGTCCACTAGGGTCACTAGAGGCCAGCTGCCCATACGGTGGAGGATCTAAATGTTCAAGCTATTTTATTAATGTTTACCTGTTTATTGTTGCTTGTGTATAATTATGTGTTTCTAGTTATTTATAGGAGTCTTTGGTGGATTTACCGGGAATCCTTTGTGCATATAGTTGGAGCGTAACCCAGGACGGACTGAAAGACTGTTAAGGACTCGGGGCAGGACAGACCCCTACCTGGTTACGTCTCACTGTGTTGGTGAAATGGACACCCTTGTTTTCCTCAAAAGTTACATCCGGTTGCGGACACGCCGTGACCACCTTATGTGTTGTCTCTATTAGAATGTTATTGTTTGCACCTTGTTATGTTTACAAAAGTATGTTTAGTCCCGGAGTACTAACTTTCACTAGGGGGGAATGTGGCACCCCAGGGGTCTGGTCTCCACAGTAATAGCAATGTTATGTCTGAGAGCAGGTGGGAGGTCTCTTGGTCAGGAATCCTATGCATGCCACACCTCCTGCCCAGTCCTGGGAGGGGAAGAACTTCCTCTATATAAAGCTGGGGCTGAGGCAGGGTTAGTGAGTAGAGAGAAGAAGAGGAGCAGCTTAGGAAAGAAAGATCAGGAGCTCAGTGGGAGCAGTGCTAAAAGGAATCAGGGGCTGGCAGCTGAAGAGCTCGCCCTGATTGAAGAGTTACCACCGGACCCGGAGTCCGAGGCTGTGGGGATTAACCCTGACCCAGCAGCAGAAACCGACCGGCAGGGGATTTCAGGTCCTCTGGCCAAGAAACCCGAAGGCACGGTCACACGCGTGGGACCAGCACCGCTGTCGTGGAGCGGAAGCCACTAGAAGGCCCCGAGTCACCGGCCATACGGGTGAGCACCACACGGTACACTCAGGGACGTGGGCTACCTTTACCCGCCTCTAGCAAGGAAGCCAGAAGAGTACAATTAGTTGGGGAGGCCTACAACTCCGCCTGGCCAAGGGGGATCCCATCTGCTCAAGGACTGACCAGGCCCCGACCGCTAGCCAGTACTCCGGGAGGGTCTATCTTTGTCACCAGTAAAGACCCTGAACTACACCGCATCGTCTCTGAGTGGTTCCTGCTACCCCCATCATCCACGTCGGCTGCCCTGAGGCCATACCCCTCCCGTTGGGGGTTACACCATCCACGCTGCACCATCCTTCCACCGGCCTCAGCGGTCTGCCCTGCAGTGGCAGCTCCATAGCTGCATTCAACGGGTGGCGTAGTCGTCCTACATCTACTGCTAATATACCGCCACTTAGTCTGACTCCCTGGGCACGGACCGGGTCATCGCCACGAGACTACTACCCCTATCCGATCCGGCTCCGGGTAGGCTCCTGCGTGTGCAACGCTGCGCGACTCAGGCCCAGGGGCGCGTCAATAACATCAGCATTGGGTATCAATATCAAATCGATGGGGTTCTGACAGCCCCCCAGAGAGGGAGCCGCATGCTCCTATTCACTTGTGAAGATGGCCCCCACTGATTCCATATTAATGACCTATCCAATGGGTAAGTGATCAATATCAAGGTAGTGGGCAACCCCTTAAAGAAAGCAGACCATATTAGGTACTTCTAGAATATCGTTGTCCCATGCTGTTGATAGACCCCACCGCGTGTAATCGGTACCCTACAATGACTTGTCATCCATAGTCATGTCTTGTAGCACTGGAGCCATTAAATGATGTTGCTTGGCGGCTCATGATGTCACTATAGATGATGTGTATTAATGCAAGTTGTTTAATTGCTACTAATAAGAAATCACTTTAAATCAATATGGAGGCTTATAGGGTCCTCTCAGCTTCCTTTTACATATGGAAGTAGTGGTAGAACAGTATCGTCGATTGTCCCTCCCCAGAAAAATTATCCTTTTTTTTTTTTGCAGAGCTCCGATGTGCCAGTCAAAAGGAAATGGAGTGTCTGCAGATTGGTGTGGGAGTGCAGAGGGGCGTGTCCGTGCACTTGAAAGGAGCTGTCTAAGTGCAGGGATACGCCCCAGTGCACTTCCAGACGGATTTGCAGATGTTTTCCACACTAGATTTGTCATGATGGACTCATCAGATCTCTTATAACACCATTACGATCATATGTCAAGGTGCTGACGTCCCTTTATGCCTTACGCTACGTGCCACCTAAATGGATTTTACATTGAGATGAGATGAGGCTGTTGGGTATTTTCCCCGGACCTGTCACGTTTCTGTAGGCTGCAGTTGACGCGCCCCCTGGGCCAGTGCTGTTTGGGGAATTACCCGGAGCCGGGTCAGATGGGGGTTGTAGTCTCCGAGTGGCGGTGACCCGGTCCGTGCCCAGGGTGTCAAGCTCAGTGTGTGGCAGTCCTTACAGATGTTACTGGATGTTCTTTATGTCGACTACGCCACCCGTTGATTTGCGGTCAATACGGCCGCCGCTGCAGAAGGGTCCGCTGAGGCTGGTGTTGTGTGTGCAGCTCTGGTAGTATAACCCCCAACGGGAGGGGTATAGCCTCAGGGGGTCAGTTGTAGAGGATGGTGGTTGTGGAGGTGCAGTGTGGATGGTAAGAAGGCTCGGAGTCAGGCTGTGCAGTTCAGGGTTTTTACTTACTGCTGTTGTGTTGGTCACTCCGGCCTTGAGTGACCACCCGAGCCGTGCTGCGTCCACCAGGTCCTGGACTCGGCCAACCCCCAAGTAATTCTGGAGCGTGGTCCTGAGCTCCCTTTCTGACTTCTCCTTTCTACAGCCGTTCCCACCAGGGATCCACTTATATCCGGCTCCCTCGGGTCTCTTGTTGGGTAAACCTTTTCTCTGGGTTCCCTGACCCTATTCTCGGTGTGCCTTCTTAGTGGATTTAGTGAGGGTCGTGGCAGATCCTGCCCACGACCTCCGGTCTCTGGCTGAGGATTAGTGCCCTCCACCAGCTTGGGATCCGGTACCCTTGTTGCCAACCCTTCACCCTCTGGTCTAATTTTGGGTTCTTGGAGTTCCTTCTTCTCCTCCTCTGGGTCCTTCTCTTCTCCTCTCTCTCTTCACTCTCAGGACTGACTGATCCTCTACAGACGACTGACCGACCGACCTTCTACAGAAGACTGACCCTGATCTAAGATGGTGCCCACCTTATATACTCCCTCTATGTGTGAGCTCAGGTGACCAGCACCCAATGAGCTCCTAGCATTACCCAGACTGCTCCCCCTATCTGCCCCTACACTACTGGGATGTTCCACCCCCCTCCCACTCCAGCCAGGGACAGACACTGTCGTACCTGCACATATACCTAGTGGGAGTACCATCGATCTGTCCCCCGGAAATGGGATGTGTGTAGTGCATGCAGCCTACTGAGCTCAGTTCCACACTCCATCCTTACCCGGGAGTGGAATACCACACCTCTGGCTTGAGGTGTAATACCCCTGTAGCAGCCGAGTCCTCAGGGTGCTACACAGTCATGTATCCCGCGTCTTGCTCTAATACTTTGTTTTTATTGCAGTCTACTTCCGCCACAATTTCCTCAAGACAAACCTCTCATCACAGTCTTTCCACCGATAAGACATCACCTGGTGGACAAGCAAGGCCCCAATGTCACCTGTCCTTTACTACATAATGTAAGGAGACTTGGGAGATTTTGAGCACTGGACTTAGGAATGTTGTAATTTAACCTTTCAATGACTGAGGTGTTTTTGTTTTTTATAAAGTGGATATGTGTGGTCTCCTGACACATCTGTTTTAGTAATCTTATAAACCCTATAAAATCACAAATGTGCAGAGTTTGTGTTTCAGACCACTGTGCAGTGCCTTTGAAGGCTATGTTCACACATTGCGTTTTTTTCAGCGTTTTTTTAATGCAAATTTTCAGCTGTGTTTTACAGTACAAGCAAAGTCTATGAGATTTCAGAAATCTCATGCTCACACCCTGGTTTTTGTATGATCAGTATTTTGTGATTTGCATTGTTTTTTGCTGAATAGAGCACGTCACTTCTTTCAGTGTATTTCACCCATTGAAAGTAATGTGTAGTGAAAAAACGCCTAGTGTGAACATAGCCTTACATCTAATTGACAATGGGGTGTTACCTTACTCCTTGTCCATGTCTAATCAGTTTGGACAGTAGGCATAATCACTACGACCAGGGGCCTGGCAGTGGCCAGTTGTCAATGTATCCACACATTTCCAGAAGATTGGCACAACGCAGAGGACCTGGGAAGAAGAGATGCCACGGTATTGTTACTTCATAGGGAATACACCTCTTTATTTTGGTAGATGAGGTCTTTGTCAAACACATCTTCAGCAAAGGAGAGCGAAATGAAAGGATTAATGTATGTGTTAATGACCCGGTTCTGCGTGTGCTCTACGTAAAATGTGGCTGCAGATGGCTGTGCTGCATCGACACGTGAGGTTTGGGAGCCCCCTTACATCTAATGGGTGGGGGTCTTACATTGAGGTCCCCACTTCAGACATTTCTGATATTTCCAGTGAATTTTCCAAGGAAGTTTCAGATGAAAATACCATAAGAAAATGTGGTCAACCTTGTTTTAGTTTTTTTTTTTAATATATAAGATTTTTAGTTATAGTCTTTGTTATGTTCACATAGAAGACCGGTGGGTTTTTTCTTTTTTAGTAACAAAGTATATACAGTGGGGAAAATAAGTATTGGATACACTGACGATTTTGCAAGTTTTCCCACCTACAAAGAATGGAGAGGGCTGTAATTTTTATCGTAGGTACACTTCACCTGTGAGAGACAGAATCTAAAAATAAAAAACAGAAAATAACATTTTATAATTTTTACATACTTATTTCATGCAATTATGCAAATTAATTATTTGATACAATAGAAAAACAGATCTTAATATTTGGTACGGAAACCTTTGTTTGCAATTACAGAGGTCAGACGTTTCCTGTAGTTCTTGACCAAGTTTGCAGACACTGCAGCAGGAATTTTGGACCACTCCTCCATACAGATCTTCTCCAGATCTTTCAAGTTTCGGGACTGTTGCTGGGTGCAGTTGTCCTGTCCCCTTTGCAGAAAAGCACCCCCAAAGTATAAGGTTTCCCCAGCATGCTTCTCAGTTGGGACGGTGTTCTTGGGGTTGTACTCATCCTTCTTCTTTCTCCAAACACGGCAAGTGGAGTTGATACCAAAAAGTCCTATTTTGGTCTCATCTGACCACATGACCCTCTCCCATGCCTCCTCTGGATCACCCAGATGGTCATTGGCGAACTTCAAACGGGCCTGGACATGTGCTGGCGTGAGCAGGGGACCTTGCGTGCCCTGCAGGAGTTTAATCCATGACGGCATAGTGTGTTACTAATGGTAATGTTTGAGACTGTAGTCTCGGCTCTCTTCAGGTCATTGACCAGGTCCTCCTGTGTAGTTCTGGGCTGATTCCTGACCTTTCTCAGAATCATCCTTATCCCACGGGTCGAGATCTTCCATGGAGCCCCAGACCGAGGAAGATTGACAGTCATCTTGTGTTTCTTCCGTTTTCTAATAATTGTGCCAACAGTTGTTGCCTTCTCACCAAGCTGCTTGCATATTGTCCTGTAGCCAATCCCAGCCTGGAGCAGGTCTACAATTTTGTCCCTGGTGTCCTTAGATAGCTCTTTGGTCTTAACCATGGTGGATAGGTTGGAGTGTGATTGATTGAGTGTGTGGACAGGTGTCTTTTATACAGGTAACGAGTTCAAACAGGTACAATAAATACAGGTGAGGAGTGCAGAGTAGGAGGGCTTCTGAAAGAAAAACTAACAGGTCTGTGAGAGCCAGATTTCTTGCTGGTTGGTAGGTGATCAAATACTTATTTCATGCAATGAAATGCGATTTAATTATTTAAAAATCATACAATGTGATTTTTTTTTGGATTTTATTTTTAGATTCTGTCTCTCACAGTTGAAGTGTACCTATGATAAAAATGACAGACCTCTCCATTCTTTGTAGGTGGGAAAACTTGCAAAATCGACAGTGTATCAAATACTTATTTTCCCTACTGCGTGCGTGTATGTATATATATATGTGTGTGTGTGTGTGTGTGTGTGTATGTACAGTACAGACCAAAAGTTTGGACACACCTTCTCATTTAAAGATTTTTTATGTATTTTCATGACTATGAAAATTGTACATTCATACTGAAGGCATCAAAACTATGAATTAACACATGTGGAATAATATACTTAACAAAAAAGTGTGAAACAACTGAAAATATGTCTTATATTCTAGGTTCTTCAAAGTAGCCACCTTTTGCTTTGATGACTGCTTTGCACACTCTTGGCATTCTCTTGATGCGCTTCAAGTGGTAGTCACCGGAAATGGTCTTCCAACAATCTTGAAGGAGTTCCCGGAGATGCTTAGCACTTGTAGGCCCTTTTGCCTTCACTCGGCGGTCCAGCTCACCCCAAACCATCTCGATTGGGTTCAGGTCTGGTGACTGTGGAGGCCAGGTCATCTGGCGTAGCACCCCATCACTCGCCTTCTTGGTCAAATAGCCCTTACACAGCCTGGAGGTGTGTTTGGGGTCATTGTCCTTTTGAAAAATAAATGATGGTCCAACTAAACGCAAACCGGATGGAATAGCATGCCGCTGCCAGATGCTGTGGTAGCCATGCTGGTTCAGTATGCCTTCAATTTTGAATAAATCTCCAACAGTGTCACCAGCAAAGCACCCCCACACCATCACTCCTCCTCCTCCATGCTTCACTGTGTGAACCAGGCATGTAGAGTCCATCCGTTCACCTTTTCTGCATCGCACAAAGACACGGTGGTTGGAACCAAAGATCTCAAATTTGGACTCATCAGACCAAAGCACAGATTTCCACTGGTCTAATGTCCATTCCTTGTGTTCTTTAGCCCAAACAAGTCTCTTCTGCTTGTTGCCTGTCCTTAGCAGTGGTTTCCTAGCAGCTATTTTACCATGAAGGCCTGCTGCACAAAGTCTCCTCTTAACAGTTGTTGAAGAGATGTTTCTGCTGCTAGAACTCTGTGTGGCATTGACCTGGTCTCTAATCTGAGCTGCTGTTAACCTGCGATTTCTGAGGCTGTTGACTCGGATAAACTTATCCTCAGAAGCAGAGGTGACTCTTGGTCTTCCTTTCCTGGGGCAGTCCTCATGTGAGACAGTTTCTTTGTAGCGCTTGATGGTTTTTGCAACTGCACTTGGGGACGCTTTCAAAGTTTTCACAATTTTTCAGACTGACTGACCTTCATTTCTTAAAGTAATGATGGCCACTCGTTTTTCTTTACTTAGATGCTTTTTTCTTGCCATCATACAAATTCTAACAGTCTATTCAGTAGGACTATCAGCTGTGTATCCACCAGACTTCTGCACAACACAAGTGATGGTCCCAACCCCATTTATAAGGCAAGAAATCCCACTTATTAAACCTGACTGGGCACACCTGTGAAGTGAAAACCATTTCCGGTGACTACCTCTTGAAGCTCATCAAGAGAATGCCAAGAGTGTGCAAATCAGCCTTCAAAGCAAAAGGTGGCTACTTTGAAGAACCTAGAATATAAGACATATTTTCAGTTGTTTCACACTTTTTTGTTAAGTATATAATTCCACATGTGTTAATTCATAGTTTTGATGCCTTCAGTGTGAATGTACAATTTTCTTAGTCATGAAAATACAGATAAATCTTTAAATGAGAAGGTGTGTCCACCTTTTGGTCTGTACTGTATATATACACTGCTCAAAAAAATAAAGGGAACACTTAAACAACAGAATATAACTCCAAGTGCATCAAACTGTCCACTTAGGAAATGACACTGATTGACAATCAATTTCACATGCTGTTGTGCAAATGGAATAGACAATAGATGGAAATTATTGGCAATTATCAAGACACCCTCAAAGGATTGATTCTGCAGGTGGGGACCACAGACCACATCTCAGTACCAATGCTTTCTGGCAGATGTTTTGGTCACTTTTGAATGTTGGTTATGCTTTCACACTCGTGGTAGCATGAGACGGACTCTACAACCCACAGAAGTTGCTCAGGTAGTGCAGCTCATCCAGGATGGCACATCAGTGCGAGCTGTGGCAAGAAGGTTTGCTGTGTCTGTCAGCGTAGTGTCCAGAGGCTGGAGGTGCTACCAGGAGACAGGCCAGTACACCAGGAGACAAGGAGGGGGCCGTAGGAGGGCAACAACCCAGCAGCAGTACCGCTACCTCCGCCTTTGTGCAAGGAGGAACAGGGGGAGCACTGACAGAGCCCTGCAAAATGACCTCCAGCAGGCCACAAATGTTCATGTGTCTGCACAAACGGTTAGAAACCGACTCCATGAGGGTGGTATGAAGGCCCGACGTCCACAGATGGGGGTTGTGATCACATCCCAACATTGTGCAGGACGCTTGGCATTTGCCACAGAACACCAGGATTGGCAAAGTCGCCACTGGCGCCCTGTGCTCTTCACAGATGAAAGCAGGTTCACACTGAGCACATGTGACAGACATGACAGAGTCTGGAGACGCCGCGGAAAGCGATCTGCTGCCTGCAACATCCTTCAGCATGACCGGTTTGGCAGTGGGTCAGTAATGGTGTGGAGTGGCATTTCTTTGGAGGGCCGCACAGCCCACCATGTGCTCGCCAGAGGTAGCCTGACTGCCATTAGGTACCGAGATGAGATCCTCAGACCCCTTGTGAGACCATATGCTGGTGCGGTTGGCCCTGGGTTCCTCCTAATGCAGGACAATGCCAGACCTCATGTGGCTGGAGTGTGTCAGCAGTTCCTGCAAGATGACGGCATTGAAGCTATGGACTGGCCCGCCTGTTCCCCAGACCTGAATCCGATTGAGCACATCTGGGACATCATGTCTCGCTCCATCCACCAACGTCACGTTGCACCATAGACTTTCCAGAAGTTGGCAGATGCTTTAGTCCAGGTCTGGGAGGAGATCCCACAGGAGACCACCTCATCAGGAGCATGCCCAGGCATTGTAGGGAGGTCATACAGGCACGTGAAGGCCGCACACAATACTGAACCTCATTTTGACTTGTTTTAAGGACATTACATCAAAGTTGGATCAGCCTGTAGTGTGTTTTTCCACTTTAATTTTGGGGGTGACTCCAAATCCAGGCCTCCATTAGTTAATAAATTTGATTTCCATTGATGATTTTTATGTGATTTTGTTGTCAGCACATTCAGCTTTGTACAGAACAAAGTATTCAATGAGAATATTTCATTCATTCAGATCTAGGATGTGTTATTTGAGTGTTCCCTTTATTTTTTTGAGCAGTGTATGTATATGTGTGTGTATATATATAATTTTTTTTAATTTTTTTTAATACATATTTCACTTTGGAGCTGACATAAGTCATGGACATGGGCTCTGTATCATGATATGTCTCCAATTTAGCAAATCTAGATCATGAAAGTAACTCTGTGACCTGCCATGTTGTCACCCTGAGTAATATGCTATAGGTATCATTACTGAGTCATATAGTGATGAAGTGATTGACAGTTGCTCCTGCTTTCTATCGAGCGTCTCTCCTGCTCTCTCTCTCTAGCGTCTCTCCTGCTCTCTCTCTCTCTCGAGCGTCTCTCCTGCTCTCTCTCTCGAGCGTCTCTCCTGCTCTCTCTCTCGAGCGTCTCTCTCTCTAGCGTCTCTCCTGCTCTCTCTCTCTCGAGCGTCTCTCCTGCTCTCTCTCTCGAGCGTCTCTCCTGCTCTCTCCCTCTCGAGCGTCTCTCCTGCTCTCTCTCTCGAGCGTCTCTCCTGCTCTCTCTCTTGAGCTTCTCCTGCTCTCTCTCTCTCGAGCGTCTCTCTCTCTAGCGTCTCTCCTGCTCTCTCTCTCGAGCGTCTCTCATGCTCTCTCTCTCGAGCGTCTCTCCTGCTCTCTCTCTTGAGCATCTCTCCTGCTCTCTCTCTCGAGCGTCTCTCCTCTCTCTCTCTCGAGCATCTCTCCTGCTCTCTCTCTCTCTCGAGCGTCTCTCCTGCTCTCTCTCGAGCGTCTCTCCTGCTCTCTCTCGAGCGTCTCTCCTGCTCTCTCTCTCTCGAGCGTCTCTCCGGCTCTCTCTCTCTCGAGCATCTCTCCTGCTCTCTCTCTCGAGCGTCTCTCCTGCTCTCTCTCTCTCGAGCATCTCTCCTGCTCTCTCTCGAGCATCTCTCCTGCTCTCTCTCTCTAGCTTCTCTCCTGCTCTTTCTCTCGAGCGTCTCTCCTGCTCTCTCTCTCTCGAGCGTCTCTCCTGCTCTCTCTCTCGAGCGTCTCTCCTGCTCTCTCTCTCTCGAGCGTCTCTCCTGCTCTCTCTCTCGAGCGTCTCTCCTGCTCTCTCTCTCTCGAGCGTCTCTCCTGCTCTCTCTCTCGAGCGTCTCTCCTGCTCTCTCTCTCTCGAGCGTCTCTCCTGCTCTCTCTCTCGAGCGTCTCTCCTGCTCTCTCTCGAGCGTCTCTCCTGCTCTCTCTCTCGAGCTTCTCTCCTGCTCTCTCTCTTGAGCTTCTCTCCTGCTCTCTCTCTCGAGCGTCTCTCTCTCTCTAGCGTCTCTCCTGCTCTCTCTCTCTCGAGCGTCTCTCCTGCTCTCTCTCTCGAGCGTCTCTCCTGCTCTTTCTCGAGCGTCTTTCCTGCTCTCTCTCGAGCGTCTCTCCTGCTCTCTCTCTCGAGCTTCTCTCCTGCTCTCTCTCTCGAGCGTCTCTCTCTCTCTCGAGCGTCTCTCCTGCTCTCTCTCTCTCGAGCATCTCTCCTGCTCTCTCTCGAGCGTCTCTCTCTCTCTAGCGTCTCTCCTGCTCTCTCTCTCTCGAGCATCTCTCCTGCTCTCTCTCTCTCGAGCGTCTCTCCTGCTCTCTCTCTCGAGCGTCTCTCCTGCTCTCTCTCTCGAGCATCTCTCCTGCTCTCTCTCTCTCGAGCGTCTCTCCTGCTCTCTCTCTCTCTCGAGCGTCTCTCCTGCTCTCTCTCTCGAGCGTCTCTCCTGCTCTCTCTCTCGAGCGTCTCTCCTGCTCTCTCTCTCGAGCGTCTCTCCTGCTCTCTCTCTCGAGCGTCTCTCCTGCTCTCTCTCTTGAGCGTTTCTCCTGCTCTCTCTCTCGAGCGTCTCTCCTGCTCTCTCTCTCGAGCGTCTCTCCTGCTCTCTCTCGAGCGTCTCTCCTGCTCTCTCTCTCTCGAGCGTCTCTCCGGCTCTCTCTCTCTCGAGCGTCTCTCCTGCTCTCTCTCTCGCGTCTCTCCTGCTCTCTCTCTCTCGAGCGTCTCTCCTGCTCTCTCTCTCGAGCGTCTCTCCTGCTCTCTCTCTCTCGAGCGTCTCTCCTCTCTCTCTCTCGAGCGTCTCTCCTGCTCTCTCTCTCGAGCGTCTCTCCTGCTCTCTCTCTCTCGAGCGTCTCTCCTGATCTTGAGCGTCTCTCCTGCTCTCTCTCTCGAGCGTCTCTCCTGCTCTCTCTCTCGAGCGTCTCTCCTGATCTTGAGCGTCTCTCCTGCTCTCTCTCTCGAGCGTCTCTCCTGCTCTCTCTCTCTCGAGCGTCACTCCTGCTCTCTCTCGAGCGTCTCTCTCTCTCTAGCGTCTCTCCTGCTCTCTCTCTCTCGAGCATCTCTCCTGCTCTCTCTCTCTCGAGCGTCTCTCCTGCTCTCTCTCTCGAGCGTCTCTCCTGCTCTCTCTCTCGAGCATCTCTCCTGCTCTCTCTCTCTCGAGCGTCTCTCCTGCTCTCTCTCTCTCTCGAGCGTCTCTCCTGCTCTCTCTCTTGAGCGTCTCTCCTGCTCTCTCTCTCGAGCTTCTCTCCTGCTCTCTCTCTCGAGCGTCTCTCTCTCTCTCGAGCGTCTCTCCTGCTCTCTCTCTCTCGAGCATCTCTCCTGCTCTCTCTCGAGCGTCTCTCTCTCTCTAGCGTCTCTCCTGCTCTCTCTCTCTCGAGCATCTCTCCTGCTCTCTCTCTCTCGAGCGTCTCTCCTGCTCTCTCTCTCGAGCGTCTCTCCTGCTCTCTCTCTCGAGCATCTCTCCTGCTCTCTCTCTCTCGAGCGTCTCTCCTGCTCTCTCTCTCGAGCGTCTCTCCTGCTCTCTCTCTCGAGCGTCTCTCCTGCTCTCTCTCTCGAGCGTCTCTCCTCTCTCTCTCTCGAGCATCTCTCCTGCTCTCTCTCTCTCTCGAGCGTCTCTCCTGCTCTCTCTCGAGCGTCTCTCCTGCTCTCTCTCTCGAGCGTCTCTCCTGCTCTCTCTCTCTCGAGCGTCTCTCCGGCTCTCTCTCTCTCGAGCATCTCTCCTGCTCTCTCTCTCGAGCGTCTCTCCTGCTCTCTCTCTCTCGAGCATCTCTCCTGCTCTCTCTCGAGCATCTCTCCTGCTCTCTCTCTCTAGCTTCTCTCCTGCTCTTTCTCTCGAGCGTCTCTCCTGCTCTCTCTCTCTCGAGCGTCTCTCCTGCTCTCTCTCTCGAGCGTCTCTCCTGCTCTCTCTCTCGAGCATCTCTCCTGCTCTCTCTCTCTCGAGCGTCTCTCCTGCTCTCTCTCTCTCTCGAGCGTCTCTCCTGCTCTCTCTCTCGAGCGTCTCTCCTGCTCTCTCTCTCGAGCGTCTCTCCTGCTCTCTCTCTCGAGCGTCTCTCCTGCTCTCTCTCTCGAGCGTCTCTCCTGCTCTCTCTCTTGAGCGTTTCTCCTGCTCTCTCTCTCGAGCGTCTCTCCTGCTCTCTCTCTCGAGCGTCTCTCCTGCTCTCTCTCGAGCGTCTCTCCTGCTCTCTCTCTCTCGAGCGTCTCTCCGGCTCTCTCTCTCTCGAGCGTCTCTCCTGCTCTCTCTCTCGCGTCTCTCCTGCTCTCTCTCTCTCGAGCGTCTCTCCTGCTCTCTCTCTCGAGCGTCTCTCCTGCTCTCTCTCTCTCGAGCGTCTCTCCTCTCTCTCTCTCGAGCGTCTCTCCTGCTCTCTCTCTCGAGCGTCTCTCCTGCTCTCTCTCTCTCGAGCGTCTCTCCTGATCTTGAGCGTCTCTCCTGCTCTCTCTCTCGAGCGTCTCTCCTGCTCTCTCTCTCGAGCGTCTCTCCTGATCTTGAGCGTCTCTCCTGCTCTCTCTCTCTCTCGAGCGTCTCTCCTGCTCTCTCTCTCTCGAGCGTCACTCCTGCTCTCTCTCGAGCGTCTCTCTCTCTCTAGCGTCTCTCCTGCTCTCTCTCTCTCGAGCATCTCTCCTGCTCTCTCTCTCTCGAGCGTCTCTCCTGCTCTCTCTCTCGAGCGTCTCTCCTGCTCTCTCTCTCGAGCATCTCTCCTGCTCTCTCTCTCTCTCGAGCGTCTCTCCTGCTCTCTCTCTCTCTCGAGCGTCTCTCCTGCTCTCTCTCTTGAGCGTCTCTCCTGCTCTCTCTCTCGAGCGTCTCTCCTGCTCTCTCTCTCGAGCGTCTCTCCTGCTCTCTCTCTCGAGCGTCTCTCCTGCTCTCTCTCTTGAGCGTTTCTCCTGCTCTCTCTCTCGAGCGTCTCTCCTGCTCTCTCTCTCGAGCGTCTCTCCTGCTCTCTCTCGAGCGTCTCTCCTGCTCTCTCTCTCTCGAGCGTCTCTCCGGCTCTCTCTCTCTCGAGCGTCTCTCCTGCTCTCTCTCTCGCGTCTCTCCTGCTCTCTCTCTCTCTCGAGCGTCTTTCCTGATCTTGAGCGTCTCTCCTGCTCTCTCTCTCGAGCGTCTCTCCTGCTCTCTCTCTCTCGAGCGTCTCTCCGGCTCTCTCTCTCTCGAGCATCTCTCCTGCTCTCTCTCTCGAGCGTCTCTCCTGCTCTCTCTCTCTCGAGCATCTCTCCTGCTCTCTCTCGAGCATCTCTCCTGCTCTCTCTCTCTAGCTTCTCTCCTGCTCTTTCTCTCGAGCGTCTCTCCTGCTCTCTCTCTCTCGAGCGTCTCTCCTGCTCTCTCTCTCGAGCGTCTCTCCTGCTCTCTCTCTCGAGCATCTCTCCTGCTCTCTCTCTCTCGAGCGTCTCTCCTGCTCTCTCTCTCTCTCGAGCGTCTCTCCTGCTCTCTCTCTCGAGCGTCTCTCCTGCTCTCTCTCTCGAGCGTCTCTCCTGCTCTCTCTCTCGAGCGTCTCTCCTGCTCTCTCTCTCGAGCGTCTCTCCTGCTCTCTCTCTTGAGCGTTTCTCCTGCTCTCTCTCTCGAGCGTCTCTCCTGCTCTCTCTCTCGAGCGTCTCTCCTGCTCTCTCTCGAGCGTCTCTCCTGCTCTCTCTCTCTCGAGCGTCTCTCCGGCTCTCTCTCTCTCGAGCGTCTCTCCTGCTCTCTCTCTCGCGTCTCTCCTGCTCTCTCTCTCTCGAGCGTCTCTCCTGCTCTCTCTCTCGAGCGTCTCTCCTGCTCTCTCTCTCTCGAGCGTCTCTCCTCTCTCTCTCTCGAGCGTCTCTCCTGCTCTCTCTCTCGAGCGTCTCTCCTGCTCTCTCTCTCTCGAGCGTCTCTCCTGATCTTGAGCGTCTCTCCTGCTCTCTCTCTCGAGCGTCTCTCCTGCTCTCTCTCTCGAGCGTCTCTCCTGATCTTGAGCGTCTCTCCTGCTCTCTCTCTCTCTCGAGCGTCTCTCCTGCTCTCTCTCTCTCGAGCGTCACTCCTGCTCTCTCTCGAGCGTCTCTCTCTCTCTAGCGTCTCTCCTGCTCTCTCTCTCTCGAGCATCTCTCCTGCTCTCTCTCTCTCGAGCGTCTCTCCTGCTCTCTCTCTCGAGCGTCTCTCCTGCTCTCTCTCTCGAGCATCTCTCCTGCTCTCTCTCTCTCTCGAGCGTCTCTCCTGCTCTCTCTCTCTCTCGAGCGTCTCTCCTGCTCTCTCTCTTGAGCGTCTCTCCTGCTCTCTCTCTCGAGCGTCTCTCCTGCTCTCTCTCTCGAGCGTCTCTCCTGCTCTCTCTCTCGAGCGTCTCTCCTGCTCTCTCTCTTGAGCGTTTCTCCTGCTCTCTCTCTCGAGCGTCTCTCCTGCTCTCTCTCTCGAGCGTCTCTCCTGCTCTCTCTCGAGCGTCTCTCCTGCTCTCTCTCTCTCGAGCGTCTCTCCGGCTCTCTCTCTCTCGAGCGTCTCTCCTGCTCTCTCTCTCGCGTCTCTCCTGCTCTCTCTCTCTCTCGAGCGTCTTTCCTGATCTTGAGCGTCTCTCCTGCTCTCTCTCTCGAGCGTCTCTCCTGCTCTCTCTCTCTCGAGCGTCTCTCCGGCTCTCTCTCTCTCGAGCGTCTCTCCTGCTCTCTCTCTCGCGTCTCTCCTGCTCTCTCTCGAGCGTCTTTCCTGATCTTGAGCGTCTCTCCTGCTCTCTCTCTCGAGCGTCTCTCCTGCTCTCTCTCTCTCGAGCGTCTCTCCTGCTCTCTCTCTCTCGAGCGTCTCTCCTGCTCTCTCTCTCGAGCGTCTCTCCTGCTCTCTCTCTCTCGAGCGTCTCTCCTGATCTTGAGCGTCTCTCCTGCTCTCTCTCTCTCGCGTCTCTCCTGCTCTCTCTCTCGAGCGTCTCTCCTGATCTTGAGCGTCTCTCCTGCTCTCTCTCTCTCTCTCGAGCGTCTCTCCTGCTCTCTCGCTCTCTCGAGCGTCTTTCTAGCGTCTCTCCTGCTCTCTCCAGCCCTTGTCTGCTTGATCGCTGATACTGCCATACTTTGTGGTCTGTATACACTGTGTTCCAAATTATTATGCAAATAATAATTTCTCAGATTTTCCCAAATTACCTATATGAATTGCAGTCATTGTAATTTTCCAGTCAAATAACTATTAGAGTACAATTGAAAGGTTTTTGTACAAACTGCCTATGATAACAGTATATTTAAAAAAATAAAAAAAACTCAAACTGCACTCAAAATGCATGTTCCAAATTATTATGCACAGCAGAGTTTTCAACCTTTTCATTTTAATAAAGAACAAAAAAATGGTCTTTTTTGAAATTATAAGCATTAGCAGGTTATTACACACTGAAATCAAACAGTTTTCAACTCAAAACTTTATTCTAGGTGATGTTACATTTGCACCTAGGACCGCTTGTTCGAAAGGAGCTTCTGAACTCTCTCGTCCATTGAATTTGTCAGGTTTTGGATGGTTTCTGCTTCAGTTGTTTTGCATGAGGACAGAATACCCTCCCAGAGCTGTTGCTTAGATGTGAGCTGCCTCCCGCCATCATAGACACTCCTTTTGATGATGCTCCAGGTTCTCAATGGGGTTGAGGTCAGGGGAGCATGGGGGCCACACCATAAGTTTGTCCCCTTTTATGCCCATAGCAGCCAGAGATGCAGATGTGTTATGTGCAGCATGAGACGGGGCATTATCATGCATGAAAATGATCTTGCTGCGGAATGCACGGTTCTTCTTCTTGAACCATGGAAGCAAGTGCTGTTTGAGAAATGTGACACCCCAGGGGTCTGGTTGCCACAGTGATAGAGATATTACGTCTGAGAGCAGGTGGGAGGTCTCTTGGTCAGGGATCCTATGCATGCCACACCTCCTGCCCAGTCCTGGGAGGGGAAGAACTTCCCCTATATAAACCTAGGGCTGAGGCAGGGTTAGTGAGTAGAGAAGAAGTAGAGACAGAGAAGCAGATATAGGAAAAGAACATCAGGAGCTCTGTGGGAGCAGTGCTACAAGGAGTCAGGGGCTGGCAGCTGCAGAGCTCGCCCTGACTGAGAAGTTATCACCGGACCCGGAGTCCGAGGCTGTGGGGACTAACTCCTATCCAGCAGCAGAAACCGACCGGCAGGGGATTGCAGGTCCTCTGGCCCAGAAACCCGAAGGCACGGTCACACGCATGGGACCAGCACCGCCGTCATGGAGCGGAAGCTACTAGAAGGCCCCGAGTCACCGGCCATGCGGGTGAGCACCACACGGTACACTCAGGGACGTGGGCTACTTATACCCGCCTCTAGCAAGGTAGCCAGAAGAGTACAGTTAGTTTGGGAGGCCTACAACTCCGCCTGGCCAGGGGAGATCCCATCTGCTCAAGGACTGACCAGGCCCCAATCGCTAGCCAGTACTCCGGGAGGGTCTATCTTTGTCACCAGTAAAGACCCTGAACTACACCGTACCGTCTCCGAGTGGTTCCTGCTACCCCCATCATCCACGTCGGCTGCCCTGAGGCCATACCCCTCCCGTTGGGGGTTATACTATCACGCTGCACAATCCTACCACCGGCCTCAGCGGTCTGCCCTGCAGCAGCAGCTCCTTAGCTGTACTCAACGGGTGGCGTAGTCGTCCAACATCTACCGCTGATACATCGCCGCTCAGTCTGACTCCCTGGGCACGGACCGGATCACCGCCACGAGACTACAACCCTCAAGAGATCCGGCTCCGGGTAAGCTCCCGCGTGCGCAACGCAGCGCGACACAGGCCCAGGGGCGCGTCAACTTTTGGCGTAGTCGGCAGGATTTCGTGCCCGCAACCACCGGGTACTGCGTGCCTGAAAAAGACTGTTCAAACTTACCTGTGGTGAAGATTCCCGCCATCCGGCGCCATCTTCGGCCTTCTTCCCGCCATACGTGGAGTTTTCCCGCCATTGGACGCCATCTTGAGGACGCCGCGCGGGAAGAAGAGGGGCGTGGACTCCGAAAGCGCGCGAGAACTGAAGCCCCGCCTCACGTCCGGACGTTGCGTAAGGTCCTGGAAGGAGCCCAGCAGACGCCGACGTCACAGGAGCGCGACGGAAGGTCCTCAACCCTGACGATCCACTGCGGAGCCGCGGCCTACGGAAGAGGATCATCGCAAGGTAGGCCACGGTCCACTAGGGGGGAGAAGGATGTCGGATACGGAGGAGAGCTTCACCGCTTCAACCCCCGCCAGCGCCACCGCTGTTGCGGTCATGCCTTTCACCATGCCCTATATCCCGGGGGCAGCCTGGCTACCCCAGTACTCAGGGGAGTCACATACCCTGCATGACTTTAGAGAAAAGCTGGATAGCCTCTTCCAGGTGTACCCCCTCACAGAGGAGCAAAAAGTGAGCATCCTGGTGGCCCAATTAACCGGGGCAGCCCAAAGGGAGGTAAAGACTGTCGCAGGGATACTGGCCCGGCTGAGGGACACCTTTGATACCCGCACCTCAGCCGAGATCAAGCTCAGATTCTACGGGTGCAAACAGCGGGCACATGAGAGTATAAGGGACTATGCATTAAACCTACAAGAAGCCCTGAGAGCCATTAAGCAGACCGACCCTGACGGCGTGGGAGACGAGGACAGGCTGTTGACTGAACAATTTATAGAGGGTTTATATTGCAATGCCCACCGAACCCAGTTGCGGGCAATGGCCTTACAGGATCCTCATCTGGGATTTGCACAGTTCAAGGACAGAGCCATCCGGGTGCTCCGAGAACCGGCTCCAGGTGGCGTTGTGACCCACAGACGCCCCACTACTACTTACCACCAGGAGGCGGCGCCCTTGTCGGCAGGGCCTGTGGGAGCTGATGCGCAGGCTTTGAACAATGACCCGGCTCCAGACCTGCACCATCAGGTCCAAGAGCTAGCTAAAAGCGTTGCTGCGCTAACCCGAACTGTGCAGTCTTTACAGGTTTCCACTCCAGGGAAGATCCAGCTGGCATCCGGACCGGAGGACATCCCGTGGCGTCGACCAAGGAGGACCCCACCGGCCAGAGGAAGACCCAGCGACCGATACAACGAGGACGGACGACCCATCTGCCGCCGCTGCAATCAACCCGGACATATGGCAAGGTACTGTCCTTTAAACTGGCACAACCTGGGGTAGAGGGCCAACCCCCAGGAAAAAGATCACCAGGCCCATCGAACTGGCGCGACAAATATGTGGGAGGACGTCCAGTCTTACCCGTGGTACTGGATGGCATTCCTATGAGTGCCCTACTGGACACCGGGTCACAGGTCACCACCATCCCGTACGTGCTCTTCAAGCAGTACTGGAATGACTCGGATATCACCCGCTACCCTGACGACGACTTGAGTATCATCGCCAGCAATGGTCAGCCCGTGCCACAGATTGGATTTAAAGAGGTGACCATTAAAATCGGTAGAGTCGAATTGGCAGCACAGGGACTGATCATTGTAGACATTGACAAACACGAGAGTCACCCAAAGATAACTCTAGGAACTAATGTAATTGAAAATTGTCTTGCAGAGGTGATTTTCCTTTTACAGCAGGTTGCCAAGAACGCCAGCTCCGGCCAGCAGCGAGTGCTCCAGAAAGAGATCCGGGCACTGATGCGACGGCAACAGCTAGAACTCTCCGGTGGTGAGATTGGTAGCGTGCGAATGTGTGACCCTTTCCCTATTGCCATGCCCCCGAAAAGTGAAATGATGATTTGGTGCCGGGCAGCTATTGGTCTGAGAGGTAGAGATTACCAGGCCATGGTAGAACCAGTTTACTCAGACAGTAGGCCCACCATCTTGACAGCACGGGGGGTGGTTAATGTACGCCATGGGAGGGTGCCCGTTCGCATAATCAATATCGGGAAGAGTGAAGTGTACCTGCCCCGGTATGCCACGCTAGCCAAATTATATACCATTAACCAAAATGCTATACAATCTGTGGAACCCTTGCCTCCATCTCACCCGGAGGAAGGTAACGGCTCTAAGAAAACAATGGAGGACTGGTGTCAGCAACTACATTTGGGTACTGACTCCACTCCCTCACACCAGAAACAGGGAGTCTATCGGGTGGTTCAAGAGTACGAGAGAGTGTTTAGTAAACACCCGTTAGACTTCGGGCGAGTCAAGGGGGTAGAACACCACATCCCCACGGGAGACCATCCTCCCATAAAAGAGAGGTATCGACCCGTACCCCCTGCACACTACCAACACGCCAAGGGGATGCTTAGAGACATGAAGGAGGCTGGGGTGATCAGGGATAGCTGTAGCCCCTGGGCAGCTCCACTAGTCTTAGTCAAAAAGAAAGACAACACCATGAGGATGTGTGTAGATTACCGGAAAATCAACCGTATCACACACAAGGATGCGTACCCCTTACCAAGGATAGAGGAGTCTTTGGCTGCTTTAAGATCTGGTAACTTCTTCTCTACCTTGGATCTCACTAGTGGGTACTGGCAGGTTCCTGTAGCAGAGGCGGACCGGGAGAAGACCGCATTCACCACCCCGATGGGACTTAGCGAGTTTACCTGTATGCCGTTCGGACTCTGCAACGCACCAGGAACCTTCCAACGATTAATGGAGTGCTGTCTGGGCCACAGAAACTTCGAGACGGTCCTGTTGTACCTGGACGATGTCATCGTATATTCTAAGACTTATGAGGACCACCTGAAACACCTGGCGGAAGTGTTCGAAGCTCTGGCAAGCTACGGCCTAAAGGTGAAACCCTCCAAGTGTCACCTCCTGAAACCAAAGGTGCAGTACCTGGGACACGTGGTGAGCGCTGACGGAGTGGCTCCCGACCCTGATAAGATCACCGCAATTAAGGAATGGCCAAGTCCCTCCAGTGTAAAGGAAGTGCGGCAGTTCCTCGAGTTGGTAGGCTACTACCGCAGGTTCATCCCCGGTTTCACCAAAAAGGCAGCTCCTATGCAGGACCTCCTGATAGGCCAGTCCCGGAAGGCCAAGAACCAGAAGCCGCCCTTCAGATGGGAGAAGTTGGAAGAAGAGTCCTTCCGCCAGCTGAAGATGGCCCTCACGGGGGATGAAATCCTGGCATACCCGGATTACAGCCAGCCCTTTATCCTCTACACCGACGCAAGTAACATCGGGCTAGGAGCCGTGCTGTCCCAGATCCAGCAGGGGAAAGAACGAGTAATCGCTTACGCCAGCCGAAAACTGCGACCCACCGAGAGAAACCCTGAGAATTACAGTTCATTTAAGCTAGAGTTCCTGGCAGTGGTGTGGGCAGTCACCGAACGCTTTAAGCACTACCTCGCTTCCTCCCGGTTCATCGTGTACACGGATAACAACCCGTTGACACACCTGGACACAGCAAGACTCGGTGCCCTAGAGCAGAGATGGATGGCCCGTCTGTCCAACTACGAGTTCACAATCAAATACCGGGCAGGACGCTCCAATACCAACGCGGACGCCCTGTCCAGGATGCCAAACCTACCGGACGTAGGAGAAGATCCAGAGGGACTGGAAGAAGTCGAACTCCCCGCGTTCCACCGTCATGGGACTATCCAGTATTCCCACCGGGTAAGGAGTAAGCAAGCTGCTACGTTTAATCCCTTGCCTCACTACAACTGGGCGGAAACGCAAGACAGTGACCCTGCCGTCCGACTGGTGAAGGAGATGCTGACTCGGCCAGAGGCTCGCCTTGACCCAGACGCTCCGGAGGAAGCCAAGCAACTGTGGGCTGAGAAGAGTCGACTGTTCCTTTATAAGGGGAAGTTGTGCCGCCGAATGGTTAACTCCCGGACGCATGAACTAATCTGGCAAGTAGTGGTGCCACGAAGAGACGCAGCCGTGATGATGGAGGCATACCACGACGGGGCTGGACACTTCGGATGGAAGAAGCTGGAGTTCCTGCTGCGCGGGCGGTTCCACTGGGTAGGCATGAGGGGAACCATCGAGAGGTGGTGCAGAGACTGTGGCCCGTGCAACCTAAGAAGGAAGGACCGTGCCAGCCAGAAGACTCCCCTGCAGTCCATCGTCACCCGGCAGCCGTTGGAACTGGTAGCCTTGGATCATGTAAAACTGACCCCAAGCAGAAGTGGCTACGTCTACGCACTAACCATCGTGGATCACTACTCCCGGTTCTTGGTTGTCGTCCCCGTCAAGGACTTAACAGCTCGAACAGCAGCTAGAGCCTTCCAGCAGCATTTCTGCCGTCCACACGGGTACCCGGACCAAGTGTTGACAGACCAGGGACCTGCCTTTGAAGCGGAGGTCTTCCAAGAATTCTGCACTCTGTATGGCTGCCGGAAGATAAGGACGACACCCTATCATCCGCAAACTAATGGACTTTGTGAGAAAATGAACCAGGTGGTAAGGTAATGGATCTCCTGAAAACGTTGCCCCTGGAAGAACGCAGTCTGTGGCCTGAGAAGCTGCCCGATCTGGTGGACCTATACAACCACATCCCGGTAGGTTCCACCAACTGTACCCCGGCTTACCTGATGAGGGCAAGGCCTGGTAAGCTACCTGTTGACCTGGAGATGGGAGTCTTGACACGCGAGGACACTTCACCAGAAGCAGACTGGGACACAGAGAGGCAGCAGCAGTACCGGAAAGTACAGGAGAGCGTGGAGCGAAGTCTCTGTCAAGCTAGGGAAAGACAAGAGAAAACTTACAACCAGTATGCTCCCGCTGTTCCCCTGGTACCCGGAGAGCAGGTCTTGAAGAGGAAAAGGCGGCTCCACAAGTTGGACGACCAGTGGGAGAAGGACCCGTACATCGTACTGCCCTCAAGCCACGACAACCCAAAGGTCTGTACCATCAGTAAAGACGGAGGGGAAACCACAACCATTGTATCCCGGGATCACCTGAAGAAGTGTCGCGAACAGCTACGGAACCCTGAAGAGGAACAAGAAGACCCTCGACCCGTAGAGGAAAGGGAAGACATGGTTAGTACTGTGCTCGGAGACTTCCCTCGGTCTTGGACTCAAGTCAATGGCGCAGTTGTGGTACCCGTACTCACCTTCCTCCAACCAGCATCCCAAGCACCTACGGAGCAACAGGTAGAGCTGGAAGAACAGCCGGTCCAGGAGGCAGAAGACTCCACACAAGCAGAACAGGAGGATCAACCCTCTGCTTATAGTGAGCCTGCCGTACCCCTAGTGAGCCAAAGAGCCGGTAGACAGCTGCCCAGTTTACCCTTGACAGCTCCTACACCCTGTAGTTCAGGGCTAGACAGTCAGCTCCGTAGGTCCACTAGAGGCCAGTTACCCGCACGTTGGAGGATTTGAAATGTATAAATTGTTTTATTTGTGGTTACCTGTTTTTCTTGTTGCTTGTGTATAATTATGTGTTTCTAGTTATTTATAGGAGTCCTTGGTGGATTTACCGGGAATCCTTTGTACATGGTTGGAGCGTAACCTAGGAATGGACTAAAGACTGTTAAGGATTCGGGGCAGGACAGACCCCTACCTGGTTACGTCTCCCTGTTTTGGTGAAATGGACACCTTGCTTTTCTTCAAAAACTGCACCCGGTTGCGGACACGCCGTGACCATCTTTATGTGTTTTTCTTATTGTATTATTGTTGTTTATACCTTGTTATGTTTTTCTAAAAAAAAAAAAATATGTTTAGTCCCGGAGTACTAAATTTCACTAGGGGGGAATGTGACACCCCAGGGGTCTGGTTGCCACAGTGATAGAGATATTACGTCTGAGAGCAGGTGGGAGGTCTCTTGGTCAGGGATCCTATGCATGCCACACCTCCTGCCCAGTCCTGGGAGGGGAAGAACTTCCCCTATATAAACCTAGGGCTGAGGCAGGGTTAGTGAGTAGAGAAGAAGTAGAGACAGAGAAGCAGATATAGGAAAAGAACATCAGGAGCTCTGTGGGAGCAGTGCTACAAGGAGTCAGGGGCTGGCAGCTGCAGAGCTCGCCCTGACTGAGAAGTTATCACCGGACCCGGAGTCCGAGGCTGTGGGGACTAACTCCTATCCAGCAGCAGAAACCGACCGGCAGGGGATTGCAGGTCCTCTGGCCCAGAAACCCGAAGGCACGGTCACACGCATGGGACCAGCACCGCCGTCGTGGAGCGGAAGCTACTAGAAGGCCCCGAGTCACCGGCCATACGGGTGAGCACCACACGGTACACTCAGGGACGTGGGCTACTTATACCCGCCTCTAGCAAGGTAGCCAGAAGAGTACAGTTAGTTTGGGAGGCCTACAATTCCGGCTGGCCAGGGGAGATCCCATCTGCTCAAGGACTGACCAGGCCCCAATCGCTAGCCAGTACTCCGGGAGGGTCTATCTTTGTCACCAGTAAAGACCCTGAACTACACCGTACCGTCTCCGAGTGGTTCCTGCTACCCCCATCATCCACGTCGGCTGCCCTGAGGCCATACCCCTCCCGTTGGGGGTTATACTATCACGCTGCACAATCCTACCACCGGCCTCAGCGGTCTGCCCTGCAGCAGCAGCTCCTTAGCTGTACTCAACGGGTGGCGTAGTCGTCCAACATCTACCGCTGATACATCGCCGCTCAGTCTGACTCCCTGGGCACGGACCGGATCACCGCCACGAGACTACAACCCTCAAGAGATCCGGCTCCGGGTAAGCTCCCGCGTGCGCAACGCAGCGCGACACAGGCCCAGGGGCGCGTCAGAAACTCAACATACATTATGGAGTTCATCTTTACCCCTTCAGGGATCCTAAAAGGGGCCGACAATCCCTCTCCCCATGATTCCAGCCCAAAACATTACTCCACCTCCTCCTTGTTGGCGCTGTAGCCGTGTTTGCATGGGGTGTCCATCAACCAGCCATCCTCCACTCCATCCATCTGGACCATCAAGATCATTTCATGCATGATAATGCACCGTCTCATGATGCACATAACACATCTGCATCTCTGGCTGCTATGGGCGTAAAAGGGGACAAACTTATGGTGTGGCACCCATGCTCCCCTGACCTCAACCCCATTCAGAACCTCTGGAGCATCATCAAAAGGAGTGTCTATGATGGCGGGAGGCAGTTCACATCTAAGCAACAGCTCTGGGAGGGTATTCTGTCCTCATGCAAAACAATTGAAGCAGAAACCATCCAAAACCTGACAAATTCAATGGACGAGAGAGTTCAGAAGCTCCTTTCGAACAAGCGGTCCTATGTGCAAATGTAACATCACCTAGAATAAAGTTTTGAGTTGAAAACTGTTTGATTTCAGTTTGTAATAACCTGCTAATGCTTATAATTTCAAAAATGACCATTTTTTTGTTCTTTATTAAAATGAAAAGGTTGAAAACTCTGCTGTGCAGAATAATTTGGAACATGCATTTTGAGTGCAGTTTGAGTTTTTTATTTTTTAAAAAATATACTGTTATCATAGGCAGTTTGTACAAAAAGCTTTCAATTGTACTCTAATAGTTATTGACTGGAAAATTACAATGACTGCAATTCATATAGGTAATTTGGGAAAATCTGAGAAAATATTCTTTGCATAATAATTTGGAACACAGTGTATATGTACAATTTTAATATGATCAATAAAAATATGTAAATATATTATATATATACACACACTGCTCAAAAAATAAAGGGAACACTTAAACATCACAACGTAACTCCAAGTCAATAACACTTCAGTGAAATCTACCTGTCCAGTTATGAAGCAACACGGATTGTGAATCAATTTCTCCTGCTGTTGTGCAAATGGAGCAGACAACTGGTAGAAATGATAGGCAATTAGCCAGATACCCCCTATAAAGGAGTGGTTCTGCAGGTGGTGACCACAGACCATTTCTCTGTTCTCATTCTTTTTGGCTGATGTTTTGGTCACTTTTTCATTTTGCCATTGCTCTCACCCCTAGAGGTACATTAGCATTAGGCAGTGTCTACAGTACAACCCACAGAAGTTGCTCAGGTAGTGCCGTTCATCCAGGATGGCACATCAGTGCGAGCTGTGGCAAGAAGTGTAGCTGTGTCTGTCAGCACAGTGTCCAGAGCATGGAGCAGATACCAGGAGATGTGCAGGGAGCCATAGGAGGGCAACAACCCAGCAACAGGACCGTTACCTCCTCCTTTGTGCAAGGAGGAACAGGAACAGGAGGAGCACTGCCAGAGCCCTGCAAAATGACCTCCAGCTGGCCACAAATGTGCATGTGTCTGCACAAACGGTTAGAAACCGACTCCATGAGGGTGGTATGAGGGCCCGATGTCCACAGATGGGAGTTGTGCTCACAGCCCAACACCGAGCAGGACGCTTGACATTTGCCACAGAACACCAGGATTGACAAAGTCGCCACTGGTGCCCTCTGCTCTTCACAGATGAAAGCTCAGTATTGTGTGTGGCCTCCACGTGCCTGTATGACCTCCCTACAACGCCTGGGCATGCTCCTGATGAGGTTGCGGATGGTCTCCTGTGGGATCTCCTCCCAGACCTAGACTAAAGCATCAGCCAACTCCTGAACAGTCAGTGGTGCAACGTGACGTTGGTGGATGTGACTCGCCCCCTGGGCCGTGGGGTACTCGGATCCGGGCAGTAGGGGAACGATGGGAGTAGTAGTGGCAACCCGGTTTCGTGGCTCAGGGTGGTCAGGCCAGTGGTAGTCCGTTATGTGCTGATGTTTATGTCCGACTACGCCACCCGTGGATTTGCGGTTATTAGGAACCGCCGCTGCATGCCGACCGCTGGGGCTGATGAGGTGTGCAGCTAGGGTAGTGTGACTCCCCACGGGAAGAGTGCGGCCCCAGGGCAGTATAGTGGATGGTGGGAGTGATGGTGGTGAGAGTCCCAGTGCTGATAGTGCTGGAGAAGCAAGGAGCACACAGACAACAGGTTGCAGTCCAGGGTCTTTACTAGAACAGGTAAATTGACCCATAAACAGTCCCGGCTAGGAGGGGGACCTGGATGTCTGAGAGCAACGGGGAAATTGGCCCTGGTCAGGGTGAGGGTGTAGGCCTACCGTGCTTTCTGCGCTCCTTCTGGCTATCTCCTCCTGATAGGGTAAGAGCCCACGTTTCCAAGCTTTCCGTGTATTCTCGCCTGTATGGCCTGCGACGTGGGTTCCTTTCTGCTCCCAGCCTTGTACGGCTTTACTGGTCCCTTCTGTTGTGGCAGGGCCTCCAGGCTTCTTAGGCCAAGGAATATACAGTCCCCTGCGGACTGGTTCTCTGCTGGGGGATGTGGAATCCTCTCAGCCTCAGACACCAAAGTCTGGTAAATTAAGTCCTCTTTCTGCCAAGACAGGCTCTCTTCGCCTCTTGTCTCTGGCTTGTGGCTCTCCTCCTGCCACACTTCCTCTTAGGTGCAGTGCAACTGTCTGTCCCTGTTCTGCTCTGGGACAAGTCTCAATGCTGAGACAGGCCATCCAGTTCTCTCTAACCCTGCCCCCAGCACCAGCTTTTATAGGGGCAGCCTGCTCCCCCTACTGGCCTGAGACAGGAGGCATTGCATGCTAATGTTCCCCTGACTAGAGAACCCCCCCCTTGCTCTCAGACTCAGCTTTAATACATTTTGTGGCATCCAGGCCAGGGTGACACATTCCCCCCTAGTGAAATTTAGTACTCCGGGACTAAACAATAAACAAAGACAATAAAACATTAATAGACATTAATAGACAGACGACGCACAAATTGAGTTCTTAAGGTCACAGTGTGGCCTGTGACCGGGTGTCCATATCACCAATACAACGGGGAGCCTTAACCAGGTGGGGGTCTGTCCTACCCCAAGTCCTTCACAGCCTTAGTTCATTCCTTGGTTAGGCTCCGAACGCAGTCCATACCAGGTCCCGGTTATAAAAAGTCCATAACCTGTGAGTCCTTACAGTAACTGCAAGAAACTGAAACACGGAATTACCAAACATGCATGTAACTTTGCAAACAATTCAACATTTGGCAACAAGGTTATTTACAATTTTAGTGCGCTCTATATTCTCCAGCGAGCGGGTATCAGCCCCTTTGTGCTCCTGGTTGACCTACGTAGCCCACTGTCTGGTGGTGGACCAACCTGGCTTTCCCCACTAGCGTTAGGGGTACAGCTACCAGCTGGGTGTACAGGTAGGGCAGGCAGCTGTCTGCGGGTCCTTTGGCTTACCGCAGGCATGGCAGGCTCACTGTCAGCAGAGGGTTGACTCTCCTGGGCTGCTGGTACAGGCTCTTCTGCCTCTGGAACCGCTTGCTCCTCTTCACCTTCCGGCTCTGGTGTTGGTTGTTGCTGTGCCGGTTGCAGGAAATGCAGGACGGGTACCACTATGGCATCATTTATGCGAGTCCAGGACTGAGGGAACTCTCCGAGAACGGTGCTGATCATTTCTTCCTTGTCCTCTGCGGGTTCAAGGTCACTCTGTTCCTCTTCTGCACTACGGAGTTGCTCGGGGCATCTTTTGAGATGGTCTCTGGAGACGGTACTAGTGGTTTCTCCTCCGTCCTTGGTGATCACGCACACCTTCGGGTTGTCGTGATCAGACTGCAGTACGGTGTAGGGTTCCCTTTCCCACTGGTCGTCCAACTTGTGAAGCCTTCTTTTTCGCTTTAGGACTTGCTCACCAGGTTCTAGGGGACCAGCAGGGGCGTGTTGGTTGAAGAGTTTTTCTTGCCTCTCTCTCACCTGGGCCAGGCTCTTCTCCACACTCTCCTGTACCTTCTTGTACTGCAGTTGCCTTTCCGTATCCCAGTCCGCATCCGGGGAGGTGTCCTCAGGCGTTAGGACTCCCATCTCCAGGTCTATAGGCAGCTTACCCGGTCTGGGTCGCATCAGGTAAGCCGGGGTGCAGTTGGTAGCATTCACCGGGATATGATTGTATAAGTCTATCAGGTCCGGCAGTTTTTCTGGCCACAGGCTGCGCTCCTCCAGGGGCAACGTCTTCAGGAGATCAATGACTATATTGTTCATCTTCTCACACATCCCGTTGGTTTGTGGGTGGTAAGGCGTTGTCCGAATCTTCTTACAGCCATAGAGGTTGCCGAACTCCTGGAAGATTTCAGCCTCGAACGCTGGACCCTGGTCTGTCAGGACCTGTTCCGGATACACGTGTGGACGGCAGAAATATTGCTGGAAGGCTCTGGCTGCTGTTTGGGCTGTCAAGTCTTTTACTGGGACCACCACTAGAAAACGGGAATAGTGGTCCACGATTGTCAGGGCATAGATGTATCCTGACCGGCTGGGAGCCAATTTGACATGGTCCAGAGCTACCAGCTCAAGAGGCTGCGTGGTGACGATGGGCCTCAAGGGTGTCTTCTGGCTGGTGCGGTCCTTCCTCCTTAGGTGACAAGGGCCACAGTCTCTGCACCATTTTTCTACAGCTCCTCTCATGCCGACCCAAAAGAACCTTCCTCTTAGTAGGAACTCCAGTTTCTTCCAACCGAACCGAAGTGTCCCGCTCTGTCATGGTAAGCCCCCAGGACCATAGCTGCATCCCGCCTTGGGACCACGACTTGCCAGGTCAGCTCGTGCGTCCGGTGGTTGACAATCCTTCTGCACAACTTGCCTTCGTAGAGGAACAGCTTGCTCTTCTCTTTCCATAGCTGCTTGGCTTCCTCTGGAGCATCCGGATCTATGCGGGCATCTTCCTGGGTCAGCAGATCTTTCACCAGGCGGATGGCAGGGTCACTATCTTGGGTCTCGGCCCAGCTGTGTTGAGGTAGGGGATTTATCATCACGGTTGTTAGATCCTCCTCCTTCACGCGGTGGGAGTATTGAGCAGCTCCATACCGGTGAAACGCGGGGAGTTCTACCTCCTCCAGCTCTTCTGGGTCTTCGTCACCTTCAGATAAGTGAGGCATCCTCGATAGGGCGTCAGCGTTGGCATTGGTTTTGCCGGCCCGGTACTTGATCAGTCATAGTTGGAGAGACGGGCCATCCACCGCTGTTCTAGGGCACCCAGTCTTGCATTGTCCAGGTGTGTCAACGGGTTGTTGTCCGTGTACACGGTGAACTTTGCGGAGGCCAGGTAATGCTTGAAGCGTTCCATCACGGCCCACACAACCGCCAAGAATTCTAGCTTGAAGGAGCTGTAATTCTCCGGGTTCCTCTCGGTGGGTCTCAGCTTCCGGCTGGCGTACGCGATCACCCTTTCTCTGCCCTGTTGGTTTTGGGACAGTACGGCTCCCAGTCCCACATTACTGGCATCTGTGTGGAGAATGAAAGGCTGGCAATAATCAGGGTAGGCCAGGATCTCGTCCCCTGTGAGGGCCATCTTTAGCTGGCGGAAGGACTCCTCTTCCGGTTTATCCCACTTGAAGGGCGGCTTTTGGCTCCTGGACTTAGACTGTCCGATCAGGAGGTCCTGCATAGGAGCTGCCATCTTAGTGAACCCGGGGATGAACCTTCGGTAGTAGCCTACCAACCCGAGAAACTGTCTCACCTCTTTGATGTTCGAGGTTCTTGGCCAGCTCTTGATTGCCGTGACCTTGTCAGGGTCGGGGGCCACTCCTTCCGCGCTTACCACGTGCCCTAGGTACTGGTCCTTTGGTTTCAGCAGATGACACTTCGATGGTTTCACCTTCAGGCCATAGCCTGCCAGGGCTTCGAACACCTCGGCCAGGTGCTTTAGGTGGTCCTCGTAGGTCTTCGAATAGACGATCACGTCGTCCAGGTAAAGGAGGACCGTCTCGAAGTTTCGGTGCCCTAGACAGCATTCCATCAGCCTCTGGAAGGTCCCTGGTGCGTTGCAGAGCCCGAAGGGCATACAGTTGAACTCACTCAGTCCCATCGGGGTGGTGAAGGCGGTCTTCTCCTTGTCAGCCTCTGCCACAGGAACCTGCCAGTACCCGCTAGTAAGGTCCAAAGTAGAAAAGAAGTTAGCAGATTTTAGTGCGGCTAAAGACTCCTCTATTCTAGGCAGCGGATATGCGTCTTTGTGGGTGATACGGTTGATTTGTCTATAGTCCACGCACATTCTCATGGTGCCGTCTTTCTTTTTGACCAGAACCAAGGGGGCTGCCCAGGGGCTACAGCTGTCTCTAATAACCCCAGCTTCTTTCATCTCTCTTAGCATGCCCTTGCGTTCTAATAATGTGCAGGGGGTACAGGTCTGTGCCTCTCTTTTATTGGTGGGTGGCTCCCTGTGGGGATGTGGTGTTCTATCCCTTTTACTCTGCCGAAGTCTAGCGGGTGCTTACTAAAGACTCTCTCGTACTCCTGTACCACCCGGTAGACTCCTTGTTTTTGGTGCAGGGGAGTGGAGTCAGCACCCACATGGAGTTTCTGGCACCAGTCCTCCTTTTGTTTCTGGGAGCCATTACCCTCCGCCTGAGGAGATGGAGGCAAGGGTTCCACGGCCCTGATAGCTTTGTGTTCGACAACAAACAGTTTGGCGAGTGTAGCGTACCTGGGTAAGTGTACTTCCCTCTCCCCAATGTTGAGGATGCGGACGGGCACCCTCCCATGACGGACATCAACCACCCCCCGGGCTGTCAAAATGGTGGGCCTGCTGTCTGAGTACACGGGTTCTACCATGGCTTGGTAGTCTCTACCTCTCAACCCGATTGCAGTCCGACACCAGATCATCATTTCACTTTTGGGAGGCATGGAAATGGGGAATGGGTCACTCAGTCTTACGCTACCGATCTCACCACCAGACAGTTCTACCTGCTGCCGTCTCATCAGGGCTTTTATCTCCTTGTTGAGGACTCTCTGTTGGCTGGAACTAGCATTCACCGCCACCTGTTGTAGAATTACAATTACCTCTGAAAGACAATTTTCAATTACGTTAGTACCCACAGTTATTTTAGGGTGACTTTCACGACGGTCAATGTCCACAATAATCACCCCCTGTGCCGGCAGTTCAACTTTACCAATTTTAATGGTCATCTCCTTGAACCCCATCTGCGGCACGGGTAAGCCATTACTGGCGATGATGCTCAAGTTATTGTCTGGATACCGTGTGATATCAGCATCAGTCCAATACTGCTTAAAAAGTACATAAGGGATAGTGGTTACTTGTGACCTATTATCCAGCAAGGCGCTCATGGGGATACCGTCCAGCACCACGGGTAAAACCGGGCGCCCCCCAACGTACTTATTACGCCAATTGTAAGGGCCTGGTGATCTTATGCCTGGGGGTTGGCCCTTTGCCCCAGGTTGGACCCTTTTAAATTACAGTACCTGGAAATGTGTCCGGGCTGGTTGCATCGACGGCAAATGGGCTGTCCATCCTCTGCGTAGCGGTCTGTGGGCCTCCCTCGGAACGACGGGATCCTCCTCTGTCGACGCCACGGGACATCCTCCGGACTTGAAGCCAGCTCGATGGGTCTTGACGGGTCCACTTGCAACGCCTGGACGGTCCTGGTCAACGCCGCGACGCTCCTGGTCAGCTCCTGGACTTGGTGGTGCAGGTCTTTCGACGGGGCTTGGTTCAGGGCCTGTGCATCAGCCCCCACGGGATCCATAGAGGAGGGCACCGCCTCCTGGTGGTTGGTGAGAGCAGGGCGCCGGGGGTTTATAGCGCCACTGGTTGCAGATTCACGGAGCACCCTTATGGCCCTGTCCTTAAATTGGGCAAAGGTCAGGTCGGGGTTCTGAAAGAACATGAGGCGCAGTTGGGCCCTGTGGGCGCTAGACAGCAGACCTTCTATGAATTGTTCTGTTAGCAGCTTATCCGTTTCCTGCACACTGCCAGGGTCAGTTTGTTGAATAGCCCTCAAGGCTTCCTGCAGATTTAGGGCATAGTCTCTGATGCTGTCCTGTGCCCGCTGCTTACATCCATAGAACCTCATTTTAATCTCAGCGGAGGTACGTGTGTCAAAGGTACCCCGCAGCCGGGCCAGAATACCCTTCACAGTCCTTTTATCCTCAGTGGGCCATGATTTTACCTCCCTTTGGGCTGCGCCAGTTAACTGCCCTGTCAATATGCTGACCTTCTGTTCCTCTGTCAGGGGGTAAACGTGGAACAAACTGTATAGCCTTTCCTTGAAGTCAGTTAGGGCATGGGGCTCCCCTGAGTATTTGGGCAGCCAGGCCGCTCCAGGGATGTAGGGCAGGGAAAAGGGCATCACCGCTGCTGCAGCTGCGTTGGTGGTAGTGGGCGCCTCTGTGTCCGACATCTTCCTCCCCCCTAGTTAAGCGTGGCCTACCTTCCGACGATCCTCTTCTGTAGGCCGCGGCTCCGCTGCTGCTGCTCTGGACGAGGACCTTGCGTCGCGTCCTGATGACGTCAGCGTCGCTCTCTTTCCCTTCCAGGACCTTGCGCAGCGTCGGTGCGTGGGGCGGAGCTTCGGATCTCGCGCGGTTTTGACGTCCACGCCCCTCTTCTTCCCGCGCGGCGTCCTGAAGATGGCGTCCGATGGCGGGAAACAGCTGCGGATGGCGGGAAGACGGCAGAAGACGGCGGGAAACAGTCCAAGATGGTGTCTGATGGCGGGAATCGGCTCCGGATGGCGGGAAACGACTCCGGACGGCGGGAAACTTCGCCACAGGTAAGTTACAAAAGTCTTTTTCAGGCACGCAGTACCCGGTGGTTGCGGGCACGAAATCCTGCCGACTACGCCAAAGCTGACTCGCCCCTTGGGCCGTGGGGCACTCGGATCCGGGCAGTCTGGGAACGATGGGAGTAGTAGTGGCAACCCGGTTCCGTGGCTCAGGGTGGTCAGGCCAGTGGTAGTCCGTTATGTGCTGATGTTTATGTCCGACTACGCCACCCGTGGATTTGCGGTTATTAGGAACCGCCGCTGCATGCCGACCGCTGGGGCTGATGAGGTGTGCAGCTAGGGTAGTGTGACTCCCCACGGGAAGAGTGCGGCCCCAGGGCAGTATAGTGGATGGTGGGAGTGATGGTGGTGAGAGTCCCAGTGCTGATAGTGCTGGAGAAGCAAGGAGCACACAGACAACAGGTTGCAGTCCAGGGTCTTTACTAGAACAGGTAAATTGACCCATAAACAGTCCCGGCTAGGAGGGGGACCTGGATGTCTGAGAGCAACGGGGAAATTGGCCCTGGTCAGGGTAAGGGTGTAGGCCTACCGTGCTTTCTGCGCTCCTTCTGGCTATCTCCTCCTGATAGGGTAACAGCCCACGTTTCCAAGCTTTCTGTGTATTCTCGCCTGTATGGCCTGCGACGTGGGTTCCTTTCTGCTCCCAGCCTTGTACGGCTTTACTGGTCCCTTCTGTTGTGGCAGGGCCTCCAGGCTTCTTAGGCCAAGGAATATACAGTCCCCTGCGGACTGGTTCTCTGCTGGGGGATGTGGAATCCTCTCAGCCTCAGACACCAAAGTCTGGTAAATTAAGTCCTCTTTCTGCCAAGACAGGCTCTCTTCGCCTCTTGTCTCTGGCTTGTGGCTCTCCTCCTGCCACACTTCCTCTTAGGTGCAGTGCAACTGTCTGTCCTTGTTCTGCTCTGGGACAAGTCTCAATGCTGAGACAGGCCATCCAGTTCTCTCTAACCCTGCCCCCAGCACCAGCTTTTATAGGGGCAGCCTGCTCCCCCTACTGGCCTGAGACAGGAGGCATTGCATGCTAATGTTCCCCTGACTAGAGAACCTCCCCCTTGCTCTCAGACACAGCTTTAATACATTTTGTGGCATCCAGGCCAGGGTGACACAGATGGAGCGAGACATGATGTCCCAGATGTGCTCAATCGGATTCAGGTCTGGGGAACAGGCGGGCCAGTCCATAGCTTCAATGCCTTCACCTTGCAGAAACTGCTGACACACTCCAGCCACATGAGGTCTGGCAATGTCCTGCATACTGCATAAGGGGCATAATGGGGGCATTACACTGTGTGGGGGCATAATACATACTACATAAGGGGCATAATGGGGGCATTAAACTTTTTGGGGCATCATACATACTGCATAAGGGGCATAATGGGGGCAATACACTGTGTGGGGGCATCATACATACTGCATAAGGGGCATAATGGGGGCATTACACTGTGAGGGGCATCATACATACTGCATAAGGGGCATAATGGGGGCATCATACATCCTGCATAAGGGGCATAATGGGGGCATTACATTGTGTGGTAGCATCATACATCTTGTATAATGGGCATAATGGGGGCATTACACTGTGTGGGAGCATCATACATACTGCATGAGGGGCATAATGGTGGCATACACTGTGTGGTGCATCATACATACTGTATAAGGGGCATAATGGGGGCATTACACTGTGTGGGGCATCATATATACTGTATAAGGGGCATAATGGGCATTACACTGTGTGGGGGCATCATACATACTGCATAAGGGGCATAATGGGGGCATTACACTGTGTGGGGGCATCATACATACTGCATAAGGAGCATAATGGGGGCATTACACTGTGTGGGGGCATCATGTATACTGCATAAGGGGCATAATGGGGGCATTACACTGTGTGGGGGCATCATACATCCTGCATAAGGGGCATAATGGGGGCATTACACTGTGTGGGGGACATCATACATCCTGCATAAGGGGCATAACACTGTGTGGGGGCATCATACATCCTGCATAAGGGGCATAATGGGGGCATTACACTGTGTGGGGGGCATCATACATACTGCATAAGGGGCATAATGGGGGCATTACACTGTGTGGGGGCATCATACATCCTGCATAAGGGGCATAATGGGGGCATTACACTGTGTGGGGGCATCACGCATCCTGCATAAGGGGCATAATGGGGGCATTACACTGTGTGGGGGCATCATACATACTGCATAAGGGGTATAATGGGGGCATTACACTGTGGGGGGCATCATGCATCCTACATAAGGGGCATAATGGGGGCATTACACTGTGTGGGGGCATCATACATTCTGTATAAGGGGCATAATGGGGGCATTACACTGTGGGGCCAGTAAAGGGGCCCTTTACTATGAGAACAATACGTTTCCTCCCTTCCTGTCTCCATAGTTGGGTCGTATGTATCTATTACAGGAAACAGAACAAAAACCTTATGATTCTTATAAAGGGGCAACACAAGACCCCAAAAGAGTCTCTGTGCTCAAGGGGTTAATGCCCCCTGCGCCCAGTAATGGGGGATCCCCACATACCTCCACCTGCAGAGCCGCCACCACATATATGGCTGCTCTGTGCGCACAGGAGCTGTGATGAGGTCACAGGAGGGGAAGAGTCAGGGGTCACATGATCAGGGGCCTCAGTGGATGCAGGACTCTGCTGTGCTGGTTGTCATGGTGCTGGATGAGCTGAAGTTTATGTGTGGGGTCAGGAGTAGTGTTGAGCGATACCTTCCGATATCGGGAAATATCGGATCAGATTGGATAGGACCGATAACCAAAAGTATCGGATATCGCCGATTCCGATACCGGAAACCAATGCAAGTCAATGGGACACTAATATCGGAAAGCCATCCCAGCGTGAGAGAATTCTCCTGATTGTTTAAAAGCCGGCGGGCGGTAAAAAGCCGCCGGCTTTTAAACAATCACACAGCCCCATACTGCTTCCCCGCAGCCTCCCACCCCGATCCTGCGCTCCCCCCGCCACCTCCCATCCCGATCGTAAGTTAGGACCGGGCGGGGAGCGCAGCACCAAGGAGCAGGGAGCGAAGGACCCGGGCGGGGAAGCCGGCAGTGAAAAGACTACACCGCCGGCTTTCCCGTTCTGTGCTGCGCTCTCCCGCCGGTTATTTCAAATGAACAGCTGAGGTATCAGGTGATGCTGATCAGCTGTTCATTTGAAGTAGCCGCGGTGCCCTCAGAGGGTTCATGTGAGTTCATGCTTCACTGCATGAACTCACATGAACTTTCCCACGGCCACACAGGTCAGCCTCACCTCCCAGACCATCAGATCCATCATGATTGGTGTGTGCGCAGGTGTCTGTGCGATGTGTGCGGGTGTGTGCGCGATGTCTGCGGGTGTCTGCGTGTAGGCAGACATAGGCTAATGTGACACTACTACTCCCATCGGCCTATGTCTGTCCCCTGTCCACTTGTGCCAGCAGGATCAGCTCGATGGGAGCAGTAGCTATTTAAACTGCCCCATATGTTATTTTTGCCCCTATACATCTTTTATGTTTTTAGGCCCCCCATATATTTTTTTTGTTTTTGGTCCCCAATAAATTTTAAATACATTTTTCATTGGTGGCCAGTGGTTACCTAAAATAAATTAGTTCATACATTACCTGTCCCCGCCGATCGCCACCTAAAATAAAGTAAAAAATAAAAAACTACACCTATACTCACCTAGACACCTAATTCCCCGAAGCCATCGATCTCCTGTAATAAAATATAAAATAATAAACCACAACCTTATCCTTACCCCTCCGTAGTAGTCCACGAGTGTCCCACGAAGATCTCCAGTTTAGAGCAGCCACATAAAATGTGACCGCTCTAAACCACTGCCGCCGCTAGAATGACGGGGCCGTAAAGCAGCCCCATCATTGCATAAACGGGTGTCTAGGTGAGTATAGGTGTAGTTTTTTATTTTTTACTTTATTTTAGGTGGCGATCAGGTAATGTATGAACTAATTTATTTTAGGTAACCACTGGCCACCAATGAAAAATGTATTTAAAATTTATTGGGGACCAAAAACAAAAAAAATATATGGGGGGCCTAAAAACATAAAAGATGTATAGGGGCAAAAATAACATATGGGGCAGTTTAAATAGCAGGATCAGGCTGATGGGAACTACTGCTCCCATCGAGCTGATCCTGCTGGCACGAGTGGACGGGGGACAGACATAGGCCGATGGGAGTAGTAGTGTCACATCGGCCTATGTCTGCCTGCACGCAGACACCCGCAGACATCGCGCACACACCCGCACACATCGCACAGACACCCGCGCACACTCCAATCATGATGGGTCTGATGGTCTGGGAGGTGAGGCTGACCTGTGCGGCCGTGGGAAAGTTCATGTGAGTTCATGCAGTGAAGCATGAACTCACATGAACCCTCTGAGGGCACCGCAGCTACTTCAAATGAACAGCTGATCAGCATCACCTGATACCTCAGCTGTTCATTTGAAATAACCGGCGGGAGAGCGCAGCACAAAACGGGAAAGCCGGCGGTGAAGTCTTTTCCCTGCCGGCTTCCCCGCCTGGGTCCTTCGCTCCCTGCTCCTTGGTGCTGCGCTCCCCGCCCGGTCCTAACTTACGATCGGGATGTGAGGTGGCGGGGGGAGCGCAGGATCGGGGTGGGAGGCTGTGGGGAAGCAGTATGGGTCTGTGTGATTGTTTAAAAGCCGGCGGCTTTTTACCGCCCGCCGGCTTTTAAACAATCAGGAGAATTCTCTCACGCTGGGATGGCATTCCGATATTAGCGTCCCATTGACTTGCATTGGTTTCCGGTATCGGAATCGGCGATATCCGATACTTTTTGGGTATCGGTCCGATCCAATCCGATCCGATATTTCCCGATATCGGAAGGTATCGCTCAACATTAAGTAATACATAAGAATAATATGTACTATGTCTGACCACTACAAACACTCATCTGAACTGGTCCAAGTGCTGTCAGGTTTTTTCACGGGCAGCACTTAGACAATACGGTCGTGTGAATATAGGCTTATGATGCATCTGGTAATAAACATGTTAAGGATGGGCCGCTACTCATGGGCCACTGCTGTGTGCTTGCCCCCCAGGCTAAAATGTGCCAGTCAGCCCCTGCTGCACCGGGTGCCAGAAAACCTAGATACACCTTTGGAATAGGTATCCTGCAAAGTAAGGATGGGGTTTGGTGTTTTTAAATGATTTTATTGACTCTCTGCATTTATATTTTGTATCAATAATATGATATGGTTATATATATCTTCTGGATATCAGGAGGGCTTATCCCTGTGCATTGACTCTCTCCTTCTCCTTCGATGTCCTGTATAGGCCAAAAAAAACTACGCGTTTCGAGGACTCACAGTTCCTCTTCGTCAGCTTCTCGCTGATAGTCAAACTGGTAACCTAATAAAGTCCAAACGCCCCCCACAAAGATAATACAACCAAAGAAATGGAGGAAGATCCAATACTATCAAGACGGTGCAAAAGGACATATGGAGGTGCAATAGAACTAAGATAGAATTCCAATAAGAATAGACTGTGTGTGAAAAAAATAATAATTAAAAAGACTTTGTTCAAACTTTCACAATTAGTTAAAAATGAATAAAAATGATATACTTATATTTCTGATGGCTATAAAAAACAGTCTGTTAATCAGTGTATATTACCAGGATTGTATAAATTCGGCACTTAGTACCATCAAGAGATAAAAAGGAAAAAATGAAGGAGAAAAATAAAAACATTATATAGTATCTCCAATAGGGGTATCAATGTATAGAAACAAATACATATATAAAATAGGTGGATTCAAAGGAATATATCCAAAAGACATATTATATTGATAAAATATAAGGAGGTTCATAAAAGTGCAATGTAAATGTTCAGTTGGTACTGGGATAAAAAATCCATACAGTATATACCGCTGCGAGTTGAAGGCATACAGCTGATTCTCGTGATTAAGGCCCTTCAGAGCCAAGCTATTTAATGTGAAGATCCATTTGGATTCCATCCGCGACATTAATCTCAGGTAATCACCTCCCCTCCATTTTCTGGGGACTAATCGGATCCCACAAAACTTAGTGTCCTTATAAGATTGGTTGTGGAACTTCCGGTAGTGCCGGGACAGTGGATGCCCTTCAAAACCTTCATTCATGTTGATAAAGTGTTCCTTCAGCCTTTTGATAACTTGCGCTTTGTACAGACATCTCCTCCTGCCAAGGTATAAAAAGGGCGTGGCTTGGGGTGTGGATAGGGGCGTGGCCAGACTACGCGTGCCGCATGGTTTCGCCCTCTTTCTAGTCCTCATAGGTTGGCGGTATGCTTGTACTGAGGAGATCTGGGATATCAGTGATTAGGTCCCATATTGTGCACTGTAAGGTCTGGAAAAGCTCCTTCTATCCGTCTCTGTAGCACCAGAGGAAGAACAGAGGGGAAAAGACAGGATTTTCTACATGTCGCGTTATGTAGATGTTCTGCAGATTTATCACAACCGTCCACAAGAAGAAACTGCCATCACAGAGCCGCCTTTAGCTGTTGGAAAAGTTTAAACTTAGTTTTGAATAGTTGCTATAGGCAACAGGGACCGTTTCTATTTACGCTGGGTCACATGATGCTGGTGCTGGGTGATGTCATGTGACGGAATGTTGTGGGTGATGATGTCACAGAGGGCGTTGTGATGTCACCCTTGGGGTATATAAGGGGGCTCCATCCACCTGGAGCTCATATCTCATTGGCCATATCTTGGTGCTGAGATACCCCCTGGAGACAATGAGGATCGCCATATTGTTTCTGTGCTGTACCCTGTTCTACCCTGTGAATTACCATAGGCTGCCGGTGAGTACCTGTCTATTATTACATATGGAGGACGTTTAGAATCAGCTGCGGCAGGGGAAGGGGATGGGGAGGGGGGTCCTGTAAGAATTTACCTGCGGGAATAAGAGGTTATGGCAGGGAAAGGAGCTTAGGAAGTGACAGTCAGAGGGGATATAAGTGTGGGGTGACCCCTCTGACTCCCACATTCCTGCCTTGTCCTTGTAGTGATTAATGACTTTGGTGTTGTCCCTTATATATCACTTTGCAGTCACCAGTGATCGCTCCGCACTGTGATCCTAAACTACAGTCTCATTTACCTTTTTGCAAACGCCCAGAAGGGGAGGAGTGACATCACACCCATGTGAGCAGATCCCGCCTACTTTTACTGCAGTCGTAATGCGAGCTAGCTGTATTCTGTTTTCATGGAAATGTCAGCAGCTGCTCCCCCTAGTGTTTACAAGATGAAAACATCAAAAGAGTTAAAATATTTTTTTCAGATTTTATACCATTAAAACCTTTTTAAATATATATGTGTATTTATATATAAATATAAATACTTTACAATTTTACAATTGTAAAAAAATTGCTGACACTTTCCCTTTAAAAGATCTAAAGACGTTCTGCTTCATGTGCCATTGTGACCAATCACAGCACAGATTATATTTTTTAAACTTTTCTTGAAAAACTGAAGCTGCTCCGTGATTGGAAATCATGTGGAAGGGTTCTCTTTTAGACATTTAGTTAGGTCCAAAGTATCAGTGACATGATGGATAGAACTGTGCAATGATGTCTCAGAGGGCTTTGTGATGTCACCCCTGGGTATATTAGAAGCCTCGGCCCATCTGCAGCTTGTATCTCATTGACCATACCTTGGTGCTGAGAGACCTCTGGAGATGATGAGTATCATCCTATCATTTCTGTGCTTTACGTTGCTCTACCCCCCACATTACAGTACACTGAGGGCGAGTATGTTCTCATCAATATGGAGGTCACAAGGATCAGCTAATGAGAATATCGCCTCTTGCAGGACTTCTCATACTGGACACGTGACCGTCCGTCATATGAAAGTCCAACTGTAAATAATATTCCATGGACCCTGGAGGTGAATCCCAAACTTCTTCCTGATCTTCTCAATGGGATATTTCTGAAAGTTGCTTGATAATGTATCCATCACTGTATAATAACAAGGGCTCTCTGTTTGACTGGATTGGGCATAAATATACCGGACTTTATTATGTTTTTTTTCTTTATTATAGGATGACCCACTACCCGTGGATCTCAGAAGAAGCACCTATCAAGCTTCCATCAATCTTTCTCTTTGGCTCTTCCGTGACGCAGTTTTTGTTGCGGTGATGACACTACTGACAATACTAGAGTATTTGGCCTTAAGTCTTGTCCTGAGCAAGTGGGCAATGTCTGAACCTGGTGAAACAATCAGAAAACTCCTGAGAACAAAACCATTCTGAAGGAACAAAGTGCTTGTAAGGAGCCGATTTGCATCCCTCAGATTCAGGAGCAAGACTCCAGGAGAACACCTGTCCTGCCCAATGGCAAATGTTCTACTCCATTCATGGCTCCTGCACCGCAGGATGCGAAAAAGGTTCCTAGCTGCAACTATAAAGTGGCGTTCAGTGATATTGTCTGGGTCAGAACGATCCCTCACAACAATATAGGAAGAAGAGCTCGAAGTTCAACGGAGCTTAAAGAGAGGTTACTGATTTTTCAGAGAAGCCAACAACCCAGAATTCCAGAGCCAAGAGCACCAGAACCTAGAACACCAGAACCTACCATGTCAGAACCTAGTATGTCAGAACCTAGAATGCCAGAGCCTGAAATGCCTACAACACCTCCACCCAAAATCAAGAGGAGAAGATGTTTCCTTAGATGTCTTAGAGGCGAGGAAGATTGAGAAGGCAACTGCTTGAACTTTCCCATTGCTCGTGTTTTCATCACAGGTTAGTCCTATACATGCTGTCTGATGGGCACCATCTTACTACATACAATGCAGCATTGCACCTGAAATCGAATGGATATTTCGTCACACACTTGCACTTTAGCACCTTATCATATGGCGCATATATCTATGAACGCTTTGCTAAGTATCACTGTCTAGTATGTGCTTCTGATGAACCTATTTTAGGAAAACGTGTCGAGGTTTGGCATACTATGTACTTGAGTTTGGCGTACTATGTGCTTGTTGGTAAATTCTATTGCCATCTATAATCTACTAGATATTATAATGTCTCTGGTGAGATGCCCCATGCCGAATTGTTGATAACTGACTATGAGCATTGTCCTCTATTTCTTATCTACTATGGTTACAGGTTGATGTGAAGAGAGCTGCGCCATTGGTAGCGATTTTTCTACTGATTTGTCAGTTATATTTATGTTAGTTTAGCAAATTTCTGCTTGTAGGGTCTAATGTTTTAGCATAGTGTATGTTCTGTGAGCTAAATTGTCATACTTATGCTCTAGATAGATTATAAATTGTGATGCTTATGTACTAGATAGATTATTAGTTTAATCGGTGATTTTTTAAATATTTTTTAGCATCAGGAGACTCAAGAATCGCATCTTACAGAACACAAGAAGCCTAAATGCCGAAGGGTGATGACCTGTTGATGGCCCACAGCTGGAGGGTCATTACCTCTTGATGGCACAAAACTGGACAGAAGATAAAAACATTTGATGGCACACAGCCGGAGGGTGATGACCTATTGATGGCCATAGCCAGAGGGTCATTACCTGTTGATGGCACACAGCCGGACAGAGGATCATTACCTGTTGATGGCACAAAGCCGGTCAGAGGATAAGATCTTTTGATTGCATACACCGGGTCCCTCCCTGATAACAGGGAACCCTGGGGAATACTGGTCATCTTGATCCCCCACTGACTATATACTTGCTCCACCTCAGCCTACACCATCATGGAGGACACTTCCACCTGTGTCCACTGTAAGGTTGGACTTTCTTTTATAATTACAGCAGATTAATAAACATCATAAAGCTGTAAAACTATCGAGTAATTTATTATAAATTATAATAAAGAAATATAAAGTATAATAGATAGCTATAGAGGGCACAGGAGACGACTAACTATAGTAAGCATGGTATCGCCTGATATATACTGTATATTCTAGATGGCGCTATTACACTAAATACATCACAACCTCCAGGGTGATATTACTGTACAATGCGAGATCACTAATAATGGCCACAGATTATGAGAAAATGACCAGCTCCATAGTCCTGGAGTTATTATAAATGTCTCTAGTGTGAGGCAGGGACTGGACGAGTGTTGGAGGGAGGTATATTCCCCCAGGACGTCCTTTAAGTATCCATGCTGTAGAATCTGCCGTATACTTCTGTTCTAGCAGTCAGACATTTCACTCTGCAGATCACAGGCTCAACATTGTGTAAAACTACCACCGTATATAAGAGCACTCAGAATAAAAACTAGCGGCATGCCGTGCACTGCCCACGTCATGTGTACGGGATACAGGACCTGCAGGACCTGGTACGGCCATTATAATTGATAGATTAATGATACCTGTGCAGATGAAGGGAATAAAATATGTGCAACAACAGGAGGAGAAAGTCTCAAAATGTAATTTGAAGAGTATAATAGAGAAATGGGAAACTTCTGGAGATGCAGATAAGTGGTACCAGGGCGAAACGTAAGTGTAGTCAGACAAGGGAAAAGTGCAAATGATCCAGCGTAAAGGTTTGTTTAGTAGAAAAAATATTAAAACTTAGCTTTTATTAGCCATATAAAACACTGCTCCACAAAGAATACAGCAAATGTGCAACTATCATAGCTTACAGACCTACGCGTTTCAACAAATCATGTCTTAATTATGGTCCTACTACTAGAATGACAAAAAGGCATATATATATATATATATATATATATATATATATATATATATATATATATATCCACGTGCCTGTATGACCTCCCTACAACGCCTGGGCATGCTCCTGATGAGGTTGCGGATGGTCTCCTGTGGGATCTCCTCCCAGACCTGGACTAAAGCATCCGCCAACTCCTGGACAGTCTGTGGTGCAACGTGACGTTGGCGGATGGAGCGAGACATGATGTCCCAGATGTGCTCAATCGGATTCAGGTCTGGGGAACGGGCAGGCCAGTCCATAGCTTCAATGCCTCCATCTTGCAGGAACTGCTGACACACTCCAGCCACATGAGGTCTGCCATTGTCCAGCATTATGAGGAACCCAGGGCCAACCGCACCAGCATATGGTCTCACAAGGGGTCTGAGGATCTCATCTCGGTACCTAATGGAAGTCACGCTACCTCTGGCGAGCACATGGAGGGCTGTGCGGCACTCCAAAGAAATGCCACCCCACACCATTACTCACCCACTGCCAAACCGGTCATGCTGAAGGATGTCACTCTCCACGGCGTCTCCAGACTCTGTCACGTCTGTCACATGTGCTCAGTGTGAACCTGCTTTCATCTACGAAGAGCACAGGGCGCGAGTGGCAACTTTGCCAATCCTGGTGTTCTGTGGCAAATGCCAAGCGTCCTGCATGGTGTTGGGCTGTGAGCACAACCCCTATCTGTGGACGTCGGGCCCTCATACCACCCTCATGGAGTTGGTATCTAACCATTTGTGCAGACACATGCACATTTGTGGCCTGGTGGAGGTCATTTTGCAGGGCTCTGGCAGTGCTCCTCCTGTTCCTCCTTTCACAAAGGCGGAGGTAGCAGTCCTGCTGCTGGGTTGTTGCCCTCCTACGGCCCCCTCCACATCTCCTGGTGTACTGGCCTGTCTCCTAGTAGCGCCTCCAGCCTCTGGACACAGCCAACCTTCTTGCCACAGCTCGCATTGATGTGCCATCCTGGATGAGCTGCAATATCTGAGCAACTTCTGTGGGTTGTAGAGTCTGTCTCATGCTACCACGAGTGTGAAAGCACAACCAACATTCAAAAGTGACCAAAACATCAGCCAGAAAGCATTGGTACTGAGATGTGGTCTGTGGTCCCCACCTGCAGAACCACTCCTTTATTGAGGGTGTCTTGATAATTGCCAATAATTTCCATCTATCCTCTATTCCATTTGCACATCAGCATGTGAAATTGATTGTCAATCAGTGTTGCTTCCTAAGTGGACAGTTTGATTTCACAGAAGTTTGATTTACTTGGAGTTATATTCTGTTGTTTTAAGTGTTCCCTTTATTTTTGGAGCAGTTTATATAGATACATACAGTGAGTACGGAAAGTATTCAGACTCCTTTAAATTTTTCACTCTTTGTTTCATTGCAGCCATTTGATAAATTCTAAAAAGTTCATTTTTTTCTCATTAAAGTACACTCCGCACCCCATCTTGACTGAAAAAAACAGCAATATAGAATTTTTTTGCAAATTTATTAAAAAAGAAAAACTGAAATATCACATGGTCATAAGTATTCAGATCCTTTGCTCAGACACTCATATTTAAGTCACATGCTGTCCATTTCCTTGTGATCCTCCTTGAGATGGTTCTACTCCTTCAATGGAGTCCAAATGTGTTTAATTAAACTGATAGGACTTGATTTGGAAAGGCACACACCTGTCTATATAAGACCCCACAGCTCACACTACATGTCAGACCAAATGAGAATCATGAGCTCAAACGAACTGCCCAAGGAGCTCAGAGACCGAATTGTGGCAAGGCACAGATCTAGCCAAGGTTATAAAAGAATTTCTGCATTACCCAAGGTTCATAAGAGCACAGTGGCCTCCATAATCCTTAAATGTAAGAAGTTTGGGACCACCAGAAGTCTTCCTAGACCTGGCCGTCCAGCCAAACTGAGCAATCGTGGGAGAAGAGCCTTGGTGAGAGAGGTAAAGAAGAACCCCAAGATCACTGTGGCTGAGCTCCAGAGATGCAGTAGGGAGATGGGAGAAAGTTCCACAAAGTCAACTATCACTGCAGCCCTTCCCCAGTTGGGCCTTTATGGCAGAGTGGCCAGATGGAAGCCTCTCCTCATATGAAAGCCCGCATAGAGTTTGCTCAAAAACACATGAAGGACTCCCAGACTATGAGAAGTAAGATTCTCTGGTCTGATGAGACGAAGATAGAACTTTTTGGTGATAATTCTAAGTGGTATGTGTGGAGAAAACCAGGCACTGCTCATCACCTGCCTAATACAATCCCAACAGCGAAACATGGTGGTGGCAGTTGTTAGAACCCTCCTGTTAGTTTTTTCTATTTTGTGGTCATGTGACCTTCTGCCTATTTATTCCAGCTCCGCCCTTCAGGCTTTGCTGGACTTCAGTGTTACTTTGACTCTTAATCTAGCCAGGTGCTTTGTACCTACTGTATCTCTCTAGTTTGTTTGGTCCTTGGACCACTAAGTACTTTTGTCTGTTTGTCTTCTTCTGCTACTACTTCTGCCAGGAGGTGTCCAGTTTTGTCCCAGTCCTTAGTTCTTTTAGGGACCCCTCCCTTTAATCTATAGGTCTGTGTTCAGATTAGCCGCGGACATAGGCGGGTCTGTTTACAAGGAACAGGTTGCCCGCTGCATCGTAAGGAATCAGCTTAGTCCTATTGTATGGACAGATTTCCTCTCTTTCCTTAGTTCTTGTAGCAGATCATAACAGCAGTATCATGCTATGGGTGTGTTTTTCAGCTGCAGGGACAGGACGACTGGTTGCAATTGAAGGAAACATGAATGCGGCCAAGTACAGAGATATCCTGGATGAAAACCTCTTCCAGAGTGCTCTGCACCTCAGACTTGGCCAAAGGTTCACCTTCCAACAAGACAATGACCCTAAGCACACAGCTAAAATAACAAAGGAGTGGCTTCAGAACAACTATGTGACCATTCTTGACTGGCCCAGCCAGAGCCCTGACCTAAACCCAATTGAGCATCTTTGGAGAGACCTGAAAATGGCTGTCCACCAACGTTTACCATTCATCCTGACGGAACTGGAGAGGATCTGCAAGGAAGAATGGCAGAGGATCCCAAAATGCAGGTGTGAAAAACTTGTTGCATCATTTCCAAGAAGACTCATGGCTGTACTAGCCCAAAAGGGGGCTTCTACTCAATACTGAGCAAAGGGTCTGAATACTTATGCCCGTGTGATATTTCAGTTTTTCTTTTTTATTAAATTTTGCAAAAATTTCTTCATTTCTGTTTTCTTTCAGACAAGATGGGGTGCAGAGTGGACTTTAATGAGAAAAAAATGAACTTTTTAGAATTTACCAAATGGCTGCAGTGAAACAAAGAGTGAAAAATTTAAA